>NC_057351.1:18477500-19077500 GCF_016509475.1 Prionailurus bengalensis
CCCGTGCAGACGTCCCGAGCGCGTCACCCCTTCCCTCCCTCCGTCCCCCCCGAGGGTCGAAGGACTGGGGGCGGGAGAGGTGCTGTCATTGGACATGAGATGGAGAATCAAGAGGCTCTGGAGGTCGGATTGCAAGTTCTTACAAAGATCCCCCCGCGTCCTCGCCCGGGCACCTTCCGGTGTGTGTCTCGCTTTCCCCGCGTGTAAACCCGAGATGCTGCTTCCCTCGCTGCCGCCACCACCACCACCGCCGGGTGCTGCGTTGGGCCCGAGGATGGCCGCAGGGCGCGCTCAGGACAGTGCCCCAGGGTCACGTGTTCTCGGTCGCCTGGGTGGAAGGGGGCTTTACTGGGGTAGGAATGAGGGGGTGGGAACTAGGAACGGGGCGGGGATAATCCTGGCAAAAAGTCTTTCCTTTCCCGTGATTACAGAGAACCAGGATTTTTTTTTATTATTATAATTATAATTATTATTATTATTGAGAAGAGGAAACCTAGCACTGGCAGAGGGGCTTTCTCTGCTCTCATCTTTCAGGTTTTACTCCTGGCACTGGCTGTGATACTTGGAATCTTGAGGTTCAGGGAATTCAGAGAATTTGGTAGCACAGTGTTTTGGGAGAAAGGGAAAATTTCTGGGTGACGGACTGATCACTCCGGCTGACATGTTTCTCGAAGCGGGCGGTGGGGGGGTGGGGGGGGTGGGGGGTGCGTGTGAGCAAGTCCTGGGCTCTGGCGGTGATGGTGGGAGTCTCCTCGCGGCTGCCCTTCTGTGAACCGTTCTCTCCCCCCGAAAGGACAGATTGCGGCAAAGAGATGAAAATAAATCGAAGCGATAAGGCAAAAGATAGAATTAGAAAATGTTAAATTTCCAAACGCCCACCTCTTCAGAGGCGTGGCTCTCTCAGCATCCTTTTCTCCTGCGATCGGTTGCTCCCACCTGCGCTGCAACAGCGGTTTAATGAACAGTTTGCGGAACAAATCGTTGAGTACGCCCGCACGCATAGCCAACTGTGCTTTGAGGATAAAGCAAGTTCGAATTCGTGGAAAAAGGATTAAATATTTCTGTTTTCTGAAAAGAGTTATTTTGTATTTTGTTTTCTATTAAAATGTATTTAGTTTCAAAAAAAAAAAAAAAAAGTGTCGTATCTCATTGAAACTGTGAGGACAGATGGGCGTGCGGCCTGTCCCGGTGGCGTACAGCCCGCCTCTCCCGGGGATGGCAGCCAGGGATGTAGGCCAGGCCAGCCCCGATGTAGGTGTACTCTTCTCTGCCCCTGTGTCCTGTGCAGCTTACTGTGAATCGTGATTCCTCTTCCCATTCACAGGAATTATTGGTCGCACTTAAGACTGATCAAATTTCTGGGGCTCCTGGGTGGCTCAGTCGGTTAAGCGTCCAACATCAGCTCAGGTCATGATCTCGCGGTCTGTGAGTTCGAGCCCCGCGTCGGGCTCTGTGCTGATGGCTCAGAACCTGGAGCCTGCTTCATGTTCTGTGTCTTCCTCTCTGTCTACCCCTCCTCCACTCACACTCTGTCTCTCTCTGTCTCTCCAAAAAAAAAAAAAAAAAAAAGACTGATCAAATTTCTGGGGCACCCGGATGGCTCAGTCAGTTAAGCATCCGACATCAGCTCAGGTCATGATCTCGCGGTTTGTGAGTTTGAGCCCCGCGTCGGGCTCTGTGCTGATGGCTTAGAGCCTGGAGCCTGCTTCACGTTCTGTGTCTCCCTCTCTGTCTACCCCTCCTCCACTCACACTCTGTCTCTCTCTGTCTCTCCAAAAAAAAAAAAAAAAAGACTGATCAAATTTCTAAGGGGCATAAGAGCTGTGTTGTTTCATTAATTTAAACCATTTATTGAACAATTCCGGATAAAGGTCTTGTGCAAAAATTTAAATGATGCGAGAATTTTTTAAATGTACTGGTGAAACATCAAAAGCTCTCAGGAAACCAAATAGGAAGATTCTAGCATTATGTGTGAAAATTCTGTCTTTACTTGAGCCTAAGATGCTAATAATAATAGGAAATGTTTCTTAATCATAAAAATCTGTATATTTGAGATACCGTAAGAAGGATCCTACGGTAACTTAGCCAGCGTCACCTTCCACATCGTCTGTGGAAGAGCCTAGATAGAATTCAGATGTGTTCTTATCTGTAAGAAGTGAACTCTCAAGTTAGATTGTATGCTATATTGCTAGAAACAATAATCCCTAAATTGAGCTGTATCATTCTCCAGAAGTGAAAATACCACTGATTAGGGATGATTTGGAAAGGGTTTGTGTTTGTTTTTGAATGCAATATTTCTTTGATTAAACACAAAAAATGTATTAGGTTGGTCAGTCTTAAAATTACCGATCATGTACATGCTTTGTAATTTCAGTTGAAGCTCTTAATGATCCATATGTTTGGCCTCTTTTTGCTGTTTTGAACTAACTTTAACGTGGAGTAATTTAACTTAATGGAACCCTCCTCACAACGTCCCCCAGGTTCTTAGAAATATCATATGTGTGATTATGGCCACGAGGGTGCATATGAACATTGCTCTACTCTTAACGTTGCTCTCCAGCGTTGTTTTATTGTCTCTTCAGAGCAGTTTTGTTCGGCGGACAGGACTGGTGATATCACCACTTGGTACATGAAATACCTAAAGCCCAGAGAAGCTATATTATCTACACCCAACGGGGAATGATCACATGTCTTGGATGTTTTACAGAGAGGAGCTCTATTTAGTATCCTCAAGTTCTAGCTGGAGGATATAGCCTTGAAGATAGAAAAACCTTAAAAAAAAAAAAAACCTTCGGGAAGGAAATATGCATATTAAATATATATGTATGTATATGCAGTGCTTACTATCTCTCAGAAATCATTCTGTGATCTCCGTAATGACTCTGGGAGCTAAGTGCCATTTTTATCCACATTTTACGTTGGGGATTTTGAGGCCCCATTGGATTAAGTCACTTGCCAGAGAGTCACGCAGCTAGTAACCAGAATTTGAACCTGGGCAGTCTGGCTCCAAAGTGCATGTTCTTCCCCAGGCTCTTGTCTTCCTTCGTTCCCAGGTAAAGAGTGACCTGAGGTTACTAGTAATTAAATATTCTTGCCAATAGTTGTTAGACTCATGCTTCCCTTTGCCAGAGAAATCAGCAGCAAGCAGATCAAACTGACACTAACTACAAACAAAAAATATGTACAAGTTTCTAAAAGAAACTTGAGAATCTTCAATTATTTTGAGCCACGATGATAAATCTCTGTAATGTGCGTCAGGTAGGGGAAAAAACAGCTTGAGATTTCTTAGACTGAGAGGCTCAGAAAACCTGACTGTAATTTCAATTTAGCAGTAGACAGGCCAAAAGAAAGAGAAAGTTAAGATAAAGGAAAGTAATAAGTTGAGATGAAACGGGAAACAATTTGAAGTTTATGTGTGTGTGTGTGTGTGTGTGTGTATCCTTAGCTTCTAAGTATAGCTGTGATTAGCTTTTCACTTGTTTTTATTCAGATATTAAAAATGTCATGGATGTATAAAAAAAATCCATTGAGTATGTAGGCTTCTAAGTTTGCTATTGCCCAGATTGATATTTAAGTATATGGATTAAAAGATTAGTCTGTGGGCGCCTGGGTGGCTCAGTTGGTTGAGTATCTGGCTCTTGATCTCGGCTCAGGTCAAGATCTCACGGTTCATGGGATGGAGCCTTGAGTCACGTTCCATGTTGACAGCAGAGAGCCTGCTTGGGATTCTCTTTCCCCCTCTCTGCTCCTCCCCTGCTCATGTGCGTGTTTTCTCTCTCATAATAAATAAACGTTTAAAAAAAAAAAAAGATTAGTCTATACTTCAACTTGTCTTTCGGTTGCATGTTTTAGAAAGGTGTCCCTTATATCTATGCCCGGCCCACAGCAAGGATTCATGTTATTGAGCCCCACATGGCAGCCAGTTAAATCTGAAACTGCTTTATGGTAAGCAGAAAATCTTCACTATAGAATTTGAGGAATGCAAATGTTCCTTGTCGGTTTGGCCCATCGAAGGACAACTTAAGATACTTTCCCATGATTGGCTGAAATTTCTATATGAAAGATTTTTATGTTAAATATGTGAATGTCTGTGATGATCAGATAATGTGTTAGTGGGCAAAAATGCAGCAGTACGTAAACTGATATAGACACTGACTTGAGTTTATAGTTTAAAGGGGGAAGCGAATATTGATCATACAATACCATAAATAAATACATAATTTCAAGCGGTAGGGAGTGCTATACTGGGTGCAATGAAAGAATATGCCCCAGGAATCGAATTTGCACTAAGCATTCAAGCAAGGCCTCCCTGAAGAAGTAACAATGAAGCTGAGACCTGGAGGGGAAGCAGGAGTTAGCCAGGCAGAGCTCAGGAAAGAATGGTCCAGACCCCCAACTGGGGCAGGACCTGGTACGCTCAAAGAAGTCCACTGGAGCTGAGGCAAGGTGAGTAAGGAGCACAACGGCTCGACATGAGTTTGGATAATTGGCAGAGTTTTGGGGCACTGTCGGGAGTTTGGCTTTTATCCCAGGTGGGATGGAAACCATTGAACGGTGTACCTCAGCCAAGTGACGAAGTCCAAGTTGCACCTTAACGTCACTGCCAGCAAGAGGACATAGACACATTTGCAGTGGACTTGCACTGCAGCATCAGGATAACTAAGCAACATTTACTGGACCTGTCTGTACCGAGCACTGCAGGGCAGCCGAATGATGGAAGCCAGCGACCGTGTGCCAGGCAGCCCTACGTGGCGTGACCTGTGGGGCAATGAACCGAAAGCAGCTTCTAACCAACAGCCTGTGAGGACCCGAATCCTGCCAACCACCACACAAATGAGCTCTGATGCAGATGCTGTCCCGTTCGAGCCTTCAGATAAGACTGCAGCCTCCTGATCGACCTTGCGACAGAGACATCCAGGTAAGTCTGCCTGGTTTCCCAACTCACAGAAACCGTGAGATATTAAGCCACTAAGGTTTGGGGTGATTACTTCTGTAGAGTCGATAACTAACCTATCAGTCCCACTCCATAGTCCGTTCTTTTAACTGCTACGCTGTAGAAAATGAGATCATTACTGATTTAAAAAAAATCACTGGCAGGTGTAAGGAGCGTGGATTGAGGGTATGAGAGTGAGCGAGGAGGCCAGCTAAGATCATTGCAGATGTCCAGGGGAGAGATGGGGGTGGCATGGGCTAGAGTAGCTATGGGGGAAATGGGGAAACGTGGACAAATCGAGTGAATGTTACAGAGGTGGATTGACTAGACTTTATTGGGTTGTATGGGGGGAAGAGACAGAAATAGATGACCCACACGTTTCTGGCACGAGCAGTTGGGTGGGTAGAGTTGCCATTTATTGTGATGAAAATCCTAGAGGAAGAGGAAGTTTGGGGCAAAAGGTCGAGAGGTCGGTTTTGTACCTCTAAAGTTTGAGGTGTGTACGAGAAAACCAAGTGACGATACCGGATAGGCATTGAGATAGAGACACGTGGGGCTTAGAGCAGAGGTCTGGCCCTGACGTGCTAGTTTGGGACTTCTGTTCATTAGAGGACTTTCTGCCACGGGCAGAAATCTGACTCCAAGTGGTTTACAAATAAGGCATTTTATTGGTTCCCGTAACAAAGTGTGCAGGTCAGGTGGGTTTCGCGTGCAACTCACTAAGGGCCCCGCCTGTGTGCTGTGACTCCTCTGTGTTCTCTTCCGCGGTTGGCTTGTGCACAGCCTGGCTTTTCCCATGGTTGTGAGAGGGCCGCCAACAACAACGAAGGCCAGGCTCATCCTCAGTCATGTCAAGTGGGGATGTGAGCTCACTTTCCATTCCTCGCTTTTAAGAGCAAGGAAAATGTATCCGGAAGCTCCAGCAAACCTCTCCGATTTGCAGTAGGCCTGCTAATCGTGGAACCTGTCCCTGATGAGGGCAAGAGTCATTAGCATGTAGTTGGAATTTGAAAGCTCCAGAACAGATGTGATTACCAAGGTTAAGAGCATAGAGTAAGAAGAGATGAGGGCCTACAACTACGTCTTGACATTCCCCAACATGGACAGTGTCAGAAAGGAGCAGCAGCCAACAAAGGAAGGAAAATAGGAGAGGGCCCTGTCTCAGGAAACAAGAGAAGAGAGTACTTCACAATGGAAGCAGGGGTGGCCTGGCTGGCTCCGTTGGTGGAGTGTATGACTCACTCTTGATCTTGGGGTTGTAAGTTGGGGGTAGAGATCACTTAAAAATGAAATCTTTAGGGGCACCTGGGTGGCTCAGTCGGCTAAGCATCCGACTTCAGCTCAGGTCATGATTTCACGGTTCATGGGTTCAGGCCCCACGTCGGGCTCTGTGCTGACAGCTCAGAGCCTGGAGCCTGCTTCGGACTCTGTGTCTCCCCCTCTCTCTCTGCCCCTCCCCTGCTCATGATCTGTTTCTCTCTCTGTCTCTCTGTCTCTGTCTCTCTCCAAAATAAATAAACATTAAAATTGTTTTATGAAATCTTTAAAAATTTAGAGAGAGGGTGGTCAGCTGTCCTGATGCTACTGAGAACTTGAATAAGGATTAGAGAATATCCGTTAGCTTCAGCAGATGGCAGGTGGCTCACAATCTGGGCCCTAGCAGTTTTAGTTGAATAACGGAAAAAGAAAGGACGTTGAAATGGATTGAAAAGTGGAAAGGTAAGAGACACACACAAATATGGATACCTCATTTGTGACAGGTGACATATACAGCAATGGAGGAAGAACTTGGCTGTTACCAAAGGGCAAAGACAGCTGGCAGTCCATTAGGGGGGAAATTAAATTGGACACCTCCTCTCTACACCCAAAACCAGTTCCAGATGCGTTACAGAACGCCCTCATGACCTTGGGGTAGGAAGACATTTCTAAAGAAACCAAGAGCCCTCACCGAAAAAGGAAAAGTTTGATTAAATCCAAACTTCCGTTCATCAAAAGAACCACGGAAGAACTAATGGGCAGGTCGTGAATGTGGGAAGATACTTGTAACACACGAGGGACAGAGAAGAGAGGCTAGAGCAACATCGTACAGTGGAATGGGCTGTGCAACGAAATGTTCTCTAGTTCCGTCCTGTCCTACAGAATACTGTGTGAGGAGGGAAAGGTTCCGTGGTCTCTCCCGTCCTGCAGAAAGTGCTTTGAGGAAAGAGGCTCTACAGTTCTCAGCTGTCCGATAAAGTAGCTTCTAGCCACAGGTAGCCTGGAACATTTGAAATACGGATAGTGTAACCGAGGAACTGATTTTTTTTTTTTAATCAGTGTGTATTTAAATGACCACAGGAGACTAGTAGCTGATTTATCAGGTTACAGAATTCTAAAATATATGAAGAACTACAAATCAGAGAAAAAGCCTATATTCAATGGCAGGGAGAGGCAAAAGTCTTCAAGGGAAGGAGGCACTTCATCAGGAATCCAAATGGCCAATAAACAAATTCAAAATCGCCCAAGGGGCTTCTGGGTGGCACAGTCAGTGAAGCGTCCAGCTCGTTTCGGCTCAGGTCATGTCACTGGTCGTGAGTTCGAGCCCCACATTGGGCTCTGCACTGACAGCTTGGAGCCTGCTTGGGATTCTCTGCCTCTCCCTCTCTCTGCCCTTCTCTCTCTCTCTCTCCCTCTCTCTCTCCCTCTCTCTCTCTCCAAATAAGTAAATAAACTTAAAATGCGTGTTTAAAAATTACTCAACCTTGTGTTACTCAGGGAAATGCAAATGCAAAACAATGAAATACTGTTAAACACCCGTCAGACTAAGACTAGCAACAATGTAAAAGTCTAACAGTGCCACGTGTTGGTGCATCTGACCCGCCTACACTGGTGAGAATGTAAATTTGTAACCTACTTGAGAAGCCATATGGTATTGTGCAACTAAGCTGAAGAGAGGTGAACTCTGTTATTCCCCGGCATTCCTTTCAGCCGCCAGGATACATATATGAAAATGTCCATGGCAACATTGTCTATCATTTCCCAAAGCTGGAAACAAACTAAATGCCCATGAATAGAAGGGATAAACACGAGAGCTAGGGGGCGCCTGGGTGGCTCAGTCGGTTAAGCATCCGACTGCGGCTCAGGTCATGATCTCACACTCTGTGAGTTCGAGCCCGAAGGGCTCTGTGCTGACAGCTCGGAGCCCGGAGCTGCTTCGGATTCTGTGTCTCCCTTTCTCTAACCCTCCCCCGTTCGTGCTCTGTCTCTCTCTGTCTCAAAAATAAATAAACGTTTAAAAACAATTTAAAGGAAACACTAGAGCTATAAGCACCAACGAGGATGTAGCTTACAGTGCTGACTGAAGGGAAAGACACATCATTCCTGTAGAATGATTTCATTTACATAGGCCTGAAATCAGACCAAGCTAATCTGTATAGATGTTAGTATGTGTTCCAAGATGACAGAGCTGTAAAGGGGGAAGGGTCCTGATCGGCAGGAGGCGCTGGAGGGCCAGGAATGTTCTACTTCTTGACTTAGGTGGTGGTTACCCCGGCGTGCGCTTGAGAACTCTTCGTTATGTGGTACAATTTTATTTCATTACAATTACATTGAAAGAGTAAAAAGTAGATGAGAAAGTGGAGTGCGGGGTGCAGATAGCATGAGACACTTGAGAAGGGGCAGAGAGTGAGATCTGTTCGTTTGCCCGTTTGCTTTGGTTCGGTCTCTAATGGAAGTTCCTCAAGCAGGGGCTTTCAAATGTTGAGACCTCAACAGACAGTAAAAATGTATTTTGGGGCGCCTGAGTGGCCAAGTCGGTTGAGCATGCAACTCTGGATTTCGGCTCAGGTCATGATCCCAGGGTTGTGGCATCAAGCCCCTCATCAGTCTCCTTGCTGAGCATGGGGGCTGCTTAAGACTCTCTCTCTCTCTGTCTCCCTCTGCCCCTCTCCCCACTTGCGCTCTTTCTAAAATAAAAATAAACCTGCTTCAGGTGAACACGAACCCCGTTTTGGGTGAGCTAGTGCCCCTCGTTGGATAAAAATGAGCCCTGGGTGAGATCCACTTCTCTCTCTCTCTCTCTCTCTGTCTCTCTCTCCTCCCTCCCCTCCCTCCTTCCCCCCTTCCCCCCTTCTCTCCCTCTCTCTCTCTCTCTCTCTGCCCCTCATGAGATTCTTTCTCTGCCCCTCACTCACTTGTACCCCCTCTCTCTAAATAAATAAATAAATAAAATATCATATATACAATATATATACAATATATATTACATACATATATAATAATGTATATATGTACATATATATGTATATATAGAGACATATATACATATATATACATATACATATAGAGACATATATACATATATATGTACATAAATACATACATATATATGTATATAGAGACATATATACATATATATGTACATATATACATACATATATACATATATAATAAATAATGCCATAATAATATATCATATACATATATGATATATATTTATTTATTAAATAAATATATATTTTATTTTACACTGCGACCTAGTATGCACATATACTGGGTTTTATTAAATTAAGACTCCATTGACTATAGGAGGCAGCATTCTCTTATACACCATTTATTTTCACTGCCATCAAATGTTGAACAATGCTTTCTTGTCACTTAGAAGTTTTATGTCTATTTAAAACGTTGTGTTCATTTAAAAACTTTGAGACTTGCATAGTTCCTCTCCCTTGAGTGAAATGCGTCGCGATTGTGTTCTGGAAACGAGCTTCGGTTCAACTTTTTGAGTCAGCCATCAGGATTGAAGTTTTCCCTTCTGTGCCCCTAAATAAATGTTGGATAAGGCATCCTAGAAGAGGGCGGGCACCCTTGTTGTCCCCAGGATTTCCTTCCAAGCTATTCTGCAACGCTTGATGTTGGCCTCTTCTTTATCTTAGGTGTGAACAGAAGGCCAGAAAACACCCAGGCTTCGCATCCCTTCCTTAAACTGTCCTTAAATAGTCTGCCGATGAAAATAATGGGCGGTCGCGGTGAGACAAGACCATCCTGACACCGGGACTGACTTCATGCGTCACAAGTGCCACCTGGCCAAGAGCAGCTATAGTGTCATCCGGCTGTAAGTCCCGTCCTCTCTTGATTCCAGAATGTTCAAAAAAAAATTGTCTTAATTAAATCTTAGACTCAACAGAGTGTAGTGCGTAACAACTTCCTATGTGTGTTGTACTGTGATATATAATTGTTAGTATTGGTCACAACCTACTGGTTAATTTCATGGCCCACTAACGAGGCCGGTACATAGAAACTGGACAGCACTACCCGGGGCCCCTCTGAATGCTGGGGAGGGGAGCCCAGATTGGGGGTGGTGGAGGCAAGGGGTGTTGCCCGTGGAGATGAGTAGGTAGGAGGGCTGGGGTCAGAAGTCCTGGCTCCAGGCCCTTCCCCAGTGCTTACAAGCAGGAGGAAAGAAAGGAAAAGGAGGAAGAGGAGGGAGGTTGTAAATAAAAGAATGAGCTTATGAACCAAGATGATTTTTTTGGTTCACTCAGGTTTGTATTTTTGCATTAGGTTTTGTCCACAACACTCAGCTTTGACAGAGATATGGTAACCAGAGCAAGCTGCTTAGCCTCTTTGAACTTGAGATTGATTTTGAAAACATGAAGAAGGAAAAACAAACAAAAAACCTGGAGAGTTCAGTGAATGCTGGCTATTTTGTCTGGGTACAATCCCGGCAGCTAGACCTGATCTTCCCCTTGCCCAGCGGTGCTGCTCAGTCTAGCTTCCTGGAGAGGCAGTAGGATGTACAGCTTACTCCCTCCAGCAGTGTAGACACCGAATTCAGATGCTACGAAATGCACATACCTGTCAGAAAGCAATCTGGTCTTTTATTGGGGGAGGGGGGGAGGGGAGAGGGTATTTTAATTGGCTTGCTTAGTTTGAGCTGGTGCAAAGGAGGGAGCCCAGGGTTTATTTGCAGAATGTGGAACACTGTGGCCTGAAGAGGTGAAGGGTGCTGTTGATTCCCAGCTGCAGTGAGGTATGCCATGGGCATGGGTAAGTTACTTGGCTTCTCGGAGCTTGTTTCCATCCTTGAATGTGGAAAAAAAGAATTCAATTGGTATTTAAGATAGTTAAAATTTCATAATCAAATGGTGTCATGATATAAACTTAGTAATACTAACCGAAAAATCTAATTTGGTAAAATATCTGTTACCAAAAATATGGAAAAGCCAACCGGTTTTGCCTAGGGAAATCAAAGATAAAATCAAAAGGTAACAAGGGTTGATGAAACTCGATCATGATGATTGCACAACTCTGAACACACTAAAAACCATCAATCTGTGCATTCTAAATGGTACATTGTATGGTGGGTGAATTAAGTCTCAATTGTTACCAAAATTTTTTTTTTTCAAAAGATACGATGTATATCCAAATATGTAACTGGCCTATAATTGGCACTCAAACGTTTACTAAATGAACCAGTAAGTGAATACATAGCAAATGATAGCTACACAATCATGGGAGAAAACATGGCTCCTTTGGCCCTTGACAAGACTTCAACACAACTGCCTACGGGATTTTTTAGGCTCACGTCTTCACTGGAGCAGAGTCACAAATATCAACTCAAGGCTTCAAGTTTTATATTTTGAATTGTTCTAGTTTCTTTTGCTATTTCTAAAACACAAGATTTATGCTTCCTAAAAGTGTCTCTGAAATTGATTTGGAATGTATTTCTTGGCTCAGCTAATATCCCTAGGTTTATCAATGAGAATAAAACCACAGGTGAGTATACCAAAAGCAAGTTTTACTTCAGAAGAATAAAATAAAGTGATTTGCAGTGATATCAAGCTAGGATTCAGTGTCCAGAAATGCACCATACTCTGCTGTGCACTTAATCTACCTCCTAATCATAGTCTTTGTTAAGGGCTAGTCCAAGAAAACAGAGAAATTGACAAGCCCACCTCTTAAAGGACAGAAAACTAGTATTTCCATAATTAGAGACATTTCTCTTTAATTGTAAACTCTTTTTTAATCCCCCCCCCAAAAGAATCTGATCCCTGGATTTCAGTGCTGCTAAGAATCTGTCACCCCCAACATTTTGCTCACTCTTTGGAGAGCCTTCTCCCATCTTAGCTTATCTCATCTTTCTCTGTTAGCCAGTTTTCCCACAGTGGTTATTATTATTATTATTTAATGTTTGTTGCTTTTGAGAGAGAGAGAGAGAGACGGGGTGGGGGTGGGGGGCAGAGAGTGAGGGAGACACAGAATCTGAAGCAGGCTCCAGGCTCCCAGCGGTCAGCACAGAGCCTGACGCGGGGCTCGAACTCACAAACCGTGAGATCATGAGCTGAAGTCGGACGCTTAACCGACTGAGCCACCCAGGCACCCCTTCTCCCACGTGGGTTCCAAGCCTTGTCTCTTTTCTAGACTTGCTAAGAGTTCCCAAACTATGACCGTCACTTTGACTCTGACTCGAGACTGTATGACCAGTCAGATCCCACCACCTGAGCACACAGCAGGGCCGGGATCAGGCATGTGGCTCACAGCCGGGGCTCTGAAGACATCTCGTCCTCAGCGCTCTGCCTCACAGCACAGTGCCCTGTGCGTCCTGAACGGTGAGGACAGAGCTGCTCGGGCTTCCTCCCAGCCACAGTCAGAGCACACAGAGGGCCTGCCGACTGCCGCTGGGGAGTCCTGAAATGGCCTTCTATCCGTGCGCGGTGCCCATCTGAGCTGCGGTCCGAAAGCGTGCCACAACGAGGCCACCTGGGAGTCTCCCATCAACTGCAGCAGACAGCTTACTGTCCGCATCCCTCGTCTCCCTCTGCTGGGCGCTGAGCGATATTTACATGAATCAGAGGCAGGCCATGAGTTAATTTCCCCTCTCCTTCGCTCTATTTTTGGACTTGTCTCTCAGGGCTTCTTGTTCTGATGACATCGTTCTTACAGCCAGTGGTTCGTACATTCGTTCTGAAGGTCCCATCGATCTTCCCTCACTCCCCCATTCTCTGACCTTCTTTGTGAATAATGAAGAACATGAAAAGTGAATCCCTTGAGGAGCAGGAAGTAGCTTCTCCCTCTCTGGGCCAGCTGTTTCTTTTCTGTGGGACCCCCCCCTCCCCCCGCCCAGTGTAGCAGCAGGATTCAGAGACTCTTTGGGGGCAGTGTTCTTCTTTTGGTCTCTGGGACATTTGGAGGTGGGGAGGGGAAGGGGGGGGGCCGCTAGAAGCCTAATAGAATAATAATAGAGGATAATAAGCACAGGTGTCACTTACAGAATATATACCGTGTGCCAGGCATGGTGCTAGATGCCAGAAACTCCGTGAGAAACTAGACAGAGATGCTCCTTCATTTTTCAGTTAACAGGGAGGCCTTGCTCATGGTGGGTGCTCAGACATCATTGATCTGAAATGTTTGCCTGTAGGTTGAACATCCGCGTTGCCGCTTAAGATCTGCCCGGCTTCTTGTAAGTGTGCACAGCCCCTCAAGAAGTTCCTGAGAACAGTAATGCCATGGATCTAGCCTATGAGCAAATGACAATAACCTAAATTACTTCTCCCCGGTCAGGTGGGGTGACGCAGCATGGCGCCCCGTCCACTGATGCGATATTCTGCAAGTTCAAAGAAGGTGATGTTAAGTGTGGCCCAGGAATTTTAAGATCATATACAGTATTTCATGACACTGAGCCCTACTTAAACTGTGCTCTCTAAGCAGTCGTAGGTAGGACCCACTTCTAGAAGCTGTCAGGACTGTTGGATGTAGGGTGAAGATTTTACACTTCCGGGTTTGTTCAACTGGTTACCTCCAGTTTTCAGGTAACAGAGAGGCCAGGCATCGTGTAAGTGCTCAGACACAGGAAATGTTTGCCTCTAAGTTGAATACTAACAAGGTGTGCTGAGCCTGCCTGGTAATGTTTTGTTTTGTTCTTGGTGAGTGTGTCCAATATGTCAGGAAATTCCTATGCACATTAATGCCCTAGATCTAGCCTATTAAGGAAATATCCTTCCTTTTTTAAGTTCAATTTATTAAAACAGTGCTCAAGAGGTGCCTGGGTGGCTCAGTCGGTTAAGCGTCCAACATCAGCTCAGGTCATGATCTCACAGTTCATGGGTTTGAGCCCTGTGTTGGGTTCTGTGCTGACAGCTCAGAGCTGGAGCCTGTTTCCGATTCTGTGTCGCCCTCTCTCTCTGTTCCTCTCCCACTCACACTCTGTCTCTGTCTCTGTCTCTCAAAAATAAATATTAAGAAAAAAAGTTTTTTAAATAAAACAATGCTCAAAATCCAGGGTGGTTTGGTTAAGCATCCAACTCCTGATCTAAGCTCAGGTCTCACGCTGTGAGTTCAAGCCCCACATTGAGCTGGGCATGAAGCCTACTCAAAAAAAAAAAATTTTTTTTAATAAAAAAAAAAAAAAACCTCAAAATCCAGTTTTATGGCAAATTTCAACACTTTGTCTAAAACTTAAGGCTATTTTTACTGTGTTATACGTTACCTGATCTGATGATTTGGTCTCAAACAAAGCCAGAAAATTGGCAGGGCAAAATGTCTTCCTTAATCATTCTTTTATTGCTTTAAGACCACGTATTTTTATATTGGAGGTCTAGATCATGGTTTTCGACCACTTTATGTGTCTGGCCCAACACGTGGGAAGGTAGCCGACCTTTCTAGGTATGTAACCGTGTACAATGCTGACATCGTGCGGGATAAGCTTAAGCAGGTGCACTGCTTGATGTTCTGTCCATAGGGAAGATTTCCCCTGTCTACTTTCAAGGTTGTCCCTGAGTGTTGCTACAATGTGCACTGGATAAGCAAGAGATTGCTAGTGTGCTGGAGGCTGTTTAAGCCACGTGATCCCAACAGGCCTGAAGCTACTGCAGGCATCAGTGGTAGAGAAGATACAGTAAGAAAGTGATGGCAAGCTCCAGAGGGAGAGTCACAATGCAGGCTCAGGGTCTGGAACGAGGCTGTCCAATCTGCTACTTTAAAAAAAAAATCGTTCTTGGGGCACCTGGGTGGCTCAAGTCAGTTGGGTGTCTGACACCTTCAGGTCATGGTATCATGGTTCGTGAATTCGAACCAGGCTCTGCACTGACAGTGTGGGGCGTGCTTTGGATTCTCTCTCTTCTCCCTCTGCCCCTCCCCTGCTTGCGCGCGTGCACGCACACACACACACACACACACACACACACACGCTCTCTCTCTCTTTAAAAATAAATAAATAGGGGCGCCTGGGTGGCGCAGTCGGTTAAGCGTCCGACTTCAGCCAGCTCACGATCTCGCGGTCCGTGAGTTCGAGCCCCGCGTCGGGCTCTGGGCTGATGGCTCAGAGCCTGGAGCCTGTTTCCGATTCTGTGTCTCCCTCTCTCTCTGCCCCTCCCCCGTTCATGCTCTGTCTCTCTCTGTCCCAAAAATAAATAAACGTTGAAAAAAAATTTTTTTTTAATAAATAAATAAATAAATAAATAAATAAATAAATAAAACATAAAAAAAAAAAATAGCTCCTGATGTGCTACAGGGCTCTGGAAGAGATCAGATGTTTGACCATGGACACCAAGTGGCCATGCGTTCAGAACTGCCTATCATAACCTGGCTTCTGTCAGACTCATTAACTCACGGGATCAGGTGAGCCCAGAGACCATCCATCATAAGATGGAAATGGTACATCCAAATCGAGCCCAAACAGGACAAGGGAGTATAAGTAAACCACATGAGCAAGTAGCCAGACCCCTGCCACTCACCACGGTCGCACCGGTACCCCTCCCTCGATTTACATGAATAGCCATCGAGGTAGAGGGTCCCCTATGATCAGGTGAAACGGGAGAAAATACCCAAAACGTGATTTATGACGGTTGCCTCAGTGAGTAAGTTCAAGCCAAAAATGGCAGCTACATTGTAGCCACACTCAGGGGTGACCTTGAAAGTAGACAGGGGAAATCTTCCCTATGGGCAGAACATCGAGCAGCGCACCTGCTTGTGTGTGGTGTGCGGAAGGAAGAAAAGCACAAGATGAAAATGCACATGGGCTTATAGGTGGTGTTGAATGACCTGGCTGATCGTGTCGGGAACCTGGAAGCCCACGACGAGGAGGTCTTGGATGGAGGAATGTGGACGGCCATGAGGGAGTGGACACGAGGTGGGAAGATCTCTGAAGTACATGCTAGGCTCAGCAAAAGTATCCACCTCGGAAGAAGGGCCGTTCAACTACACAGACAAAATGACTCGGCCTGTTGACGTTAACCAGGCTAATCAGCCACCCCAGAGCAGAGTGGCATAGTGCCAGAGATAGATGCCCGACGTGGGCCCAATTGCATGGATTGTCACTTACCAAGGCTGTTCTAGCTACCATTGCTTCTAAACGCCCAACCTACCAGTGATTGAACCCATCTCTGATCCCCCAATATGGCACTATTTTTGATGCAATTAACCACCCACTTGCGAAGTTTCCAGCATTGGGCCTATTCTTTTTATTTTTTTAAGTTTTTTTTTTTTTTAATGTTTGTTTATTTTTGACGGAGAGAGAGAGACAGAGCATGAGTGGGAGAGGGGCAGAGAGAGAGGGAGACACAGAATCCAAAGCAGGCTCCAGGCTCTGAGCTGTCAGCACAGAGCCCGAGGCGGGGCTTGAACCCATGAGCTATGAGATCATGACCTGAGCCGCAGTCGGACGCTCAACTGACTGAGCCACCCAGGTGCCCCAGCATTGGGCCTTTTCTATCCCGGAAGGGTCCACGGTTTGTCCTCACAGGAGTAAACACTTAATTCCAGCCATGATGGCCTTTTCTGCCCACAGAGGCTCAGCCAGCACCACAACCAGGGAATGAGGAAGTACCTGATCCCATGGAGCATCTAACCAGGAGGCCCACTTCACCAAACCCATCCCAGAGCAGGCACAACAGGGCACCAGAAGGCCTGCTCTGGCATTGCTGCTAAGTCAGTATGGAAACAAGGATGCTGTCTTCCAGGTCATATGCGCTGAATCTGAGGTCTCTGTACTGCGTTATATCCGATAGAAAGAATGCAAGGTCAAAGAACCAAAGGACAGAAGTGAGAGTGGCCCCCTTATCATCTCTTTGACCCAGGGGGGATCTTTGTGCTTCCCATCTCTCCTCCTCTGTGCTCTTTGGGGGTTGAGGGACACATTTCAACCCATGCACCTCCCAATAACCTGCTGTACTCAGCGTCTGCTTCTCAGAGGCCCCAAGTGACACAGAAGGTAAAAAGGTGGGTGAATTGGCCACCCAATTCAGTTTACACAGAGGATTAAGTTAGTCGTCTAGAGGAATCCATTGTCCGATTTCATTGTTTATTATTTCCTTACAGCCCAGAGCCTTTGAAGCATTTTACTACATAGATATCTCTGTCAGGTAGAAAAGATAATCCCAGAGGTTAGAAGGAAGGAGATTTGGTGCCAAACTAGAGCTGTCTGTTACCTAAGAAAAGTGCTGACTTTTCTTCCAGGAACAAGGAAATTTACTTTTTCTCAGCAGACTTTATAAGTGCTGTGGGAGACCATTGCAAAATCGAAACAGATCCATAGATACAGAGAACAAACGGATGGTTGCCAGAGGGAATGGGGTGGGCACACATGAGTGAAGGGGAGTGGGATGTACAGGCTTCCAGTGAAGGAACGTAGAAGTCACAGGGATAAAAGGGACAGCATAGGGAATACAGTCAATAGTACTGTGACAGCATTGTATGGTGACAGATGGTCGCTACAGTTGTGAGCACAGCAGAATGTATAGACTTGTCGCATCACTACGTTATACACCTGAGACTAAGGTGGTGTGTGTGTCAACTATATTTCAGTTGGATGGATGGATGGATGGATGGATGGATGGATGGATGGATGGGTGGACGGACAGATAGATGATAGATAGATAGAATTTTTGGCACGTTAAAATACTGCTTGTTTGACATACCAGTTATATGCACATTAACATAATAACTGAAGACATCCAGTGGGAAAGAAACCTGTTTAGCTTTGGTTTAACTTGCTCCTAAGAAAAATGATCCAAAATTTGGAAACAGGCAAAAGGGATCACTGGGTATCCTTTCAGTGTCCCACTCAAAGTTGGTAGCAAGCTTGCTGGAAGAGCCTTTGTTTGACTTGCTACTCACCTTTGATTAGGATATTTGCAACTCGGAAGGAGATTAACTTGACAATTGATGGTACAGCAAACAATATTTGTCTTATGAGAGTAAAGATTAGAGTATTTGTCTTATGAGAGTAAAGATAACCTCCAAAAATACCACGTATTGCCTTGTGGGAAATTAACCATGTTAACATAGTAATCTTATTCTACATTTTTTTTGAATTTTTTTAACGTTTATTTATTTTTGAGACAGAGACAGAGCATGAACAGGGGAGGGGCAGAGAGAGGGAGACACAGAATCTGAAACGGGCTCCAGGCTCTGAGCTGTCAGCACAGAGCCCGACGCAGGGCTCGAACTCACGGACCGCGAGATCATGACCTGAGCCGAAGTCGGCTGCTCAACCGACTGAGCCACCCAGGCGCCCCTTAGTCTACATTTTTTTAAAAAAAAACTCTTTTCCTTGTTCTTCAATACTTCTGGAACTAGGTTTACCATCCTGCTATTCTCTCATCGACAATGTAGTTAATAGATCTTTGACACATTTTGATTCTATATTTGTAAGAGGTAGTCACGCTTCATAAGTTATTGGAAATTGTACTTTAACAACTGTTTCCAAAAGTTACTTAGTTGCAGGAACACCACTGGTTTTTGTTGCTGTTGTTGTTTTCTAATCTCTTGCTGCCCATCCCTAGTGTTTTCTTTAGGCTAACTTCCTAAAAGTGAAACACTAAAAGGAAGTGTATTTTTCTTTTTCTTTTTTTTTTTTCGGGGGGGGGGGGGGGGCATTATTGCCAAATAGTCTTCCAAAAGATTGTACAATTAAGAATACCCCTGGGGCGCCTGGGTGGCTCAGTCGGTTAAGAGTCCGACTTTGGCTCAGGTCGTGATCTCACGGTCCGTGAGTTCGAGCCCCGCGTTGGGCTCTGTGCTGACAGCTCGGAGCCTGGAGCCTGCTTCAGATTCTGTGTCTCCCTCTCTCTCTGCCCCTCCCCTGCTCATGTTCTGTCTCTGTCTCAAAAATAAACAAAACATTAAAAAAAAAAAAAGAATACCACTAACAGGTGTATGAGTGTGCTGTCCCTTACATTCTCCACAATAGTGGGCACCACATTTTTAAATATATTGATCCATTTAATACATTGGTTAATATAATTGGTTAATTTAATAGAGAGATTAGAATCTCATGGTTTTGATTAGCACTTAATTATTAGTAAGGTCAATACTTGTTCATATTTTTTGGCCCTGTTTTTCTAGGTGTGTGTTTATTTTTCCTAGGAATTTTAGTTCTATGGAAAAGATTTTTGGTATTTTTATCGAGATTGTGTTAAATTTAGAAACTGACCAGAGACTTTATGATACTGAGATGTTTTACCTAAGAATACTGGATATATTTCCATTTGTTTTAATCTTTCAGAAGTGTTTTAAAGTATCCTCCTATAAACTTTGAACATTTATGTTTATTCCTAAATGTATTTTCTATATTATATAATTGCGTATCTGAAGGCTTTTAATTTTTGTATGTGGATATTGTATTTTGCTATCATAATGAAACTGTGTTGTTTCAGTTAGCTTTATCATTGATTCTCTGAGACTTTCTAGGGATACTATCATATCTTCTGCAATAGAGATCGTTTTACTTCTGTTACCAATTCTCCTGTCTAACAGATTTCTTTTCAGAGTTTGCGTTGACTAAAACCTCTAGTAGAAAGTGAAATCATGTAGATAGCGGGCATGCTTTCTGGTACCTGATCTTAACAGAAATGCCCCTCGTGATTCCTCTTTAAGAAAGATGTTGGGGGTTGCCTGGGTGGCTCCGTCGGTTAGGTGTCTGACTCTTGACTTCAGGTCAGGTCACGAGATCGGGTCACAATCTCATGGTTCGTGAGTTTGATCCCTACACCCAGACTCTGCGCTGGCAGCACGCAGCCTGCTTGGGATTCTTTCTCTCTCTCCCTCTTTGTCTGCCCCTCCCCTGCTTGTGCAACGCGAGGTTCTCTCTAAATAATTAAACAAACTTAAAAAAAAAAAAAAAGAAAGAAAGAAAGAAAAGAAAATGTATCCTTCTTCACAGTCAGTGCTTTTTTTGGCTTGAATTCTATTTTGTCTGCCATCAAGATCACAGAACTTGCTTTTTTGTTTGTTTCCATTTTTCTGTCCCCTTTTTTCTCACCTTTCTTTTATATACAGACTACAGTTGATCTTGCTTTATTAGACACATTGGAAACCTTTCTGTTTCATAGATCAACCTTATCCACTCACATTTATTTATCCATCTTGCGTTAAAATTGCTTTGTATACGTATAATTAGTTGAAATGCCTCTCTACATGTGTTTTCTTTGCTGTTTTATTTTTATTTTTATTATTTTTTTAATGTTTACTCATCTTTGAGAGAGAGAGAAAGACAGACAGAGTGTGAGCGGCTAAGGGGCAGAGAGAGAGAGGGAGACACAGAATCTGAAGCAGGCTCCAGACTCTGAGCTGTCAGCACAGAGCCTGATGCGGGGCTCAAACCCACAAACCCTAAGACATGATCTGAGCTGACGACTGAGCCACCCAGGCACCCCCGCTGTTTTATTTTTTAATTTTCTTTTTTTACTTAAAATGTTTTCATGCTTGTTTATTTATTTTGAAAGAGAGAGAGCAGGGGAAGGACAGAGAGAGAGAGAGAGAGAGAGAGAGAGAGAGAGAGAGACTCAATCAGGCTCCAAGCTGTCAGTGCAGAGTCAGACACAAGGCTTGATCTCATGAAACATGAGATCATGACCTGAGCCGAAATCAAGAGTCAGGTGCTTAACTGACTGAGCCACCCAGGTGTCCTTAAATTTTCTTTTGATATTTAGGAAACTTTGTAATTTTATACTAATGCTTAGTTTTGGAATTCTCTCCTTTATGTTCTTGTTTTTATTTTATTATTTTTTTTAATTTACATGCAAGTGAGTTGGCATATAATGCAATCATGATTTCAGGAGTAGAATCTAGTGTTTCATCCCCTGCATATAACACCCAGTGCTCACCCCGACCAGTGCCCATCCCGACCAGTGCCCTCCTCCATGCCCCTTATCCAATCAGCCCATTCCCCCATCCCAGAGCCCCCCAGCAACCCTCCGTCTGTTCTCTGTATTTAAGAGTTTCTTATGTTTTGTACCCTCCCTGTTCTTATATGATTTTTGCTTCCCTTCATTTATGTTCATCTATTTTGTATCTTAAATTACACATATGAGTGAAGTCATATGATATTTGCCTTTCTCCGACTAATTTCGCTTAGCATAATACCCTCCAGTTCCATCCATGGAATTCTCTCTTTCCTGATGCCAGTCACCTTTTACTTTCTGATTTGTCCACTTGTATTCGTATCCACCGTTCCCATCTGTTGTCTAGACAGTGAGTTTGTTTTGCCTTTTCTCTCTCTCTTCCTTCCCCTCCTATTTTAGTTGCTTAAGTTTTTACTTAGAACATATCACATTTATATATTACTATTTTATTCTCATTCCCAACTTTGTTTTGGCCTTAAAAATTTTTTTTTAACGTTTATTTATTTTTGAGACAGAGACAGAGCATGAACAGGGGAGAGGCAGAGGGAGAGGGAGACACAGAATCCGAAACAGGCTCCAAGCTGTCAGCACAGAGCCCGACGCGGGGCTCGAACTCACGAACTGTGAGATCATGACCTGAGCTGAAGTCGGACGCTCAACCGACCGAGCCACCCAGGCGCCCCTGTTTTGGCCTTAAATTTAAGTTAATTTTTATTACATGCTCATCAGCTCGTTTGCTAACAATCTCTCAATCATCTCTCAGTTGAAGGTCACCCTCTCATAGACTCCTCAAGAAAGATTCATAAGTTCCATATTTCCCAAGCTTTTCCATGTTCAAAACAATTTTCCTATACTCTTGATACTCAAGTATATTTGCAGATACAGTCAAGGATCTAGGGATGAGACTCTCCTGGATTTGGCATAGGCCCTAGGTCCAATGACCTTCCCTTATAGAGGAAAGAAGGTGAAATTTAAAACACAGAGGAACCTAGGGGAATGCCATGTGAAGACAAAGGTAAAGACTGGAGTTACACAGCCCCCAAGGCAAGGGATGCCAGTTTTGTCAGAAGCCACCAACAGTTCAAGGCCAGCCATGGGACAGATGATCCCTCAGAGCCACCACCCAAGGCCCAATGCTGCCATCACCTTGAGTTCAGATTTCTGGCCTCCAGAACTCTGAAAGAATAGACGTCCATTTGTTTTAAGCCACCAAATTCCTGGTAATTCGTTATGATAGCCCTGCGAAGCGAACATAGACAGCTTGGCTGGTTATAAAATCTCTAGTTCATGCTTTCTTCCGTCGAGTTTCCTTTCTTTCTTTTAAAAACGCTGCTCCATAGCTGCCTACTTGGCGTATTACTTTTGAAGAGTCTGGAGGCTGAAAAGCTGTCTCATTCTCTTGCCCTTAAAAGTCATTGGATCCTTTTGCTTGGAAGCTTTGAAAACATGTTTTTATCTTTTTATTTTTAAATACTTTTTTTTTAATTAAAATTTTAACGTTTATTTATGTTTGAGACAGAGAGAGACAGAGCATGAACAGGGGAGGGGCAGAGAGAGAGGGAGACACAGAATCTGAAACAGGCTCCAGGCTCTGAGCAGTCAGCACAGAGCCCGACGCGGGGCTCGAACTCACGGACCGTGAGATCATGACCTGAGCCGAAGTCGGACGCTTAACCGACCGAGCCACCCAGGCGCCCCTGTTTTTATTTTTAACATTTAACCGTTTTGCTATCCTATGTCTGAGAATTGATTGTTCAGTGTCCATTTTCTCCAGTGGCTGTGGGCTTTTTAAACAGTAGACTCAGATTATTTTTATTTTTGGAATGTGTTCTTAGATTATAGGTTTTAATGTTAGTTCTGGTCTATTGTTTTGATTTGCTTCTCCATTATAAGGATCTTGGACCTTCTTCACCTATCATCTCAGCTATTTGTTCCCTTTTCTTTTGATTGTTTTGCTGCTTCTTTCCAATGCTGCTCTTTAGATTTTTTATTTAAAACATTTTTCCTTGGGTACTTAACCATTTAGTCAATTCTTTTTTTTTTTTAATTAAAAAAAATTTTTTTTAAGTTTTATTTATTTTAAGAGACAGGATGAAAAGGGGAGGCGCAGACAGAGGAAGAGAGAGAATCCCAAGCAGGATCTGTGCTGTCAGTGGGGAGACTGATGCGGGGCTCAAACTCATGAACCATGAGTTCGTGACCTGAGCCAAAACCAAGAATTGGACGCTTAACCGACTGAGCCACCCAGGCGCCCCCTTCATAAAATTTATTTTTTAATATTTATTTTTGAGAGCCGCCTGGGTGGCTCAGTCAATGAAGCATCTGAGTGCAGCTCAGGTCATGATCTCGTGGTTCATGAGTTCGAGCCCTGCGTCAGGCTCTGTGCTGACAGCTCAGAGTCTAGAGCCTGCTTCAGATTCTGTGTCTCCCTCTCTCTCTCTGTCCTTCCCCCACTGGCGTGCTCTCTCAAAAATAAATAAACATTAAAAATACTTAAAAATAAATAAATAATAAATATTTAAGACAGCTCCAGGGGACGGGGAAGAGGATCCAAAGTGGGCTCTGTGCTGACAGTAGAGAGCCCAACACAGGGCTTGAACTCACGAAATGTGAGATAACGACCTGAACTGAAGTCAGACGCTTAACCAACTGAACCACCCAGGTGCCCCAGAAGCTGGCTCATTTTTTAGTTCTTTTCTTATGGTCACTGGTTTGGCCAACAAGAACTTTCTCCCCACCCCGCTGCCCCGCTCCATATTTTCATCTTTAAATTCTCCTTCGCTCTCACGAACTTAGGCCAATTTGAGACCCTTACATCACCCTCTTCTCTTGTTTTCACAGTTTTTTAGGAGTCCTCCTGCCCCAGGTATGTTCAAAGCCTTGTGACAGACCTGGACAGATAGCTCTGGTAGAAACTGGTGTTGATTTTTCTATGTAATGGCAATATGAGGTCTATAATTACATTATAGGTGTGAGATTTGTGTGTCTTTATTTGTTCTTTTTGTTACTCCATAGAGTTTTGGGGAGCAGGTATGAGAAGCTTCATATTTAATCGGCTTCAATTATGAGACGTTTCCCCTGGCTGCTTTATTTTTTTTTTTATATCCTAGATTCACTTCAGCAAGTTTAGAAATTGCTTTTCGTGGGTTTAGTCGGAATTATGTTAGATCTATAAATTAACGTGAGAAAACCAACTTGGCTGCTAGGCATGTGCTTTGGAAACTGATTGCCAGAATTCAACTCCTACTCTGCCATCTCCTATTTGTGTGATTTGGGGCAAAATGCCTCGCCTCTGGGCGCCACAGCTTCTTCATTTGTTTAAAAACAAAAGAAAACAAAACAAGGGATGCCTGGGTGGCTCAGTCGGTTAAGCATCCAACTCCTGATTTCGGCTCAGGTCAGGATCTCATGGATCATGAACTCGAGCCCCGTGTTGGGCTCTGCATTGCAGGGAGCCTGCTTGGGATTCTCTCTTCCTCTCTCTCATCCCCTTTCCCTTAAACTAAATAAGCAAACATAAAAAAAAAAAAGACCCACCCCCTAAAAATGTAGTGCGATTATGTGTATAAATTGCTTAACATAGAACCTGGTACATATCGCATAGTATTCAGTCTACATATCCAGGAAAATACTGCATTTCTTCATTTTATTTAAGTCTTATTTCTACCTAAGCACAGCTTTATTATTGCCTTCACATTTGTCTTGTACATTCTTTTTAATTTCTTAGGTGTTTTACCTTTTTATTGCAATTATGAATGCCATTTTTCGGCAGTGAATTCTCTACCTTCATACCCAGGAAAACCTATTTTTTGCCAATGTTGGGTTCAACTGTCTTGTAGAATTCTCTTGTCGCTTCATTATATTTTCAGTTGACTCTCTTTGGTTTTTTTAAGTAAAGAAGGATATAATTTGCCTGTAATGACAATTTCATCTTTCTCTTGTCCATAACTACACCTCGCTTATTTTTGTCTCTTGCATTGGGTAGGACCTCCAGCACCACGTTTCACAATAGCGGTGATAACTGGCATCTATGCTTTATTTCTGGTTTAGATAAGATGGTCTCTGTTCGTTCACTATTCACTAGTAAGTATGATGTTACCTAATGGCTTGATCGAGATGCTTTTTCTCAGGGCACTGATTGTGCAATGTGGCAGTTCTATTCTTATCATGTTAGTTTAGTAATAATGTGTTTTTTCTAAGTCTTTTAATATTCTGTCGGATATGATTTGCTGTGGTTTTATTAAGGATTTATATGTTGGTATTTTCCTGTGTTTTGCTTTTGGTGGTGATCTTTGTTAGATGTAAATATTAAGGCTAATGAATTTCATAAAATGGATTAAGAAGTCTATCTTTTTCTTATGCTTCGGAATAGTTTATATACCAGGGGAACCATTTATTCTTGAAACATTTGAAAGAAGCCCTCGACACAAGTATTTGTAAAACTAAGCAAAAATAAAAAATAAAAATAAATAGCCCTCAACACAAGAGTTTGTAAAGATAAGAAAAATAAATTTTAAATGTTTCCTCTTTTTCTACATAGGCTATCTTTTATTGTTTTCTTAATTTTTTAATAAATACTTTTAGCATATTTTTTAAAAAGCTTTGAATGTGTTTTTTTTTTTGTTTTTTTGTTTTTTTGTTTTTTTGTTTTTTTTTGAGAGAGAGAGAGAGAGAGCGTGAGCAGGGGAGGGGCAGAGAGAGAGGAGACACAGAATACAAAGCAGGCTCCAGGCTCTGACCTGTCAGCACAGAGCCTGATTCAGGACTCAAAGCCACAGACCGTGAGATCATGACCTGAGCCAAAGCTGGATGCTTATGCGACTGAGCCACCCAGGTGCCCCCTCATATTTTTTAATAGATGTTGGAAAATCCAAAAAGACACATACCCTAATACCCTGGCCATTCACTTCTCCATAGAGAAAACCACTGTACCTTGTGTATCCTTGCAAAGATACTCTGTTAATACATGAGTGTGTGTGTGAGTATATATATTTTTATTTTTTACTTAAATAGAGCATACTATACATGCAGCTCTGCACCTTGTTTTTTTCATTATATGTCTTACGGTATGGTTCCAAATTGGCACATGTAGAGTTGCCTCATCCTTCCTAAAGATTGCATGGCCTTCCACTGCCTGGATGTACCCCAATTTATTTAACTGATGCCTAATGCTAGACTATAGTTTCCAGGCTTTTTTAAAAAAAATTTTTTTAATGTTTATTTTTTTGAGAGAGAGAGAGGGAGAAGATAGGGGAGAGGGAGAGAGAGAGAGGGAGACACAGAATCTGAAGCAGACTCCAGGCTCTGAGCTGTCAACACAGAGCCCGATGTGGGGCTTGAACCCATGAGCTATAAGATCACGACCTGAGTTGAAGTCGGAAGCTTAACCCATTGAGCCACCCAGGCGCCCCCCCCTTCTTTAAATTACTTTTCCAGTCTTTTGCTATTATAAACAATACTGCAATGAATCTTTGTATAAATTTATCATTCCATACATGTGAGAGTGTATATAGAATTTAAATTCCTAGAAGTGACACACCCATTGGAATGGCCAAAATCCCAAACAGTGATAACACCAAATTCTGGCAAGGATGTGGAGAAACAGAAGCTCTCATTCATTGCTGGTGGGGATGTGAAACAATGCAGCCCCTTTGGAAGACAGTTTGGCAGTTTCTTACAACACCGAAGGTACAATCCAGCGATCTCTCTCCTTTGTGTTTACCAAGAAGAGGTAAAAACTTTTGTTCGTATAAAAACCTGCATGTGGCTGTTTATAGCATCTTTCTTCATAATTGCCAAAACTTGGAAGGAACCAAGACTTCCTTCTGTAGGTAACTGGATAAACTTCAGTACAGACGAGGGATTAGTATTCAGGGCTGGAAAGAAATAAGCTATCAAGCCATGGAATGACATGGAAGAAACTCAAAGGCCATTACTAACTGAAAGGAGCCAATCGGAAAGGCTACATTCTGTACATAGGACATTCTGGAAAAAGGCAAAACTATGAAGACAGTAAAAAAGATCAGTGGTTCCTGGGGCGAGGGGGAAGGAGGGATGGATAGGCAAAGCAGAGGATTTTTAGGCAGTGAAACAACTCTGTATGATGTCGTAATGGTGGATACGTGTCATTATACATTCATCCAAATGTACAACACCAAGAGTGAACCCTAATGTTAACTATGGACATCCATAGAGTCAGTGGACTCTGGTGGGGGTGTTGTTGGGGGGGGGAGGCTGTGCTTGTGTCAAGGCACGGGGCAGGTGGGAAATTCTGTATCTTCCTTTCAATTTTGTTGTGAACCTAAAACTGCTCTGAAAAATAGTCTATTTTTAAAAATCATGGAACTGACATTGTGCGATCAAAGGATATATGTATTTACATTGTTTTTTTCAACGTTTATTTATTTTTTGGGGGACAGAGAGAGACAGAGCATGAACGGGGGAGGGGCAGAGAGAGAGGGAGACACAGAATCGGAAACAGGCTCCAGGCTCCGAGCCATCAGCCCAGAGCCCGACACGGGGCTCGGAACTCACGGACCGCGAGATCGTGACCTGGCTGAAGTCGGACGCTTAACCGACTGCGCCACCCAGGCGCCCCTACATTGTTAATAGATATAGCAAGTGCTTTTGTGGAGCAATTGACATTTTTCACCAACATGTGGACACCTTACCCTCATCAAGGCAATGCAGTAAAACTTTTTGATCTTTATTCAAATGATTGAGGAGAATCATGGTATCTGCTTGTCATTTTAGTTTTCATGTCTTCTATTATAAATCAGATAGGGACACCTGGGTGGCTGAGTCGGTTAAGCGTCCAACTCTTGGGTTTCAGCTCAGGTCACGATCTCACGGTTGATGAGTTCGAGCCCCGTGTCGGCTCTGGGCTGACAGCTCAGAGTCCGGAGCCTGCTTCGGATTCTGTGTCTTCCTCTCTCTCTCCCCCTCCCCTGCTCGTGCGCTCTCTCTCTCTCAAAAATAAATAGTTTTTAAAAATTGATACCCTACTCCTATTCCAATATGGCTTCATCTTACTTTAATTTACTATATCTGCGACCACTCTGTTTCCAAATAAGGTCACATTCTGAGATACCAGGAGTTAGGATTTCAACATATCTTTTTTGGAGGAACACAATTCAACCCATAACAACCTTCCTCTAGAGTCTTTGGGGAGGGGGTGAGAGAGAACGTAAAAGCGAAAGACGCCGAAACCTTCTGCTTACACTGCATTCAGCCTGCCTGAGTCATATTGCTGAGATAGTTACAGCCTCAGCCTTCACTCTAAGCGCACAATGCAGATGAGTTACCAAAAACTTCAATCTGGACTTCAGAGGAATTTACAAAACACTTCTGCCCCATGTAGATTGCACCCCTTCCTGGTTCATGCTTGAGGGAACTGTATGTAGGCTCATCTTTCAGCCATTGCCTCGCCACTCCGGTCCTTGACTGGATAACCTGCAAGCTTGAATTAAGAGAAAAAGAAATGTACAAAGAAAGGTCAAATGACAGCCCCACCTCCATCCTTATCAGATCAGAGACCTCACACCAGGAAGATTTTTGTTTGCTTCTTGTACTGCCCATGGGGGCGGGGCAGGGCAGGGGTCCTGCTGTCCACATGAGCTCCCTGTTCGCCCTTTGAGAGGTACAGGAACCCACAGGTGGAACTGTTCTCGAAGTAATTCCACTGCTCTCAAGTTTCCGTCAAAAGACATCCTTTTTGAATTCAACACCTGTTGCCCACTAAACCTATTAAGAGTCTATTCATGGAAGGCCAGATTTTACTGCTTGGTTCAACCACACCTCTACCAAGAGCCCTTTCTGTCTGTCATTGGTCAGGATTTGGACTTTTGTTTGTTGTCTCAGGATTAATGCACAGGCTTTTCTTGCTTTTCTATGGTGTTTTATACTATACCCTGCATCCTAGAATTTAGACACCGATGAGAGGCTAACCTAAGTCATGGTTAACTTGGGTGGGGAGTCCATGCTCCCCTGGGTCTAAGAGGTTGGAATTTAGAGGAAGGCATGCTTCCTGCTCACTTCCTGCTCATCAGGGCATTTGAAGCACTATTTAATTCCACACCGCCTTTCTATGATCAGTACTTCCTCTCAAAAGCCCTACACTCCTTACCTACCAGGGCCCCAAGTAGGGTGAGGTAAGTGAGGCACTCTCCTGGGGGTGAAACTTAAAGGGGCCTAAAAAGTGTCCGTAATCAAGATAACACTTTCATCCAAAAATAGAAAGAATAATTGGCAAAGTAGGCCAGCTGCTAACTGCCTAATTTTGTAAATAAGGTTTTTAGGGGTGGGATTAACGTGGGAGGAGAGAGGCAGGATTGTGCAAATGCAGAAATGCATTTGAAATTCTGATACATTGCTCATGGTGGATTTTTTTTGCATTAATTTTGATTTTTTAAAATATTGCATTAAAATATTTATCTTGATTATGGGGGTTTAGGGTTTTTTTTTTCTCGAATCCATACATTTTGCGATTGAAGCACGTGTCTCTCACTAGCCTCACCCTCGTATCGGCTTTGTAAAATTACGAGTCAACAAAAACTCAATCCACCTTCTTCAGCCACGCCTCATACATGTTAGAGAATCAGGCTGGTCCCATCCCTAATCCCCCAGCGTACAGATGCCTGCACCTTGAAGTCTCCTTGCGTCCCGGTGGGTTTTAAGATCCTCTCCTCTGGCTTTCCTTGCACGTGCATTAAAATACTACATTGCATTTAGACTGGTCTTCTGCACTCTCAGCAGCAGGAGTGTCTCGACCATGTGTTTTTGCACTTCGGCTCAGGTTAGGAAATGATCTCTTCGTTTCCTCAAAGTTATCCAATTTCACGGCTCGCCAACCACCTCCTCCAACCACGACGCCTTCCATAACCGCGCTGACCCGCAGCGGTGTCCTCTCCAGCAACGTTCTGAGTCTCAGTCCGTGCTCGGCCCTGGGACGTAGGGTGACAGGACCGGCCCCAGCCACGGTCGCCGGGGCCGCGGACCCTCCCCGAGCCCAGACCAGCTCGCTGTCGGGCCGCCGCATCCCTTCACCGGTCATCGTGTGATCCGGTCTGCGCGCTCCGCCGAGTCGTCCGGCGTGAGAAAGGGCTCGCAGGTTTTTACCGGAAGGGACTGAGAAGCGCGAAAAAGCTCCCCGCACGATAGTGCGCAGGCGCAGCAGCGCCCGACGCTTTCTTCAGCCCCGTCTTTGGCGCCGCCGGCTCCGCGCCCCGCGCTCGGCAGCCCGGTGGGGGGCGCTGCGGGGAAGGACCCCCGAGGCGGGAGGGGGCTCCTTGGAGGGGGTGTGGTGCGGCGCCCGGGTCGCCGCCCTCGGGGGCGGGCACCCGTGCGGGCGGAGGGCCGCTGCTAGGACGAGCATGGGGCGGGCGCGACCCGGGGCGTGCGCGGGGGCCGGGGGCCCGAGGAGAAGGGTGACGGCGGGTGACAACGGGCGGGGCTGCGGGCGGCGCCGCGTTCACGCCCTCTGCTCGGCCGGGCCGGGAGGGTCCTCGGCCTCTGTGCGCGCCGGGCCGGGCAGGCTGAGGCGCACGGGGCGGACGCGGCGCCATGCACGGCCCGCCTGCTTGGCCGCTGCGGCTGCTCGTGTGGCGAAGCCCGGCCGCCAGAACGTGGGCCCCGGGCGCCCGTGTCCCGGGGCCCCGGCCGCAGTTGACGGGCCTTTGGCCGGCGCGGCCTTGGGGCGCGGGGCCGCGGCTCCTCGGGGATGCCGGAGCCGCGCGAGGCCCGCGCCGCTGGACTAGCGGCTACCCGAGCGGGGGTCCCCGCGGCCCCGGGGGCGGAGCAGGCCTCGCGCGGCTCCTGGGGCTGTGGGCGCGGCCCCCCGGCGCCTGCAGATGCTGGGGGCTCGCCGGGCCCGGCGCTGCGCGGCTCCCGCGCGCCGGGCTCCCGGGCGGCCCAGCAGTGGCCGCCCGGGTCGGGGACGAGGCCAGGCAGCGCGGGCCGGCTTTGCCTGCGGCCGCGGCGACTCCCGGAGACGACTCGCGAATGCGCTCCGCGGCGGCCAGGCGCTCGGATGCCCGGAAACTTCTGGGGCTGGCGTATCCGGAGCGCGGGAGGCTGGCAGGTAGGGCTTTTTCTCCGTCCGTTCTCTTCCCAACGCTGGTCAGCACCCCTTACAAAGCGCGTGGTCCCGCGACCGCCGAGAGGGGACACCGCGGGGGCTGCAGAGAGACCCTGGGCCACTTGTAACACTGGGTGTAGGGACGGGCTGGCTCCTTACCTGAGGATCTCCACCAAGAAGGGCCGGGTGGAGCGCTCACCTCCCGGTAGCACTGTCGAGCGTTCAGGTTGGCCGAGTTGTGTTTTATGTTTCTCGGCTTGACACACGATACGAGTGGAGCAGTATTTCATTATTGGAACCTTTGGGTCTGTTCTGCTTTGGCATTGCCAGTATTCTCAGAACGGGCCGCGTCCCTTCCCCCCCCCCCCCCCCCCCCGTTCATTGTAAAATTTATTCTAGCCAAAAATATACCTATTTTGTATTATACACTGATACTACTTAAAAACATTTTTTGCCTTAGACAAGTTTATTAAACAGCACTTTTTTTTTTTTTTTTTTGCTGTATGAAGTAAAACAGTCTAAACCTTTCAGATTTGTCTCGTGCTTTTTGCCTCCCTCAATGGTAAGCAGGAAGTTTCTAGCTCTTCAAAAAAAATCAAACACTGCCTACCATCAGTGATCTGTAAACTCCAGAAACTTTGAGCAAACTATAGACCAAACCCCAACTAAATCATAATTGAGTAATTTTTTAAAGAAATAAAAGTGGATGTTTTTAAATGTGTATTTTTTTGAGAGAGAGAGCGTGAGCCGGGGGAGGGACAGAGAGGGGGACAGAAGATCTGAAGCAGGCTTCTTGCCGTCTGCACAGAGCCTGACTTGGGGCTGAACCCACTAACCGAGAGATCACGACCTGAGCCAAAGTCAGACACTCAGCCGACTGAGCCACCCAGGCGCCCCAAAATGAATGTTTCAGAACGATTTTCTATGGCTCCTCGTTTTCAACCATAATTCGGGAAATGCTGGCCTTTTAAGATGTAAAAGTTTCTGAGATTCCCCTAAATCTTCATTTCTTTAATAAATATTTATTGAGCCCCCTCAGTGTCTGGTGGGCCATGGGGTTGCGTGTGTGAGCAGAAAGAAACACAGTTCCTGTTCCTCCTAGGGCTTTCAGCTTGGTGGGGAAGAAACATAAATGAAATAATCATGTGACTGGAGAGAAAACTGCAGCCCTCCCAACTGAGGGCTTGGGATCGAGGCCTGTGAGGTTGTCAGATGCAGCCCTTGAAACAGTGAGAATCCCACACCCTTTGCCGCAAATCCACTGCTTTAGAAAAGATTTTCCAAGAGAGTCATTTGCCATGTAGGGCAGGTCGGTGCCACGGAGGAGAGCAGATAGGGAGAGAACGTTTCTCTTCTTACTGTTGAAGCTTAGGGGAATTCTTGGTATCACTGAGGTAGAAAGAATTTATGTCATGGCTCACTTGATTGTACGTAGATTTTGTTGGAAATAAAGATCTTTTACTCTATTAAAAGAACATTTTGAGACCGGAAGATCCCACTGGGCTGTGAGCTGCTTGAGAACGGCGCTGGGTCTAATTCTGTCTAGTTCTTAGCATGTGTGCTGCCTAGAGCAGGGGCTCCGAGTGCCTGAGGTGGAAGAATAAATAATGGTACAACCAGGCCCAGATTGAGGCCCAAACGTAGAGACCCTGAACCCTACAGGGTGTGTCTGCCATTCCCATATGCAACTCAGAGTGAGTGCCAGGAAAACCAGGGATGTTTAAAGTTTATTTATTTATGAAGAGAGAGAGAGAGCGTGCGAGGGAGTGGGGGAAGGGCAGAGAGCAAGGGAGAGAGAGGAGCCCCAGCAGGCTCCACGCTGTCAGCACAGAGCCCCACGTGGGGCTCGATCTCACAAACCGTGAGACGACCCGCGCCGGAACCAAGAGTTGGACAAGTAACCGGCTGAGCCCCCCGGGTGCCCAGTTTTGTTTTATTTCTGAGATATTAGGCGCTGAGAAGGTTTTTTAGGTGTCAGGCTTTGCTGGTGCCCACATGGGCTCGGCACCATGGGTAGCCTAGCCCCGCATCTCGCGTGCCCATCATCCCTGTACCTTCTTACTCTGTTCCCACATGTCCCACCACGCTGGTATGTGGAGAAGTAAAGCAAGAGCTGCACCGCCTTTTATTATGAGAAGAGCTGGTTTGGGGCGCCTGGGTGGCTCAGTCGGTTGAGCGTCCGACTTCAGCTCGGGTCATGATCTCACAGTTCGTGAGTTCAAGCCCCACGTCGGGCTCTGTGCTGACAGCTCAGAGCCTGGACCCTGCTTCAGATTCTGTGTCTCCCTCTCTTTCTGACCCTCTCCTCCTCATGCTCTGTCTCTCTCTGTCTCAAAAATAAATAAAACATTTAAAAAATTAAAAAAAAAAAAAAAGAAGAGCTGTTTTGATCTGCCTCGCTGAATAATTGTGAACATTTGATCCGAGAAAGGCTGAGGTTGGTTCACTAATTCTTCTAAACAGACAATCAGCCCGTGTTGTACCTTATAAGGAAATCTGATGAAAAACCCTCACTAGGACATACGGTTTCCTTAAAAGTCATTGTGTATGATACATTGAAGCCAATCTGGATGTTGGCATTTGTGGGATTAAAAGGAAGTGGGGTGTCACGTCGTCATTAATTTGTAACTTATCATCATAAGGGCAGCCTCAGATGTTGGCACAGCTCTTCGAAATGCTACAGATAAAGAGCTGTGTGCGTGTGTGCACGCGCATGTGTGTGTTACAATCAAGAGACCAAAAAAAAAAAAAAAAAAAAACCCGAGTTGCAGAGAAGGAATTCCAATGTTAACGTGCTGGTTTTTAGGAAAACAAACGCAAACGTCCTTTTTTTTAACAATTCAGCCATACATCTGATTAACGACATTTTCCTCTGTCTTCAGCAGTTTGCTGAGTATGCCACCTGAAGTGCGTGACTGGGAAAGTTGGATCTTAAGTAATTTGTGTCAGAAACTGTAAAATCAGGGTCTGCCATTTGAACTGTTTCCAGATGTGTGTGTGCAGAGACCGGTCGTAGCGTCACCCATACCCCCCTCTCCCCCAGGTCTTCTAGAGGCACTGCAGCCCCTCACCCGCCCCCGTGCCCCCTCCCCTGCTACCCACTTGCTAGAGGAATCCGCAGCCCATCTTCCTACAGCTGTGGCCCACAGCGGTGCTCTCCGGTCTCACTGATAACTCTTCCTCTTATCCCCTTGGCCAGAAGGAGTCTTCAAAGATACAGGAGCTCACCGAGGAGCCCCTAGTGGACTGCTGGGATAAGAAGTCATTTGTCAGAGCCCCTTGCTGCGCCTGGCAGATAGAGGGGGGCGGTGGAGGGCTCTGGCCATCCCATTGAGTTAGGGGCAGGGAGCACTGCGTGAGCTGATCTCAGCAGTGAGGTGTGTGGGCCGTTGGGGTCCGGTGGGGTCGTGACCACAGTGCCAACCTGGAGGTGCACACAGAGACACCTTGCCAGGCAGGCTCCCGGTTACACTGTTCGAGATACACCACACCCCTCCACCCACACTGTTCAGTTGAGGCCCCTGTGGAGGACCTGGGAGGGTGCCCCTCACTTAAAATACTGATAAGGGCTGTGTGCTTTGAGATTAGGGCCATTCTGAGAAGCCCATGCCCACCGGGAGCTTTTGCTGAATGTATAAGTTAGATTTTATGAAGTGACCAAAAACAATGAAGTGATAAAGCCAGTGAATACGGTAAACAAGGAGCGGATGAGCTGTGCTGAGAGCGACTGTTCCCTGAAGTCCCCAGTCAGGACAGAGGCTCTGACAAGGACCGTACTAACTGGCACATGAGGCTATACCTTTGAAATGGGGACTGCTCCAGAAAGCGGGGGATGTTTGTTTGCTCTGGAGACACCGTATATCAGAGAACGCCTTAACGTTCTGTAGCTGTGCTACGAAACGTGTTAGCATTGATTTAAGTGGAAAGTGCATACCAGATTTTAAAAGAACTTGGTATGAAGGAAAAAAAAAGTGAAGTATCATTGTAGGGTTCGCTATTATTTTTATGTAGATTACATGTTGTTTAATAACTTGGATATATTGGACCAAGTGTGTTGTTAAAATTAATCTTACCCACTCCCTTTTACTCTTTCAATGTGGCGATTAGAAGATTTAAAATTACATAGGTGGCTCAGTTGGTTAAGCGTCCGACTTCAGCTCAGGTCGTGATCTCGCGGTCCACGAGTTCGAGCCCCACGTCGGGCTTTGTGCTGACAGCTCGGAGCCTGGAGCACCTGCTTCGGATTCTGGGTCTCCCTCTCTCTCTGCCCCTCCCCCACTCGTGCTCTGTCTCTGTCTCTCTGTCTCTCTCTCAAAAATAAATAAACATTAAAAAAATAATAAAATTACATGGGTGGCCATCGTGTCCCCTGAGCAGAGAGTACTGGAGGCAAAGGCAGCCCCCCCGCCCCCCAATTGCAAATATGACCCAGATGCCTCAGTCTTCAGCACGTGCTGACAGTCTGGAAGGTCTTTGTTCTGCGTGAACCTAAGAAGTTTCCTAAATGCTCTGCTTCCTGCTAGTCCGCCAGCCCCTCGCGTCTTCACTTCCTTCCCCGTCCAGTTTAGATGCCAGGCTTCTTCACCTCACCCTCGAACCTGGAGTATCTTCTACTCCTTTGTTCCCCATGGTACCCACCTTGCATCCACGGAAATGTCTCCCAGATGCCTGAAAACTCAACATGTCCAAAATCCAAAGTTGCCTTCCTCCCCCAAACTGCCTTTTCTGCTGCCACTTCTCTCAGAGAGTGGGCTGCTGTGTGAACCCCTTTGCCAAAGCCAGCGACATATTCTTGACTCCTTGTGATGGGGACAACGGAAGTGCTATCTACTATGTATTGTTTGCTAGATATCGGGCACCGTACCAGATGCTTTACACGTATGTACTGAATTTTCTCCTTGTGGTATCTCTATGAAAGAGGTATTATTTTTATTGCCGTTTTACAGATGAAGAAACTGAGGCACAGAGAGGTTGAGTGACTCACTGAAGGTCCAACAGCTAGATGGCAGAGCTAGGTCTCAGTTTAGAACCTACCCTCCTAACACGCTCCCCAAATGCGGTCAATTCTCGGGTCCTCTGGAGCCTCGTTCCTAAAAACAGCTGCAGTCCTTGTCACCTTCCTTGTCCCCTCTGTCCCCACCCTAGTTCCCCCAGGCCCCCTTGCCTGAAACCGTGGAACACCACACCGTAAGCGGTCTCCGTCTGCGCTCATGCTGGCCTCCAGTTCTCTCCTTTCACTCTGCAGCCAGAGCGGGACATTTAAAATGCAAAGCTGCCTGTAGCACTCGCCCGCCTAAAGCCCTCTGACAGCCTGCCATACTGCAAATTCCCTGTTCCGCTTCACAATCTGGAGCCCCCCCCCCCCCCACCTCTCCACTTTGTTTCTCAGGGCTGCTTTTGTGTGTCACGAGGTCCCTATTCCAGCTCTGTCCTGCAGCCATTCTACTGCTTCCTGGCCTGCCCCGACCCCAGGCTCAGGCCGGTTTCTCTGCTTGGAGTGTAGGAAGAAGACGAAGGCTTTGTGTCAGAACAGGGTTCGGTACTGTATGAACTGGGTGACCTTGGGCAAGCGCCCTCACCTCTTTGCCGGAGTTGCCCCTAAAATAATGAGGATAAGAGGGGTGCTGGGAAGATTCAAGGAGATAATGCCTATCGGAGGCTTCCGATCGTGGTGGGGGCTCGTTTTTGAGCTTCGTCTTTAGGCCTGGAACGACACTGGGGATAGCTGTACCGACCGGCCTGATGGTCAGATGCGTCGCTAAAAGACTGGTTCTGTGTCCAGCAGCTGGGGCTCATGCTGCACAGGTTCTTCCGCCCACCCCAAAACCCCTGTGCTTTCATGAGCAAACTCTGCGTTTTGGGATGTCTTCCCTCCTCCCTTTGAAGACTAGTTCCTGCACTTTTTGGATGCCGTGGTTCAGTAGGACGAAGACAATAGGAAGATACCTGAAGAAATCTGTCAAGAGATACATAACAGTTGCTGGGGTCCCATCAGGCAAGAGGCTTAACCATGGAAAACAGGTGAAGAACTTCAGAAGGGCTGCAGCGTCCTTGGCATGTTGGGCTTAGGGAGGAATCTGGAACGATAGTTCTGGTTCAAATCTAAATTATTCACTAACGCCGAAGACAGTGGTATGTAGGCAAGACGTCCATTAAAAAGAATCCGTCTAACTGAAAGCTGAAAAAAATCTTTACTTTTGCCTGCGTTCATTCGCCTTTGGCTATTTTATTTTACTTCTGTGTCCTGCACTGTAGGAGGACACAAATGGCAATAAAACGGGCTGATAATCTTTTTTTTTTTTTTTAATTAAAAGGAAAAAGGGGCTATCCTGGAATGAGTTTGGATTCAACTCAATTCTTTCCTCTTTGTAATCGTTATCATGACTGCGTCAGAACTAGGGTTCAGAATCTAAATCGTGGGGCATTTCATTCACGAACTCCAGACTCTGATTTGGAATCATCAATTGGAGTTAAAAGACGGGAGGAGGGAGGGGGAAATGGACCCTTCTGGCACTTCACATGCATGGCACCCGCGGAGGCGTTTGCCAGAGCGAAAGAGCAGACTGGAGAGACTAGCTAGCTACTGATGACAGATGAAACGGAAAGGCCTCTCGGGTTAATCCCTCGTTCCTCAGGACGCCTCTCTCCGGAGCACACCGGCTCCCTGAGGTTGTGCTGGGCAGAATCCCGAGTAGGCATTCTCTGGGCCTGGTGGGCTTTCAGTCCCTCTGGGCTCTTGTCGTCAGGAGCGTGGCATTTTGAAACAAGACCCCAGGTCTTGCATCAAAATGAAACGGCCCTTGACCAGGTTCACATTATTCAGTTAAACTGTGGCTGTGCGGTATGAAGCCAGACACAGGAACTTTCTGGCTCCGTGCAAAGAATCATCTATCTCCATGTGGACTTCCCGAGGCGCCAGAGACTCCGTTCCTAGCTAGGCTCACTGAGGCGCTTCGGTGTGATAGACTCTTATGCCTTCTTCGCCCCCGTTCGGTTTTTTTTATTCATCCAGCAGATGTTTATGGAACTTCTCCTGTGTCTCTGTCCCCGTGGGCGGTGGGAGTATAGCAGTGAACGAAACAGACAAAAATCTTTTAGGTCCTAGTGGAGAGTAGACAGTAAACAAGTGACACTTTGGGTTTAGAATGCCAGACGGTGGCACGTGCTAGGAGAAGAAGGAAGAGGGAGTGATGCAGGCAGCGTTTGGGTATTTGTATTTTAACGAAGGTTGTCAGAAGGTTGTCCGCTAAGGCCTTCTCCAGAACAGGATGTCAGGAGGCCTCGAGGAAGGAAGAGAGCCATTGTGGGAAATGTTCCCTCCCTAAACGCCTCCCCTTTCTCCTAGCGCTCTGCCAGCCAACGAACCGTGGGCACTGAGTCTGCTCTTTGCTCTTTTTTAAATCTAAACAAATATTTTTCATTGAAGTCTAGTTGATGTGCAAAGTTATCTTCGTTCCAGGTGTCATATATTGAATCAATTCTGCCCTTTACTCCACCACGATAAATGTAGTCGCCATCTGTCACCAAACAGCATTTAGTACTGTATTATTGACTGTATTCCCCAGACTGTACTCCGCATCTCTGTGGCTTATTTATTTTATAACTGGAAGCTTGTTCCAGTTCATCTCCTATATCTATCACTCCTTTTTTAAAATTTTTTTTAACGTTTATTCATTTTTGAGCGACAGACAGAGACAGAGTATGAGCGGGGAAGGGGCAGAGAGAGAGGACACAGAATCTGAAGCCGGCTCCAGGCTCTGAGCTGTCAGCACAGAGCCCGACACGGGGCTCGAACTCACGAACCGCGAGATCATGATCTGAGCCGAAGGCGGACGCTCAACCGACTGAGCCACCCAGGCACCCCTGTATCTGTCTCTTAATACTCTCTCCCACCTTTCCTCTGGTAATCTCCAGTTCTCTGTATTTAAGAGTCTAAAATATTTTGTTTGTCCATTTGTTTTGTTTTTTATGCTCCAGATGTAAGTGAGGTCACGTGCTGTTTGTCTTTCTTTGTCTGACTTACCTTACTCAGCCTAATACCCACTCGGTCCATCCATATTAGAGGAAATGGCAAGCCCTCGTGCTTTTTTATGGCTGAGTAATATTCCACTGTGAGTGTGTGTGTGTGTGTGTGCGCGCGCGCACGTGCGTATACCACACTATCCATTCATCTGTGGATGGACACTTGGTATTGTAAATAATACAATCTGTATTCTTTTTATTGAGGTTACGTGAAAGTAATACCTTTAACTGCAGTGGTTAGCATTAGACAAAACACCAAGAGAAGCAATTGCTACTTGCAGGGTGTGAGAGCTCCCATCTCCTGGGGTTCCGTCCATGTCGTGTTCATCTAGGAGCCTCGCCATGACTTTAAGGTGGTGGTACTAGGTGGGTTCCTAATAGGACCAAGCTCAAAAGTACGCAGTAGCACATACCCTGCCCCCCAGTCACCCTGGTCTTAAGAAGGAACTTTTGTTGCCCGCGTCTGATTGCTCTCCTGGAGTTGTCCTGTGTGTACGTAAACTTCGAAACCAACCAGAAAACGTTAACATCCGGGTCCTGGGCTGTTTTCGCTAACATTGTAGCTTGGTGACGTCAATACCTATAGAGTCGCCCCATTCTTTTTAATAACTGTGTAACACTCAGAAAATAAATGCTCCTTTATTGATCTAACTTGTTCCCCATTTGTGGATGTTCCGCCGGTATAAGTGATGCTGTAACGAACATCCGTGAGGGTACATGTTTTGCATACACTTAGGGGAGTATACATAGAAGTTAGAATCTTAGAGGCGGAATTGCTGGATCAAAGGGAATGTACATTCACATTTTAACCGATACGATCGCATCACTCTCCGTTGCATTGGTACCACTTTGCACACCCACTAACAGTGCAAATGCCCCTTTTCCTACAGCTTCTTCCAGCACGGTGTGTTATCGATCTCTGATTTTTGCCAATCCAGTGGATGAAAACTAGAATACCTTTGTAGTGTAGATTTGCACTCCCTTATTAGGGATGCACTCACCTGTTTTATGTGTTGTTCCTGGTCGGGTTTTCTCAGTATCTTCCTTTCTGTTAAGACTCTACCCCACTGCTTTTTAGACGGATGAACAATTGTGTTATTATCTATTGTCCCATCATGCCAGTACTCTGGTGCTTTATTCCCCAAAGCAGTAAGATTAAGAGGGAACGTACCACATGTGTCATGGATGACAGCAACTGCTTTCCAAAGGTTATTTAAAGTTTTGAAATTCTATACATAATCCAGAGATCTACCTGCGTTGCTTGATCTTCAAGCGAAGATACAGTTCAGATGCCAGGGAATAACCACGTGTAGCATGAATGCAGGAAAAATCTCATCTGAGATAAACACCAAGATCAAGCGGCAGGGAGGGAGGCCAGAACGGATTTTCAGATTTTCCACAGTCGGCTCTTGGATATTCCTGGCAAGGAAGACACGATCAAACCTGGGTAAAAGCAAAAGTCATCTTCTCTGGCTACTTGGGTATGCTCGGTCACCCTCCTCACTCTGTCCCTGGAAGCTCCTCGGTTCTTGCCTTCAGTCAAGGGCCCGGGAGCTGAAAGAAGGAAACCCGCAGCACCTGCTCTGCGCAAGCTCTGAGCAGCGCATGCTCTGAACAGCTGCTGCGGGCAAGACGCTTGGTGAATTCGGCGCCCCGCCCCTCGCCGAAGCACCCCCGGGCCTGAGAACTTCCTGTGTTTTCTAGCCGCAGTTGGGTTTCTGGCCATGTCCAGTGTCATCACCATGTCCGCTCCCTTCTTCCTGGGGAGGATCATCGATGTCATTTACACAAACCCCACCGTGGACTACAGCTATACCCTGACCCGCCTCTGCCTGGCGCTCAGCGGCGTGTTCCTGTGCGGTGCTGCTGCAAACACTGTTCGCGTCTACCTCATGCAGACTTCAGGTAAAAGGGCCCTCACCTTGCCGAGCATGGCGTTCCAGAGGATTCGCACTGGGGCTCACGTGGGGTTTCGTGCGCTCCGGGCCCCCTGTTCCTCTTTTCCCACAGTCCCATCCAGCGGGGACAAAGCCCCATGTCTGGCCAGACGTGGGAGCTACGAATATTTTTCGATCCGGCGCTCACTTCTCAGCTCCCCTGGTACGTGGGTGGAAGGGAGGGAAGCCGCCTGTCTTACGGGAGGCACGGCCCGTGGGCAGGAGGCTGGAGTTCTGAGCCTTCTCCAGGGAGCTGTGGAAATCTTGCATGCTCCGTGTTTGTGTTTCCCCTCCAGTGGGCACTGGGGCGATGGTGTTTTACAGCCTTTCCGTGACGAGGCCTGGCCGTTAACAGGCCGGTGACAACCACAGAAATCACAGAGCCCGGGGTGCCCGACTCTTCCGCCGGCTGCTCGCCACTTAGCTCATAAAACGCTCTGCGGATGATTAACCGGCCCTTGCCGCTGCCGAGCTCGGTACAGAAAAGGATTGCCAAGGGGGAACAGAATCAGCTTTGGGGAAGTTAGCGTAGGAAGCCTCATTTGTAAATAGTACTGTTTAAAATGTCTCTCAGCGATCTTCTGTTTTATCCCCGGGTCCCCTCCTGCGCATCCACGGTCTCCGCACGGTTCCTGAGGCAGAAAGAGTGCTCGTTACCAGTGTGTGCGTGTCAGCGTGCCGGGGCTCAGGGGGGCCTGTTGCCAGCAGGTGGACGCAGGGCCCCAGACGTGCTGGGAGGAGGTTGATGACGGCCGCCCGAGCCGCTGCCTGTTAGCTGGCTCGACCCAAGCTGATGCCGTTCTTGTTTGCTTTTGCAGGTCAGCGCATTGTGAATAGGTTGAGGGCTTCGTTATTCTCCTCTCTTCTGAGGCAGGAGGTTGCTTTCTTCGACAAGACTCGCACTGGAGAATTGATTAACCGCCTCTCCTCGGACACCGCACTCCTGGGGCGCTCAATTACCGAAAACCTGTCGGATGGGCTCAGGGCCGGGGCCCAGGCTTCCATTGGCATTGGCATGATGGTACGTCGGCCTGGCTGGCATCGGCGCCTTCTGGTCAGGGCTTTGGCCTGTGCCGGGCCTCTCAGTCAGGGGATGAGCTCTAGCTGAGCTGTTCTCATCGCCCCGTAAGCCACTTAGCCAGGAGTGCTGCCGCAGAGGCACGGGGGATGTGGGGCTTGCTGCCTCCTGTGCGGCCTCCTGCACCCTTCATTTCTCCAGGATGACTTCTTATCTGGAGCGTGCACCATTAACATTTAGGAAAGATTGCATTATTGCCTGGGTTTTCTAAGAATGTGTGAAAGAATGTTGCTGAAAAAAGCAACAGGTGAAAGGAGCGCTTTGAGTGCCAAGCTGTGTGTTAGAGGAAAGGTAAGTAAGTTACATTCCACCCGCCTCCCCCCGGCCCACACCAAAAAATGCAGTAGCGCTGCTATTGCTGTCTTGGTAAGACCAAGGGATGGTTTCCTTTCCTCTTCGTAAGGAAGACGATAAATTCTATCCTGTACACGAGTGGGTCTGTACTCCACTGAAGTGAGCTCTCTCTACTCCCGCCGCCCCTTTTCCTGCCTTAACCGGGTGGCTTGAGCACCGTCGTCTGTTTGCCTCGCTTCTTCAAACCCTGTTTCTGTTCAGACCTGTGCTGCTGGCCGCTAGAATGTAAAGCAAACTGCATAGGTCATTTTAAACTTTCTAGTAGCCACATTTTATTATTATTTTTAAATGTTATTTATTTATTTTGAGAGAGAGAGAGAGAGAGTGCGAGCAGGGGAGAGGCAGAGAGAGAGGGAGAGAGATTCCCAAGCAGGCTCTGTGCTGTCAGCGCAGACCCCAAAGCAGGGCTCGATCTCACGCACCGTGAGATCCTGACCCGAGCTGAAGTCAAGACTCTGACACTTAACTGATCGAGCCACCCAGGCGCCCCTCTAGTAGACACATTTTAAAAAGCAGAAAGAAATGATTTTTTAAATGTTTATTTGTTATTGTTAAGAGAGGGCGAGAGTGAGAGCAAGCAGGGGAGCGGCAGAGAGAGAGGGAGACAGAGAATCGGAAGCAGACTTTCCACTGTCCGCGCAGAACCCGACGTGGGGTTCGAGCTCACAAACTGTGCGCCGAAGTCAGATGCTTAACTGACTGGGCCACCCAGATGCCCCCAAGATGAGATTAATTTTAATAACGTATTTTACTTAATCCAGTATAACAAAGCATCAGTTCCACATGTAATTTTTCTAACAATCATTAATCGGATATTTAATATTATTTTTTCATGTTAAGATTTCAAAATCCAATGTGTATTTTATACTCATGGAGCATCTCAATCCGGATGCTAAATTTTCATTGGAAATATTTCAGCTGTGTTTAGATTTCATAACGTTTGCCATTGAAAAGGTAGATTGACATGCCAGAACTTGACCTAAACTTGACCAATAACTGAATAGAAATGAAATATTGGTTTTTAAGTTTAAATTTTAGTGAAAGCTAAACAAATTTAGGGATTCAGTTTCTCAGTCACACTGGCTGCATTTGCAGTGATCAGTGGCCATGTGGCCCTATCATTGTGAGCAGTGCAGTCCTAGATCCCCAGAGTGAAGATTCTAATTGATCCCATCTCCCAGGTGGAGCAGCTTGGGTTTTTGTCCTCTTTGCGTCCACGCAGCGCTCAGTCCAGAGCAGAAGGACGCACTGCCAACCTGAGCCGGTAAGATCTGGTTTATGAAATGAAAAGCCGCTGTGAAATCCCGTGTTTTCTCAAGAAGACCCATCCTGCACTAACGCATCATTCCTAAATATCGATAGTTCTGGGGCTCAGGAAAAGCTGGGAACCTCTTCCTGTATCAGTTTCAGACAGTTCAGAATAAGTCCGATGGCTAATCAGAAGGGGCCTTAGTCTGCTCAGGCTGTCTTAACAAAGTATCACAGAGCGGGTGACATAACCGACAGAGATTTACTTCTTACAGTTCTGGAGGTTGGAGTCCAAGGTCAAGGTGCTGGCCAAGTTGGTTCGTTGTGAGTCTCTTCTATTGGCTTGGCTTGTAGGTGGCCGCCATCTTGACATGTGCTCACATGGCCTTTCCTCAGTGCTTGCGTGCAGGTTCTTAGGGGGTCTCTTTTCTTAAGGACCCTGATCTCATCAGGGCCCCACCCTTTGACCTCATTTCACTTTAATTACTTCCTTAGAAGCCCCATCTCCAAATATAGCCACACTAGGGTTAAGGCTTCAGCATATAAATTGGGGGGGGGGGGGCACCAACATTCAGCCTCATGAGTTGGCATCACCTGGGACCTGGTTTTTAGCCCTGGAGGAACAAAAGTAGCCTTAGTTTCTCACAAGCTCCCTGGACCTGACCTCTGATAAGTCTGCTGACAAGAACCTAGTAATGTCTATACCAGACTGCAAGTTTAGTAGTTTACATTACGGGATTTTCCTTCCTACAGTAAGATGTGTGTTCCTGGGGCGCGTGGGTGGCTCAGTCGGTTGAGTGTCCGACTTCGGCTCAGGTCAGGGCCTTGCAGTTTGTGAGTTCGAGCCCCGTGTCGGGCTCTGTGCCGACAGCTGAGAGCCTGGAGCCTGCTTCAGAGTCTGTGTCTCCCTCTCTCTGCCCCTTCCCCACTCGTGCTCTGTCTCTCTCTGTCTCTCAAAAATGAATAAACGTTAAAAAAAAAAATGTGTGTTCCTGCTCTTCCAAATGCTCCTTTTTGGTGACAGGACCCTGCATTAGGCTTCAAAGACTTATTACCAAGCACGGAACCAGAGCAGAGAGAGGTGGGTGGTGCCGAGACATTCTGATGGCTATTCCGGCCCCACCGCAGAGGACTTCCCATGCAGTTGGTTTGCTTGAGCTCTGTTGGATTCAGGCGCCGGAACTGTGAGGCCTGCCTTGATTGCATCCCTGTCCCTGCACATGGCCTGCAGGCGACCTGCTGGACTGCATGGCCTGTGTGCTCAGGGTGGATCGGTCCATAAGTGGTCAAAGGTGCCAACCACCTTCCTGCCTCCGGGCCTTTGGGCACTTTCCCTTGTAAGACCCTATTACACCTGCAGTTATCCTCTGTGTGTGTCTCTCTTTTACCCATCTGCTATCTAGCTGTCACTCTGATAAAACTCCACATGGATCAGCTGTCTCCCAGGTGCCTGGAATAGTGTGAGCTCTCTGTAGGCGTTCAGTAACGGGCTGTTGAATGAACGATTGGCTGATCCATTTATCACTGTACGTTTCGGTCTGCGACTTTTCCTCAGCGTTTTAAGAAAGCCTCATGCCGACTATACCATTTCCCGTGCAGATGAGATTTGGCAGATTTTAACCATTTGTTGAAGAGACGCTGGTACCATTGAAAATCCAGGGGCGCCTGGGTGGTGCCGTCGGTTAAGCGTCCGACTTCAGCCAGGTCACGATCTCGCGGTCCGGGAGTTCGAGCCCCGCGTCAGGCTCTGGGCTGATGGCTCGGAGCCTGGAGCCTGTTTCCGATTCTGTGTCTCCCTCTCTCTCTGCCCCTCCCCCATTCATGCTCTGTCTCTCTCTGTCCCAAAAATAAATAAACGTTGAAAAAAAAAAAAAAAAAAAAAAAAAAAAGAAAATCCAATCACCAAACTGCAGGGTTGGCAGGAGCCCCATTATGCTATGTCTCTAGAAGTTGATTATTTCCTCCTCGAGCAGCTCCAGTTGCTAGAAACTTCTTATGTTGAGTCCACATCCCTCCTGCCGAGACTTCGGTCCTCTGAGCCCTAGAAACAGCTCCAACTCTTCTTCCACTTGTTAGTCCTGCTCTCACCTGATGGTCGATTGATACGGGGTTTTGTGGTGTCTTTGCCGTCTTGGCCATTTCAGTGCGACGTTGCTCTGGTCATTCAGTGCCTTAGAGGGGACCCAGACCTGAATACAGAATTCCTGGTGTGGTCTGGCCAGCGTGGAGCAGCCCGGGCCTCCATCCTTCACTCCTGTCCTGCCTTCCCCCCCACTCTCATGGGACAGCATGGTCTAAGGTGCACACAGCACTGTACCGGCTGTGGTCCAGCACTGGACGGTAAAATATTTCCATCCTTTCTTCAGCGGCTTTGTCCGTATTACCCCTGTGTGGTGTGCTCAGTACTCAGGGGGTTTTATGAAGCTTGAAGGTGTCTGAATAACACACACACACACACACACACACACACACACACACACCTGTAGTAGGTAATGAAAGTGTCTTGCTGCTCTGTGTAACAAACACCTAACACCTTTTGGCTTTTGTTTTTGACAGTTTTATGTCTCACCTCAACTGGCCACTTTTGTTTTGAGTGTGGTGCCTCCAATATCCGTCCTTGCTGTGATTTATGGACGTTACCTACAGAAGCTAACCAAAGTTATGCAGGATTCCCTGGCCCAGACCACTCAGGTAAAAGCCCCTCCCTTACGTGGTCTCCGCTTGGAGGAGATGTGCTTCTGCTTTTCAAAAAAGTACTTCACTTTTCCTTAAGGGAGCCCTCAAGAAGGCTAGAAACCCAGACTAGGTTTCTATGGGCTAGAATCCTATAGATTCTATCCTTCTAGAATAGGCTAGAATCCTAGAAACCTAAAAGACTCTGCCTTCTAGACTAGATTACTACCCACACCTTGAAGTAGATCCCACTTGACTAAACATTGTGTGAACTCTTTCGCTCTTTACCGTCACTGTTTCTCATAGGATCGCAAAGCTCATTATATTTTGAAAATAGTGTCTGCGTGACGCTTTGTCCTTCGTTAATTGAGAAGTGAAGCTTTGCAATGCTATCCGGTATTGCATTTTTTAAAAACTGAACATAGCTGGTACATTTTCATGTTACAAAAAACATGGGTGTTTATCATTGAAAACTTGAAAATATCGAGAGAAAAAATAACACATATAACCCTCCCTCTCAGAATGAATGGTATTAACATTTTTGGAGTCTATCCTTTTTACCTATCTTTTTCTCTGTATAAAAATATATTTCACAGGGCACCTGGGTGGCTCAGTCGGTTAAGCATCCAACTCTCGATTTCGACTCACAATCTCACAGTTTCGTGAGTTCGAGCCCCGCGCTGGTCTCTGCACTGACCACACAGAGCCTACTTGGGATTCTTTCTGTATCTACTCTCTCTCTCTCTCGCTCCCTCTCTCTCTCTCTTTCTCTCTCTCTCTGCCCCTACCCTGCTCGTCTCTCTCAAAATAAGTCAACTTTAAAAAAATATATATATATATTTCAGTATCCATTAGCCCCCGTTTGCCTTTCTATCTACATATATATGGCGTGTAAATGTGTAACTATAACAAAAATATATTTGTTTCCAAAAATAAAATTGTTCATATACTCTGCTTTGTAATCTATTTTTAATGTCTTAAAAATGAGAGCCCCGTTTTAACTTTGCTCTAGAAATCTTGAAATGTGACTTTCCTCCCCTGAAATGTATTTATTATTCTCCCAGCTAGCTGAGGAAAGTATTGGAAATATAAGAACTGTTCGAGCTTTTGGGAAAGAAATAACAGAAATAGAGAAATACACCAGCAAAGTGGACCACGTGATGCAGTTAGCAAGGAAAGAGGCGTTTGCTCGGGCTGGCTTCTTTGGAGCAGTAAGTAGCTCATTTTGAAAAGAGTGCAAAGGACAGATGTTACGACTGAAACAGATTTGTATTCCCTTGACTTTGCCGTAAATAGAAAATAATTCTACTCCACTTCAAGATTAGGTCTGAGAGTTCATTTTTGTGAAAGAAGAGGAAACCACTGCATGTGACTAAGCGGCGGTGGGTGATGAGACCAACAAATACAACACTGAACTAGAAAATCACCGCGAGCGGGAAATCTATACCATGTTCAAGTGGGAAAGAACTTCAGAGGCGATTCAATAATGGTCATGATTTAGGGACACAGAGGAAACAGGCCCAGATGAGGCAGCATTACCAAAGACCATGTACCTAACAAAGCTCAAGGCAGATCAGAGACAGGACTCCAACTTCTTGTCTAGCCTTTGCTGAGGGCATCACATTAAGATACATAAATGCATATGCTTGCTGTGCATTCGTCTTGTTGTTAGGGAGGGAGTCCTTAATATTGGGTTTTCCTTTGCAAACCGAGTCCATTGAGTAAAATAGGAATCTGATGGGTGACTTAGCTTCTAGGTTTTCACGTTGATGAGATCATTTCCTTCAATACTGTGATCTTTCCAAAGTAGTTTTTTATTTGAAATTCAGATTAAAACTTAGTGTTCTGGGAAAACCTTGTTGTGATCGTTAAATGCAAAAAAGAAACTATAGGCGATATTTACGCTTTTTGCATTTAGGTTTCTGGCTCCTACCTGAGGTGTCTTCATTTTCTTCATTTGACAGACGGGGCTCTCCGGGAACCTGATTGTGCTTTCTGTCCTGTACAAAGGAGGGCTGCTGATGGGCAGTGCCCACATGACCGTGGGTGAACTCTCTTCCTTCCTAATGTATGCTTTCTGGGTTGGATTAAGCATTGGAGGTATATAATTTAAACAGGCTTGGGAGTTACAAATTAAAACTCAGCTTATTGTCTCTGCGGTAACAATTTAACTTTGCCACTGCACCACCTCTCGTCAGTTAACTTCAACTGAAAAAAACATTTCCTAGAATGTTAGTCCAAATTGCCTCTGAAAGAAGATGTAAAGATATGGACGTGATCTTGCCATGTAGGTGAGCAGTTCCTTGGCTGGGAAGGTGAGGATTTTCATAGGCCTCTCGTGGCTCATTGAGCTCAGGGTCATACTGGAGCTGTATTTTCCAACTTGCATGTTAACACGGCTTGCTGGCTCTGGTCCTAGGAGGTGGGACCAGCAGGTGGGGGCTCTGGGACCTTAGGAGGTGGAAGGAAGGACAGTGCTGAACAGGTGTGCACACAAAACCCACGGTTCCTGTGGCTCTGGTAGTTACCCGACTGACAAATCACCGTGAAATAAAATTCCTTTTGTACCAAGTCAACCACATTCAAAACCGATGAACAGTCGTAAGTAGAAATCAGAAAGTGCGTGAAGTGGGGTCGCTTGCCTTGGTCAAGAATCTCTCGAAGCTCAGCTTCTGTTGTTGAATCCTGGCCAAAGGGAAGCAAGTTCTTGGAGACAGAGCTGTGTGAAGTCTATGAAAGTTTTCTTTCCTGTACCTCGCCTGCATGCCCAGCCAACAGGGGACAAATGATTTCCTGCCTTTTGTTTTCCTCCTTCCCTGAAAACTGAGATAGAAAGGTTAGATAAATAGCTTGAGGTGTGGCCAGCGGAACTCTGGTATCCCACCGTGGCCTCTCCACCCAAGACTTTTCTTTTCAGGGTTAAAGCTAGAGGCTTTTCCTTAGACGTTGGCAGGCAAGTGAGGATATTTTCTGGACTGAGATTTTGAGAGATCCCTGAAAAGAGCATGTTAGTTCTGCGGGCTGCTCTGGAAGAAAAACCTGATTCAGACCGGTCAGGGTGCTAAGTGACTTGGGAAGTGAGAGGGTCAGTTCGCGAGGACCCAGTGAGGTGGGGTTGCTCTCCTCTCCACCCCTGGGATGAGCCTGCTGGGCCACAGGGTCTCACACCTGGCTGGTCGTGTTCCTTCAGTCTTCTGTCCTGCCCGACAGTGGATTTACCTTCTGCCACTTACCCTCTCTGCGGCCTTTCTTTCCCATCCCACGCTTGACCGCAGTCTGCTGTCCTCCCCAGCCTCCCCCAATGTTCTGTTTTCTGCCACAAGCTGCTTTGGTCTTTCTTAGTCCCTCCGCTCCTCGCACCTGCTTTTCTCCAAAATTCTTGACCCGACAGAAGCTACCTCTGGTTTGGGGTCTTCACTGCCTGCCTTTTTGTCCTGACAAGCTCGCAGCTGTGCCTTGTACAGGAGTAGGTGGGAAACACGGTGTACCGGGTGACTGACCGGAAGTTAATTCCCTCCCCCCGTTACGGAAGCTGCTGCTGAGGCTTTGTCTGTGCTCGAGGTTTGAGGGTAACTTTGCTTTCTGAACCACAGGCTGTCCCATGACTCTGATCACTGCCTGGTACAATACGTGCCAAGTGGGGCTGGAGGGGGGAGAAAAGGTGCGGGTAGATGGATGGGGATCTGTGACCACACGGTGTCCCCACATTTACAACCTAGATAGGTACTTAAGGCTGTAGGAACTTGATTCAAGAAGCTGAAACAGATTTTAAAGGTTTTTGTGAAGCTCACTGTTGAAAACAATCGCATGATGAATCTGTAAGCAAGAAATCCTATTTTGTTTATTAGAATGTATTTAATAATTAAATGTTAAAGAAAGTTTAGATGTTTTCTGCTTAGAATAGCATACTGAAAAACAAATACAACAAATTCTACGTATATTCGAGAGAGGATCAGAAGGGCTGTTTGAAGAAAAGCATGCTTGTTCGTTTCGTGCCAGAGAATGCCCTTACATCTACCTAGCGAACCCCAATACCTCGTTTCTTATTTATTTCTATCGAGGTGAAATTCACCTAACATAACGTGAACCGTTTTAAAGTCTACAGTCCGGTGGTATTTTGTACATTCACAGTGTTGTGCAACCACCGCCTCCCCTTGGTTCCGAAATATCTTCGTCACCCCCCACACCCCCAGCCCAAAAAGAAACTCCCATACTCATTAAGCCGTCGGTTTCCATATCCCTCCCTCCCCCAGCCCCTGGCAATCACAGTTTGCTTTGTGTCTTCCCGTCTTTACTGGAGTTCGCATAAAAGGAATCACACAATATGAGGCCTTGTCTGTTTGGCTTGTTTCACTCAGCACGTTTTCACAATTCGCTCACATTGTAGCGTGCTTTGGTCCTTCCTTCCTTTTCACGGCTGAATAATACTCCGTTGTATGGGTGGACCGCGTGTTGTGTATCCGGGGCCATTTTGCTTGGTTTTTATTTTCACTATGTTGAACTACCTCCAACTCCTTCCCTCCTTTTTTCTTTTTTTTTTTCTTTTTTATTAATAGAAAATTTGTTAGAGGAGTTTTAGGCTCACAACAAGATTAAGCAGAGAGTATAGGGAGTTCCCACATGTTCCCTGCCTCTACGCGAGCACAGCCTCCCCATCAGCATCCCCCACCAGAGTGGCACATTTGTTATCATTGACAAAGCAACACTGACAGGTGATTATCACCCAAAGCCCAAAGTCCATCGTTTACATTACGTTCGCTGGTGTTGTATATCCCATGGGTTGGAACATGCATCTGTCATTACAGTATCATACAGAATACTTTCACCGCCCTAAAAGTCCTCTGTGCTCTGCCTATTCCTCCCTTCCCTTAACCCCTGGTGACCACTGATCTTTTTATTGTCTCCACACTTTCACCTCTTCCAGAGCGTCATCTAGTTCAGATAGGCATCTTTCATTTCGTAGGTGGCATTTAGTGTTCCTCTGTGTCCTTTCAGGACTTGATCGCTCGTTTGGTTTTAGCACGGACTAATATTGCATCGTCCGACGTACCACGGTTTCTTTACCCACCCACATTCTGAACGACATCTCGATTGCTTCCAGGTTTTGGCAATTATGAATAAAGATGCTCTATAGATCCACAGGCAGGTTTTTGTGCCGACGTGAGTTTTCCCCCTCTGTGGGTAAACCCAAAGGAGTGAGATTGCTGGGTCGTAGGCAAGAGTATGTTCGGTGTAAGGAACTGCCTTCCAAAGCGGCTGTGCTATCTTGCATTCCCACCAGCAGTGAATGAGAGTTCCCAATGCTCTTCGTCCTCACCAGCTTTAGGTGTTGTCAGAATCTTGGGTTTTCATCCTTCCGTTAGGTGTGCAGAAGTACCTCGTTCTATTTGCATTTCCCCGATGACATGTGATGTCACCTGTAGATCTTTAGTGAGGTCTTTGGGTTCAGGTCTTCTGCCCATTTTTTGATCGGGTTGTTTTCTTACTGTCGAGTACGAAGAGTTCTTTGTACATCGTGGAACCTTTGTCAGCTGGGTCTTTTACAAATATTTTCTCCCAGTCTGTGGCTTGTCTTCTCATTCTCTCTGGAGAGCACAAGTCTTTGATTTTAATGAAGTCTAATTTGTCAGTTCTTTCTTTCATGGATCGTGGGTTTGGTGTTGTATCTACAAAGTCATCACCAAGCCCAGAGTCATCTAGGATTTGTCCTATGTTAACTTCTAAGAGTTTTACAGTTTTGTTTTTTACGTTGAAGTCTGTGATCCATTTTGAGTAATTTTTGTGAAGGGCATGAGGTCTGTGTCTAGATTCTTTTTTTTTTTTTTTTTTTTTTTTTTGCATGTGGATGTCCAGTTTTTCCAGCACCACTTGTTGAGAAGACCATCCTTTCTTTATTGAATTGCCTTTGCTCATTTGTCAAAGATCAGTGGACGATATTTATCTGGATCTATTTCTGCCCGGTGCACTTTTAATTCAACACGAAGAGTTTAATCCACTGTATTCTTGCACAGACTCCCACAAAAAATGCACCAAAATACCTTGGAAAGAATAGCTGAATTGCATTTTTGTGGCATCCTTACCGCATGTTACAAGTATATGTTCTTGCGGTTGGCATGGCCTAGCGTACTTGGAGTTTGTTTGCTTTAAGTCATTAATTCATTCACAGTTCAAAGGTGACTTTGGGGTACCTAGGTGTCTCAGTCGGTAAAGCATCCGGTTCTTGATCTCAGCTCAGGTATTGATCTCGGGGTCTGAGTTCAGTCCCCGTGTTGGGTTCCGCGCTGCGTGGGGAGCTTATTTAAAAAACAAACAAACATGGGGCGCCTGGGTGGCTCAGTGGGTTAAGCATCCGACCTTGGCTTAGGTCATGATCTCACGGTCCGTGAGTTCGAGCCCCGCATCGGGCTCTGTGCTGGCTGCTCAGAGCCTGGAGCCTGCTTCAGATTCTGTGTCTCCCTCTCTCTCTGACCCTCCCCCATTCATGCTCTGTCTCTCTCTCTCTCAAAAACAAATGAACATTAAAACAAACAAACAAAAACAAAGGTGACTTTAAAAAGAGATTGTTGGAAAATTTAACATTTCTAAATTCCTTTTCAGTTTTTAGCCTAGTAAAAGTTGTATTTGTCGAGTGCTTGAAATGGGGTTTGGTTTTGCAGATATGAATTTAAAATGAATATTGGGATGTTTTATATTCCTTTTAAGTCAGCATTATATTCTACTTGTATTGCTCTGTTTTTTCACTAGGTAGCTTTTCTCTGTCACGTTGTGATTTTAATTCAGTGGTTGATTACTGTGGCTATATGCATTTGTAAATTCCCAATCGAACATGAAATCTGTATTAGAAATCAGTGAAATCGGAGGAGGAGAAGCTGAAGGCAAACAAGGGTATGAGACAGAGGGAATTTTGAGTACAGATTCCCAGGCAGTTGCCTCAAATCCTGTTTGAAAGTGAACAGATGTCATATTAAAAGCAAGTTACCGTTACTGTTTGCAGAGGGCTGTAGCAGATGGTTGTTTCCTGGCATTGGTGATGAGTATGTTTGCTTCTCGTCCTTAGGGCTGAGCTCTTTCTACTCGGAGCTGATGAAAGGACTGGGTGCCGGGGGACGCCTTTGGGAGCTCCTCGAGAGAAAGCCTGAGCTGCCTTTTGACGGTGGGTATCCCACGGGTTTGTTCTTTGCTGGGATTAGACAAATGTTGCTTTGGGGGTGCCTGGGTGGCTCAGTTGGCTGAGCATCCAACTTTCGATTTCAGCTCGGGTCATGATCTCGCCGTTCATGCGTTTGAACCCCCTCCCTTCCCCTCTGTGCTGGCGGCTCAGAGCCTGCTTGGGATTCTCTGCTTCTCCCTTGCTCGCTTGCGCTCTCTCTCTTTCTCTCTCTCAAAATAAATACCTAAACAGTTAAAAAAAAAAAAATGTGGCTCGGGACAGTTAGACCAGCTCTACCTGTGAAGGCTGAGCGTGACAAGGGTGTTGTCCTTGCCACGTTACAGAAAGGGTGATCAGAGGGGCAGGTGGTGGGAGGGGAAGGACAGAGGAAGCGTGGGGGCTGACCATGCAGTGTGTCAGTCCTGCCGGTGATCTGTTATCACCAGCAGCAGGAAGGAAGCGAGTACCACCCGGGGGTACAGATGGGAAGGGCCCTGGCCAGTCCGCCAGATTTGTCTTCTGTAGTGCTTTTGATGTTTGTGTTGGGGCGAGGGCGGGGCGGGGGGAAAGGAAGGCAGGTCACACATTAAAAGCCTCCAAATTTCTTGGCTTGGGGAGGGGGGTGGGCTAGCGGATGCTGGTGTTAATTGGCTAGAGCCATCTCCTTCGTCAACTCCTTCCCTAGAAGCTAGCGCTCCGGGGAGCTACGTGACCTAGAAGCAGTGGCCACTCCGTCACTCGCTGACTCCCAGGACACTGATTGCTGCTCAGCCCCAGTATTCTCCAGTGTGACAGGCTGGAGGAAGTAAGCCCGGCTGAGGGAGACGGAGTGGCTACTCCCGAGTCATCGGCAGGGTGAGGAATACGAGGACAGAGCAGCCCTCGGATCCCTCTGGCTCTGCGGCTGGTGTACAATGCTCAGCCCTCTGTCATCCTTCTCTCAAGACATTTAGAGAAGAGAAGACAAACCCTGCACCCGAGGAACTCGAGGTGGCGGCACAGAGGGGGAAGGCAATCGGCTTCGAAACCAGACTGCCCTACGGGGGGACGGTCGCTCCGCTGCCCGTTGGCTTGGGCAGGCGGTTGTCTCTGAGACTCCGTGTCCCGTCAGTAAAACTGGGACAGTCACCTCTGCCCATCAAGGCCATGAGGCTCAGACGAACGCAGAGGTATCGTGCCTCGCACAGAGTGCGTGCAGAGCAGGCTCCGGGTGAGCGTTAGACGGAGGCCTCTTCCGGGCTTGCCCGGGAAGGGCTCACAGTCCGGGGGAGTGTGGTGGCCGTGGCCCGGCACCGCCTGGAGTCAGACGAGTGGGAGAATGGAGTTCCGCTGTCCGTTTGATCTTTGCGTTAAGGAACTCGTACTCTGTCTTGTTTCAGAAGGGGGCGTTTTAAACCAGGAAAGTTTCCAGGGCACTCTGGAGTTTCGGAACGTGCATTTCGCCTACCCCTCTCGCCCGGAGGTGCCTATATTCCAGGATTTCAGCCTTTGTATCCCGTCAGCGTCGGTCACGGCGCTGGTTGGCCCAAGTGGTTCTGGCAAATCAACGGTGCTGTCCCTCCTGCTGAGGTTGTATGACCCCATTTCTGGTGAGTGGGTCATCGCCTGGTAGGGTGGGAGGCCTCTCCAGAGCCCCCCTACCCCTGTGTTCTGGGAGAGGACCAAATTAGGCAACGACTTGTAGTGTGAGACTTCTGGATGCTAGAGGGTTTGTTCCGAGGAAAGGAAGCCCCTATACAAGGGGGTCCCTCTTAAGAGTACACAGAAGCCCCGTCAGGCAGTTTGTAGAGTTCCTGTCTGGCCTCTTCAAGTCCCGAGCGACTTCCTGAATTCTGCCTCCTCTCCCGTGCCGGTGTCTCCTTCTGACGCCCCCATCCTGGGAGAGGACAGGCAGGGCTGCCCCGCAGCCTACGGGAAGGTGCCCCACGTGTGGCAGAGCATCACTGCCCAGCAGCCGCGGAGTAAGTGCCTCTCTGTGCCAGCCGCTCAGCTTGTAAAGCTTCTCTGGAAGCCTTCGGGCTGCATCCGCCCGTGAACTGCCCCGTGGCCAGCGTGCAGACCGGTGATTTGGCAGTCCGTGGTTCACTTCTAGTTTGTGACTGCTTTCTTGAAGTCATTTTGAGGTAGTAGGAATTTTTTTAATGGATTTTTCTCGCCCTGGTTTTTATTTTGTTTTTAACTGGATCATAGCATCTTTTAGAGCAGAGAACATGTTAGTTTACTTCCTTATGTCCTTTGTCAATTAAGAGGTAATTGACATATAGTATTATATTAGTTCCGGGTGTACAACCTGATTTGCTGTATGTAGATCTTACGGAAGGTCTCGTTGACATCCATCACCGCACATAATTATAAAGTCTATATCCGTCTTTATATCAGAGCCTGAAGTAGACAGTCCTTATGTATGGCTTTCATTCTGGATTGAGACAACAAGGATGTTTCTCAACAAGAAAACAACTGCTTGTTAGTAAAGAACCACATCATTAATTTAAAAGGAATACGTCTCGTGGCTTTTGTAGCTGTGCTTTTTGGTTAAAACAACGAGAGAGCTGGCTGTGTGCCAGATAAGTATTTGACTTGCGGACCCTGACCCGCAGAATAGCCAACTGCGTTAAAATGGGTGTTAGCTCCACTGTTTGCCTCTGGAATCCCTGTTTTGATTCACTCTACTTGCTATAAAATTCTGAATTGAGAAAAGTCCCAGTGAAGTGAATGCAAAGCAAGTCAGGATATTAAGCCTGTGGTTTCTTTATCATAAACTGCCTCATCATAAATTCCAGCCTTGGGTAGGCTATATATAAATATATATACACTTGTACTTTTTAAGCCAAAGACCTCAGATGTTTGCCAGTTGGCGAACGTTTACAGCCGGCTTGTAGAATCCCACACCGCTGAGAAGGAATGGCTTTTCTGAGTCACCATCATCGTCATCACCAAGCATTACTGAGCGTTGTAGAATTAATTCTGTTAGCGAGGGTCGCAGGGTTACATCTGATTATTTAGATGTTCTGCTCTGGTATCAGATTCTCGGTGGCGGATAATGATTCTCTTCCAACTGCATTTATGCAGGAAGAGATATTTTAAGGAAGAATAAAAGAGCTAAAAAAAAAAAAAATCACTGGGGGGGTTAAACTCCCAGGACACGTCTCGTAACTTCACTGCAGAACCAGGCCTTCGAGGTGGTTGCTGATGCTGACGTGGCCCGCAAGCTCCAGGGTGGGGCGGCCACTGTCACAGGTGCCAGCTTCAGAGCCGTGCCACCACTGCCAGCGTCTGTGACAGCCAGTGGACACCTCGCTGCTTGCCCCCTTCCATGTAACTCTCTCCTGAGTCCGTTTCGCACAGGTGCATCTTCTTGTGGGGCCCTGAGTCATTCCAGAAAGGCAGCCATTGCAGCAAAGTGAGCTGCGTGGATGAGCGAGGAGACGGGCTGGTCAGCCACCCGCTGCAGGGAGACGGGACACATGGAAGTTCCATGAAACATGTTGATTTTAGATTCCGTTTGGAGATTTTGAATGTACTTGTAATCTTTGAAAGAACCGAGTGTGGAGTTTTTTCCACCAGACCCTTTCTCTGTTTTCATGAGTCACTGGCCCCGTGACACTCCGTGACTTTCCTCTCCTCTCTACAAGGAACTATCAGTCTCGATGGCCATGATATCCGTCAGCTGAATCCAGTCTGGCTGAGATCCAAGATTGGGACAGTGAGTCAGGTAGGAAGAGAGGTTTCTATTTTTATTGTCCTTGTCCTTTCATTTTGCTTTTATTATTTATTTTTGCCTTAGACTGACCCTCCCAAAAGAGAAGGAAGTTTTCCAGATGTACCGAACTGATCTCACCCACAGGTTTTGTAGACTTGGAAACAGAGCTGTATCCTGCGGACCTTAAACACTTGATCCAATCGAAACCGATTTTTATCAAAAGCTGGGGACTCATGTTACTTTGTAGAGCAGATAGTCTAGAGGGTGAGGAGAAAACAATAGAAGTTTTCGACGTTTTACTGACTCCTCCACAGTTCCCATCTTGGTCACCAGCACAGTCTACGGTTTCCCACAATGGGCTTCAGGGATAGTAAGCAAGCCAAGATTCGGGCAAGAGCCAGCGTCTCCTTGCACAGAGGTCGCGGATTTCGAAGCAAAATGTTAGTGTAATACGGCGACTTTGATGGGGCTGTTTTCACGCGACCCTTTGGTGCAGGGAATTTTTGACGCAGTTGTTTATATTTTTTATTACCAGGCTATGTGCACAGCAGACAAATCTGAGCCTCCCCTCAGACCTTACCCCTGCCCCCACTCCCCTAGGCGAGGAGCAGGGGCGGGGGGTTGCTTGGTTGTATAAGTATACCAGTAGTGCATATTGTTTAGGGATGAAGAAAAGAAGCTGGAGGTTTATTTGCTTCTCAGGACTGTTCCACAGGGTTCTGTGAAAATGTCATGTCCCCACCCTGGTTTGTGTATATTTCTAAAAGTAATGCATAGAGATGGATTCCCCCCTTGATTCTCAGCGGGAAGCCCACAGCTGGAAAGTTCAGGTGGACTCGGCATCTTCCATACCTGACAATTCCTAAGGGGAGGAGCTTGCATTTATGAAGTATCTACCGTGTGCCAGGCACCTGCTGTGGAATCTCATTTCCTGCAGTATAATGATGAAATCAATCCTGTTCATGGAACAACATGAATTTTTTAGAAGTCGGCTGGGCGAATTTATGGAGAATGAGGGAGTAGAATTGAGAAAACCCTTGAACAACATGGGTTTGAACTGCATGGGGCCACTCATGTGTGGATTTTCATAGTGCAGTACTGTGAATGTGCTTTCTCTTCCTTATGATTTCCTAATAACATTTTCTTTAGCTTGCTTTATTGGAAGAATACGGTATGGAATACATAGAACATACAAGATACATAGTAATCACCTGCTTTATGTTATCAGTAAGGCTTCCAGTCAGCAGTAGACTATTAGTGGCTAGGTTTTTGGGGAGTCGAAAGTTATACTCGGATTTTTGACTGCACGGGGATCAGCACCCGTCTAACCCTCATGTTACTCAGCGGCCGACTGTGTGTTCTTGGGGAGCAATTTCATAGTTTCTTAGATAGAAGTACTGTATTAAGCTTCACTATATTTACTAGATATGTTTGAAGTCTGTGTTGAAATTTGCAATAAATATGTTGTATTTCCAATGCGCAGGAACCAGTTTTGTTTTCTTGCTCAATTGCTGAGAACATTGCTTACGGTGCGGACGACCCCTCCTCGGTGACTGCCGAGCAGATAGAAAAAGTGGCTGATGTAGCCAATGCAGGTGCTTTCATCCGGAATTTCCCCCAAGGATTCAACACTGTGGTCGGAGAAAAGGGCGTTCTCCTGTCAGGTACCTTTTTGTTACTGCTTTGTAACGAAAACTTGCTGTTCCAGAGAACTCTCCAGCATTTCGTATGGCAGTATTAATTTCTAATTAGGCTCTTGTCCTTAGAGTTTATGCAATTTGCCTTTCCATTTTCTAAAACTTCTTCTGTGTGTGGACTGCCCCCCAGTGTCCTTCACTTTCTACCCCAAAGGTGTTCCCAGATTCCCACGCAGCGTCCCACTGAGTAATAGCCACAGCAGCTTTTTTCTCACCTGAGAAAAAATGTGTTTTGCAACTTGAAATCCTTGAATTTTGCAGAAAAGAAGACAAACACAGGGTAGCAAGATGATCTGTCCAGGGAGGCAGAGGCTGTGAATCAGGAACGGAACTGAAATTGAAGAATTCTTTATTCCCCACTCTGTACTTTGCCCGTTAGACCAGGAGTTTCATTAAAGGGCCAGAGAGTAAATATTTTTAAAAAAGATTTTTTAATGTTTATTTAATTTGGACGGGGAGAGAGAGAGAGAGAGAGAGAGAGAGAGAGAGAGAGACAGGGAGAGAGAGAGAGAGAGAGAGAGAAGTGCAAGTGGGGGACGAGCAGAGAGAGAGAGGGAGACACAGAATCCGAAACAGGCTCCAGGCTCTGAGCCATCAGCACAGAGCCTGATGCGGGGCTCGAACTCACAAACTGTGAAATCATGACCTGAGCTGAAGTCGGACACTTAACCGACTGAGCCACCCAGGCGCCCCGGTGGTTTCTTCTCTTGGTTTTCTCCTGTTCTGTGCACGCACACGGACTGCTCCCTGTGCCTGTTGTCCCCCAGGAAAGGAAAGACAGGAGGACAGCATGAGGACGGAAGGTGTCGGGAGTAGCGCCCTGAGGTAGAGCAGCAGAATGACAGGCCCCAGCACCACGGATGCCCTCTGCTCCCATATCGGCTCCCATCCCCTTCACATACTGTTCAGAGACCCCTTGATGTCTTGACTTTCGGTTTCCTTGCCACATGGGATGTTCTGCAAGGGAAGCGGTGCGTGTAGCGGTTTAGAGCATAGGCCTTCGCTGTTGGTTCAGACCTCCGCTCTGCCACCTACCAACTTATAGACCTCAGACTGATTATTTTCTGCCTTGGTTTTTCATCCGTGAAAAGGGAATGATTACAGAATCCACTTCATAGGATTTTTTCAAGATTGAACGAGGTAACATCGTAACACATTCAGACAATGCCCGGCACAGCGGAACTCCTCAGTAAATGTTAGCTACGATAATAATGTTTGTTACTAATTTTGAGGTTGGTGAGGCAACAGTATATTTTAAACAGAGGTCTCTGTCCCCCGACCCACCTCAGCTGTGACTAACTGGAAGAAGCTGTCTTCAAACTGCCGCGTAGCTGATCAGAAAATCCTATTACCAAGAATTTTTGTTAAGGCTTTCAAGTTTTTTAAAAAAAAAACATTGTCATTGTCAGGTGGACAGAAACAGCGGATTGCAATTGCCCGTGCTCTGCTTAAGGTAAGCTTCAAGCCACTTGGCCGGGATTTTTTGTGGTTCTTGTTCTCATTTTTAATTAGGGAGCTTATCATTTGTAATTTACTACTCTTCTTCGTTTTGTTTTTTTTGGAGGGGGAGGAGAGGTATGTGGTTGAGAGTTCTGGTGAAAGATGGGTGGGGAGTGTTCCACCCGGTACGTCTCGTCCCAATTTAACAAGTTATTTCTTGGGTATGAGGAGCCCAGGACTATGCTAGAGTTGTTGGAGGGAGAGAAGTTTGGCACATGAACCTTCCATCCTGAAGCATACAGTCTAATGAGTGAAACAGTGATTAATTCAAAATATCAAACAAGACAAGTATGATTCCTCGTATCGTCTATAGTCACCTGCTCAACTTAATAGTAGTACAGACTGGAAATACTTATACAGGACTCCTAAGAAGAGAGGGAAAGCCATTTTAGCTTAAGGCCCCAGACATTGTATTTCTTAGCAAATGATAGCCTTCCCCTTTGCTGTATAACTTTTCTCCTCAGGGTCATAGGTGAGGTTTTACTTTAAAACTTTTTTTATGAAAAAAAAATTTGTTTCAGTTTTCTTATCATTTATTTTTTGAGAGAGAGTGAGAGTGCATGAGTGAGGGAGGGGGCAAAGACTGAGGGAAAGAGAGAGATTTGTAAGAGGGCTCTGTGCTGACAGCAGTGAGCTCGATGCAGGGCTTGAACTCACGAACCATGAGATGACCTGAGCCAAAATCAAGAGTCCAACATCTAACCAACTGAGCCACCCAGGTGCCCCTAAAACTTTTTTTTTAAATGGTTACTTATTTTGAGAGAGAGAGAGTGAGGGAGGGAGGGGTGGAGACAGAGAGAGAGAGAGAGTGAGGGAGGGGCAGAGAGAGAGAATCACAAGCGGGCTCCAGCTGTGAGCTCAGAACCTGATGTGCGGCTCCATCCCACGAGTCGTGAGGTCATGACCTGAGCCAAAATCGAGTCAGACACTTAACCGACTGAGCCACCCCGGCGCCCTCTTAGGTAAGGTTTCAAAAAAACAGCTATATTGAAGCATACCATAAAATTCACCAGTTTTAAATGTACTTTGCAGCGACCTTTAGGAAATTTACAATCGTTCAATTGTCACATGGTCCAATTTTAGAACATTTCTATCACCCCAGATTCCCTTGTACACACTTGTAGCTTTTCTTCTCCCCACCTCTAGTCCCAGGCCATCACCACTGTAATTTTCTATCTGTCTGGATTTGCCTTTCTGGACATTTGAGATCAATGGAGTCCTACAGTTTGTAGAATTTGGGGTTTGGCTTCTTTCACTTGGCAGAACGTTTTCGAGGTTCATCCCCGTTGGGTCACGTATCAGTACTTTTTTTTTTTTTTTATTCCTGAGAGTTTGTGTTTTCCTAATAAAATTGTGTTCCTTTTCTTTTTAACGTTTTTCTTTCTTCAGAATCCCAAAATCCTTCTCCTAGACGAAGCCACCAGGTGAGGATATCTTAATCGTATGTATGATTGTATAAGCCACATTCTTCCTTTACCAAATATTACTCCTTACTTCAAAGTGATACAGCTGAAAAATGCCGTTATCCCCCCTTCCACTTTAAAGTGCCCGAGTGTGACTTAACGAGGCCAGTGGACAGGCTGAGTCGTAAGTTGAGTGTTCTAGTCTCAACCTAGACACGTTTGTGATGAGCCCCGAGTCACTCTACTCAGCAGCGGTCCCGCAAGTTGTGTGGAAATCAAGGGTGCCGAGCTTCCTTTGTAGTATCTTTACGCTCTAAGAGGTAGATAGTAAACCCAAGAGGTTGTCATTTTGATCGCAGTGAAAATTCACTGCCGGTTCAGGACAGCTGTGTGTGCAACAGGAAACACGTAAATACGCAGTATGGGTGGCACTGACAGCTTTGCTTTCTCATGTGGGTTTCCTGTTTAAGTGCCCTGGATGCTGAAAATGAGTACCTTGTGCAAGAAGCTCTAGACCGACTCATGGAAGGTAGGACGGTGTTGATTATCGCCCACCGTCTGTCCACCATTAAGAATGCTAATACGGTGGCTGTTCTTGACCAAGGAAAGATCACAGAACGTGGGAGACATGAAGAACTTCTTTCAAAACCCAACGGGATATACAGAAGATTAATGAACAAGCAAAGTTGAGTCCGCATGAAGAAGTAGTTACCGATGAAGTGAACGCAAGAGACTTTAGAGCGAAACATGGTCACAGGAATAAACGAACTTAGAGAGGATGTGAAATCTGGGCGTCGCACTGCAAGTTATCTTAAGTATGCCTGTTTTTTCCCAGGGTGGGTAAAATATTGTTTTGAGATGCACCTGTTCTCAAGACCTTTTTATTCAGAGTTTTAATCACGGTAACTTTCTAAATGTCTCTAGCACTGAGATTATTTTCAGGTGTTTTACTTTCTTTTCTCTTGGAATACTTTAGTTAATATAACGTGGCACCTCATTTGTTTTTTCTTACCTGCCATTACAGATTGAAACTATTGTCACATGACAATTTTTAAAAGGGGATTTTAAATAAAAGGCTTAATTATTTTAGGTGAGTTTTCCAATCACTGTGTAATCTTCTCGGTAGTGTTCTACCTCCTTTGTGTCTGATTTTACTAGAAGATGAAAATCTTCCCTTTTTTTAATTCTGGTAATCTCATGAAGTGAACCTCACATACGGACCTACAGAAATCGTAAACATCACATGACAAGATGGGAACGTTTACATTCCATACTTCCTGTATTTTCAGAGGTATGAGAGTTTAGGAATATGTGTTCCTCTGGGATGAGACTGTTTGAATGTGTGTGGCTTTCAAAATCCTTAGCACGCGAAAGCCTGACGAGTTTTAAAAAGGGTTAAGAAGCCCATCCTTTGAATAAGAAAACTTCTATTTTCATTATTCACGCATTTGTTACTGTGGGAAGTGAGGCATGAACTGCCAGGTATTATTAAGAGGTAAAAATGAATTCTACATTGAAGTCACCCAAAGGCATGTATTTTGACAATTATCTTTAAAAAATGTATAGTTCCTCACCAAATGTTACTTTTCATCAGTTATTTAAATACATTTGAAATTTCACTCAATGAGGCAAAAACCTAAATAATTTTCAGCCTTAAAACATTGGAAGAAAGCTTAGTTCTTTCTATTCTGTACAACGTCATGAAACGTTAAGAACTTGTCACTCTTCTAAAAAGGGGACAATAGTCATTTTTATTTATGGTTATAGTTTTATGCACCCAAATGCCTCGGAACTCATAAAGCAATGCTGAGAGCCGTTAGATTTGCCATATTTCAAACCAGTGCTGTTAATTTGTTGTTGCCTCAAGAAAAAGTGGTTTTTTTTTTTACATTGACGATGCCAGAATCTAAGAAATACCTATGTTGATGTAATGAAAATAGAGGCTTTCCCTTGTTCCACATATTTATTAGTTCGCTGATTATACTGGAAGGAGAGATCACTATTTCATGATAAGCACAGAGTATTAGATTTCATTCTACATAAAGGAGTTTATTATTGAATAAAGTGAACTCAGTGAATGAACGAACTCCATGTTCTTTGAATGAGGAAGCAGTACATCTGTGACAATCATTTTCACAACCTTTACTTGCATTCTTTGTACAATTTGCTGTTATGGTGTGGTTCTCAGAAAGCAGACAAAACACAACGACAAGGGTGGATCTCTTTGTGCCATAGAAGTATTGACAAAATTGAATTTGATCATTACATTTTATTCTCTAATACAAAAATGTTCAATTGTGTCTTTAGGGAACATTTTATATCCTGGATTAAAATTTATAGTGAACTTTATCTGTGTCTGTCACTTCTTATAGAACCTTATTACATTCAGTTTCTCACTAGAATTTGGCTTTGGAGATTCAGAAATAAGGAAAAAACTGACATTACAAATAAAGTAAGTAGTAATTACAAGTTCCCTTCATTTCCTCCTTACCTAAGATTGTTACTGTCTTTTTTATTTTCTATTTATAAACTGTTAGAAGGTGAGGGAGGGATAGTAAAGTATCCCCCAAACTGAGACAGCATTGAAAGACTGGAAAACGAAGCAGGTGCCTCCATTCAGTCCACACACGGTTTTATTCAAGGTAACTTACTGATGGGAGTTCGGGTGGACGACCATCCAGGCAGCTGCACAAATATTCTCCGCAAAGTTGAGACCTTAGTCTAGAGATTTTATAGGGCACTATAGGGAGATCAAAGGGCTTGCATGCACCTGACCGCGAACCTGTAATTAGGTCTCGTGGCACCATCCAGGCATCACGCAGGGGAAAGACTATGTTATCTCTACAAGATTTATGGGAGGCCAAAGCAAGCCTCCGTCCCTCCCAGCCTTGGCGGTCATTTCTAAGGTATGTATGTTAATCTTCAAGGGGCCCGGAACACAAGGGAGGTCATGGAGCAAACATGGACAAGACGGAGGGCTAAAGGTGGAATCAGTGTTGTCCGTAGTCCCACAGAAACATTGTAATTAGTTGCTTCCGTGCAAGAAATAAGTATCCCCTGCCCCTACCACGGACGAGGAACTGTGCTGTGGAGTGGACAGATTAGCACCTGCCCTCAAGGGGCTTCTGTTCAGAAGGAGGGATGAGGCAGATAAAAATTAATTACAAGAAGATAGCTAAATATCACAGAGGTGTCGCTGCCCCTACCGTGGTTCCTACCGCTTTGTTTCCTGAGTGTTTGCACGAGTTACCACGTTTGATACTTTGACGGTCCTATAATTTAAATAAATACCTATCATCCCCTTTTCACAGAAGAGGAAATAGGACTAGGCAAGTTGTAATTCATTCAGCATTGATGCCGTATACAAGAAAAAATTAGAGAAATAGCCGGATCATGGCGGGGGGGGGGGGGGGGACCTTCAATATCATGCTGAAAATCTTAGTTGTCATCCTACATGTATGGAGAGCCATTGAAGGATGTGTATATTCATAGGGGCAATTTAGAAAATAAGCAAAAAAGGACATTTTAATCACCTGAAATTTTACGCGTGAAGATAAAATTTCACGTTAATGAGCTTAACATTTTGTTGTCCGCCCTCCCAGGCTCATCTCTATGTGCAAGGCCTTCTCTGACCGCGGACCTGACTGCTTCTCAGGGAATAATCACAAGCCAAATAAGCCATTATAGGCTAAACCCTTGCAAATACAGTTTTATAAATTAGGGCTCTATTTTGGGAAATCCATTTTATTCCATAAAAATGCCAAAGTGGCTAGAAAATAAAACAAACGTAAATGTTGTAAAACATTAAGTATATTAATGAAAGGAGTATAGTACAACTACCTTGTAAATGTTCCTTTGGGGGTGTTCTCCGTGATTTCTACATCTGAGGCATCATGGTAATCTATTCATTCAACTCATTCGAGAAACATTGATCATCCTCTATTTTGTTAGGTCCTATGCTAATAAAGGACCAGTGCCTCCCTCCTGAAACTAACCTGTGGGTCACCAAAGTGCAGCCTGCTGCCTGATTTCTACGGCCTGCAAGCTAAGGATGGTTTTTACAGTTTTAAATGGTTTTTAAAAAATCAAAAGAAAAAGATCTCATAACGCATCAAAGTTCTCTGAAGTTCAAACTTCAGTGTCCATAAACAGAGTTTTATTGGACCACAGCCAACTTGTGAGCAGTTGCAACAGACCGTACGGCCTGCAAGCAGGTGCTCTCTGGCCCTTGACGGTTTGCTGACTGCAGAACTAATGGAAACAATATGCGTGCTTCCCCGCTCGAAGGACTTGGAAAGCTGCAACGAAATTTGGCATTGTCTCCAAAAGTTCCACTGGCATTAGAGGGCAATTAAATGAATACCTTGGACACTGGCTGGGGCATGGATGATTTCCATGATGAGTTCTCCATTGTTTCCCTGCCTTTCCATTTTAATATTGTCACCATTATGTTGGTGATAATGGAAGTCTAACGATTCCGCCACAGTCACGGGATGTAGTTCTGGCTACTATCCTCTTGTTCATTGCAGTGATTACTACCACATAAATCAAAGTTTGGTCTTAACTGAAAGGGCCGTACTTTAGGAAGGGTGTACAGAAGGGAGGCACGTGTTGAGGTTGAGCATCTCACACTTGTACTTACATGTCTATACTTAGGAGGTACTTTATCTCGGTTAAAAAAAAAAATGGGCTCGTATTGGACATACTATTTTTTGACCAATCTGCTTTTTAAAATTTGGTATTTTCCTATGTCCTTTAAGTATTCATTACACACATCTACGTGTAGTCTTTTTAACCATATAGAATTCTATAATGCGAATATACTATAAATCTATCATTGGGTATCCTTCCATATTCCTTGCTATTATAAACAATACTATCTTTGTTATGATGTGATTTGTTCAGATAAACTTCTAAAACTTCAGACAAATTTCTAATTGCCAAGTTTAAGGAGCACATACAAGTTATAAGGCTTTTTGATAGATTGTCTGCTTAAAAGACTGTACTAACTTCTAAAAATCTCACCAGAAGTGTATACATCAGCGCCTCTTCCCCCCGCAGCCTTTCAACATGAGCTCTTTTCATTTTTTAAAACCTTCCAGCTAATTCAACTGGCAAATAATACTGATGGGTGGTTTGATTTGCATTTCTTAATAATTACTAGTGAAGTTGAAGACCTTTTCATTGTTTTTGGTCATTTGTGGTCTTTGACTTAACGCTAGCTCATGCCCTTCGTACATTTCCATCTTTTCCTATTGGGGTAGCTTGCTTTCTCTTACTGATTTTCTTAAAGAGTATTATTTATTGGAAATGCTGGTTTTCAGCTTGTTTGCCCTCACTATGTTTGTGTTTTTTGACATCCACAAATATAGTCATATCTATATTATCTAATTCTCACAAGTGAGTACTATTCGTAATCTAATAAAGTCTCAAAAAGGTGACACAGATAGCAAATAGCAGAGGTGAGATTTGAAGCAAGTCCCATTGGATTCGAGTCTATGCACTCAATTACTACACCAGTCGTTATCAAAATGTCCCCAGACAGCAGCATCATCAACAACTGGAAACTTGTTAGAAATGTAAACACGCAAGCCTTAGCCCAGACCTAGGACTCAGACGCTGTGGGTGGGCAGCAATGCGGCTTAACAAGCCCTCCAGGTGATGAAGCACCCTTGAGTGTGAGAGCCACCGCACTACGCTATGCCCTTCTTCTTGATTTCCCCGTATGAGAGACTATACTATTTAAAATGAGGCCCAAAGTAAGGAAATGAATTTTTTTTTAATTAGGAAATGGCAGCCACTAGGAAAATGTCGCATCCTCGGTAGTGATAAAGAAGCACTCCGCTGCCCCAAGGCATAGTCCTGAGTATCTACTGTTTCACTCGCGGTCCCCACCATACACTGCGGGAGGCTGACATCCATGGACTGTATTCAGGAGCCACAGTGTACCAGCCTGTTGCAGTGGCGGGAAGCGTGAAGAATGACTCTAGGGTAGCGCTCTTATTTTTGACTTGGGTGATCGGCCGATTTTACCAAGTAGGGCAGAGGTGGTAGGAGAGGGGTCCAAAAGGAAAACAAGAATTTAGCAGGTGTATTGTGAGGTGTCTGCAAGACATGCAGGGCAAAGTGTTAGGAGCCCGCAGTTTTTTACCAAGATCCGGGATAGAGGTGGACTTGGGGTGTTACTAGCGTGGATAAGACAGTGCGGGGCTGAATGGGGAATGACAAACCTAGAGACCAACAAATACAACGCTAAGAGTGAAACCAGTGACAGCTTTTCGGTTTTTCTCCCTTCTCAGCGACGGACACTTTCCAGTTCCCCAAGAGGCTCAGAAAAGACCAGCGTGCAGAGAGGCTTTGCCTTCAGGCTGCTAGCGGGCCAGCCCCACCCACCGGAGTCGAGAAGGGCACCTGGCTTTCCAGTTTCACTTCTCCGGAGGCTAGAGACACCCGCCAGCTGCCTAGAACCCTCCACACTAGTCACCGCTGTGCTCACGCCTCGCGGCGGGACACTACCCTCTGACGTCATTGCCGCGCGCCCCCTTCCAAACCGCCCCCACCACGCCCCGCGCCTCGGCGCGGCCCTTTGACGTCTGACCGCGCGCTTTCCCCCGCCACCTCGACCACGCCCCGCGGCTCGGCGCCGTGCTTTTACGTCATCAGCGCGCGCCCTCCCGTTCCCGGGTGTTCAAGCTCGGCGCGCGAGCGGAGTTTCACCCCCACAGGCGGAGTATCTGTCGCCTCTCCTTTCCGTCATGTTCCCGGCCGTCTCCTCTCCGCGGACACCGGGGCCCGGGACTCGAAGGGGCCCGCTGGCCGGAGTCGCGCCGGGCTCCACGCCCCGGGCGACAAGCAGGAAAGGTCTATCCCTGGGGTCTGCAGTCAGCTCCCCGGCGCTCTTTTCGCCGGTCGGCCGGCGTAGCTCGCTGAGCTCGCGGTAGGTGATCGTCCCCGGTTGGGGCTGGTGAACAATAGGCTTACGGGCTTCAGTGGGCCTGATGGGGTAGTGTCTCCAGACGCCTTCGGAACGCGGAGGAGGGGGCGGGGAGGTAATGCCAAGGCTGGGGGAACTAGACCTTCGCCATCTTTGCGAGTAGTTACTTCAGCCTGAGTTTAATTCATCTCTTAAGCCTTCACTTTGCACTTTTCATGGAATTACCTCTGTGTAGAAGTGAACAAATTGGATTTCAGTCAGTGGTTACCTGCCTCCTTACTACCCCCGTCTTCCATTGTAAGTCAGTCATGATTCATTTGGTGAAATGGCAATAATAGGCGACCTGAGCCTGCTTCTCTTAAGGCCAAATGAATCAATACGAAAACCCTCGACGACGGTGGGAATGAGGATCTCCAATTCTGGAAAGTCATGTTATGCCTAACATAGTTACTGCTATTAATATCTGCTGACTGATAATTACATGACTTTTAGCAAGAGAAGCTATCTTTGCAGCTAAATTAATAGGGGAAAGTCTTTCCTAGCAGTGAGATAAGAATAGGAGTTTTGGGGGCGCCTGGGTGGCGCAGTCGGTTAAGCATCCGACTTCAGCCAGGTCACGATCTCGCGGTCCGTGAGTTCGAGCCCCGCGTCGGGCTCTGGGCTGATGGCTCGGAGCCTGGAGCCTGGAGCCTGTTTCCAATTCTGTGTCTCCCTCTCTCTCTGCCCCTCCCCTGTTCATGCTCTGTCTCTCTCTGTCCCAAAAATAAATAAACGTTGAAAAAAAAAATTAAAAAAAAAAAAAAGAATAGTAGTTTTGCTCCCAAATAAAAGTGTGGCACATCAGTCCACATCATTCCTTAAACCATGCTCTGCATCCCCCTTTCATAATTAATCTAGAACTTTAGAAGGTAACATGTTTCTGAGTAGTTTCCTCCGAATTCATCTACGAAAAAAGAATTTTCCTTTGCAAGAAAAGTGTAATACTGGGTCTTGAGCTTATAGTTAAAATTTATCTATAGATATTTGCAATACTTTAAAGGAGAAATGGTTTTTAATTTTTTTAAGTTTATTTTACTTACTTTGAGAGAGAGTGTGCACAGGAGGGACAGAGAGAGAGAGAATCCCAAGGCTCCACACTGTCATCTCGGAGCCCGATGTGGGGCTCAAACTCACCAACCATGAGATCATGACCTGAGCAGAAAAGAGGATTCGGTTGTTTAACCCACTGAGCCACCCGGGTGCTCCAAGGAGTCATGATTTTTTTTTTAATTTTTTTTTAACGTTTATTCATTTTTGAGACAGAGAGAGACAGAACATGAACGGGGGAGGGTCAGAGAGAGAGAGAGGGAGACACAGAATCTGAAACAGGTTCCAGGCTCTGAGCAGTCAGCACAGAGCCCGATGCTGGGCTTGAACTCACAGACCGCGAGATCATGACCTGAGCCGAAATCGGATGCTTAACCGACTGAGCCACCCAGGCGCCCGGAGACATGATTTTTTTTTTTTTAATTTTTTTTTAACGTTTATTTTATTTTTGAGACAGAGAGAGACACAGAGCATGAACGGGGGAGGGGCAGAGAGAGGGAGACACGGAATCGGAAGCAGGCTCCAGGCTCTGAGCCATCAGCCCAGAGCCTGACGCGGGGCTCGAACTCACGGACCGCGAGATCGTGACCTGGCTGAAGTCGGACGCTTAACCGACTGCGCCACCCAGGCGCCCCCGGAGACATGATTTTTAAAGAATTCACTGCATCTTTGACTTTTACATCTCGAAAGTGCTCTTCAAAGTGGTGATCTTGTCAGTGTTTTTTTTACTACCTTTGAGAAAAGTAAAGCTGTACTTTATTTAATGCGTTTTGTTTCAAATCTCTTTTTACTTTCCAGTGATCATTTAAAGAAAAATCTTTGTTGTAATACTCTCAAGAAACAAAGCTCACTTAATCCTCATGATAAGAGATGGAATAAATTTTATACTGGTAACTTTGCATTATTTTTTGAATGTTGACAAGGTGAAAAGATCTAATTTCTACACTGTATCTGCTCTTAAAGAACAGGTAACAGCAGATAGTCATGACCCTATTTAATTTCTTAGTTATAGAAATCTGGTAGATTTCATGTAATCCTAGAACTGAAGAGGGCAAAATGGGTGAAGGGGAGTGAGAGGTACAGGCTTCCAGTTAGGAAATGGGTAAATAATGGTGATGAAAAGTACAGCCTAGGGAATATAGTCCACAGTACTGTAATAGGATTGCGTGGTGACAGATGGTAACTGTCCTTGTGAGCATAGCATAGAGTTTCGAATCACCGTGTTGTACATCTGAAACTAAAGTAACGTTGTGTGTCAGTTATACTTCAATTAAAAAAAATTCTAGGGGCACCTGGGTGGCTCAGGTGGTTAAGCATCCGACTTCGGCTCAGGTCACGATCTCATGGTCTGTGAGTTCAAGCCCTGCGTCAGGCTCTGTGCTGACAGCTCGGAGCTTGAAGCCTACTTTGGATTCTGTGTCTCCCTCTCTCTCCGCCCTCCCCCACTTGTGCTCTGTCTCTCTCTCTCTAAAAATAAATAAACATTAAAAAAAAATTCCAGAGCTGATGAGAGCTAAAAGATAATCTAATCCAATGTTTGTAAAACTTTTTGGCCACAGTGTAGGATAAATTCTAGTTTGTATTCTATTTTATTTTTCAGAAATGTTAATTGAGACCCTCGCAATGACCCACAATTTGGAAAATGGTGATCTAGTCCAACCTTTGTATTACATAGGGAAGGATACAGTTATATAGAGTTTAAGTGAACGGAGCACACATCTGATTACTAGAGCATAAGAGTCAGAAGCCAAATTTTCCTATATCCTGTCAGTCTTTTTTAAATGTAAAATATATTTACACAGTACACATGAGCCAGAGTTTTCTTTTACTGCTACAGCTCATTTTTTTTCTTGTTTATCAAAGATCTTTTCTTTATATGAAAATAGTACATAAAAGTAAGCATAACGGAAAATTTTAAATATGATGCAAGTTGTATGGTCTCTTTTCTTTAGAGGAACACCTACACGAATACTGCCACACCACTGTGTAACTGAGTCTATGAACTATGATGTGAAAACATTTGGATCTTCTCTCCCTGTTAAAGTAATGGAAGCCCTAACATTGGCTGAAGGTGAGTGTCATTTCCATTTGCCTATATTAGCAATTCAAAATGAAGCCTGTCCCTGGGTCCGAGATTGAAATTTGTGCTTTTTCTGGTATATACCTTCACTTAAATGGGGTAGAAACAGGTAACATTTGGTTTTCCATGAATTGCAAAATATAATAAATTTGAGAAGCAGAATGAGTCCATTTTTACCACAGATTACTTCTTCAATGGTCGTAAACACTGCATATGCAAAACTCAGTCCAATTTCAAAATTTGATTGCGAGTGTGAAGCTTAGCTTAAAAGACCACTCCGTCATGTTATGAGTATGGGTATAATAACGTTATTATAAGATCAAGTCTTACCTCCATTTCTGGATCCTTTGTAGTATCCCAGAGGCTATATGTACACATTTATGTTATCAGTGTAAAGTACCTTCAGAAGATTCTGTTGGCAGAGAATTAGGGTGGGAGTTTGGAAGATGCAGTCACGCAAGCATCAGAAAGGCAACAGTAAGGATAAGGGGTTGGGTGACTGGCAGAACAAAGTTCACAGCATCCTCCATGATCTGCCCAAGTCATTTTTATTTATGATTCAATTCTGGATTTCTGTGATTTTTTTGGAACAGTGTTTTTCAAACTGTAGGTAGTGACTGGAATCAGTTTAGTGGTTCATGGCCAGCACTTAAAAAAACTGAAAGCAAAACATCAGAGTGCATTTTATGTCATAATGTTACATAAGTTTTGTGTGTTTTACTTAAATTACATGTGAATGCATCATGATATAAAATATATCTCATATTGTGAATGATGGTCAAATAAGTTTAAAGTACTCCATTCTAGAAGGAATATTTCTCATCAACTTGAACTATGTATCTTGCCTGTGAGTCCTTGGGAACCCAGGTACAGAGGTTTTCAGACAACTAAACTTCCACTGTAACCTCCATCATGTACTTGTCTTGTTTTAATTATATATATAGCATGTATTATATTTTTCTTTAGTCCTCTAAAAATTTCAGCTCAAATAGTATTTAAACCTTTTAACATACTCCTGGTTCATGCCACCAGACTGTTAATAACAAATAGTACACAGCCTCAGAGGAGAGAGTCCCTCAAAATCAGGATGTGTAAACTTAAGGGTGTGTAAACTTGAAGAACTTTTCTGAATATGGAAACGTACCAAGTGCTGTGTGTTAAGTCAGGGACCTCACAGGTTTACCAGTAGAGTATTTGGAGCTGCTATATTGCTTTCAGGAAATGAAAATATTGAACAGATACTCTAATTCAGCAAAAGCCCACACTTAGCCTAGGCATGATTTAGTATTTTAGCTTGTAGATTATTGATGCCTTTTATTTTGCCCTTCTACCCTGCTTTAGGCAAAGAGCAGAGCTCAAATTAATTAAGTTTCCAGGGCTAACACACTTAACTGAGGTTTACCACCACCGGTGCTTATGACAGCAATATACTAATTTAGTTTTGTCACTTACTATGGAATGCAACCCTTGATGTCTACGTATAATGAAGTGACTTATCAAACTTTTAAAGAAGGTATTTGAAAGTCATGTTCTTTTGAAGGAATAATATTTTTCTTGAAATTCTTTATATATTTAATGAGAGAGATTATTATTTGCATTTCTGTACCAAAATAAAATTATGAATGTTACTAAATATTGTAGAAAGTAAGATACTTGTTTATGGCCAATATTAAAAGATAGTAAACCTAAGGCCAAAATATACCTTTGCCTTCAGATACATTTCTTAAAGTGGTTATCAAAGTTAAATGGCTCTCTTGTTTTGGATATTAATAACTCTAACTCTTGAATTACTCAAGGGCATTTTTTTGATATGAATGAATCTTTTTTATCTGTGGTAATTACTTTTTTTTTTTTAATAAAGAATGTATCCATAAAGAAGATCTTGGTATAAGGAATTTTAACAGTTTTTCTTTTCTGTTTCTTTTTTTGTTGTTGTTATAGTTTTTCTTACTCATTCTTTGAGGTTAAATATGTAAGTTATGTACTTTTTTTTTTTAGTTGATGATCAGCTGACTGTTCACATAGATGAAGGTGGATGGGCTTGTCTGGTCTGCAAAGAGAAACTCATTATTTGGAAGATTGCTCTGTCACCTATTACTAAGGTAATGGCTCTTGAGAGAGCTAGAAGGAGAAGAGGAAATGATTACCAGTTGGCTCTTAATTTTTACTCTAAATTTTTAGAGTTGTTGGAGGACACAATCTGAATTTACTCATTAGATTTGCATTTTCGTAGTGGTATGAATTGCAGAGCATACATTCACATTTTTATGTTGGGAAAAAAAGTTTCTCCCCTTTCATAATTTTAAATAGGATCCATGTTATTAAAATTTTTAGTGAGTGTTATGAATGCCATACCAGTCTGCCTAATGAAATTTAAGAATAAATGCTGCCCACATTAGCTAATGAACTGAGCTTATTTCTTTTTTTAATTTTTTTCTTTTGAGAGAGAGAGTGAGGGAGAATCTTAAGCAGGCTCCATGCTGAGTGTGGAGCTCAATCCCACGTGATTGATGCTGGGCTCAATCCCATGACCCTGGTGTCATGATCTGCGCTGATATCAAGAGTCGGATGCCTAACCGACTGAGCCCTGCAGGCGCCCCTGAGGTTATATATTTCTAAGATAGGACTATGATTCACTGAATCTACTAAATGGTGTTTAATGGGAAAAAAATGATACCAATTTTAGCAGTTGCTAGTTTAACTTTCAGTTGTCGGTTTCTCACATGGGGTTATCATTTGCATTTCTGGGAACTTATCCTCAGCAACCTATTTTCCTGTCTGTTCCAGATGAGGCATACTCTCTTGCAACCACTCACTGGTCACTGTTACTGGGCCATTGTTCTGTTGGACCTGGGGATTCTTGCTTACTTAAACTCTTCATGTCTGCTGGCCTCTGTACTTCTGCCTAGAAGATAGTATTTGTAGTTAAGAGCATAGGTGAGGGAAAGTTCTGGGGGCCATGAAGAGTCAGCAGAAGGAGCCTAATAATTTGGCTGAGGCTAAGAAATATTTTCTAGACACCTTGGTATAATTAATTGCTCTGTAGTCATGCTGATTTTAGATGTCAAATAAATCAAGACTAGACTGGGAAAATTCCATGGGAAGCCTACATACTTCTTTAAGGGAAGTATGACTTCTCTTAAGTCTTGCAGAGTTTTTTTAGTCTAGAAAGATACTGGGCTAGTTGATGTTCAGAGTTTGGTGTAGCTCTTAAGTTTTTCTGATTCTATATCTCTTAAAATATTTTGCTTTAAAATGACTGAAGGGCCTGACGAAAACCTGATCAAAAAGATGTGAGAAAAAAGTACGTTTGTAGAATGGTATTTCCAGCAATGACTCAGATTCTGAAATGTACAGGGAAGGGAAATCGTGAAGTCGGGGTGCATATGCAAAGAATCGGATTTGATGTGAAAGATTTTTTTGTTTGTTTGGGTTTTTTCTTTAGTTATCTGTTTGCAAAGAGCTTCAGCTGCCACCAAGTGACTTCCACTGGAGTGCTGACTTGGTGGCTCTCTCTTATTCTGCTACCTCAGGTGAAGCACATTCTACTCAGGTAGGTGACTTAAATGCTTGATGTGTGTGTGTGTGTGTGTGTGTGTGTGTGTATTTTTTTTTTTTAATTTAAATAAGGGAAGTTGTAACATTGGAGGAATTATCCAATCAACATTATCCAAGTTGATTCAGTGACATAACTGTAAAGCTACAGGAATCAAGATACTAGTATTGGCAAAGAGGTAGACACCTAAGGGCAACTGAACAGAATAGAGAGTGCAGATACAGATCAACAAAGAGGTGTCCCTTTGGTCTTTAACAGAGCTGCAGTAGCAATTCAGTGAAGTCAGGGTAGTCTTTGCAGTAAATGGTGCTGGGACCATTGGACATCCTTATGCAAAAAACAAAACAAAAAAACACCTCATACCGTACACAAAGGTTAACTCAAAATGGATCATAGGTCTAGATGTAAAATGTTTAGAAGAAAACAGGAGAAAATCATCATGACGTGGCGTTAGACAAAGAGTTTTGGGAAATTACCGAAAGCGTGATTCATAAAAGAAAAAGATAAGTCGGACTTCATCAAAATTAGAAACTTGGTGTCAGAGACACTGACAAGAAAATGAAGAAACAAGCTACAGACTGGGAGAGAATCTTTCCAAGTTATATGTCCAACAGAGGACTTATATCTAGAATGTAAAACAAACTCTGAAAGTTTAATAAGAAAACAAACAACCCAATTTAAGAACAGGGCACAGGACTTGAACAGACACTTTATCAAAGAGGATGTAAGGATGTCACAGAGATGTTCACGTCATTAGTCATTAGAGAAATGCAAATCAAAACTAGAGTGAGGTATCACAGTACTACCTATTACAGTGGCTGAAATACAAAGTACTTGAACTGGCAAGTGCTGACAAGGATGTAGAGCAACTGGAAATTACTGGAAATTACTGGAAACTGTAAAAATGTTACAGTATTCATATCACATTATTTATGATAGCCAAAGGTGGGAACAACCCAAATGTCCTTTAGCGAGTGAATGAATAAACGAATGGTTTCATCCATAGAATGGAATAGTACTCAGCAGTAAAAAGGAATGAACTCTTGATACAAGTGACAACCTGGATGTATCTCAGAGACATGCTGAGTGAGATCAACTAGTGCTTAAAGGCTACATTCTGTATGGTTTCATTTGCTGGACATTCTCAGAAAGATGAAACTATGATGATGGAAGTAGTGGTTGCCAGGGTTAGGATAGGGGAAAGGTCTGATCATAAAGGGATAAGATAGCACTAGGGAGTTTTGGGTGTTAATGGAACTGTGCTGTATTCTTATTGTGGTGGTAGTTACATGGATCTTTGCGTGTGTTAAAATTTATAGAACTGCACAACAAAAGGAAAAGAAAGTCGATTTTATAGTGTGATAATTTTTAAAATACAAAAAAAGAGGTGGTTTTTTCCCCCTAATTTCTATTAAATAATAAATTGCCCTGTTTTCTTTTTATCAGTGTCACCAAATTGCTAGCTTTAGGGTCCTTCTTTTTACGGTGATTGCTGAGTGTTATGATCTTGTTTCAAGGCTGTGGCTGTCATGGTTGCCACCAGAGAAGGATCCATCCGCTATTGGCCAAGCCTTGCCAGTGAAGACATCTACACAGAGACCTTCGTGGATTTAGGAGGTGATAAGACTTACAGTTTCCTAACAGCAGTGCAGGTATACAATAGATATTCTTTTATATGTATTGGAAAGCTGTAATTTGACTTGGAAGTGAGATGTGAACAACTAAAAATACAGGGTTTTGAATAGACCATACAGGCCAGAGAGGAATTCAGGAGCCAAGAGAAGAATGTAAGAGTCTAGGATTTGAACAGTTGGACAAAGGAAAGCCCTTCTCCTAGGACTCTGAAATACCAGTATCGGATAGTAGCCAGCGGTATTCATTTCTTTCAGAAATATTTTCTTTTTTTTTTTTTTTCCCAGCGTTTTTTATTTTTTTTATTTTTATTTATTTTTTTTATTTTTGGGACAGAGAGAGACAGAGCATGAACGGGGGAGGGGCAGAGAGAGAGGGAGACACAGAATCGGAAACAGGCTCCAGGCTCTGAGCCATCAGCCCAGAGCCCGTCGAACCCACGGACCTCGAGATCGTGACCTGGCTGAAGTCGGATGCTTAACCGACTGCGCCACCCAGGCGCCCCTTTCAGAGATATTTTCTGATGGTGACTTTGAAGCCCTTAGACGTTATGAAGTCTGGTTTGCTAAAATACACTCTGTAGGTCGACCAAAGAATAAAATGTGGTACTTGATTTGTTGAACCTGTAATGTGATGAACCTGTAATTTAAAAACCAGAATTCAGGGGCGCCTGGGTGGCGCAGTCGGTTAAGCGTCCGACTTCAGCCAGGTCACGATCTCGCGGTCTGTGAGTTCGAGCCCCGCATCGGGCTCTGGGCTGATGGCTCAGAGGCTGGAGCCTGTTTCCGATTCTGTGTCCCCTCTCTCTCTGCCCCTCCCCCGTTCATGCTCTGTCTCTCTCTGTCCCAAAAATAAATAAAAACGTTGAAAAAAAAAAAAAATTAAAAAAAAAAAAAAACCCAGAATTCAGACACTCAATGAAAAAAACAGAATTGCAACTCAAGGTTTCCTATGTAGAATTAGTAGTATTATGTGAATGGATTCATAAGTAAATCATTTTAATAAAGTTTTCTTTTTTTATTCTTTTAAATCTGTTTTAAGGGAGATGCTAGATCATTTATCTCTGTATCAAAGCATTTTTTGTTAATGTTCTTCATCTTAGTTATAGAAGCTTACTTAACGAATTTCACAATATTTGTTCATAGGGAGAAAGTTTTATTTTGTCCTCATCGGGAAGCCAGCTGATTCGACTGATACCTGAAAGTTTAGGAAAGATTCATCAACATATCTTGCCTCAAGGACAAGGCATGCTTTCAGGAATTGGTCGGAAGGTTTCTTCTCTTTTGGGAATTTTATCTCCAAGTACTGATCTCATCGTAAGTTGATGAAATGACGTTTTATGAGCCTGTTTCTTCATGAAATCATTAAGTTGGAAGTTTCCTATGAAGTTGATATTGCCTCCGTATGAACACTAGTGTATATGAAATAAAACCTTTGATCTTTTCAATGATGCATATTTATTGTGATCAAATGAGATGCCATACTAACCCTCTCACACTGTGTAACTGTAATATTCTTAAATAAGTCATACGGATTCTTTTGAATCTTCGAATTAAAACTGTTTTGTAAAATTATAAATGTGCTTAAGGACCAGTTTTGCTTTTTAGACTTAACCAAAAGTGTGTTCACTCCCATTACTGCAGCTGTTTGTGTGGATGACTCAAATCTGGGTCTGCTGGTTGGGCTTGTGCCTCAGGCTCTGGACTAGTGAAGGGAGGCGGATGGGAGCTCACATTTATGGAGTATGTACCCTCTGCTGGGTGCTCTGTATTTGTTATCTCAAGTAACAATTACAATCACCTATGAGGTAGAGAGCTTTCTCCCCAGTTTGCCAATGAGAATACGGCCTCAGGGATGTCATGTAAACTGCCTGAGGTTATGGAACGACTCCGTGCCCAGGCACGTTAGAATGAAAAGCACATTTTCTTTCTACTGTGCTCTTTCCTTCTAATTTCAGGTTGCTCTCATCATCTGCTTTCTTGATGCTCTTTGAACCTAAAACCTGACCTGTCTGAAAACAAATGGCCCATATTCCTTTTTCTCTCCCATTTTCTACACCAAAAGTGTATATAAAACTTACTTCTCTTTTGACCTGTTTATTTCTGTCCATGACCCTGTTTTTTCAGTGACCCAGGTATAAACCTTGATTGTGTGTGTGTGTGTGTCTCTGTCTCCTTCTTACTTACCAGATACTGTAGATTTGATTTCTGTCATGTCTCATTTTCATCCCTGTCTTCTGCTTCCATTGTTATGCCCTAATCTATACTCTTGCTAAATTTCCCCTAAGCTCTTGGTGCCAGTTCCGTTCACTCACCGTCAGCCTCCTTACCCATTAGTGGCCAGAATCATGGTGACAAGAGAAACGGAGAAAATTAGGGCTTCAGCTCAAAACAGTTGTGTGCCCACCTTAAAAAAAAAACACGTCTGTACTTCATAACCAAGTGTATACTTGAAAAGGCAAAATAATCTGCCTACATGTAACTAACTATACACATCCCTGCCACATTCACTTTCCTGTAACACAGCTCTTGAGTTCAAAAGCCATTGAGAATATCTCCCTTGCTTACTAGGTTTACAAACTCATATTCCCGACTCTCTGCCATGTGTCCCTCATGTTTCATTTGAGCATTATTTCTACTTGTAACATTGAGCATTATTTCCAATGTAACAGGACTACTGGTTGCTCTTTGAAAGACCTTATAACTTTCCTAACTCCCAACTGTGCTCTTTGTGGGCTGTCTGCTTTTATATTTCTGCCTATGAAAATCTGACCTGGCTTTCAAGGTCCATTTTAGGATCACTCCTTTCTTTGAATCCTAAATGAAGAATTCTGCTAAGATTACTAATAGAATACTCACAAAATATATAAAATTTAGATTTCAGAAAAATAGTTCATTAACATCAGAACTAAAAAAAATCTATAAACTTAACCTTTTTCTTCTCTCCATACAGCTTTCAAGTGTCCTTTGGGATAGAGACAGAACAAGTTTTTATAGCCTGACAAGTTCAAACATCAGTAAATGGGAATTAGATGATTCTTCAGAAAAACAAGCACATAGTTGGGATATAAACAGAGCTCTGAAGGAAAACATTACTGATGCTATTTGGGTAAGGAACAATAATATTCATTTCTGTAATTCACATTTATGGTTATATGAGAATGCTAGTTTCTCTCATTATTTAGATGACATTGCAATGCACTGTTTTTAGCCATCAGATAAACAGAGAGGGCGCATTCAATCTCTAGAAATGGTGGAACTCACTGATTTACCTAATAATTTTTAAAATGCATCCATTATTTTTATTTATTTAATAACTATTTGAACCGTTTAGTAGGTGCTGGGAATACAAAGTTGAAAAGAAATCCTCACACTCCAGGAACTTACGTTATTGATGTTTTCACGTAGGGATCCGAGAGTAACTACGAAGCTATTAAAGAAGGGGTCAACATTCGGTATTTGGATTTGAAGCAGAACTGGTAAGCAGTTAGTTTGTCTCATAAAGAATATAGATCGTTGTTTGGGAAAATAATGTTTATTATAAAATGATGAGCAGTCTTGCTATCTGTTCTTCTAATGCTAATCCTTTCATACTGTTATACCTCACTCAATGATTTTATGTTCTTTATCTAGAGATGCTGGTTCATTTGACAAATGTAGGCAGTTCTCAGCCTTCAGCTGTGTGTTCTTATATTACTTGCCTGCCCTAGTTCAAGACTCATCTTTCCTGCTCTCATGGCTGGAGCTTCTCTTTCTTCGTGCTAAGAAATGCCCTCCCTGCTGCTGTGGGTGCTCCGTGCTGTCCTCCTTCTCTTCTCAGTGGAGATACCGGGCATACTTGTCCACATCTTTTGCTTTAGTAAGCCTGTGTTTGTGGCTGTATTGGAGAAAGGAAGGTGGGGTGAGGTTTTGTCTTGGCAATACACGTTAGAACTCAGAGTTTATAGTCCCAGTGAATTTCCTCTTAGAAACAAGGCTCTAAGTGGTGCTTAAGATCCCAGGTTAGTCTGATAAAGTTAATATATCCTGTCTTACTTAGTTTTAATACCAAAGGTCATATGGAACTTAAAAATCATTCGTAACATGGCTTCCATGAGAAAGTTCGTAATCAGTGCCCAATGTGTGACTTGGAATCCTTCAAAACACAACTTACCAGAAGTTAAGGGCAGTTTTTATGTGTTTTAGGGTAATTTAATTTAGTAGAACAAATTCTTATTTCTTGGAAGGATATTATAGTTTTGCTGTATAATTTTTCTCTCTCAGGCTCTTGAGAATGTCAGTAAGATCCTTCTTTATAGTTTCTGAAAACCTTATATAAACTATCAAAGAGGTATAGACAATAGTATATACTGAATTCTCATGTATGGTTTAATTAAATATAGTTTATCTGTTTTCCTTTATCTTTACCAGACTTTCAGAGATTTAGAACTGCTGGTAGGACACAACCCACGTGGGCATACGATGCAGACATTTTTCCACATACACTTCTCAGAATGGAGATGTGGGCTGAAAACAGAAAAGAGAAACATACTTAGGAATTGCTGTACTGGGCCAAACCCCAAGCTCCTTTCCCCCATTTTTGTCATGCTAACAAGATGCTTGTGGGGTTTGCAAGACACGGCTCTTGTTCTCCTTCTGGACCCTCTAGTGATCCATATGGAGTATCCGTGTCTGCATATGTTTCTTCATGTAAGAATAGTGTTTGTTGAGGCACCTGGGTGGCTCAGTCGGTTAAGTGTCTGACTTCGGCTCAGGTCATGATCTCACGGTTTGTGAGTTCGAGCCCCCTGTCGGGCTTTGTGCTGACAGCTCAGAGCCTGGAGCCTGCTTCGGATTCTGTGTCTCCCTCTCACAGCCCCTCCCCCGCTCACGCTCGCTCTCTTTTTCTCTCTCAAAAATAAATAAAAACATCAAAAAAACTTAAAAAAAAAAAAAAAAAGAATAGTGTTTGCCTTCCCAATGCTTATGGATGCTCCTTGATCTGTTGCTCATTTTGGCCAGGTTTGCAACCAAGGCTTATATTTTCAGTGAGCAGGCTTATAAGTTCTTTTACTAGATTATTACTGACACAACTCAGATTTATTTTATTTTATTTCATTTTATATTTTTTAAGCTAATTTATTTTTGAGAGAGAGGCACACGTCGGGGAGGAGCAGAGAGAGAGGGAGACACAGAATCTGAAACAGGCTCCAGGCTCTGAGCTGTCAGCACAGAGCCCAGTGCGGGGCTCAAACTCACAAACCATGAGATCATGACCTGAGCCGAAGTCAGACCCTTAACTGATTGAGCCACCTAGGCTCCCCTCAGATAGCTTCATTTCATTTCATTTCATTTCATTCCATTCCATTCCATTCCATTCCATTCATTTTAATTTTTTTTTTAATGTTTATCTTTGAGAGAGAGAGAGAAAGAGTGCGAGTGGGAGAGTAGCAGAGAGAAGGAGACACAGAATCAAAGCAGGCTCCAGGCCCTGAGCTGTCAGCCCAGAGCCCAACGTGGGGCTCAAACTCATGAACCAAACCACAAGATCATGATTTCAGCCAAAGTCGGACGCTTAACTGACTGAGCCACCCAGGCGCCCCTCAGATAGCTTCATTCTAGATATGAAGTTGGATTTTTTAAATCATAAATGTATTATATATATACTCACATAAAAATTTGTTACATTTTTACTGGTTTGCAAAATTTTCATTATCTATTGTTCTGTCATCTCTACTACCTAAAACAGCTTCATGTTTTTTAGAATGTGACAGTGTTTTTCTAAAGATGTCAAACCTGGCCTAGCACCACTCTCTAAGGAATTCTGTTAGATGTGTCTCCATGACTCGGAGGGCGCTCCTTATCACCCAATGATGTAGTCTTTATTTTATTTTTATTTATTTATTTTTTAATGTTAATTTTTAGAGAGAAGGAGAGGTGGAGAGAGAGGGAGAGAGAGAATCCCAAGCAGGTTCCACACTGTCAGTGCAGAGCCCAACATGGGGCTCGAACTCACGAACTGTGAGATCATGACATGAGCAGAAACCAAGAGTTTGACACTTAACTGACTGAACCACTGAGGTGCCCTGATGCAGTCTTTAAAGTAACTTCAACGTAGAGTCTTATCATCGGTGTAACCAACTGTACCTCCGTCCTTGGTATTTTTAAGACTGCATTCTCCAGGAGCTCGCTCGGTTCCTTTTTCGTGTTGTGTTTTGGCAATACTTTTCATCTCTGTGACTTGTTTATTGTATAACTGAAAGTTTGTACTTCTTAGCCCGCTTTATTTCACCCATTCCCTCACCCACCCCTCTTCTGGGGAGTCTTCCTTTGTTTTTGTTCATTTGTTTTGTTTTTAAGATTCCACATGGAAGTGAAATTGTATGGTATTTGTCTTTCTGTGTCTGACTTATTTCACTTAGCATGATACCCTCTAGTTCCATTCATGTTGTCACAGATGGCAGGATCTCATTCTTTTTTATGGCTGGGTAATATTCCGTCTTCTTTATCCATTCATTTGTTAATGGGCACTGGGGTTGATTCCATATCTCAGCTGTTGTAAACAATGCTGAATTAAACATAGGGGTGGGGCGCCTAGGTGGCTCAGTCAGTTAAGCATCTGACTTTGGCTTAGGTCATGATCTCACGGTTCGTGGGTTCGAGCCCCACATCGGGCTCACTGCTGTCAGCACAGAGCCCGCTTCAGATCCTTTGTCCTCCTTTCTCTCTGCCCCTCCCCTGCTTGCTCTCTCTCTCTCTCTCTCTCTCTGTCTCAAAATAAAATAAACATAGGGGTGCATATATTTTTTGAATTAGGGTTTCGTTTTGTTTGGATAAATACGCAATAGTGGAATTATTGGATCATATAGTATTTCAATTTTTAATTTTTCAGGAAACTTCTATACTATTTTCCATAGTGGCTGCACCAGGTTTGCATTCCCACCAACAGAGTTTGAGGGCTCCTTTTTCTCCACATCCTCACCAACACTTGTTAATGCTTGTCTTTTTGATTTTAGCCATTCTGATAGGTGTAAGGTGTTATCTCATTGTGGTTTTGATATGCATTTCCCTGATGATTACTAATGTTGAGCATCTTTTTATATGGCTGTTGGCCATCTGTATGTCTTCTTTGGAAAAATGTCTATTCAGGGGCACTTGGGTGGCTCAGTTGGTTAAGCATCCAACTTTGGCTCACGTCATGATTTCATGGTTCGTGGGTTCGAGCCCTGTGTTGGGCTCTGTGCTGAAAGCTTGGAGCCTAGAGCCTGCTTCGGATTCTGTGTCTCCCTCTCTCTCTGCCTCTCTCCCTCCCACACTGTGTCTTCCTCAAAAATAAATAATAAACATTTAAAAAAATGTCTATTCAGGCCCTCTACCCATTTTTAAATTGGGTTTTTGGGTTTTTGGTGTTGAGTTGTATGTCTCCACATATTTTAGGTATTGACCCTTTATCCGATATATTATTTGCAAAATTCCATTCAGTGAGTTGCCTTTTGGTTTTGTTGATCATTTCTTTTATCATGCAAAAGCTTTTTATTTTGTTGTAGCCTCAATAACTTTATTTTGCTTTTGTTTCCCTTCCCTGAAGAGGCATACTCATAAATATGTTGCTAAAGCTGCTGCCCTAGAGATTACTGCCTGTGTTTTCTTTTAGGAGTTTTATGATTTCAGGTCTCACATTTGGGTCATCCATTAGTTCCTTCTTCTATTAGTAACATTCTTCTATGTCCTGTATTAGCTCTCCAGGTCATTGCCCGTATGTTACAAATTTGGACCAATATTTTTAGATTTCTTTCAAGAGTCCAAGTAGAAGTGATAAAGGTTCAGGAATTGGGTGAAGAAAACAGTGGAAAAGGAGTAAGAGCCACGTTAGGACTGCTTGGTTTGGAGTGGTGTGTCACTGAGTCCCTGGCCCCCACTTGCTTGGTTTTTTCGTTTGGTTCCCCACCCCTCTCCCCACCCTCTGTTTCTTGTTTTTAGTTGTCAGTAGAGGGCGCTTACCACCCTGTTAATGTTTCTGAGACTTGAATGGAAGTGGCTAATAATTAACACTACTCAAAGTTCCGGAGGGGTTAAGGGTAGAGACCATTTAATTCTTTTTGAGGGCAACAATTTTGATAGACTTGAGAGGAACATAGAAGCTTTAAGAGAGAAAAAGGTTTGTCTTCACATGGAGATTTCTGTAACTATTAAAAACAAAATGTTCTTCTGGACCAAAGTAAACTTCAAAGAACAGATTAGGTCAGGGTTTGGCAACCTTTTCTGTGAAGGGCCCCAGACTGGCTATTTTAGGCTTTGGGGGCCATTGTGGCCTTCACTGCAATTATTGTACTCAATCAGTGATAGCACAAAAGCATCCGTGGACAGTTTAGAAATAGGTGGACCTGGCTGTATTCCAGTTAAACTTCATTTATAAAAACTCACTTGGGGGGCGCCTGGGTGGCGCAGTCGGTTAAGCGTCCGACTTCAGCCAGGTCACGATCTCGCGGTCCGGGAGTTCGAGCCCCGCGTCAGGCTCTGGGCTGATGGCTCGGAGCCTGGAGCCTGTTTCCGATTCTGTGTCTCCTTCTCTCTCTGCCCCTCCCCCGTTCATGCTCTGTCTCTCTCTGTCCCCAAAATAAATAAAAACGCTGGGGAAAAGAAAAATTTAAAAAAAACAAAAACAAAAACAAAAACAAAAAAAAAACTCACTTGGGGGCGCCTGGGTGGTGCAGTCGGTTAAGCGTCCGACTTCAGCCAGGTCACGATCTCGCGGTCCGGGAGTTCGAGCCCCGCGTCAGGCTCTGGGCTGATGGCTCGGAGCCTGGAGCCTGTTTCCGATTCTGTGTCTCCCTCTCTCTCTGCCCCTCCCCCGTTCATGCTCTGTCTCTCTCTGTCCCAAAAATAAATAAATGTTGAAAAAAAAAAAAAAAAAACTCGGGCACAGTGAGGCTTGAGGGTTATGCTTTGCCAACCTCTGAATTTGATGATTTGATATTTTTTTTAATTTTTTTGTAATGTTTATTTTTGAGAGAGAGAGAGAGACAGCGTAAGCGGGGCAGGGGCAGAAAGAGAGGGAGACACAGAATCCGAAGCAGGCTCCAGGCTCTGAGCTGTCAGCACAAAGCCCGACACAGGGCTCGAACTCAAAGACCGCGAGATCATGACCTGAGCTGAAGTCGGACGCTTAACCAACTGACCCACCCAGATGCCCCAATTTGATGTTTTTTTAAGTCAGATTTATTGAGCTTATTTTATATACAGTAAAATTCACCCATTTTAGTGTATAATTCAATGAGTTTGACAAATGCACACTCATTTGGGATACAATGAAGAAGAGGAGTAGTTCCGTCACCCCAAAAATTCCTTCGTGCCCCTTTGTAATCAACCCCTCCTCTTCTTTCAGCCCCTGGCAACTATTGATGTGTTTTCAGTCCCTGGAGTTTTACCTTTTTCAGAATGCCATATAAGTGGGATTATATAGTATAGAGCCTTTTGAGACTGGCATAATGCATTTGACATTCATTCAGTAGTTTCTTCCTTTTTACTGCTGAGTAGTGGCGCACTGTGTAGAATTACCAGGGCTCATCAGTTCAGCAGCTGAAGGATCTCGAGCTTCCAGTTTTAGGCAGTTAGGAATAAAGCTGCTCTACCTATTGGCACACAGGTTTTTGTGTGAACTTAAGTTTCTGTTTGTCTTGGGTAAATATCTAGGAGTGGGATTCCCAGGTCATATGGTCAATGTATATTTAACTATATGAGAAGACAAGCTGTTTTCCAAAGAGCTATAGATCTTTCTTTCTCATTGATTAGTGATGGGCTCCTGATTTTGGCAGCTGCATGGCACCCAGCGGACAATCCATGTCTCATCTATTACTCTCTGATAACAGTAGAAGATAATGGCCACCAAATGTCTGATGTAGTAACTGTAGAAGTCACTCAGTATAATCCACCTTTTCAGGTAAGATTTCTATCGTAAATTAAATTACAGATGACAGTAACATCAGGGTAACTCAACTCATTCGAGTTGTTTGTCTTAACCATTGCAGGGTCAAATCTTTTTAGGAGATTGATCTGCGGGGCTTGGAAATATTTAAAAATTTTTTTTTTCAACGTTTATTTATTTTTTGGGACAGAGAGAGACAGAGCATGAACGGGGGAGGGGCAGAGAGAGAGGGAGACACAGAATCGGAAACAGGCTCCAGGCTCTGAGCCATCAGCCCAGAGCCCGACGCGGGGCTCGAACTCCCGGACCGCGAGATCGTGACCTGGCTGAAGTCGGACGGACGCTTAACCGACTGCGCCACCCAGGCGCCCCTGGAAATATTTTTAAATAGCCAGTGTTTAGGCATTGCATTTTATTTGCCATCTTAGATTCGTTCCTTTGCGCAACCTTAGCTAAATGAGAGTGGAAGCAGCTGACAGGAAGCAGTTGTTTAATATTGTAAGTATTGTTTAATAATGATACCTTAACAGGGGTGGCTCAGGTGGTTGAGCATCCGACTTCGGCTCAGGTTCATGGGTTTGAGCCCCGCGTCAGACTCTGTGCTGACAGCTCAGGGCCTGGAGCCTGCTTCAGATTCTGTGTCTCCCTCTCTCTCTCTGCCCCTCCCCCGCTCATGCTGTCTCTCTCTCAAAAATAAAGATTTAAAAAATTTAAAAAAAACAATGATGTCTTAACTGTAAATTCATTTCATTTGACCTTACGTGGTATAGTATCAAATTTTGTTACATTCTTATTCTTAATATGACTGTAACTAAATACTGTAAGGAAATCATTTAATTTGTTCTTTTATTCCAAATAAACCTCATAGTTCTGATTATGCAGGAAAAACATGCTCATTGTTAAGAGTTTTTAGGCAGTGCAAAAGAGGTATAAAGCAAACAATTTCAGAATGAAATCACAGGATACCCCTTTTAATGTTTTATTTATAAAACTACTTCTTTAATAACAGTATATATTTGCTGATTTCATTTAATTAGGTCGTATTTCTATTTTTGCTTCTGACTTTATATATGAACAAATGAACTCTATTTTCTTGTGCTTGATATCTTCACAGTGAAATAAGAACCTAAATGTTTACCGGGGATCATTTATAAAGTATTTGCCAATTCTAAATCAATAATATAATTAATTTTTTTATGTCTTTTTTTTTTTAATGTTTATTTTTGTTTTGGGTTTTTTTTTTTTCATTTTTTAATTAATAAATTATTTTAAATCCAAGTTAGTTAACATATAGTGTAATAATGGCTTCAGTAGATTTTAGTGACCCATCATTTCCATACTACAGCCAGTGCTCATCCCAATGAGTACCCTCCTTAATGGCCAACACCCATTTAGCCCATCCCCCACCCCCCCTCCCCCCCAGCAACCCTCAGTTTATTTTCTGTATTTAAGAGTCTCTTACGGTTTAGTTCCCTCTCTGTTATCTTATTTTTGTTTCTCTTCCCCTATGTTCATCTGTTTTGTTTCTTAAATATTTTATTTCTTTTCTCACATTTGTTATAGGCTTTTAGTTAAAATCACCGTGGAATTATTTTCAAAATTAGCTAATTATTTACAGCTCTACAAATGATTTCTCCAATTGATGTTTGTAAACTTATTTTATAAATCATCCCAAGGGTAGTGTTTAGGTTTTCATAAGGACAGTCTGAATTATTTTATCATTTTTATGAGATAGTAAACAAAAATGTAAAGAACAAAATTATACAAACAAGTATTTCTGTTCTAATTCTCATTAAATATAATCTTTCATTTTCAGTCTGAAGACTTGATTATGTGTCGGCTGATGGTCCCAAACTTTTCAAACCAGACTGCTTATCTGTATACTGAGAGTGCCGTCTATGTGTGCTCCACTGGAACTGGGAAGTTTTCTCTTCCTCGGGAGAAAATTGTCTTTAATACACAAGGTATAGTATCAGCTTTAGAAAGGATGATTAACGACTCATTAGTCATTCCTAGCAGTTTTTATTGTCTTTCCATAAGTGTTATTTTAAGCATGATACCTCCAAGTGTTATTGAGACATTCATTCTGTACGATACCAGTGGTAGCTGAAGTCCTAACCCTACTGAAAAACCAAAAGGGTAGTAAATTCCCAAAGTGTTTTGGGCAAAAAATAGTAACATTTTCTCCAGAAGAAGCCAGGAAGGAAAGAACCAATGGTAAGAGAAGTAATTGCTTATTCCTAGTTATAATAACTTATCCTGAGTTGCTGTTCTTTAAGGAAGTTTGTCCAGATCTCTGGATAAGAAGAATCCCAGGTGCTGGACTCATGCAGGGGGACTAGAATGGGGGCGAGGGGAGCCAGCCAATAGTGGAGGAAAAAAAAAAAAAACAGCCAAGCAGGTAGTCTCATTAGGAATTTTAATCTAAAGAGATTGGGCATAGTGCAAAATCCAAGTTGGGCAGTAAGATGGAACATAGATTTTCTAGTTTAAACACAAGAGCCTTGACTTTGGGTAGGGAGATTGTTATTAAGGCATTGAGCAAGCGTAGACTTTTTTTCCTTCCCCTTTGGCTTACTTAGTAAGTAAAAATACAGGGCACCTAGGTGGCTCAGTCAGTTGAGCATCTGACTCTTGATATTGGCTCAGGTCATGATCTCTCAGTCGTGGCATCGAGCCCTAGATCAGGCTCCACACTTGGTGTGGAGCCCGCCTGGGATTCTCTCTCTCCCTCTGCCCTTTCCCCCTGCTCACTCGCTCGCTCTCTCTCTCAAATAAAGTTTTTAAAAAGCTGAGTTCTAAGTAGGAATATTGTAAAGGAAAAAATTGTTTTTATTATAGCAAAATGATTTTTTGCTTAAGGTGGTAGGTTATATTTATATTTTATTTTTTTAGAGAGAGAGTGTGTGTGCAGGGGAGGGGCAGAGAGAGAGTGAATCTCAAGCAGGCTCTGCACTGTCAGGGCTCAATCCCACACCCCTGGGATCATGACGTGAGCTGAAAACAAGAGTCAGATACTCGACTGAGCCATCCAGGTGCCCCTAGAGTGGTAGATTTTAGAAAACATTTTTGTTTTGTTTTGTTACGTATTTTTGTATATTTTTCTTTCTTTTAGGAGATAGTATTTTAGGAGCTGGTTCCTGTGGTGGTCTTCCTATTCTTTTTTCCAGAAACAGTGGGTTGGTGTCTATTACATCAAGGGAAAATGCATCCGTATTAGCAGAAGACCTTGAAGAATCCCTAGCATCTTCAGTTGCTGGACCCAGCAATGAGGTAATGAAGTTCTATAAGACTTTTTAGTTTTTATTAGAGTGTTCCTTTAAAAAAATTGTTTTAATGTTTATTTTTGAGAGACAGACAGAGTGTGAGCAGGGAAGGGGCAGAGAGAGAGGGAGAGACAGAATCCGAAGCAGGCTCCAGGCTCTGAGCTGTCAGCACAGAGCCAGACGCGGGGCTCAAACTCATGAACCACGAGATCATGACCTGAGCCGAAGTCAGACGCTTAACCGACTGAGCCACCCAGGTGCCCCTAGATATTTCCCACAAATGTTTTAGTTGAACAGTTTAAAAGAGTTGTGATGAAACATAATTCTTTCATCTCCCTCATCTCCTCTGTCCTCCTTTCCAGAAACAACTCCTTTTAGGTCTTTGAGCCGTGTCTTCTGGTGTTTTTTTCCGTATTTCTAAGTAACATCGTATGTTGCTATCTCTTAATTTACCAGTTTTAGACACCTCTTGATTTCCTATTATAGAAGGTAAGGATTTAGGGTAACTTACACTCCTTCCTCTGCCTATATTGTCCCAGTATAAATTTTTTTCCTTTAATGGCAATGTGAATATTTATGGCTCACTGAGTCAAGTAATGTACTGATTACGTTTCCTTCGTTATTCAATTTTATGTGATTCTTGGAGTTTTTAATGGACTAATTTTGTATTTGCTTTCATTCTTTAGTATCTGGCCCATCTTCTAACAGCCTCCAGCGGCGGTTTAAGTGCCTTTCCATATGGTTTTCCCCATAGTCAAATCTCTAGAAGTTCTACGTCTATGATCATCTTGGAATTTTTCTTTTCATGGTCCACAAATCCCCACCAGGATCTGTCCCTGCACCACCCACACAGATTTGCTTTGTGTCCTCTCTGCTCTTTCATCTGCCTTTCCTTCTGGTTTTTCCATCGCCATGCGTTGTAGTCGGAATCACAGATGTTTGGGTGGTTGTGCTTCCTGCTGTTGTGGGATTATTTTGAAAGGGAGAGTGGGATACAAACCACCAGTTTTTTTTTCTGTCTTGAAACACAGAATACCCTGATCTGTAGATTTGTATCATTCTTGTACAGAAGACTAAATTAATATCATGTGGGGCAATTTCCATTTGAATAGAATGTGAAATATATAGACTGTTTCTGTAATTCGAAATTGGAATGACTTGGTAGTTTCAATGGAAAATAACAATTTTTTTGCTTTTATTCTTTTGTAGCCTTGTGGTTTTGTAATACTGCCTTATGTTCTGAAGCTATCTTAGAGCATTCTACTTCTTTAAAATTTTTCTAAATCCCTGTTTAAGCCTGAAATCAACCGTTATTGTTAGTAATATACATTGTGGTGAACTGTGTAAGAGCAAACCTATGAGACGTTGTGTGGCTTATGATGAAACCCCCAGATAGTTTTACTCACAATATAATCCCTGAGTTTTATATATCTTTTTTAAAAAAAAAATTGTATGAGTCGATTCATATTCTTTATTTTTATTTTTATTCCAGGATAGTTAACATAAAGTGTTAAATTAGTTCCAGGTATACAATGTAGTGATTCAGTAATTCTATACATTACTCAGTGCTCCTTATGATAAATGTGCTCTTAATCCCCTTCACCTGTTTTACCGGTCCCCCCACTCACCTCTCCTCTGGTTACCACCAGTTTGTTCTCTGTAGTTGTCAAGTCTATTTTTCACTTTGTCTCTTTTTTTTCTTTGTTCGTTTGTTTTGTTTCCTCCATGTGAGTGAAATCATACGGTATTTGTTTTTCTCTGACTGACTTCATTTAGCATTATACTTCCTAGATCCATCCATGTTGTTGTAAATTGCAAATATTCATTCATTTTTATGGCTGAGTAATATCCCATTGTGTGTGTGTGTGTGTGTGTGTGTGTATACATCTTCTTTATCCATTCATCTGTTGATGGACACTTGGGCTGCTCCCATAATTTGGCTCTTTTAAGTAATGCTGAACTAAACATAGGAGTTCATATACGTTTTTGAATTAGTGTTTTGTATTCTTTTGGTAAATATCCAGTAGTGTGATTGCTGGATTGAAGGGTAGATCTCCAAGTGTGCGTGTGAGTGGGAGAGGGGCACAAGGAGAGGCAGATCTTCAGCAGGCTCCACACCCAGTGCAGAGCCAGACTCAGGGCTCCATCCCACGAACCGTGAGATCACGACCTGAGCCGAAATTGAGAGTCAGACACCTAACTGAGCCACCCAGGCACTCCAGGGTAGTTGTACTTTTAACTTTTTGAGGAATCTCCATACTATTTTCCACAGTGGCTGCACCAGTTTGCATCCCTACCAACAGGGCACAGGGGTCCCTTTTTTGCCCACATTCTTGCCAACACTTGTTGTTTCTTGTTTTTGATTTTAGCCATTCTGACAGGGGTGAGGTTATATCTCAGTGTGGTTTTGATTAGTATTTCTCTGTTGATGAGTGATGTTGAGCATCTTTTCATGCGTCTGTTGGCCATCTGTGTGTCTTTGAAGAAATGTCTGTTCATGTCTTCTCATTTTTTAATTGAGTTGTTTGGTTTTTGGGTGTTATATGAGTTCTTTATGTACTGTGAATAGTAACCCTTTGTCAGATACGTCATTTGCAAATGTCTTCCATTTAGTAGGTTGTCTTTTAGTTTTATTGTTTCATTTGTTGTGCAGAAGCTTTTTGAGTTAGTCCCAATAGTTTATTTTTGCTTTTGTTACCTTGGCCTCAGCGTACATATCTAGAGAAATGTGGATGTCAGAGAAATTACTGCCTGTGCTCTCTTCTAGGATTTTTATTGTTTCAGGTCTCACGTTTAGGTCCTTAATCAAACTTTGAGTTTATTTTTGTGTTTAGTGTAAGAAAGTAGTCCAGTTTCATTCTTTTGCATGTAGCTGTCCAGTTTTCCCATCACCATTTGTTAAAGAGACTTTTTCCCATGCATATTCTTGCCTCCTTTGTCAAAGATAAATTGATCATATAATTGTGCGTTTACTTCTGGGCTGTCTATTCTGTTCCATTGATCTGTGTGCCTGTTGTTGTGCCAGTACCATACTGTTTTGATTACTACAGCTTTGCAATTTTTTTTAAATGTTTATTTTTGAGAGAGAGAGAGAGACAGAGTGTGAGCAGGGGAGGGGCAGAGAGAGAGGGGTGGGGGGGACACAGAATCTGAAGCAGGCTCCAGGCTCCAGGCTTCGAGCTGTCAGCACAGAGCCCGATGCAGGGCTCGAAGCCACGAACTGTGAGATCATGGCCTGAGCTAAAGTCGGACACTCAACCGACTGAGCCACCCAGGCGCCCCTGATCACTACAGCTTTGTAGCATAACTTGATAACTAGGATTGTGATACTTCCAATTTTTTCTTTTCCAAGACTGCTTTGGTTATATATACCATTTTGATAAGATTTTTGTTGACCATTTGGTCCATTTTGTCTTGTTTCAATGTCTTAAGTATATAAACCACTGGTATAAAGTGTATGGTAAACAGTTTGTGCATCTGTGTTGTTGCTGTCATAGGTGGGCCCAGTTTCTAGTCTAAATTCCAATAATTTAGAATATTCTGATACCTTCACCTCTAAATTACAGTTTTTTATTTGACAGAGTATGGTTTTTGAGGCTTCTACAAAGAATGAAACCATAGCCCAGGAAGATAAAACTAAAGTGTTAAAAGCTGCTTTTCTGCAATACTGCAGGTATGAAAAGTTTTTTAAATTATGGCTTAGTTGATGTCTGAGCACACATTTTACTGACGTGCGTTCCTTATTTGTTGACTGGTGAGCAAGTTGGAAGAATGCTGCCACCAAGGAGCAGATGTTTTTCTGAGCTTCGGTGCTTTACCAAACTTACTCTGCACTTGGTAGGCACAAGAGGCTTCCAGCTGGTCTAGGAAAAAACGTGGTGTGACAAAGCCTCTCCGCTTAATGGATAACAACGTGCTGTTAAAAATGGTGATCGTGGGGGGCGCCTGGGTGGCTCAGTCGGCTGAGTGACTTCAGCTCAGGTCACGATCTCGCGGTTTGTGAGTTGGAGCCTCACGTCGGGCTCTGTTCTGACAGCTCAGAGCATGGAGCGTGCTTCGGGTTCTGTGTCTCCCTCTCTCTCTGCCCCTCCCCTGCTCATGCTCTGTCTCTCTCACTCTCAAAACTAAATAAATATTTAGAAAAAAATTTTTTTAAAAAATGGTGATCACGGAAGACCTCTTGCAAACATGTTTTATGTATACTGTGAAGGCAAATAAGTTGCATACAGAGGTTTAGCGATGTTATAAAGAAGTGAGACTTGGCCTATTCATTGAGTTTTGTTCTGTACAAAATCACCCGAGAACTTAGCAGCTTTTTTAACACAGCTCATGATTCTGCAGTCTGGCTGTTCAGGGGTTGGGCTCATGTGGACTCGCTGTCTGTGATCAGCTGCCAGCCACCCAGGCTAGACTTGCCCACATTTAGGGTCTCTGGCTGGTCATGTCTCTGCTCGTGTGCCCTCTCATCATCTAGCAGGCTCTCCCCGCTGGGTGTTCTCCTCCTCCCCGTGGCCTCAGTTCTTTCCTAAGATGCAGACATTCCTGCTCATGGGGGTGAGGTGTGCTCTCTCTGCCACCGTGTGCCCTTCCTCATAGTCCCTCGGCCTCGCTGCTCTTCTTCCTTGACTACAGGCCTCTGCTTATCCGTGTCTTCCTCCGGGAGGTTTTCCCTGCCCCTTGGACGGTTTTGGTTTCCCTTCGGTGTGTTCTGTAGCGCTCCCCTTTCCTTGTCATGGGGTACGTGTGACTGCTTGTTTAACTCTCCGGCTCCTTGTGACACCGTATCCTTTGTGAAACCTTGGAGTGTGTTGTCAGTGTCTTGTCCTTCTGCCTCCAGTCCCTGGTGTGTTGTAAGTATTCGACATATATTTGTTGAACTAATAAATGCATAACAGGTGTCTCTCTCTTATTTATGTTTTTAATGTTTGTTTAGAGAGAGAAAGAGATAGCAAGCGGAGAGGAGGAGAGAGAGGGGGAGACAGAGAATCTCAAGCAGGCTCTGCACTGCCAGGGCAGAGCCAGACGTGGGGCTCAAACTCACGACCCATGAGGCCATGACCTGATCCAAAATCAAGAGTCAGACATATAACCGACAGAGCCAGCCAGGCGCCCCTCGTGTCCCTTTTAAAGAAATGTTGCTAACTTTTAATAATGTTGTTTTAACGTTTTAATAACGTTATTAACTTTGGGCTAAAATACGGGAGTTTCCCAATTAACGTTTATGTGGTGAATTTTGAAAATGTTTGCCTCCTTTAATACTTCCGTGTTCCCGTTTTATTTCAGAAAAGATCTAAGTCATGCTCAAATGATGGTTGATGAGCTCTTTTCCTCCCACTCTGACTTGGATTCCGACTGTGAACTAGACAGAGCTGTTACCCAAATCAGTGTGGACCTGGTGGATGACTACCCGGCCTCAGACCCACGATGGGCTGAGTCTGTCCCTGAGGGTGACAACTTCTACTTTTCGTATTATGAGTGATCTGTTTTGAGAATATTCTGGTTCCTTTTTTAAGCATCTCTTGAAGCATGTCTTTTTTAGTTTTCAAATCAGTTATTTATTATGTTTTAAAAGGTTGTAATCTACCTTATAGTAGATTTTGGAAAAGGCTCAGTTTATTAGGCAAACAGATCTGCCTAATAAAAACTGAAGGAATATTGGAGCAAATCTTGCTTGTTCTACCTGAAGCAGATTAGCCCTACTTAGCTTCCTCTCACATTTTATTTCTAAAAAATTGGTAGCATAGGTAAGCATTTGGCATCTGTGTGTGTGTGTATGTGTATATATATGTATATACGTGTATACATATATACATGTATATGTATATTTTGTATACATATATATTTTTTATATATATGTATATATTTTTTAAAGTTTATTCATTTATTTTGAAAGAGCGTGCGCAAGCAGGACAGGAGCAGAGAGAGAGAGAATTCCGAGCAGGCTTCACTCTGTCAGTGCAGAGCCTGATGCGGGGCTCAGACTCACAAACTGCCAGATCGTGACCTGACCTGACCTGAAGTTGGACACTTAACCGACTGAGCCACGCAGGTGCCCCTTTGACACCTGCTTGTTAGCCCCCAGATTAAATGATAATTCTGGCATAATCACTGTATTTGCCTAATAGAAGGTATACATTTTCCTAAGAGCTGCATTGAGCAAATCTCAGTGTATAGGAGTGGGCGTGTCTTGACATTCGGCCCAGGGTTTTCCTCCCTGCCCTGGGGGACTGTCCCTCTTAGACTTCTACTGCAGCGTCCCAGCAAAACTGTCCAAACCTCCATTTCTCTCCCTTATTTCTTACTTAGCAAGTTTGCTAAGCCTTATTAGAGGTTTAGGAAGGAAACGTCAGTGCTTACCTTTTTTCTTTGACTTTATTTTGATCTGTCCAGCTTAGAATGATGTCAATGATTAAGCTATTGTTAGCTTAATGTTTTTGTGTTTTGAATAAATACACTATGAAATGTATCAAACTCCCAAAATTTCCCTCTAAATTTTTTAAATTCTTGGGTAATGTTACAAATGATTGCATTGAAAGGTTGGTGGTTTCCTTTTGTATAGATTTTTTTTTTTTTGGTTTTATTTTGTATAGATTTTTTTGTATAGATTTTGTATAAGTTTATTTTGTATAGATTTTATTTTAATAGCAGTAGTTATTGTAAACCCAGTATATTATGTGTTTAAATTTTGTTATTGTGTTTCAACAGAAGCACCTGGGTTTAGCAATACATCGCTGATTATTCTTCACCAGCTAGAAGACAAAATGAAAGCCCATTCTTTCCTTATGGACTTTATTCACCAAGTAAGCATCTAGTCGCTGTGAACAGGGATGGCCAGGACCCTGTGTCTTTTGTCAGCTCTAAGGCAATGGGAGATCCTTGCTTATTGTGAGATGTTTCATTGGGTGGGGACATGACCAGTGTTCTCATTTTCTTTGCTGACTTAAAATTAAGTAATTCCAGGGCTGGTGGGGGTGACGGGGGCGAGGTATTCAAGTATAAATAGTGCATTGAAAACAGGGTGAAAAGAAGAAAAATAGTGTCTTTCAGCAGAAATGTTTCAGTTTTTCTTATCACTTTCTGTGATGTCCCGCTTTTCATTCCGATCTGTTGTGTGCTTTTATGTAAACTCAGGTTTTCACGAATTGACTTTGTGTTGTTAAAAAGAGTGAACCATTTTAAGGTGATGACAGATTTTGATACATGGGCTTTTAATTTTGAAGTGCCATTAGAATCAGTTCCCTGTTTAAAGTGTTTTCTTTCAGGAGTATTCCCGTTTATATTGGGTCTAAAATTAGAATATTAAAATTTGCTGCTAGACAGAATTGTTAGGCAGAATCATCCACCTCTGCTTTGTTGATCAGTAGTGGCTTCCACGCATATTACATATCCACATGAAGAAACTCAATCCCACTTTTGCTTACTTTTTCCAAAATCAGTAATGCCTTGACATTAAAGAGATTCTGACGCTGTCTCAGTAGAACTTCCTGTGGTGACGGGAATGTTCTGTATCTGTGGTCTTCTGTAGTCACTAGTCACAGGCAGCTGCCGAGCACTTGAGATATGACTGATACAACTGAGGAACTACATTTGTGTTTAATTTAATTTTAATTAAATTTAAATCACCATTTGGTGGAGAGTGGCTCTCTTATGATTCCAGAAATAGCTTGATTGTTCTTAATTCCACATTCTGCTTCATTATAATGCATGGCGTGGCTCCTGACTACTTTTATTGTCTTGGCAAGAGAACTCCATTTAAGTCGCTCTCTCTGTCTCTCTCTCTCTCTCTCTCTCTTTTTTTTTTTAGGGGTTTAGGTGGACTGCAGATTAATGGGGAAAATACGACATTTTCTCCTGATATAATTGTTTAGTCAAGTGTACTAATTAACTATGAGTTAACTGTTAGTACCTAACAAACCACCCCCAAATCCTCAACTTGTGGTGGATTAAAACAGTTCTTTAGGGTACCTGGGCGACATTTCTGTTGATTTTGGCCGGTACCGCGACTTGAACTGCATTTAGGGTAGGCTGGGCTGGAAGGTCCCCAGGCTTCTCTCGCCTGACGGACAATTGGCCGTCAGTTGGGCCACTTGGTTCTTCTCCACTTAGTCTCCAGTCCTCCTTTCGTCTGGACTGGCTTCCTGTGGTCTCGGGGCAGCACTCACCGGGGATGAACTTAGAAGCTGTGGTCTTGCTCAGGTCTTACCTTAGATGTCACATCGTGTTACTTCCACCAAAGTGACATTGGTCAAAGCAAGTCACCAGGCCAGCCCAGATGAAAAGGATTGAGAAGTGGATTGTACCTCTTGACGGGAGGAGTGGCGGTCACGTGGCAGGAAGGTGTCATACTGGGATGGAAGGAGTTCATGCCTTAACATGCCACCCGAGGACACACTGACTGACCAGAGGGGGAGGGAGCCAGGGGGCAGGAGCAGTTACCGCCTCTTTTGGCACAGCCTCCCTGGGCTTCAGACTCCTGCTGGAGTCACTGCGCTCTTGGAAGCAGTGTGCATTGCAAGGGAGTGTCTAGCCGGATCTAAAAATCCCATTCCGGCTATGTGTTTATGCTTGCGTTACCTTATTAATGCTTATTATTAATTTATATTAATAATCAGGAAAAACGTGTAACCAGATACTTGTATCTAAGGAAATAATTCTGAACAGAAGGCTCTCCTCCTCGGGCCAGATTCAACACCAACGAGGCCATATCTCATTCCAAAGGGGAGGAGAATTAGTATCCGGGCCTCAGGACAGTATCTTTGCCTCTGGGTTTCCGGTGTTGAGGGAAGCATATATCCTCACACATAGTGCAGAGAACCTTAGAAGCGGGGAGTTAATGTGCTCCTCTTTGCTGTGTGGCTTGAGTGACGTTACTGTGTCGTTACCACTTCACTGGCCGTGCTGCCGCACTGAGGCAAATAGAAGCAGATGAGCAGAACGCCCTCATGTAAAAACTACATTTGCGGTATTTGTGAGGGAGCCAAGAAGGGAATTCAAATCAGAAAGGACAATGGAACTCTTATTTTAAAATAGCCAGGTGAGCAGGTTGAATAAATTAAGACAGATTGATTCAGTGACCTGTTCCACGGTCACTAAAAATAATGGGTAAAAAGAAAAAAAAATGAATAAGTGTGTTGTGAAAAAGAAGATGCCATCAAAACAAGGTACAGGGGCCCCTGGGTGGCTCGGTTGGTTAAGCGTCCGACTTCAGCTCGTCACGATCTCCCCATTCGCGGGTTCGAGCCCTGCATCGGGCTCTGTACCGACAGCTCAGAGCCGGGAGCCTGCTTCAGATTCTGTGTCTCCCTCTCTGTCTGCCCCTCCCCCACTTGTACTCTTGTGTGTGTCTCTCAAAAATAAACAAACATTTTTAAAAAACTAAAAAGCAAAACAAGGTGCTGAACAACATGTATAATGTGACTCCTTTGTGTTACAGAAACCAAAATGTCTTCCAGTGTGGAAATGCCACAAAAGCATATAAAGATATGAAGGAAACAACTGCAGGTCCAGTAGGGAATGGGCGGGGGACTTGTACCTCTCCGCGCTATTAAGTTTCCTAACCATGTGCAAGTCAGGCTCTCTGCTTTCACCATGGACAGTGTGGTGGAGAGATTTCCGGAGTGGTGACCCACACCTGCGCTGTTAGTTGAGCCTCGAGGGGAGGAGCGTGTTGAGAAGAGAACCCTTTGTTAAATATTTTGTATTGTTCTCTTCCATGGGTTAGAGCTTCACGCCCTCTTTCCTGACTTTGCTATTCATTTGGGATGGTAGAGAATGTTCCTGAGAGCCTTGAGGTCCAACCTACAGTATTATCCTTCCTTATGGCCCTGGTTTATCACACCCACTCTCTTTTGGTTGTATTCTCGGAAGGAAGGGTTCTTGTGTGCTGTCCTCTTAGTCGGTGTGTCTTTATGTATGATTGCTGTATGTTCTCAGAAGTCAGGGTGTGGCTTTTCTTTTAAGCAGTTTAATGAGTGAATTTGGCAGCAAAGTGGCAAGAAATGGTTCTGCAACCAAGAGAGGTCATGTCCGTCCTCTCGTTGCCCAGGTTCCCTGCTCGCAGAGGCAGGCAGTGAGAGGTGCCGGCAGCACCCTGGACACACAGCATTTCCATGGTCATTCCCAGTGTAGAAACCATCTTCTCTCATTTAGAAAAAGGGAAAGAGCATTTTTACACAGAGAAAAAGGAAAAAGACGCGTGAATGTCATCTTTTATCTTTTGTTTTCAGTTGGCTGATGTTGGAGTGTTTGTTCTTGACGTGTGCTTGTTTTTGTGTTTTTAAAAACATTTTTTAATGTTTATTTTTGAGAGAGAGAGAGACAGAGACAGAGTGCAAGCAGGGGAGGGGTGGACAGAGAGAGGCATAGAATCTGAAACAGGCTCCAGGCTCTGAGCTGTCAGCACAGAGTCTGATGCAGGGCTCAAACTCCGGATCGGCGAGATCATGACCTGAACTGAAGTCCGATGCTTAACTGACTGAGCCACCCAGGCACCCCTTGACATGCACTTGTAAACCAAGTTTGTTTACAAAACCAAGTCTTGCCAAGACACAAGTTGTTTTGGCTTTTCACTGTAATTACCTCTTGTTCTTCTTGTCTTGACTGCTGATGTTCCTAAATGATTCTATTTTGTGGGAAACAGCCTTCCGCCCTGGGTTTCCTTTTACACACTTCAGGGCTGTCTTTATACTTTAAAAAAAAAAAAAAAAGAAGAAGACTAACCTCATGGGGTATTTGCAGAAAACCATTTAGCAAAAGGTAGATTCCTCATTGTTTTTTTTAGCTCGTTGTAATAAATCTAATTCAGAAAAACATTTTTTTTCTTTTTCTTAATTTTTTTTCTTTTCTTAAAACAAAAATTTTTTTTAACGTTTATTTTTGAGAGGCAGAGTGTGAGCGGGGGAGGGGCAGAGAGAGAGAGAAAGACACAGAATCTGAAGAGGCTCCAGGCTCTGAGCTGTCAGCACAGAGCCCGACACGGGGCTCAAACTCACAAGCCGTGAGATCATGACCTGAACCGAAGTTGGACGCTTAACCGACTGAGCCACCCAGGCACCCCCCAAAATTTTTTTTTTCTTAACCATGTGCATGCATCGCTTCTGTCCATAGGAATTCCCTGGGGATTTGGGTTACTGTTTATTTTTGTTTTCTTTGTACTTTATTTAAAATAAACCTCAGCATATAAAAACCAAGTCACTTTGTTAATGAAATAGATCACACTTAAAATGTGGAAGAGTATTCAGTATTTAGATGTCTCTTGGCTTCCTAGTTGGGATGTACCGCTTCATCAAATGAGAAAGCTTACAAGTCTTGGAACCTAGCAACGCCTGAACCAGGCATCAGGCAGACCAGAGGTAGATAGTGCAAAGGATTAAAGACTCTCCCACCCTCCCCATGGCTTTAAGGTTCTGGGAATCAGGTGCTGAAGATGGAAACTGCTGAGTGTCTAGTTCCTGAGGATCTTGAATGTAGGGAAGTTATGTAGAAAAGAGCAATTTTACAATTTTCATAACCATAAGTAAGAAATAAGATGGAGTGATGGAATGGCCCTAATCTCAGAAGAGGAACCATCTGCCCTTTCTTATAGGTGCTCACAGCTCTGGCTGAATGGTGTGTGTGTGTGTGTGTGTGTGTGTGTGTGTGTGTGTGTGTGTGTGTGTGTGTGTTCGTGTTCAAAACAGCAAAAAGGAGAGGTAGCTGAGGTACTTTTTTGGGGGCAGATGAGGCCAGTGGCTCTGTACCCAGTGTGCTTCTGGGGGAGATAAGACTGCATTACTTTGTACGTTACTGTAAATGCTTTCTAAGAACATGTGTTTGTGTTTCACCAGGTTGGCTTATTTGGACGTCTTGGCACTTTTGCAGTTCGAGGGATGCCCATGGCAACTCGCCTGTTGCTCTGTGAGCATGCCGAAAAGTTATCAGCCGCCATCGTTCTCAAGAACTACCACTCGAGGCTCTCTGAGCTCGTGAACACAGCAATAATGATTGCTTTAAATAAGAGGGACTGCGAAATCCCATCCAACCTGACCCCCGCAGACGTCTTTTTTAGAGAAGTAAGGGTTGTTATTTTGCCCTTAATGTGGCTTTGTAGAGCTGGTCCGTTGGCTGATCATGCCCCCAACAGAGAAAAAGCTTGAGGCCAAAAAAATCTCATTGAAATTTTAAATAGGACTCCATATTTATTCGTCACTTTCCCTACAAATTAGAGCTTGCAAACTTGACTAAGAAATCTTCCCTACTGTCTGCTGGGTGTTTTCCTTTTGTCTCTCCAAATCCACTCTTGACTCTGCCTCAGAGGGCACCTTCGCCAGTGGGTTCCTTTGCCCTGTGGCTTCTTGTTGCCTTTAACAGAGGTGAGGCACTGTTATTCTCTGTTCTGTCATGCCCCCCTCCCCCCAGCCTCATTCCCTCCCTGCTTCCACTGCAGTTTGCTGTGCCTTCTGTCAGAGACTGCGGCTTCCCTCTGGCTGCTCTCCGCGTTCCCAGTAACTGCTGCTTCCCAGTGCCCCTTCACACCTGGGCTTAGGGGTGGCTTCCCTGTCGCTAGCCCTGGGTGCCGCCCCTTCCTCTGCAGATCCCCTTCCTCTGCCAACCGTCCCTTCACTAAACTCTTCTCAGGCGCCTGCTAGGATCCTACTATCTACCTTGCTGTTAAAATCAATTTATTTTCAAAGGAAAAGAAAAACCTGTAAACTTTGGAGGGAGAAAAGAGGAAGATGCTGGTCAGCTGGCCATTGTGAAAAAGAGTACTTTTTGGGAGGGAGAGGTTAGATCTGATGCCAGAGCTTGTCCAAAGAGTTGGGGTCTATCCCTAAAACCCTGCTGGAGAGCTGTCCAAGTTAACTGTTGGGAGTGTTGGGTGTCAGGGTCAGTCTAGGTGGAGGTGAAAAGGTCTTGGAATTCTGAGGAGATGGGAATAGTGAAGAATGTGTTCTTAAGATCCAAGTCCATGAAGTACATGGTGGAGGGTGGCATGGTGGAGAGGAGGGTATATGGATTGGGGCCAGCAGCCTCAGGTAATTCTGAGATCCTGAACTAGTCTGTAAGAACCATCCGGCTTTTGGAATGGAGGGACTGGAGTATTGTAAGGAGAGTTAGTAGGTTTTAATACATTTGAGGAAGGAAATTCGGAAATGGGTCGTAAGCCTCGCAAGGCTTCAGCTTTGAGAGGATGTTGGGGTTTTGAAGGGAAAAAGATAGGACCCTTAAGGCATATAGGTTGCTTTCACAATTAAAGTGTTGTAACTTTTGTGTCTTTTTTTTTTTTTTGTCTTTGTTCATACTTAATTTTATACAGCAAAACAAAGTTTTTGTTAAAAAATTCACAAATTATTTGAAAGAATTAAGAGTCGTGTTCTTTTTTCTGCATTCGGATCAAAGTGGAAAGCATACTAGTTAATTCAGTATATATTTTCCAGATAACTGGAAAAAAAAGGAATGATTTGGAAATCAGAAAGGATTATCAGTTGGATACATAATTCAGGAATAGTACGTTAGGAATAGCATAGGACAAAACCAAAAATGTGATAGGTTTTTTCAAAAGAACACTCCATATGGGAAATGGTAATGTTTAAGACTATGACGTTTACTGGCCTTAAGCTTCCTTTGGGTGTAGTTCTGAATCCCAGGGTTCCATTAAAGCAGAGGTAACTGTTTAAGTGTCAGACTTTCAGGTTAGCATATGAACAGAATTTGAGACCGCTGAGTATGTAACTCCTATCATAAAGGTGTTGAGCAAATGTTTTGACAATAATTTTCTGCTATCATATCATATCATATATCATATCATACATGCTTTCCCTATCGTTTTCACGTTAACAGTATTAAAAAAAATTCTTCAGTTTGGGGCACCTGGGTGGCTTAGTCAGTTAAGCATCTGACTCTCGATTTCAGCTCAGGTCATAATCTCATAGTTCTTGAGTTCAAGCTCCTCATCGGCCTCTGCCCTGCAGTGCAGAGCTTACTTGGGATTCTCTCTCTGTCCTGCTTGCTCTATCTCTCTCAAAATAAATAAGCAAACAAACGTGAATTAAATAAATAAGTAAATATTGCACCCTAAAAAAAAAATTCTTACACTTAATCTTTTAAATGAAATGAGCCAAAAGTCTCTTGCTAGGGCTGTTAATGTGCCTTTGACTAACATCTGAGAAGGCAGAACAGGGTTTAAAAGACAATGATTCTGGTTGGGCCACGGTTTGTGTATAGGTCTTGCTCCTTCAACTAGTTTGTATACTTAAGGGCAGCAAACCTGATTTCTGTTTTTCCTTATCTCTGAGTGCCCAATGCTATGCAAACTCTAGGTGTATTAAGTAGTAAGGTAGGGAAAGTTTAACTGTGGGCTGAAACTGGAAACAAGGGTTTCAGTGCTTTAAGAACAGTTTTGCACCGTTACCTCCGTGTGTTAGTAATGACAAAAATTAGAAAAGAACAGTTAGAAATTATATAATTGACCCTTGAACAATGTGAGGGTTAAGGGTGCCCGACCCCCCATGCAGTCAAAATGTTTTTAAAAAAATCCTGAAGAAGAGAAAATAAATTTACAGTACTGTAAGGTATCGAAAAACATCTACATGTAAGCAGACCCACGCATCTCAAACCTGTGTTGCTCAAGGATCCCTTGCACAGTATTTTCTCTCCCTACTTCTTTTTAAATGTATTTTTTGCCATCAACTGTTTTATTCTGAGTAATGAGCTAAGAATATGACTTTATGAGAAAAGCCCGTTGAGTAGATTCTGGGCAGTTGTGATTATTACCCATCGCCATGGTTTTTGTTAAAAGTAGTTGCCTTCTCTGTACTCCCTCAGGTGTCGCAGGTAGACACCATTTGCGAGTGTTTACTGGAGCACGAGGAGCAGGTCTTAAAGGAAACATCTTTGGAATCTGTTGAATGGGCTGAAGTGGTGATCAATGTGAACAGTATTCTCAAGGTACAAAACCACGGTGAAGATTTCAGCAAATCAAAGACCGGAGTGTGGCTGGAAGAGAAAGTGGTTTCCATATTCCAACTCTGTATTGCCAGTAATTTAAAAGTGTTTTAGCATTTAATTCAAAAAATTTAGAAAAGTACAGTCGTTTTATTTATCAAGCATTTTGAATGTCTTATGCATATTAAAAGTTTCTATAATCCGGGGTTCTGGATTATAATAAAATAATAACCTTTTATCTGGAGAAAGATACGTATATCATGGCAAATGTATTAATGTTATAGTAACTAAGTGTCTTAATTACTCAAGAACTTCATAGTTACATTATTGATTAAAATGTTCCATTTAATCTTAGATAATGTTCTTTATAGCAATGGTTTTCCTACTTTGGTTAGTAAGTTTTCCAAAATTAAAGTTAAGTTATGGAGTAAAACAAATTTCAAATGCAGAAAGAACCAAAAGAGTAATTCTTACAGACTTGAGCTGAGTATTTTCTTAGTATTAATAGACTTTGATGTTTCAAATTATCTTTAAAAATACTGGGACTCATCACTTTCTGCATATGCTGATGCATTTTTTTCTAGGACATGCTACAAGCTGCCTGTCATTATCGACAGAATAGAAACTCCTTATATAGAAAAGAGCCAGTAGAACAAGAACCTGAGTATGTTCCTTGGACAGGTGAGATTGCAAGCTCTGAGCGCAAATGTACTGGTTTATTATTAGCAGTCCTTCAAAATATATTTCTAATGGCCTGTCGTTTCTGGAAGCTGTATTATTCCATTAGTGTGGGTTTGTGAGTGAAATGAAAAATAAGTGCCACCTCCAGAATGAGTAATTCTTGTGAAAATTGCCTTATTCTCTTAGAATACTTTGTAGATTTGTCTGATACTTATTATGCGTCCACTAGATTTAAAAAAAAAAAATTTTAAGTAATCTCTACCCCTGACGTGGTGCTTGAATTCACGATCCTGAGATCAAGAGTCACATGCTCTACTAAGCCAGCCAGGCGCCCTTTGTCTACTAGATTTTAGTGCATATGGTTATTCAAAGAAGGAGGTCCTGGCCCTAGAGGTATTGACAATAGTTAATGTTGATTTAATACAAGAAAGTAAGTGGAGTTAGCACTGACGGAATTTAGAAGGGAGAGGATCATGTTCACCTGGCTGTGTTGAGGAAGTCTCCATAGAGAAGATGGGATTTAAGCAGGACATAGAGAGGGGTCACCTGAACCCCTATTTGGTTTATTTTTCCAGCAGCGGTGACATGATAGTTCTTAGGCAGTTGGTCTTTCCCCTAGCCATTGTAGAACCCTTACTTACCATATTACTTTATGTGATTTCATAGCAACGAGTGGTCCTGGGGGCATCCGAACAGTAATCGTGCGCCAGCATGGGATTGTCCTGAAAGTGGTATATCCTCAGGCAGACAGCAACCTCCGAAACATTCTGACAGAGCAGCTGGTAGCACTGATTGATTGCTTCCTGGATGGTTACGTTTCCCAGCTTAAGTCTCTGGACAAATCTGGTGATCAAGAAAGATACAGCAGTCTGGAAATGGAATACCTACAGAAAAGATCAGATCTCCTATCTCCACTTCGTAAGTGCATGATATTTAGCAATGGCTATGGGTCTTCGGCGTTGCGGAACGGGTGACGGAGTCCAATCGTTAATGTAGCATATTCAGTGTAATATCATTAATCCAACTGTAACAGAGAACGTAAAGCAAAGCATGTATGTACAGCTTTCTGCATTCATTCATTTGTTCGACCTTGTCTTCACACCTTTCCAGGTACGAGTACCATAGATGGTGCTGAAGATGATTTGAAAATGAATAAATTAAAAACAACTGGAGACTGTGCTCAAAGAGCTTATCTCAGACTTTTACATGAATAAGTCGACTGCACAGTAGAGCACGATGAGGGCGGTTAGAGGGTACAGATGGAACAGTGTTCGGCAAAGGACACATTATTTTCATAGCTAGAGTTAGGAGAAGTAGCTCGTTTTGCTAGTGTACCAAGGAAGGGACTAACATCTTGGGTAGGCAGTGATGAAGCAGGGGATTAAATTTGCCTCTCTAATGAGTTTATAAGGATTATGAAACTAAATGCCAGTAAGTGGAAAGGTTTCTATTCCGTTATTTTTTAGAATATAATATGAATTAAAGGTAAAGTTTCAAGTAATACTTTCTATCACATAATAAGTTTTCACTAACAGAAATTTTTCCATCTGTTCTCATTTCTACAGTCACACTAGGCCAATACCCGTGGGCTGCTTCATTAGCAGAAAAGTACTGTGACTTTGATATCTTAGTGCAAATGTGCGAGCAGACTGACAACCAGACCAGACTCCAGCGCTACATGACCCAGTTTGCTGATCAGGTAACGAGTGTTGGGGACATAGGAAATGATGCTGTTGTAAGGTTTTACCATTTCAAATCTTTTTTTTTTTTTTTTATGTTTATTCAAGAGAGAGAGAGAGAGAGAGAGAGCACGTGTGGGGAGAGGGGTAGAGAGAGAAGGAGAGAGAGAAGTCCAAGCAGGCTCAGAACTGTCAGTGCAGAGCCTGATGCGGGCAGGGCTTGAATTCATGAATCCGTGAGATCATGACATGAGCAGAAATCAAGAGTCAGACGCTTAACTGACTGAGCCACCCAGGCGCCCTCGTTTCAAATCTTACTTGGGTGTTTTGTTGGAAGATGATATATAGTCGTTCTGTAGTTACCTTATATACTAATTTGTGCATTAGGTTTCTTTTGTAAATTGGCAGATGATTCCAAATATTGTTGAAAGGTTCTGTGACCTTTGACGAATAAGTTAAAATTTTCATTTCTATTCATATTTCCAGTCATAATTAAAAGTACTTAGGTGTATGAAAATTGAGAGAATTTTTAAAATTTGAAAAGAAGATCTTAGGAGCACAGGATGCTGCAGCTTTTAGAGAGCTCAGCTTTCCATACACCAAAGATGTATGTATGTATCTCTCCTTCTTTGACATCATGCTTCTTATTTTTTTTCTAATTTTTTTTAAATGTTTATTTATTTTTGAGGGAGAGAGAGAGAAAGAGTGTGAGCAGAGAAGGGGCAGAGAGAGAGAAGGAGACACAGAATCCGAAGCAGGCTTCAGGCTCTGAGCTGTCAGCACACAGCCTGATGCGGGGCTTGAACTCCCGAACCATGAGATCATGACCTGAGCCGAAGTCTGATGCTTAACCGACTGAGCCACCCACGTGGACCACATGCCTTTTATTTTTCAAAAAAACTTTCCACTACGACACTCTCTAGGTGAATTTAAGCTAGTCGATTGTCAAGTAAGCACTGACTTTTTTCTTACTATAAAAGTGAACATAGTATGAAATTCAGAAAGCCCCTATAAACCAGAAAGATTTTAAGAATCATTCAAAATTTCACTACCCAGAGAGGAAGAACCCTTTGTAACATTTGGTTTATGTTGTTCTAATCTTTTCACGCCATATTATTGTGGACAAATACGTTTTGCCAGTTGCTAATCACAAACATTTGTCCTGATATCATTAAATATTTCACAATGTTTTGATGGTGTTGTGGTATTTCATGGCCTGGATGTAACTTGCCTTATTTGATCAGGGCCTGATTGTTTGACATGGCTTATTTAGTATTTCACGATAGCACTAAAGTAAGTATTTCTGCGTCCATCATGATTTGTATTCTTTTGTGGATTCTAGTTCTTTGTTGACATTTTTCATCCATTTTTTTCTTTCTTTTATTTTCTTTAATATGTTCAGTAGTTCTTTAAAAAATCCTTCTGTACTACCTCTAAAATCTGATCATCCTCAGATTTGTTTCTCTTGCCTACTTCTTGGTCATATTTTTCTGCTTATTATGTCTTACTAATTTCTTGTTGTATTTTGGATATTGTGTGTAAAGGAACCTTAAAGATGAAAATAATGTTTGTTTTTTTTTCTCCTGAGAGGCAGATAAAGTGAGAGGTAGGTCACTCAGTTCATCAAGAACAGAAGTGGGCCAAGATTTGGTTGAGGCTTTTGTTACATTCATTTCATTTCTGGTTTCAAAGTCTCGTGGGACTGGTGTGTTCATGGCAGAATTTCCTTTAGTGGAAATACCTCTTAAATACTGTGTGACTGTAGGACATTTTAATCTTCCCTTCCAGCCTAGCCTTCCATGCTACCCCAGCATCCGGCAAACATCAGGTGGGGAAAACTGACTAGGCATTTAGACCCTCTCTAGAATCCTGTTTATCATTCCAGTGCACATGGCCTTCTGGCACAGAATTGAACCCCTGGAGGTGTGGAGGCAGCACCTGGGTGGCTCAGTCAGTTAAACGTCCAACTTGGGCTCAGGTCATGATCTCACAAGTTCGTGGGTTTGAGCCCTGCGTCGGGTTCTATGCTGACAGCTCAGAGCCTGGAGCCTGCTTCGGATTCTGTGTCTCCCTCTCTTTCTGCCCCTCCCCTGCTCATGCTCTGTCTCTTTTTCTCTCTCTCAAAAAAAAAAGAATAAACATTAAAAAAAGAATTTGACCCCTGGGAATCTTTCATTCTGCACTGTTGCATAGAACTTTCCTGTGTGTTTTCTAAGATAGGACATGGGGCACGTTGAGCACCTGATGTGATTAGTGTGACTGAGGAACTGAATTTTAACATTTTAACTAGGTTTAAACAGCTATACATAGCTAATGGCTGTCAAACCATACCACGCACATCTAGAGTTTACATGATCTTAAGCAAGATCCCCTTTCTGAATCTGCATTCCTCTTTTGTTAAACTAAGTTAAGGGGTTTTTTTTGAGGATCCTAGTATATAGAAAATAAATGTTTAAACAGGATCTCTGTTCTGGAATCTAAGACCTTTGAAAAAAATATTAACGTTTTATTATCAGAAATATACTTTTTAAAACTGTATTAATATTATTGGATTCTTTGCTCTTTTATTTGTAGAATTTTTCAGACTTTCTCTTCCGTTGGTATCTGGAGAAAGGAAAGCGAGGCAAATTATTATCTCAACCCATTTCTCAGCATGGAGAGTTGGCAAATTTTTTGCAAGCTCATGAACATCTCAGCTGGTTACATGAAATTAACAGCCAAGAATTAGAAAAGGTAAGAATTGAGTTACATGGAGCAGGTTTAGGCAGTTTTTTACTTAGTTTGTTTTTTTTTTTTAACTAGTTTTTATTTTATAGAGAAAGAGCACAAGCGGGAGAGAGGGGCAGAAGTTCAGAGAGAGAGAGAGAGAGAGAGAGAGAGAGAGAGAGAGAGAGAATCCCAGACAGGCTCCATGCTCAGCACAGAGCCCAATATGGGGCTCCATCCCATGACCCTGGGATCATGACCTGAGTTGAAGTCAGGAGTCAGATGCTCAAATGACTGAGCCACTCAGGTGCCCCTTTAGTTTTAATTAGCTTAGTTTATAGTGATTAAAATGCTATTTAGAAATTATTTTAAGCATATGTCTCCTTTCTCTGACATAATTTGAATAAAGTATTCTTGTTTATTTATGATGGCATTGCTCGTATTTTTAATGTCTCAAAAAAATGTAGCCCGTTGTGTTTTGACTACTATTAGAGTAAAATAAAGCACAAAAATTGTATTAACATGTAAATAACCGTTGACCTTTATTTGCAATGAGTATTAAAATGTTCAAATTATGAGTAAAAACAATACACGAATTAATTTTAAAATTTGTCCTTGAAGTGACTCTGTAATTGTTACAGAGCAAATGTCTTATACGTGTTTCTTTTCCCAATAATTAGTGTCGCTGGTTGGTATTTTATTGTGTAATTACTCTTGGTGTATAGAACCAATTAGTTTTTAGGTTTGCTAGTACTGACTTGATCTTTCATTGATATAAATTAGGGGGCAAAACAAGTTTAGGTCGTGCATTAGCCTGTATTTCAACTTGAATTAGTACGCAGGCTCTTACCACTTTTCATGTTTTGTTGTAGGCTCATGCAACACTTCTGGGTCTGGCAAACATGGAAACACATTACTTTGCAAAGAAAAAAACCCTTCTTGGCTTGAGTAAATTGGCTGCGTTGGCTTCAGACTTTTCAGAGGATGTACTGCAAGAAAAAATTGAAGGTAAAAGAAAGAATTTGAGCATCAAGCACGCTATCAGTGAACTTTTATAATGCATTCCTATTATTGTTCAATGGTATTCATTAGACATAGGACCCATCTCTTCTTTAAGAGGAATGCTTTCTATTCAGTGGCTTTAGACAATTACATAAGTGCATATTTGGGATTCTATTTTTTAGAGAAAGTTTGTATGTTAAATAAGAATTCCTGAAGAATGAAAGTAAATGATTTGACCTGTGCTTTGATTACACCCTTAGTGACTCACATTCGAAGAACAGGAAGAACTGCAAAGAAATCTTTATTCAGTGGGTTTGTTGTAGGTAGTAGTTTGTTAAAGCTCCTGGTTTCAGAATTCAAAGCTTTTTGGTGTCATAATTGTGAGACTTTTGTTATGTTGTCAGTTAAGAAAATGTTTGGATATATTCTTATTTTTGAGAACCAAGGGGAAGAGGGAGATGGAAATCTAGGAGGAGGATGAGGAAGGGCCCTGGACTGTACTTGAATTGGAGATTTCAGATGGAATCACGATTGTTCAAAATTAAAGTATTTCTTGGGCTCTGTCCACTGAAAAGGCCTAAAAGCAGTGACACCCCAGTGGCAGGAGCGTACCTAGTCCTGTATCATGGCTTCTAACTACTATTTCTCAGTAAAAGGAGATGAGGGTTATTGAGGAAATGATCCTGGGGAGTCTTGTTGGGCCAGAAAGCAAGCTTAATGTAGAGATGTCAAACAATACGACAGCCACCACTGGCCAAGTTTGGGGATAATCTAAACACCAAAAAGAATGATAGTAAAACATTTTATTTCACAGTTTAAAAACAAAAAAAAATCCATAAATCTACAGTGAGACCCACAAGGGGAGGGGTCTGTGAGAGTTTCCTTTAGAAAAAAAAAGAATACCAACTAATAAGTGTAGAATGGGACTTGGCAGATCACCACCTGCAACCGTGGTGACTAATGTGTCATCCAAGGACGCTAAAGCCATTGAGTTTAGGGGTTAGGGGAAAAGGATGGCCTCATGTTTTCAGAGTATCATGACATGGACCTGACAGGTACCATCATCAGCACTGAGACAGGCTCCCCGTGAATACTTCCCAGGGTGATGTCATGTAGCAGTGTGGAATGCCACCTTGTGCTATTGTCGTGTCAGAAATGTTCAACCTGAATCTAACCACAGGGAAGTGATTAGATAGATCCTGTTTTGGGGCATTTTGCAATATAATTGGCTCCGACTCCCTAATTCAGCAGCATGAAAGACAAAAAATTTAAAAAAACAACAAAACAGGAGGCTGTTTTAGATTAAAGTAACCTGAGAGCCGTGACAACCAAATGTAGGGAGAGAGGCTGGCTCAGCTCCTTGATCATCCCCCAAATAACCAACCATGACGCACGTTTTGGGGACAACTGAGGGGATGTGAACATAATTAACATTAGATGATATTTCTGTATTTATGTTAAATTTTTCAGACCTGATAATGATATTGTGATTGAATGCCCTTAGGAGGTACATCCTAAAGTATTTAGAAATGTCCTGATGTTTGCAGCTTTCATTTGATTTAGGAGGAAAAGCAAATAGGTAGATTGGTAAATAGGTAGATAAAGCCAGAATGATAACAGGTAACTGTAGGTATACAGGGGTGCACTGTATTGTTCTTTAATATTTTCTCTAGGGGCGCCTGGGTGGCTCAGTCGGTTGAGCGTCTGACTTCGGCTCAGGTCATGATCTCATGGTTCGTGAGTTCGAGCCCTGCGTCAGGCTCTGTGCTGACAGCTCGGAGCCTGGAGCCTGCTTTGGATTCTGTCTCCCTGTCTCTCTGTCCCTCCCCTGCTCGCACTCTGTCTCTCTTTCTCTCAAAAATAAAAAAATGTTAAGGAAAATTGTTTTAATTTTCTGTGGTGTTAGAATTTATTTTTATTTTTCTAATGTTTATTTATTAGAAAAAAAATTTTTTAATGCTTTATTTTTGAGAGAGAGAGAGAGAGACAGAGTACAAGCAGGGGAGGGGGAGACACAGAATTTGAAGCAGGCTCCAGGCTCCGAGCTGTCAGCACAGAGCCTGACGCCAGGCTCGAACTTACGAACTGAGAGATCATGACCTGAACTGAAGTCGGATGCTTAACCGACTGAGCCACCCAGGTGCCCCTGTTTGTTTATTTTTGACAGAGAGACAGAGTGCAAGCAGGGGAGGGGCAGAGAGAGAGGGAGACACAGAATCCAAAGCAGAGCCTGACTCAGGGCTCAGACTCACAAACCACAAGATCATGACCTGAGCTGAAGTAGGCTACTTAACCAACTGAGCCACCCAGGTCCCCCTAGAATTCTTTTCTAAATAGGCTGCATGCCCAGCATGGAGCCCATTGTGGACTTGAACTCACGACCCATAGATCAAGAGTCGTACACTTAACCAACTGAGCACCCAGGTGCCCCAAGTTTGGAATTTCTCAAAGTAAAAATTGGAAGGGGATCTTAGCTCTGTGATCAGGGGTGAGGGGTATACAAACATAGATACTTGTATTTGGTTGCAGGGCTTATCCACAGAGGCCAGCCTTTGAGGTATGGATTCTATTTATAATACCGTCATTTTTTTCTTCAAGGAATGGGAACAATGGAAAGAATCTTGACAGAAATTGGACAGATCTGGTTTCATATGTTTTCTCTGGCTTACTAGCTTTGTGACCTTGGATACCCTCTGAGCCTCGGTTTCCTCAGCTATAAAATGGGTAGTTGTAAGGAGTGGAGACACTGTGTTCCTTGAAAAAAATGTCTTATACGTATTAAGTCCCCAATAAAATGTAGGGTTAGCATTTAACTTTTTTTATTAAAACTATTTTTCACTGTTTATAAAGGAGATTTTTCAGTCTTATTTTTAAGCACCAGTAGTGTTTATTGTTCTAGAGAAGTGTGTATATATTCTGCAAGGTTGGCTGATAGTCTGACATGGGAAGCCATATTTTAGCCTAGTCACCAGAGATAGACCATGTTATTCAAATCCAGATGGTTGTTTTATCTATTTATTTATATTTGAGAGAGAGAGAGAGAGAGAGAGAGAGAGAGAGAGAGAGAGAGAGAGTGCTTGTACAAGCTGGGGAGAGGGGCAGAGGGAAAGAGCAAAAGAATCTTAAGCAGGCTTTGTGCTCAGCTCAGAGCCTGACACGGGGCTCAATCCCACAAACCGTGAGATGACCTGAGCTGAAATCAAGAGTCGGACGCTTAACTGACTGAGCCACCCAAGTGTCCCTCAAATCAAGGTTTTATTTCTTGCTCCCCCCACAACCCGCTCACCAGAAATCATTGGAACTGTGGTCACCATTTTACATTTGATCACTTCTTAACTTTTGCTTTCTTAACACAATGGGAATGTTTTTGGGTGTCAGTAATTACCTGCAGACTATCATCACAGTGTATCTAATCCTAGGGAGTAGATTTTTTTTTTAATTTTCTGGTTATATAAATAATTCCTTACTGAAATTTGTAAATTACCAGGAAAAAACATAACAAACAAATAGTCTATATAATCTCACTGCCCCAGAGAGAACTATAGTCACTGTTTTGTGTACCCTCCCAGTCTGCTTCTCTATGTATGGAAATCGCACAAAAATTATTTAATTTTTACAAAATTAGGATCACGTGGAGGGATGTCAGTATTTGAATGAGCATATTTATGCTTCGGTCATTGTACCTGGCGATGACAACTGTGTTTATGAGAATACATAGCAGTTCTCAGTCCTTGTCTGCTGCAGTCCACATCTTCCTGGGCAAAACCGGGGAATTGGGCTGCAGCCTGGATGGCTGATGTCACCTCATCCAGTAGAGCTCACCATTGCTAATTAATAGGTTTGGTGCATAATCTTCCAGCCTTTTTTTCTTGTAATAACTCATGGCGGCTTTTAAATAGATCATTTCCCTTAGTGCAAGATTCTACTAGAAACTGGTGGGAAGAAGCACTTTCTTGAGTTAACATAAAATGGGACCGGGTGGCCCCAGATTTGGGGGACTTGTGTCTTGTGAAATAGCCATCTGTTCTCCAGGCAGTAGGTGTATTTTCATAGCTCTTCTCTCCTAACTCTGGTTACTGTGACTGTTTATATGACTTGGATCGAATCATGAATATGTTTTAACATAATCAGGAATCAAAGGCAAGCAGAATTAATAACATGTTGAGATCATCAAATAACGATGAGATTACCATTAGAGGTGTTCCTTTTTTTTTTTTTTAATTCAGATTTGTTTTGTGACAGAGCAGAAGTTTACTCCCCTCCCTGCCTCTCATTTTGAATTCTAGAAATGGCTGAGCAGGAGCGCTTTCTGCTGCACCAGGAGACCCTGCCGGAGCAACTGCTGGCAGAGAAAGAGCTGAGTCTCAGTGCGATGCCGGTGCTGACTGCACCACAGCTCATCAGCGTACGTCTTCGCGAATCCTTGCGCCATTCCTCAGTCTCAAAACAGCATCAGTGTTTCTTGAGTCAGATGGACAGTTCCTAAGAGTAGTCCTCTTTCCATTTCTATTTTTCTGGTAACTTTCCCCTTCCTCTAAAATAAGTTTTTAGAAGCTGCTTGAGAACAGGATGCCAGTTGGCAGGAAGCGGATCAGCCTCTGCCTCCCATAGATTTCCAGCTGTTCCTAGAGATGCTTATCCAGGTGACCAGAAGGAAGTACTTGGATTTTCTTTTCTGGCATAGGACATATACATACCATGAGGTACAGTTCAGGCTCTTCCATAAGAAAAATAGTTTAAGGAACTAGATTTACATAGCCTGTGAGTACTGTCCTCCCGCTTTTGTCTGGAACACAACACATCCCTGAGGGCAGGAACACAACAATTCCCTAGATTATGGGCTGCAGCCTCCATGAGACAGTCTCATTGTTATGTACTGTACTTGTAGCCTTAACTCTGCTTCGCTCTTTGCCCTTCAACAGAGCATCCCAATACAAGAGTGATGTAGGATCACTTTGAAATCGCTCTAATTATAGTAACAGAAGACAATTCCAAAACTTCAGTATTTTAGTCATTATTGGTAACAGATTTCCTGTAATTGAGCCCACAACAGCCTCTTTTTATATAGCATATTGCAAAGAATATGCCCAAAAGAATACTGAAGTATGTTACATTATATTGAACCTAAGAATATGAATTTACTGACATTTTTAAAGTATATGTACCAAATTACACAAATTAAGTACTGTTGAGTGTAGGCATGTTTTTAAAAAAAGTTGATCGTGAGGATAGATGGAATGTGATTTCCAAATGTGACAGTCTTCTTAGTATAAAATACAAATACCTGTGACTGACTTGGAAGACATAATGACTTATTTTCTCCCTAAATTTCTCTAGTCTTAGTTATATGATTACTTAAAATAATCCTCATCCTTATTTGAATTTCCCATAGCTATATATCTGTGAAGAAAACAGAAGAGCTAATGAATATGATTTCAAGAAAGCTTTGGACTTGCTGGAATATATCGATGAGGTGAGTAAAATCCCTGGAGACGATCAAAGGCAAGTATCACAATTATGTATTTGGTTTGCGGTAGAGTTGAAAACGTATTAAAAAAGAAAAGATAACTTCTTTTAGCCAATCATGGCAATGTGTTAATTAAAAAAGACTCCCGGTGGGCGCTTGGGTGGCTCAGTCTGGTAAGCGTCCGACTTCAGCTCAGGTCACGATCTCGCGGTCTATGAGTTCGAGCCCCGCGTCAGGCTCTGTGCTGTCAGTTCAGAGCCTGGAGCTTGCTTCGGATTCTGTGTCTCCCTCTCTCTTTGCCTCTCCCCCCTCACACTCTGTCTCTATCAAAAAATGAAAAAACGTTAAAAAAAATTTTTTTTTTTTTTTTTTTTAAATTAAAAAATATAAAAAAGACTCTCGGGTGCCTGGGTGGCTCAGTCAGGTTAAAGCGTCCGACTCTGGCTCAGGTCCTGATCTCACAGTTCAGGAGTTCGAGCCCCACATCAGGCTCTGTGCTCACAGCTCAGAGCCTGGAGCCGGCTTCAGATTCTGTTTCCCTCTCTCTCTGCCCCTACCCCATTTGTTCTCTTTCTCTCAGTCTCTCTCTCTCTCAAAAATAAATAAATGTTTTTTTTTTTTTAATTTTAAAAAAGACTCTCTGGTTCAGCTATTCCTAACTCTTGGAATGTGTAGCTCTTTAGAAAAGTTGTCAGGAGAGTCGCTTTCCTGATAATTCTCACATGTTCCCTGGTGTCTTTTTCTGTGCACGAATAAAAAACACGGCTTTTCAGAGTCCTGAGTTAATTTTTTTCTTTCGTTTATTAAGTCATTATTAGTTCTTCATTCTGATACGTTGCTTTATCAATTTATTTTTCATAGTATTCACCCTAAGAGGAGCTGTTTCTCAGCCTTCTTTGGGGGGGAAAAAAAGATTTTGATGATAATTCTGTAGGATAAGAATTGGCCTTGCAATTGAAAGTAGTTTGGTGGATTTAAAAAATGTAATGGATTGCCTTTTATGTTACCGTGTTTAAAATCTTAACCTTTTCAGCGTTCCTGATAACATCAGGTTATCACAGAATAATCAGAAACTGATTCGCACAGAGTTATTAATTGGCTTACTCTTCTGTGTATTAATGTCTTAAAAGGAAATTTTTTTAAATTATGAATCAAAAGTAAAGCAATATTTATGTAGAATGAGAACCTGATACAACTCAAATGTAAGCATGTATTTCTTAAAATCAGGACTTAATGAGAATTTTTTTGTTTCACCATAAAGGAGGAAGACGTAAATATAAATGATCTAAAACTGGAAATCCTTTGCAAAGCTCTTCAGAGAGATAAGTAAGTTCTCATAGCATGAATCTAAGGTACGGTTTTGGGAAAGGATTCTTTAGGAAGATTATGATACCATACATCAAACGGTCTTGTAGCCTAATTGTTTTATAACATATACTATGAAAATTGTAATGGTTGCATTAGTAATCTAAATTTTTCATTCAATAATTAAGGGAGAGTTTAAGGACTTAGGACCACTAGTATAATACGTCTCTACTTTTGATTTTAAAATTTAGACCATCAGTTTGCACAGAAACGCCTATGTTCCTGATTTTCACACAAGTTGGGCAGTTCTGCCAAACAAGCTGCTGTTGTTTTAAATAAAAAGTTTATTAGAGTATCAGTACTGTCTTGTAAGTTATTGAGACCTCTCACATTATCTCCTTCTTAAGGGGGGAGACTTCTGCTGGAAATGGTGGCAAAGAAAGGTGGTGGCTGTGAAAGACTGAGAATCAAATTGCTTCGGGGAAAAAGAATTTTAAAGAGAACGTGACTTGAGTGTTAACGTCCTTCCCTACCCACAACTTCCCTTTTTATATCGTGCTGAGAAATTACAGTAGAACTATTTTTACTAAAGCATTTCTTCCTCTGATCACTCCCAAATGGTTCACATTGTTCTGCTTGGTCTTGGAGGTCACTCTCTGAAGCATCTAGCTCTCCCACTTGATTCTCCTTCCTAATCTAAAAAAAAGTATGCCATCATTTGGCTGGAATTCTTTTCATGGCTTTATGTTTAAAAACTTTAAGGTATCGTGGGATATATCCATTGATGATACAGAGTAGTCGTTCTGTGTGTGTGTTTTTCAGCAGTAGATAATCTCATCTAGATAAAACTTACATTGTATTAGACACCATTTACCCTTTTACTTTTATGAAAAGCAGAGTCTGTTACAATATACTGTAACTATTGTGCTCCAAAGATCATACTTTGGAGTCCTTACTAGATTTGTTACATATTTATAGCGTTTTTGGGGAACAGATACCTCACTACTTGGTTTTGACATCACATAGGTATGGTTACGTTGGGCAGGTAGCTACTTGAGTGTAACATCTTGTATCTACTATAAAGACTCTAAGTGTGTTCAACATTTAAAGCTCCCTTATTCTAATAATTTGAAACAGTATCACAAAAACTTAAGATTCTCCACCTGACCCCCCAACCCCTCCCCAGCACAACCATTAGAACAAGACTATGGTAGCAAACAGAAGTCCTTTATTTCAGATATGTTCACGATTTCATTTTCTTCCCATTGCAATTTTGTTTTCTAGCTGGTCCAGTTCAGATGGTAAGGATGATCCAATTGAAGTATCTAAAGGCAGTATATTTGTGAAAATCTTACAGAAGCTTTTAAAAGATGGTAAGTAGTTTGTTAACACTAGAAATTCTGGTATCGCTCCTCCGTTTTAGAAATCTGAGAATGGGATTTGCCAAGGTGTCAGTGCGAGGGCAGTTTAAGATTAAACAGTACCATACTTAGAATTCGATTTGTTTAAAATGAAGGAAGGGTTGGGGTGCCTGAGTGGCTCAGTCGGTTAAGCGTCCGACCTCTCCTCAGGTCATGATCTCACGACTCATGAGTTCAAGCCCCGCATCAGACTCTGTGCTGACGGCTCGGAGCCTGGAGCCTGCTTTGGATTCTGTGTCTCCCTCTCTCCCTGCCCCTCCCCTGCTCACGCACTTTCTCTCAAAAATACACAAATATTAAAATGAAGGGTTTTTTTTTCTTTCCTCTCCAATTGGGGGAGCATGTGTCAAGGTGAAGTCTCCATCCACATGGATCCTGGGGGACTCCAGTGGGCAAAGTGTCCGTGCTGATTGGACCAGGAATAGATTCAAGTGTTGGTTGTGATACCAAAAATGTATATGATAAATGAGATGTAACTTTTTGTTATATAACTGACCATACTATGCTTAAGAATAAATTACAAATGCTTTTTCAAATCCATTTTGGATGTTAATACTCTAAAATTCATTTTAGGAACAAAATAAAAAGAAACAAGAAGGGAATGTGTTCTGCACATACTCCCATACTAAAGCAGTGAGCAAAATTCCATTTGCTGATTGAGACACAAATTAGGTAAAGAAGCTTTTATGGACAAAATGCTGTTCTTAGGGAGGTATATGAATTAGAGGATGCAGTTGACCCTTGAACAGTGTGTGGATGAGGGGCACTGATCCCCAGCACAGTTGAAAATCTACGTATAACATTTGACTCCCTAAAAACCTAACTGCTGATGTTCTGCTATTGACCAGAAGCCTTACGAGTAACACAGTTAACACATATTTTATATGTGTGTTATGTACTGTATTCTTATCATAAAGTAAGCTTAGAGAAATGAAAACATTCTTAAGAAAATCATAAGAAAGAGAAAATACAGTCATAGTACTGTACTGTATTAAAAAAAAAAAAATTCGCATGTAAGTGGACCCTTGCAGTTCAAACCTGTGTTGTTCAGGGATCAGCTGTGTTTTTACTTTTACCATTTTTTATATTACTGGGAGCTTAATATATGGAGAATGTTAGGTAGAGATGAGCAATTTTGCACATTTTATACCTATGTGACTCGTATTATAGAATTATATCAAAACGTATGCTACTAAATTCAGGCAATGTGCAAAATAGGCTAACTTAGTGTTCACCAATCTTTTCAAATATAAGGACACTCTCTTTTATATCAAATGGAAAAAATACACAGTGATAAAAAGTTGTAAATTCAGCAGTCCTTCTAAATGGATGGGACTTCTATCCATCATACTGACATTTACACACATTTGAAAGGTTTCTATATATACGTATGCAAGGTACATTATTTAATCTACGAAAACATGCCAAATCCAGTCTCTGATACATAGTAGTCACTCAATAGACATTTGTCCTTTGAATGCCTGGAAGTATTTTGCAGATTCATAGGACTCATAGCCCCAACTCCTCTGCAATAGATTGTATTCTGCAGTCCTGGGTTTTAATTCTTTTTTAACGTTTATTTATTTTTGAGAGAGACAGAGCGTGAGCAGGGGAGGGACAGAGAGAGAGGGAGACACCGAATCCGAAGCAGGCTCCTGGCTCTGAGCTGACAGCACAGAGCTTGACGCAGGGCTTGAAACCACAAACCACGAGATCATGACTTGAGCCGAAGTCGGACGCTTAACCGACTGAGACACCCAGACGCCCTTACAGTCCTCTATTTTAAAAAATCACTGGCTTAACCAAGTGAAATGAAGGAGGACCCTTAGAAAAGTTCTATGGGGGGCGCCTGGGTGGCGCAGTCGGTTAAGCGTCCGACTTCAGCCAGGTCACGATCTTGCGGTCCGTGAGTTCGAGCCCCGCGTCAGGCTCTGGGCTGATGGCTCGGAGCCTGGAGCCTGTTTCCGATTCTGTGTCTCTTCTCTCTCTGCCCCTCCCCCGTTCATACTCTGTCTCTCTCTGTCCCAAAAATAAATAAACGTTGAAAAAAAAAAAAATTAAAAAAAAAAAAAAAAAAAAAAAAAAAAAAAGAAAAGTTCTATGGAATTAACCACACCAACCAGTATTCTGAGGTTAAAGAGAAGCAAACTCTCAGTGTTTGTGTTTCAGAAGGTGTTTTTTTGTTTTTTTTGTTTTTTGTTTTTATAGCCCATCTGTATGGGTCTCCTAGCATTAGTTTTCAGATTTTTAGTCTCCTTTTATAAGTGATCCAAAGAAAATGTAATTCTGTGACTAGATTACTTGGAACTTGCTCAGAAATGATTTGAACTTTTCTTCATGAAAAAGGAATACTTGATTGCTCCATATTGATAGATTTAATAGTACATTCATTTTCAAAAATGAGCAAGTAATACAAAGGTTAATTAAGACTTTACATTGTCACAGAATAAATAAAAACTAAAAATGAAAAAAGGAATCTAGCAAAGAACCTATTTTTTTTCTTGAAAGTATTTGAAATGCTTGAAATTCCAAAAGAGCTAAAATGCACCAAAAGGCTTTCTCTTTTCTGTATTTGGAAATGAAGAAATGATATGGTTGACTTCATGTATGGTTATAGAGTTGAAGAGTTGGAAACCATTTGGACCCAAATCCAATGCTGTCCATGAAATTTGTTCTTCTAAAAGTGCCACAGAGGGGCACCTGGGTGGCTGTCGGTTGAGCCTCTGACTCTTGGTTTTGGCTCAGGTCATGAGCTCGCAGTTCGTGGGTTCAAGCCCCACTCCGGGCTCTGCAACTGGTAGCATGGAGCCTGCTTGGGTTCTCTCTCTCTCTCCCTCCCTCTCCCTGTCCCTCCCCCACTCAAGCTGTCTCTTTCTCTCTCTCTCAAAAAAAAAAAAAAAAAAAAAAGTAAAAAAAAAAAAAAGTGCCACAGAATTGAATTGTGGCTAAGTAAGTGGTGCTCTTTAAAGGTGACTTTGCTGTTTTTGTTATTCTTACATCTTACTCATAAGGACAACAGGAACGTAAAGTTGTGAAGAATTATTACACTGTGACCAAAGGACAAAAACAAGTAGAAATATATTATAGAAATATATAAAAGTATATATAAATGTATATAATACATTCAGACACATTTACATACATACATACATACATACATACATGTACAAATTAAAGGTATATGTATTATATATAACAAGAAGCCAAAGACATTTATTTTTGGAACCTTTTTAATAATATAGTTACTATATACAATGGTAAATATTTTTAAAGACAGATCCTGAAGATAGAGAGTTATAGATAGCCTCATATTTCGTAAGCTCTGACAGCCAACAATTACTTCAGCTTGTGGAAATGTATTCATCCTCCAGACATATTTAACTTACCCATACAGAGCTTTTCAGTTTGTTTTTATATATTACTGAGGTACATTATCCACACAAAATAAAATGCACGTATCATTATATATGGAGTTTAAATTTTTTTCTAATTAGTCACCAGTATTTAATAGTTGAGAAGAGTTCTTACAAAAGTCTTCTTTTCCTTTTTAAATTTTTTTTGTTTTTTTTGACAGAGAGAGCATGAGCAGGGCAGGGGCAGAGAGAGAGAGGGAGACACATAATCCGAAGCCACCTCCAGGCTCTGAGCTGTCAGCACAGAGCCTGACGTGGGGCTCGGAACTCACAAGCTGTGAGATCATGACCTGAGCTGAAGTCGGACACTCAACCGACTGTGCCACCCAGGCGCCCCACAAAATTCTTATTTTCTTAATTCTCTTAAGAATCAAACTATTTGCCTAAACTAAACTGATATATTTATCTGGCAACAGTAAACTGGATCTGATGAGCACTGCCCCCTTTGGATGAGGCATTGGCTCTAAGTTTACCAACGTCCCCGAGGCCACCTTCCTCATGTGACCTGCCGGAGTTTTTGGCCCCAGCTGTAACGAAAAGAAATCCACCAAATGTTAGTTATAAACAGAGGGCGTGCCCCATAAAAATAGAAGCCAAATAAGATGTTACATTTTTTTAGAGAATTGATCTTTTAGAAACTAATGTATTTTCACAAGTTTAATACTGTTTTACAGATAAAAAGTCTTTATTGGAAGTATTTTAATTATAATAAATGATGTATAAATATATTGAATTTAGCCTCATAACATTCATTAACCAGATTTTTATTATATTACAATTAAGTACAAAAAAAACGGTGCTAGGCACTTTGAGGGCCTTTGATTTTGAGACCCTTATGCTAATGTAACAGATTATAAAATACTGTCTTATATGAAAATTTTGTTTTTCCAGTTTTCTTTATCAAGCAAGAAAACTGTACATGCCTTTTTGTAACTACACAGATCTTGATTTCAGCCGTTCTGTCTCATCAGTGCTCATTGGCTTTCTGGCTTTTAGAGGACTAATGAAATGGTTCTTCACCTATCTCACTTTTAACTATAATATATATTTTGAGAGACTGTAGCTAGCTTTCATGACATTGCATTTACTGAATTATTTCCCTATACATATAATTGGATACATATTTAATATATATAACTGTCGAAATATTTGAATATGTAACTATAAGATATTTGAAATACCTGAATACATAATTGTTGGAATATATAATTGTTTGAAATATTTGTTCTCAGGTGATTGTTAGTTAAAAACTCCCACGATGAAGAAATAAATGACTTAAACTGTAGAGAAAAATGAAAATATTTCAGGTCTTATTAAAGACTTTAATTAGATTGGCTGTTTTGACCACTAGGGGGAAAAAAACACTCAAGCAACCTCTTCTAAGTAAAGCATGTCGTGTTGTTAGACCTGCAAGTATGTTTGACCGTGGAAGGAATTTAGAACAGAGTATTTCCCAATAGTGGAGTGACATTATATTTTAAATAGAAGCACAGATGCCGTTATCATCAATCATCTTAATTCATTTGAGAGTTTTATCAAAGTAAAAAAGGACTTTCTGTGTTTGTGTTTATAGGCATTCAGCTCCGTGAATACCTGCCAGAGGTGAAAGAGCTCCTACAGGCAGACCAGCTTGGGAGCCTCAAGTCTAACCCTTACTTTGAGTTTGTTTTGAAAGCAAACTATGAATATTATGTCCGCGGACAAGTGTAACTCCTTCTGAAAATGGTCACTGCTGCTAAAAATTTGTACAGGCTCGTCCTTAGAAAAATCTTAGACCTTAAATATCTAAAAGTTTGTACAGTTTTATAACATGAATTACTGAATTTTTGGTACTTTATTTGGAAACAGCCGTGTGACTGTAGTTTTTTGTTTTTTAGTTACAAGATCTTTTCTCCTTTTGCCATCGATTCATCACTTGTTATTTCCCTGCTGGCTACCCTCCTCATTCCATCAAGGGCTCTGGAGTTCTTGTTCTAGTTGTGGCTATTTGTTTGCACAAAGCACTTCTAGGCCTCAGTCCCTATAACTCTGAACATGACAGGATTGCACTGATTGTCTCTGAGATTGCTGTCGCTCTGGAGATTGTGCACTGAGGAGAATTGGGAGTCTGGTATCCGTTTGGGTTAGGGCTGCTGCGAAATGTCCAGTAAGACAGATGTCAGATTTGTGACTTGCTGTAGGACCGAAAGACAAAACAAGTGGGCATAATTCCTGTGAGTTTGAGAACTGCTTAATTCACTGGGAAAATACTATACATTTCCATGTAAATAGAGTATTAGTGAGTAAAAACACTTTAGTGGTAACCTGCCTCCAAGTACCATATGGTAAATTTGTAGTATTAAAGTTAGTTATGGCCTTTCAGTATGGGGATTCAAGCTGTATTTTCAAGGTGATTTACACTGAATTCCTGCTTTGCCACAGTCTGGCAACATAGAGCATGTGTTACGCTAGAAGCCGTTATAGGTTTTCTTAACACGGCATCTGATTTACTGAAAAGTAGTGGCTCTCAGAGCTTCATTGTTCTGACTAGTGTCATTACTCAGTTTTTCTCAGCTTTAAATAAAGACTAGAGGTTGGACAGGGTGTTGCTGGCATATTCAGATTCTGGCCCAGTGGAATGCTCACTAAACAACTTGCTCCAACAGCTGAAAAGGTCAGAAGTTAAATATGGTAAAGAGTCCGGTGCCTGGTTTCACAAAGTGCGGCCATCGTGCCTCTCTTCCCGTGCCCTCTTCCCCTCTAGGCTTCAAATCCAGCCTTTGAACGTGTTGGCAGGAACAGGTTAATGGAGCTCGTTACGTTAATAACCAGAGGAAAGACACTAGCAGTCTTGTCTTTTTCTGTTTGCAGCTTGTGTGCTGGGACAGCATGAGGGTCCCGGTTAGGAGCATATGGAAGGGTGCGGTGCTAATAAGGGAAGGTAGGAAGAACTTGTCAGGTGGCAGGGAAGAAATGGTTGAACTCTTGTGTTCTAAGCCGAGGCTTTGCTTTTACATAGACATTAACAGTTCTTGCCTGTATGATCCTTTTTAGATACTCGTGTGCTCTGGGAACACAAGACTGTGCCCCCTTCACATGCTACCGCAAATCTAAGTATCCCTAATGTGACAGGAAAGCCAGTCTGACGGTGACCCTGGCCCCGTTGACTGCCTGATGTCAAATTGCTGCTCTCGCGGTGTAATGCATAGTTGTCTTATGTTGAGGGAGGAGAAGCCTCACTCTTCTAGCTCTGTCTCTTAGCGTGGCACCAAAATGGTTGGGTTTTTTAAAATTAATAAAATTAAGGTCTGAGGTTTTAAGTAACTGTTCTAAATTTTAAAAAGTTGTTTCACAGTGTAGTCTTTATCAAAGAATTACTGATTTTTGTATAAATTGAGTAATAAAGGCACATTATAAAGGTGAGCGTGTTTTCTAAGGAAAGAGAAACTGCCTTGGGAAGGGGTTTTTTTCACCCCTGTCTTTGCTGTTCTGAAAGTCACAGTTTGCAGCCTCAATTAAACGAAGCAACGCGTGTTCGATAGCAGCCAGCTTCGTGCTCTGGTATGTTTTGTTTTAAGACTTTGTGAATGTATCAAGGTTGAAGGTAGAACTTGAGATACACGTAAGGGACTTGCTGAAACCCTTAGCGAAGTAAAAGGCTACGGACACCCTCTGTCACAGGGGTTTTGTTTTTGAAGAAGCCTTCGAAATTGGATTCTTTCTTTGACTTCGGGGTCTGGATCAAAATGCTGAAGTCTGTCACCCACCGAGCACACGAGGCCCGCGCGAAGGGCACACGGCACATTTCCCCTTCGAGGTGGATCGCTCTCTCTAGTAGCGGGAACGGACGGAAAGCCACGTCAGAATGTCGTCAGGCTCCTCCTTGATCTCTTGTGATCCTTCACACTTGTACATCTTGAGGCTGATAACTACAGAAAAAGGTAGTCCCACCTTTTTATTCCTGGACCTTTTATGGGAGAATGCCTGAAGAGAAAGTAGTTTTACGTACTCCTATGTAAAATCCACTCATTAAATACAAAAATACAATTTTAAAAAATAATTTTGTGTAATTCTAAAATTATGAAAAGCTGTAGAAAATGCAAAACCTGTTTTTTTTTTAAGTATGTGGAAGAACATAAACCCCTGTAATACCACCAGCCAGAAATCATTTCAGTTACCAGCTTAGAATGCATTTTAGAGGCACCTGGCTGGCTCTGTTGGAAGAGCGTGCATCTCTGGATCTCGGCGTCATGAGTTCGAGCTCCATGTTGGGTGTAGAGATTACTTAAATAAACTTAAAAAAAAAAAAAAAAAAGAAATGTATCTTAGACTATTTGGAACTGTCCATATTTTATAACCCAATGTATATTATGAGCATCTCCATATATCCTTAATCCAATGTTTCCCAACCTTTTTCCCATTGGCATCCCTAAGGGATCTTTTTAGACACTTTTGCCCTAATCACTCCACCCCCATCCCTCCATGAAAATTTAATACTGCAGATAGATAGATAGATATACATACACACACACACACACACACACACACACACGTAATGTACTATGCCTTTGGAGGCCACAAATCATTGTAATATCTAAGTTTTTTTCACACCCCCCAAGAAACAGTTTCCCCCCTTTGAGAATGCATGGTTTTTCAAGATACAATTTTCTAATGAGTGCTTGACACTTTACCACATGGCTATGCCATGGTTTATTTAACACTTCTCCCTTCTTAATGATCTTAACATTTGAGTTCATGGTTTGGGTTTGGGTTGGGGTGTTTTTTGTTTTTTGGGGTTTTTTTTGCCATTTTAAATAATAGAATAAATCTTTCTACAAAAATCTTTGTGCGCTCCAAGTTCCTTTAAAATTATATGACTTTTCCTGTTCAGTTTGTGATGATGCTTATACACGTTTAGTGAACAGTTGTAATCATTTTGAATGTCCTTTGCTCACCTACCCACCTCACCACCAACCCCCCCACCGCCACCTCCTCCAGACACTCAGAAGAAAGATATTGTACTATTTATTGAGCACTTCTGTCCCAGGCACTTCTGTCCAAGTCAGTCTTAAGGAGTAGGTAGTACCCTCCGTTGAGAATACAGTCTTTCTTGAAATGACCTGCCCAAGGCCACATAGCCATTCAGAAGAGGTGAGGGGCATACCCAGAAATGCCAAGTGCAGATTTTTCACCAGGTTCTTATGCCAGATATTAGGAGGTAGTGGGGGCAGAACGGGAGGTGACAGCCCTTAGAGGTGGCCAGGGCGGAAGCCGTGACTTCATTTCTGGATGTCCTTGGCTCCTGTTGGAAAAGATCCCTTGAGGATCTTTTATATTTCCGGAACGAAACCAAGTGTTGGGGATGATTGAAGGAAGGGAGAAAGGGGTCCCACCCCCAACTGCTCCTGGTGGGAGGGGGAGTCGCCCAAGCCCCAGCTGTGGGACCCCGGGGGCCCTGTGGTCTGACTCACCGAGCCTTATTCTGAGTTTTAACATTGAATGGCATGACTAATACGGGTCTTATTTCCCTCAGAATAGTTACAAGCATCCAAGGGAGCCATGTGAAAGCACATAAAGCATTCTATGAATTCGTATTTGAATCAGTAGGAAATAACAACGGGAGGCTGAGACCCAGCAAGGTGGCTCACAGATGAGTGAGGAACCGAGGGGACAGGGCTGTGGAGAAGACAGCTGAGCGGCAGCCCAAGGCCCCGTCAGAGTGTCAAGAGCCCGGGGAAAACTTAGAAGCCGACGCTCTCTGTCAAGCATTCCCTCCGTGGCTGAGCTTTACTTGGCGATAGTTCTCAAAAGGCTATGCGGGCAGCCACCCGCTTACTAGGCGAGAGCAGAGCACTGCTGTGTTCCCCAAAACCGTACATGTATGGAGGTGGCCTTTCCACTCACCCGTTAGGTCTATTCCCTAGGCCAATGAGAACTCAACAAGACCAGGATGGGATTGGGTGGCCCCGTGGTGACCCGTCAAGAGACCATTTAAACAGCCCCAACCGTGGGCGGAGAGCAGATGCCCGGCCCTGTGTTCTCGGGCCCCAGCTCCCGAGGTTTCCTTCCCTTGGGTTTTCTTCATAGCTTTTCACGTGTCTTTGAAACCGATAGACTCCGGGCTCAGAAAAGCTTGCTATGGGAGAGAGAGGAACCACACTGAGCAAGAGGTTTGGAAGATAGTGGCAGCCCAGTTCCCCTTTTTAAAACAACAAATTCTTAGGTATCCTTGCTGCTTTCAGGCCAGAATTTAAGCTTTACCCCTCAAAATTGTGCATACAGTGCATGTGCAGGGTTTTTTTTGGATTTTTGGTTTTTTTGGTGGGGGGGGGGGTCTTTCTTTGTTTCCTTCCTAGCATCTTCGCTACCCACGACAGCAGGACAGAAGGTATTAAAAAGGACACGTAGCTCTGTCTGTTACTCACTCGTTCTCTGCAACAACTGAAAAAGCTACATGTGAGAGAAACTACAGCAGCTTTCAGCTGACTCTTTATACTCACGACATAGGCCCCCTGCTAAACAAACTTCATTTTTTAACGGACTTTGATGGTTTAGGAAGAGTTGCCATGATGTGGGCTACCGGGGAGGGTTACGTGTGCCTTTATATCCGTCCTCCGGAGAATCCACACCTGTCCCCCTTGCCCAGCTCCGCGACCAAATGCGAATTGCAACTATTTTGGGAACACTTAAGCACATCAGAAAAATGAGTGATTCCATTCGCGCTGGCACCACAGCACCGATGTACCCGCTCCAAGCACGGCACTGAGTTCATCACAGAAAACGGTCTCTCCTTCTGCCTTCGATGGCAGGGTTAGGACTGCGCTTGTTCCCCCACCCCCACCCCCACCCCTGCCGAAAATGCGAGTCCGGCACCGACTGGGTAACCTCTTCTGACCCTCGCTCCACCTTACCATAAGTAGATCCAAATCCTTCTAGAAAATCTGAAAGGCATATCCCCATGTATCAGTGGTATAAATAGAACCGCTTCAGCAGGCTCTGGTAGAGGGTGAGTTGCTCCAAGGTGGACTGGGAAGCAGCCTGGCCTTGGCAAGGCTGCACCCTCTAAATAGAAAGATGAGTTTGTTCAGCCTCTGCAGAAGGAAAAATTGCTACCCATCCTAGAGTGCAATGTCCTTGTCCTCTTTACTGGGAGGAAGGTCGAGCAAGGTCTCATTTAGTAAGGGCGCTTCGCCCATTCCACCACCGGGTCGGGAGTTGTGACCCCTGCCTTTCAGCCCCAGGACAGGGACACTCTTAGTCCCACCAGGGAGGTGGCGGTTTGGGGGCCCAGCCCAGCCCACCCAACCTGGGGCGGGTTCAGTCCGGGAGGAAGAGAACACCCACCACCAGCACCACCAAAGTCACTCCCTTCACGAACACCCGAGTGCGCTGCGTGTCACTGAGAGGAACAGCTCCGGCTGCCCTGGCGTTGTGCCTGGCGCGGCCAGGGCCGCCGCCCCGGCCTGTCCCCGGGAGCCCTCCTCCTCCTCCTCCTCCTCCTCCTCCTCCTCCCCGCCTCTCCGCCCTCTCCTCCCGCCGTCAGCTGTCTGGCCCGCGACAGCTGCGCGCCCTCCCGCCGCCGGTGGCCCTCTCCGCGGTGGGGGCGGGTCAGCCCTCCGAATCGGGGAGCTCAGGGGTGGGAAGGGAGAGGCGAAGTTCACCGGCGAGCGGGGGTCGCCTTCCTTCCCTTCCTGGGACCGCTTCTCCCATCCTCTCTTGTCCCACCACTGGGACACGGCTCCCTCCTCCCTGTAGCCGCACGTGGGGCTCTGAGGGTCTGAGTAAACCCAAAGAAGGGATGAAATGTGGGAGGCACCCTCCGGAGCGCCCTGTGCGAGCAGAGCGGACAGGGTGGGGAGGCCTTGCGGACAGGTGCAGCTCCGGGAGCGCAGGCGCACACGCGCACCCACTGGCGCTCGCGGTGACCCTCGCCCCACCCCATCCCCTCGGGCGGGCAACTGGGCCGGGTCGGGAGGGGCCGACCGGCCGGGGAGACTCTCCATATACGGCCCGGCCCGCGTTACCTGGGCTCGGGCCAGGCCGCTCCTTCTTTGGTCAGCGCAGGGGACCCGGGCGGGGACCCAGGCCGCGAGCCGGCTGGGGGACGGGGCTCCAGTGCCCAACACCCAAATATGGCTCGAGAAGGGGAGCGACATTCCTGCGGGGCGGCGCAGGGGGGAGCGCCCGCGGGCTATATAAAACCTGAGCGCGAGGACCAGCGGCCACCGCAGCGGACAGCGCCGAGAGAAGCCTCGCTTCCCTCCCGCGGCGACCAGGGCCCGAGCCGGAGAGCAGCAGGTGTAGCCACCCGCCCAGGTAGGGCGGGAGTGGGGGAGGGGGCCGGGGACAGGAGAACAATAGGACAGGGGGACAAGGTGACAGGGCACCACCGAGGGGAGCCTGGAGAACTCCGGGGTAGAACCCAACCGACTCACCTGATCAGCCCCAAGGCCTGCTTTCGGCCCGCCCACCCCGTGGCTTGGTCCTCAGAGCCACACGCGCTTTATAGAGGAGGCCCGAGGCCATCAGCTTTGGGAAACATCTCCAAATTTATCCCCAGCCCCTTTGGGCTCCTTTACCTGGCGTTTCGTATGTGCCGGGTGGATTAGAGGTTTTGCTTTAGTCGTCCCAAGGGCAATGCCTTCCCGAGGAAGGCCGGAGCCCAAGAGCAGCAAAGGCCGCAATTCTCTGGGGTCGCCATCAGGCGAAACGGTGCCTCTGTTCTGAGGTTGGAATGTCGTGGGGGTCCGGAATGGGCCACTCCTCTCGGCACGGTGCACCAAAGCCCTTCCCACGGGCATCTCCTTCGGTCCCCGCGCTCGCCCGGCGAGCAGGTATCGCCCGCCTCAACCGCCCAGACGAGGCCGCCGAGGCGCCGAGGCCTGGGGCGCCAGCGCCCGGCTCCTGCGTCAGGTAGCCTGCAGCGAAGGCAGAGGTGTCCCGGCGGACACTGTGCCGGGGTTCCCGGGGTGGAGAAATTCCCCGAGATTCTCCGCAGCGCGGCCCTGAGCCCGGGGAGCGAAGCCCGCCAGGGTGCCCTCCGCCGCAACCCCGGCCGGCGGCGCGCGGCTCGGGGCTGGGGACGTCCGTCGGTCCCCGGGAAGGGAGGGCGCTCGGGCCGTCGGGGACTCCCGCGCTGTCGCGTCGTGCGTCTCCACGGCCTTCCTGTCCTTTACAGAAACCAGACACCATGTGTGACGAAGACGAGACCACCGCCCTCGTGTGCGACAATGGCTCCGGCCTGGTGAAAGCCGGCTTCGCCGGCGACGACGCCCCTAGGGCCGTGTTCCCTTCCATCGTGGGCCGCCCTCGCCACCAGGTCAGGCTGCCCGTCCGCGGAGGGAGCCGGGCGGGGGTCCCCCGGGGGTCCCCCCCCCACCCCCCCCCACCCCCGCGTAGGCCAGCCGCCGTCGCGGGAGCCGCGGTAACGTGGGCGTGGTGTCTCCGCTCCGCAGGGCGTCATGGTGGGTATGGGTCAGAAAGATTCCTACGTGGGCGACGAGGCGCAGAGCAAGAGAGGCATCCTGACCCTGAAGTACCCCATTGAGCACGGCATCATCACCAACTGGGACGACATGGAGAAGATCTGGCACCACACCTTCTACAACGAGCTCCGCGTGGCCCCCGAGGAGCACCCCACCCTGCTCACCGAGGCCCCCCTCAACCCCAAGGCCAACCGCGAGAAGATGACCCAGATCATGTTTGAGACCTTCAACGTGCCCGCCATGTACGTGGCCATCCAGGCCGTGCTGTCCCTCTACGCCTCCGGCCGTACCACCGGTGAGTGCGCGCGGGGCCGCCCCGCTCCCGCGCTCCCCCGCTCCCGCCCGCCGCGCGCGCCCGCGCCCGGCCTCGGGGGCGCGCGCTCACCGCCGCCGTGTGCCCCGCCCCGCCCCCCGCGCAGGCATCGTGCTCGACTCCGGCGACGGCGTCACCCACAACGTGCCCATCTATGAGGGCTACGCCCTGCCGCACGCCATCATGCGCCTGGACTTGGCCGGCCGCGACCTCACCGACTACCTGATGAAGATCCTCACTGAGCGCGGCTACTCCTTCGTGACCACAGGTGCGCGGCGCTCCGGGCTCCCCGGGCGGGCGGGGTGGCGCGCGGGCCGCGGGGCCCTGCGCTGAGGGCGCCTCTCCTGCCCCTGCCCCCCCTCACAGCTGAGCGCGAGATCGTGCGCGACATCAAGGAGAAGCTGTGCTACGTGGCCCTGGACTTCGAGAACGAGATGGCGACGGCCGCCTCCTCCTCCTCCCTGGAGAAGAGCTACGAGCTGCCCGACGGACAGGTCATCACCATCGGTAACGAGCGCTTCCGTTGCCCGGAGACGCTCTTCCAGCCCTCCTTCATCGGTGAGTCCCGCTCGCCGGCCTCCCCGGGAGCCCCGGGGCCCCGCCCGGTCCCCGGCTCGCACCCGCCGGCTCACGCTCCTCCCTGCGGCCCCCAGGCATGGAGTCGGCGGGCATCCACGAGACCACCTACAACAGCATCATGAAGTGCGACATCGACATCAGGAAGGACCTGTACGCCAACAACGTCATGTCGGGGGGCACCACCATGTACCCGGGTATCGCTGACCGCATGCAGAAGGAGATCACGGCGCTGGCCCCCAGCACCATGAAGATCAAGGTTGGCGGCGGCCCGCGCCCCCTGCCCGCGGGTGGGCCCCGGGGTGCGGCCCTCGCCGGCCTGACGCGCTCCCTGTCTTACAGATCATCGCCCCGCCTGAGCGCAAGTACTCGGTGTGGATCGGCGGCTCCATCCTGGCCTCGCTGTCCACCTTCCAGCAGATGTGGATCACCAAGCAGGAGTACGACGAGGCCGGCCCCTCCATCGTCCACCGCAAATGCTTCTAGACCCCATTCCACCAACAGCGTGCGAATTCTCCTCAGGACGACAAATCTGCTCAGGTTGCAGGTGGCTGACCTCGAGTCACCGCGCAGCAACTTCGTCTCTAACAACTTGAGTTGCCGCAGCCGCAATCCGACACAATGTTTATAACGTGTACATACATTAACTTATTTACCTCATTTTGTTATTTTTAAAACAAAGCCCTGTGGAAGGAAATGGAAAACTTGAAGCATTAAACTCAGCCATTCTGTCTGTTGCGTAAAGTTGTTCGTTGTGTTTATTTGCCGGGGCGGGGGGGGGGGGGGGAGTCGCAGGGGGCAAGGGAGGAAGAGGGACCCCACCTTCCTGCGTGACTTTTCACGATACTCGGAATGAGCGCGCTCCTTGCGACGCCTTAGTTAAGTCTTCCCTTGCTCGCGGTCTCCCCCTCTGGATCAGATCCATTCCCAAACACTGGCAGGCCCGCCCCTCTGGTAGGTGGTGAGGCCATCTCTCCCACCGCAGGCTCTGGGGTGGCCGCCGGCGGGCGGGTGGCTCTGGCCAGCGGCCGGCGGCGGGCGCTGTCCACGGTGCTGGCGCCGGGAGCCGCCCCTCAGAGCGCATTTCCGTCCCACCTTAAGGGATCGGCCTTCCCTACTGCATCTGGAGATCTAACTGAAACAGTGGTGCGCTGCCTTTAATGAACCAGCTTTCATCTGCAAGGGAAGGCGGTCCCTTCTCTTCCCGACTGGGAAGTCCTTTGCTTCGTGCCAAGGCGACGGAAGTGCCTCTTCCAGGGTGGGGGCTGGGGAGGAGCGCCGCCCAGAGGTGGGAGGAGGGTAAGGGACACATGCGCTTTCCAGAAAGGGCGGCGCGTGCAGGGCTGGGCCGGGCACGGAGGGCAGCCCAGCAAGGAGGGGTCTGCGGGGAGTGGAGCTGAGACTGGCACTGGCGCTGGTGCCAGTGGAGCAGGAGTAGTGAAGACGACCATCCTCCTTCCCAGCCCTGGCAATGTTCCCAAAGGCACGAAATATACTAACGGAGTAGGAATTTCTATGGGACCGCACAGCCGTCTTCTTTAAAACAAAAACAGAACTACCTTAATGTCTTCTAGTCAAGATCACCAAGGACAGTGGTACCTAAATAAAATCGATTTTGACTCAAGGCAGGGAATGAACTCTTTTGGAGATAGGCTTATAAGTAGAATTAACAATATGCAATGTTATATGCCACGTAGCCATGTGTTTATTCATTCTCTCCTTTCCTTTTCGAAAAGGTTCTGAAATCCTTGAGGCCTCTAAGGTGGGAATGACTGCCAAATGCAGAGATCAAGAAAATCAATAATTCGGTAGAATTTAAAACGTTAATAAAACAAGCATAGGATACTATGTGTTATTGCCCACCAAGGGTGGATAAATGTTTAAAATGGGCTACATCCTAGTCTCTCAGAGGAATCTAGGTTTTACTGATAACAGTAAATATACGTAGGCATATATGATCAAACAGAACACACACACAGCCCGAATAATCATGTAGCCAGCAGCCTGGAAAAAATGTCAGAATTACACGAGTTAGCTAATTGTCATGTTGTTGTTTTTTTAATTTAAAAAAGATTTGTTTCTGAGAGAGAGAGAGAGAGAGAGAGCAAGCACGAGTGAGACAGGCAGAGAGAGAGGGAGACAGAGGGTCCAAAGTGGGCTCTGTGCTGACAGCAGAGAGCCCGATGCTCATGTTAAGTGTTTTTAACCAAAGCCCAACATCACTTAATTAAGACTTCACTAAGGTGTGTAAGGGGGTAACAACACATTTTCCCGGTGATCATGATCATTACATAGCTTATGATCATTTAGGATTCACAGAAGTTTTCGATATAATCTGGTAACGTTTCCTCATGCATTGCCTCTGACATTTCTATGGACAAAACGTGCAAAAACTATCAATTGCGTGGTTTCACTGGGAATGTGCCAAATCTAAAAATTACCTTTCCTTTACTGACACTTCTAACAAACAAACAAACAAACAAACAAAACAGGCATTTTATTGGCGTTCTGTACTTTCCTATCAGGTCGTATTACCTATGTTTGTCCTGAAAGAGAGTGGAGGGTGTGGTGTAATAAAGAATGAGTCTGTTGAGAATATATATCTAGAGCATATACAAATGTCTGTGCCGGGTGAGGGGAGAAAGAACTATTTCCAGCAGCTCTATGAGTGTCTGTAGTAGTAACAGTCGAGAAGTCCCTGTGTGGTGGCAGTACCCTTAGCGCTAGAGTGAATAATGTTACATCTGATTCCCCACCGAAAAGCCATCTCGGGGAATCCATTGCTGGAGCAGTGAAAGAATTGAAAGCAGCAAAGAATCCACCCCCCACCCCACCCCCCGTTGCTTTTGGTGTGTTTCCCTAGACTTGGCAGTAGGCTTATCGGGGATCCTATTTCCTTCTCACAAACCTTGGTAAGTTGCCACCAATTTGTTTTCGCTGAATCTATGTTACCAGTGTTCTGTCGAAGAAGGAAGGAATAGAGAAGAAACTGGGCAGAGTGTGTCGGGATTGAAATGAAGGATGAGGGCGCCTGGGAGGCTCGGTCAGTTAAGTGTCTGACTCTGGATTTCGGCTCAGGTCACGATGGCACGGTTTTGTGGGTTCGAGCCCCCCCGTCAGTGTCCACAGTGTGGAGCCTGCTTGGGATTCTCTGTCTCCCTCTCTCCCTGCCCCTCCCCCGTTCACGCTGTCTCTGTCTCTCTCTGTCTCTCAAAATAAATAAATAAACTTAAAAAAAAAAGATTAAGGCTGAGAGGGAGAATTGAAAGTAGTCAGTACCACGGCACATGCTAGGCTCTATCACTTAAACCTTTGGAAGCTCGAATTAGACCGGGGAATATCAGGGTCCCGCCCAGCTGCATCTGTCCCGTGACCCGTCACCCCAGATGTGGTAGAACCCACCAAAGGTTAATAAAATATTTTATTGCCCACATACCACGTGCAAGGGGTACAGAGAGGGCTAAGATATGGTCCCATCCTTACGCGTTTGGGGCCCTGATCCCCAGGATCACCAGGCACCTTATGCCTTGACTCTGATCACCACAAAGGCTGTTGGAGCCGCTCTGCGGGCGGTGAGGGAGGCCGGCACATGCCGCACTGGGAGCCATCAGATGCTGTGGACACAGTGGCTGTTTTGTTGCCTGTTCAATTGCCACCATGAGGCCGGCTTCCCTCCCATTGTTTTCCGACAAGGCTCGATGGGTTCCAAATATGGTTCTTATGGGGATACACATCCCTCATGGTGCTCAAGCAGGTTGTCCTGCCTGTGGTGTTGGGGACACAGAGTAGCACGGCCCCTTACCTGGGGGTGCCTCAGTCCCGAGGGCGGGAGGTGGGGAGGGGCTCATGGCACCAGACCGGCACTGCCATGTGAGCATTTGTGTGGTCAGCCTGCCTACCTGACTGCCTCCTTCTCCTCTTCGTCTCGCTTCTGTCACTTTCATATCCTTCCTGCCCTGCACCGTCCTTTGGAAGGCATCCATTTTAGCACCATGGAGATGTCATAGTTCTTTTGTGTAATTACCGTAAGCCGATGATAAGCCCTGAGACCTCTAAGTGACCCTTCCCCCATTGTCAGTTTCTTAATGGCTTATCCTGACGTTCAACAGTTCCTGGGGGTGATTAGTGAGCGAGTAAAAGATCGAGGAAGGTGCAAAGAGGACATTGGTGGATCTCACCTCTGTCAATGGAATCAGGATTGCCTTTTATGTGATAACGGTTGGAGTTTCTTAAACCTCATCATTGTGCGGAGTTGCTGGTCACCACAGCTGGCCTCAGGAACGGCAGATTATAGCATGGGTCAAGGGACAGCCGTGACACCCTTGGATCCTCATCCCACCGTGTCCTCACTTAGTTCCTTCACGGTACCTATGTTGGGCTCTTGTGGCTGCTGTAACAAATTACCACGAAGTAGGTGACTTGGAACAACAGGAATTACCTTCTTCACAGTTCTGGAAGCTACAAGTTCGAGGTCAAGGTGGCGGTGCGGATTGGTTTCTCTCTCCTTGGCTTGTAGATGGCCATCTTCTCCCTGTGTCTTCATTTCATCTTCCCTCTTTCCACATCTGGGTCCAAATTCCCTCCTTAGAGAACACCAGTTATGTTGGATTTAGTGTCCACCCTAATGACTTCATTTTAATTTAATTATCTCTTTAAAGACCCCCATCTTCAGGGGCCCCTGGGTGGCTCAGTCCGTTAAGTGCCTGACTTCAGCTCAGGTCATGATCTCACGGTTCGTGGGTTCGAGCCCCGCGTCGGGCTCTGTGCTGACCGCTCAGAGCCTGGAGGCTGCTTCGGATTCTGTGTTTCCCTCGCTCTCTGCCCTTCCTCTGCTCACATTCTATCTCTCTCTCTCTCAAAAATAAACATTAAAAAAAGATAAAAATAAAGACACCATCTCCAAATATAGTCACATTCAGAGGTACTGCGTGTGTTAGGACTTCAACATATGAATGAGTGAGGATACACAATTCAGCCCAAAATAGGGAGCAACAATTTGACCCAGTATGGTACCTAAGAGGCCCTATAACAATTAATTTATATTAACACCAATAATTAATTGTATTTATTTTTTTAATTTTCTAATGTTTATTTTTGAGGGAGAGACAGAGTGAGAGCCATTGGAAGGGGAGGGAGAGAAGGAGACACAGAATCCGAAGCAGGCTCCAGGCTCCGAGCTGTCGGCACAGAGCCCGACGCGGGGCCCGAACTCATGAACTGGAGATTCTTACATGAGTCGAAGTCGGACACTTAACAGATGGAGCCAACCAGGTGCCCCTACATTAGTAGTTCATTATAATAGGTCCTGCAGCTCTTATGCTAATGTTGTGTCTTATGCTATATGAAGCACCTTCAAATGCATGAACTCATTTGAGTTTATAAGGTAGCTAGAGTAGAGGGTACGGTTCCACTTTCATAAATGATAAAGGTGAGGTTTCAAGATTGAATGACTTGCCTAAGTTTATAAATTAGGAAAAGGGAGGGGCGCCTGGGTGGCTTAGTTGATTGAGTGTCCGACTCTTGATTTCAGCTCAGGTCCTGATCCCAGGGTCATGGGATCCAGCCCCAAGTTGGGCTCTGCAGTGAGTACAGAGCCTTCTTGGGATTCTCTCTTTCTCTCTCTCTCTCTTTCCCTCTGCCCCTCTCCCCTGCTCTCTCGTTCTCTCAATAAATAAATAGATTAATAAATAAATAAATAAATTAATTAATTAGGAAATGTGGTAGAGCAAAGACTTGAACGTGGAACTCTCGACTCTATTCTTTTATTTTCAATATATAAAACCTGGTGTTTTATAGGTATTTCTTTTTTTTTTTTAATTTTTTTTTTCAACGTTTATTTATTTTTGGGACAGAGAGAGACAGAGCATGAACGGGGGAGGGGCAGAGAGAGAGGGAGACACAGAATCGGAAACAGGCTCCAGGCTCTGAGCCATCAGCCCAGAGCCCGACGCGGGGCTCGAACTCACGGACCGCGAGATCGTGACCTGGCTGAAGTCGGACGCCCAACCGACTGCGCCACCCAGGCGCCCCTATAGGTATTTCTGATAAACAGCATATGGTTACGTAGTTTCTCCAGCTTCACAAATTTGTCTTTTAATTGAAACACTTGACCCATGTGGTATCTGATGTAATTGCTGACATATTTGGGTTAAGTCTACCATTTTATTTTGTGCCATTAGATTCGGCTGTTCAAAGTCTAAAATTAATCACTTCTCCCTCCTGGTACAACATGAGACCCTCTGAGGACTGTCATTCCAACAATTTACCTTCCTCCTGACTTGTCATGTATTTTCATTCTATCTTTTTAAACCCCCAGGCACGCCTGGGTGGCTCAGTCCATTAAGCGTCAGACTTTCGCTCAGGTCATGATCTCCCGGTGTTTTGTGAGTTCGAGCCCCACACCCAGCCCTGTGCTGACAGCTCGGAGCCTGGAGCCTGCTTCAGAATCTGTGTCTCCCTCTCTCTCTGTTCCTCCCCTGCTTGCACTCTGTCTCTCTCAAAAATAAAGATTAAAAAAAATTATAACCCCCCAGACATTATCATTTGTTACACATCAGTCATGGCTTTAACTTCCTCAAAGTATTATAATTGTCAGTTTAGATTTACTTGTATATTCATAATTTTCTTTGCCCATTTCTTCCTCTTTATGGATACTTTGCAAGTGAGATCATTTTTTTCTACCCGAAGCACAAAGTCTTTACAATGTCTTTCATGAGACTCTGTTGGTTGCAATATATCTCACTTTTTGTTTCTCCCTCATTCTTGAAAGATTTTTTTTTTCTGAATACAGAATTCCTGGTTGACAGTTACTTCTTTCAGCATATTGAAAATGACATTTCTCTATCTTCTGAGTGCCATTTTTGCTGTCGAGAAGTCAACAGTCATCCTGGGGTTTCTTTGAGGCAATTTGCATTTCCCTCTCCCTGCCTCTCAGTATTTTTATTTTGTTTTGCTTCGTGTTTTTTTTTTTAAAGATTTCTCCTTGTCTTTGGTATTCTGCAGTTTCTCTATGATGTACCTAATTGTGGATTTATTTTTTTACTTCCTTAGAATTTATGAGGTTTTTGAATATGTGGATTGGTGTCTTTTCAACAGGTGTGGGAAGTCACCAACCATTATTTTTTTCAAATACTGGCTCCGGTCCCATTTTTTCTCTCCTTTCGTTCTGAAGAATTGATCAGTTGGGCTTCCCCAAAATTTAAATGCCTGTTCATCAAAGGACACGATTTAAAAAATGAATAGCCAAACCTAATCCGGGGAGGAAACGTCTGCAAAACATATTTGACAAAGGTGTGATATCCAGGCTATAGAAAGAACCCCTATACTTCAATAACAAACAGATAAAAATGCAATAAAATGGGCAAAATAGTTTGAATAGACACTTCACAAAAGAAGATCTGTAAATGGCTAATAAGATAAGCGCATGATCATACTTGTTAGGATGGCTATAGTAAAAACACACAGAAAACCAACTACAACAGAATAACGAGTGTTGGTAAGAATGTGGAGAAACTGGAACTCTTGATCATTGCTGATAGTACTGCAAAATGGTGGAGCCTCTGTGGAAAACGTTATGGCAATTCCTAAAAAAAAAATTAAAGATAGAATCCAGCGATTTCTATTTCTGGGCACATCCCCAAAGCAATACAAGCAGAGACTCAAAGACGTATTTGCACAACAGTGTTCATAGCGCCGTGGTTCACAAGAGTCGCGAGATAGAAGCAGCCCAAGTGTCCATTGATGGATGATTGGATACACAAAATATGGTATATGCGTACAATGGAATATTATTCACCCTTAAAGGGGAAGGAAATTCTCACACATACTACAACATGGAGGAACTCTGAGAGCATTACACTAAGTGGAATAAAACAGTCCCGTGAAGACAAATACCGTATGGTTCCACTTATATGATGTACCTAGTGTAGTCAAATGCACAGAGGAAGAAAGTGAAAGGGTGGTTTCCAGAGACTGGGGGGACAAGGGAAGGGAGGGTCAGTGTTTAATGGGCACCAAGTTTCAGTTGGGGAAGATGAAAAAGTTCTGGAGATGGATGGTGGTGGGGGTTGCACAATAAAGTGAATGAACTTCATGCCACAGAACCGTACACTGACAGATGGTTCAAATAAAACATTTTATGTTATATATATTTTGCTCTAATTATTGAGGGTGAGCACTGTCCTCAGAGCGGGCTCTTCCTCAAGTCCCTGCCCCCTGGGCACTGTGTTTGCCATACCCTCATCCCAGCCCTGTGCTGAGCGTCTGTATTTTTTCCAAAGGGCATTTTGGGTAATTCCTCCAACCGATCTTCCAATCCACTAATTCTTCCTCTTACTTAATCTATCATGAAGTTCCTTCGTTCACTTTCAAGTCTCTGTTATTAACTTTCTCACAGATAGAAATTTTTAGAAATTGCTTTGTTCTTTTCCAAATCAACGAGGTCATGTTTTTATACTTTCTGTTCCCAGGGGATATTTGTTAGCTTTTCTCTTGCTTCCTTGATGGAGCACGCATAATTTTGTTTCGTTTTGGTTTTGGTTTTGTGTTTTCACAACGTGTACCTAATAATCCCGGTAGCTGGAGTCTTGGAGTTTGTTTCTGTTATCCGTTGTTTCGATTCTTGTCCATACTACCTTGTTTCCGTGTGTTTTCTTGTTAACAACGCCATGTTCACCGTCCTGAAAGAATTACTTGTAGAATACTTGGAAACAGAATAAAAGTGACTCTCTCCAGAAACGATTTGTATTTGCTTCTGCCAGAGAGCTCCTAGGCTACTAGTAATCTGCAATGATGGTAAAATTCACAGCCTGAGGTCTTTTGGTCCTCCCAGGCGATACGGATTGGGACTACAGACACACGTGAGGGCTCAGCTGTGTTCACAATTTCTCCGAAATCTGCACCCCACACCACTACCACCACATGCTCAGTGTCAAGGCCACTTACCTTCCGGGGACTTGAGTGTCAGCGCGGGGTAGGGTTTACTTCTGGGTAACTCCTTCACTCCCACCCTGTGGTGTAGCCCTTAAGGGCCCCAAGCTTTACAAAGCTGTTAAACCCCAAGTGCAAGGTAATCAAGATAAACCCTCTCCAGGAAAGAGCTGTTCCTAGAATTGCTGCGTTTCTGGCTTCTCTTAGATTTTGGCCCTAGTAATTCTTTACTATCTTGTCAACTCTTCAGGGCCTGTAAGATTTTTTAAATACTTTATCTGGCTTTTTTTTTTTTTTTAAGCTGTTTTCAACAGGAGTGTTGATTCTGAAAATTTAGCCTGCCGTGTTCTCTAAAAATAGAACTCAACGTCTCTTACTTCTCAGGCTTGGCTTTAGCCACCTCTGAAAAACAGCACAAACCTCATATACAAGCTTCAGGAATTTTGCCTCAAGTTCTGCTGCCTTATTTTAAGGCTATTTTTTCCTTGGACCTAAAAGTGCTCTGGCTCTGAAATATTCCCCAGGATGACAGGGTACCAGCTGGGAGGCAGAGGTGCCTGGAGCCCTGGCAGCCCCTATGAGAACGTGCCATGTGTCACCAGGGATCGGCTGAACCACGAGAAACAAAACAAAACAAAAATGAATGAAGGGCGACAGGGACAAAGGAACTAGGTCAAAGTGGTAAGTCATTGCAGCAGGTTCTGCAAGGTTGATGTTGGTGGGCGATTTTTTCCCCTGCCTTTTTTATGCCTCAATATTTCTTCCAACTTTATTTTTCTTCAAGAAATGCATATTATGTCAATATTAAATATAGTCAGGAAGAAAATGAAAAACAAAACAAAACAAACAAACAGAAGAGAAAAGACCCCCATTGCCCAGTAGCCCTGGATAGTATTTTCGGCAGCAGGGACAAGTTTGGGCAGATCCATTCACAACCCGGCTGGTGACCAGAGGCTGGGCTCCTGAGACAGATGGAGGAACCTTGGGGTTTGGGCTGGGCAGTGGATCACAGGGCCACCGTGTCATGCAAGAGCCCAAGGTGGCACCTGCTGAAAGGAGCTAAACTTGCTGAGCTCCAGAGCAGTCCTGGGTGAACTTGGCAGACAGCAGTGAGGAAAGAGTCCCTGGGGTCCCAGACACTGAATTCTAGTCCTGGTTCCAAATGCTTAAAAGGGATGCCTTACATGCTTCACATCTATCTCTGGAAGCTTCTCTGGAACCTGGATTTGCCTCTAATTTTTTAGACTCTAGAGTGTAGTGCCGAGCACACGGGCGGAGAGTGGGATGGCGGGGTGGGGGTGCGGGGGCGTGGGTGTAGACCACCAGGGACACTGAGGCTTGGATCTGCTGGCCTGGCTCTGCCACCTCAGGGGAGCCCCGCGTTTCTTCCCACACCGCACGGGCACTGGAGGCCAGGAATCTGAAAGCCAGGGTCTCAGGGCCTCTCGAATTCAAGGGACTTCATAGAGGAAGACACTCTGGTCTGGGCCAGGATGAGGGGGAGCACTGTCCTCAGAGCGGGCTCTTCCTCAAATCCCTGAGCCCCGGGGCATTGTGTTTGCCACACCCTCATCCCAGCCCTGAGCCGAATGTCTCTATTTTTTCCAAAGGGCAGTGTGGCCACTGTGAGGCAAACAGATTTGTCCCAGGCCACGGGAGAACACAGGGTCATGGTCCACTGCCAGGGAAGTATCCTTTTCCTCCACCCAACTTCCTGGTTGTCCAAGGACACAGGCGTGGGGGCTGTCCTCATAAGTCTGAGAAATCAAGACATCCCCAACCTAGTCCTGATTCTTTTTGTTGTTGTTGTTGTTGTTTATAATTGCATCTTGCCTTTTTACAAAAGGTTTTATTTATTTTTGAGACAGAGAGTGTGAGCAGGGGAGGGGCAGAGAGAAGGGGGGTGGGGCGGCGCGGGACAGAGGATCTAAAGCAGGCTCCGCCAAGCTGAAAGCACGGAGCCCCATGCGGGGCCCAAACTCACAAATTGTGAGACGGTGACCTGAGCTGAAGTCGGACGCTTAACTGACTGAGCCACCGAGGCGCCCCCTGCTCGTTCCTTAGCTCCTTTTCCAAAAGGATCCAGAGCGCTGTCACTCGACTATTGCCTGCTTAGGGGCCTACCCACCAGTCAGCAATTAATGTGCTGATTCATTCAACAAACACTTTTTGAGCACTTCCTGTGTGCCAGGCACGGTGCTAGGGGATAAAAGGGTGAGCCAAAGGACTCAGGGGCTCAGTCCTCAGGGGCCTTACAGTATCAGGGTGAAGGGAGACATGTCAGTTACATAACACAAACCAACGTAAGTCCGTAAATCTGGCACATGCGACAAAAGAGAGGTGTGGCGTGTGACAATACAGAGCGAGCCAAGGGCCACACAGAAGGGTTCAATGAGCAAGTGCAGGTGGAGGTGCGTCTGAAGGGTCGAGAGAAGTTAGCAGGCGAAGGGCAAAGGAGCAGCTCATTCAAGACCAGGGTGGGGTGGAGGGTGGAACCCCCAGCCCCCAGGAGGGCCGGGCGAGGCTGGGGTGTAGGGCAGTGCGGGGTGAGGGTGCAGCGGGAGGCGCCCCCAGCTTGAGCAGACCCTCCCTTGCAGAGGATGTAATTTTTCCTTGATCTAAGACTGGAAAGCCACTGACGTGTTTTAGGCAGAGACAGAGAGAAAACCGGGCATCACCGGAGCGGCGGGACAGACGCCGTGACGGCTCTCGGGCCCCTGACCCACATTCACCCACAGTCATGGGAACACGGGAGCCAGTGTGAGCTGTGGCTGGTGCGGCAGCCAGGCAGTTGGCGGTCCCGGAGCAGGAGCGGCAGGTGGGGAGGGCAGGGCGGGCCTGGGGCCTGAGGTGGGGGCGGGGACTGGGGCCTGAGATGGTGGTGGGGACTGGGGCCTGAGATGTGGGTACATCCTGGGTCCTGAGTTGGGGATGGGGCCTGGGGCCTGAGATGGGGGTACATCCTGGGTCCTGAGGTGGGGGCGGGGTCTAGGTCCTGCGGTGGGGGCGGGGCCTGGGTCCTGGGGTGGAGGCGGGGCCTGGCTCCTGAGGTGGGGGCGGGGCCCGGCTCCTGAGGTAGGGGCGGGGCCTGGGTCCTGAGGTGGGGGCGGGGCCTGGGTCCTGCGGTGGGGCTGAGGCCCGGCTCCTGAGGTGGGGGCGGGGCCCGGCTCCTGAGGTGGGGGCGGGGCCCGGCTCCTGCGGTGGGGGTGGGGCCCGGCTCCTGCGGTGGGTGCGGGGCCTGGGTCCTGAGGTGGGGTGCCCCTGGGCTGCAGCCTTTTCACTTCCTCCCAGTCTATCCCCACCTTGGAGCTGGCACAGAGGGTCTAATGAACTGGAATGTTCTCCGTAGAAAATCCGGAAAGAGCACAGGAGAACGAGAGTTCGTGCTATTTTGGCGTTTCCTCCTCAGGCACTAATGCAGAGGAATCTTAAATGGTAAATGAGCCTTGGGGGGAACCTGCCTCAAATAGCACCGCTCTATCCAGTGTCTGCTCTGAGAACGGTGCTTTGTGCACTGGGGAGGGGAGAGGGGAGAGGGGAGAGGGGGAGGGAGGGGGCGGAGCAAGATAGGGAAAGGCGAGGTGGGGGGGAAGGAGGAAAGGGAGGAAGGGGAGAAGGGAAAGGGGGAAAAGGGATGGGGCCGAGGGGGAGGAGGAGGAGGAGGGGAGGGGAGGAGGGCCGCAGCTGTCTGCCCAGCGCCACCGCCTGCCACCCGGTGAGTCACGGTGCCAGCTCCCACCGCCTGCCTCTATTTTTATATCAGCGCCTGCTCATATCTGACTCGTTAAATAAGCCTCCCAACTGGAGGAGGGGAATCTGATGGCAGAGAATGAGGACCGAGGGAATAATGTAGAAGTCTAAATAGGAATTATAAAGCGATCCCTCTCTCTTATTAGGAGATCTTCGCCTTTTTAACAACCAGGCGCTTTAAGCTGCTGCCGCACAGGGGAGGGGAGACCTGGGAGGCCTTGGGCAGCGGCCACATGAATGATCCCAGGATCCCAGCAGCCGGGGCTCTGGCCCCAGAGGGTGGTGGCAGCTGCGGGAGGGGCTGGGGAAGGTGCGCCCATCGCACCTGCCGGTGACACCCAGCACAATAGGCCCCGTCCGCAGCCAGCGGGAAGGCTGTGTCCTCCCACCCAGCAAGCCAGCGGGAGCGCACCGCAGATGGTCACAGACAAATGCCAGAGACTGGGGCTGGCGGTCACATGGGGGAGGGGGCCACCGGCCCGCAAGCCAGGTCACCTTGTGCAAGTAATTCAACGGCCCTGAGCCTCAGTTCCCTCAGCTGTGAAATGGGGGGCTGGGGGGGGGGTAGTGCGTTCAGCCTCGTGGGGTTGGAGGATTGCAGGGACACCCCGTGTCCGAGTCGGGTGCGCCCAGGGGGCTGCTGGGCCCGGGCTTTCTCTGGGATCTGTGATGGGTAGGTACACCAGCCTTTCTGAGCAGGGGTCAAGGGCAAGAGGCGCTCTGCCAATGTGTTTTTGAGCCTGTCTGGATTTTCTTCCATTTGGAGACTCTCCGGGATGACATTCCTCCTCTGACGTTCGGTTATGTGACGCAAACCCGATCAGAGATGTCTGTTTGAGCCCTGCCTTCTGAAGTTCACCTGCTTGAGTCAGATCGTGGGGTGAATCTTGGTGACGTCAATCCTGGTGCTTTAGAGGTGCTGGGCAGAGGAGAGTTAGAGCTCGCTCTTGCCAGGAAGAGCTGGGGGAGCTGGGATCCGTGCATCCTTTTTGCCATGCTTTGCACCGAATGCACAGCTAGAACTCACGTGTGTCCGTGTGTCCTTGTGTCCCCAGGATCGACGCCGGTCCCACGGTTCTTTCCCGGCTCCTGGGCCTGGTGGAGAAGAGGCGTGAGCATTTCTGGTCTCTTCATGGCAAAGATCCCCACGTTCAGAGCAAGATCCTGGTGACCCAGGGGCCCAGGACCTGCCTGTGCCCTGAGGCTGCGGGCCAGGTAGGCTGAGCCCCGGACCCAGTGCAGCGTCAGGTGCCCCGAGAGTCATGCCTGTAGGAGCAGGTGCCTGGCCGCTGGCACAGTCTTCTCCTTTCTGGGGACCCCCAGAACAGGCAGCTGCCCTCTCCTTCATATACTGCCTGACCCTAGAAGGAAGCCCAGGGACACTGACAAGGAGCCTGTTTTCTCCCCCTTTCTTCTTGTCCAACTAGGCACAGATTTAAACTCAAACTTTATTTTATTTAAATTTTTTTTTACATTTATTTAATTTTGAGAAACAGAGTGAGACAAAGCATGAGCGGGGGAGGGGCAGAGAGAGAAGGAGACACAGAATCTGAAGCAGGCTCCAGGCTCTGAGCAAACGGTCAGCACAGAGCCTGATGCGGGGCTCGAACCCACAAACTGTGAGATCGTGACCTGAGCCTCAGTCGACTGAGCCATGGAGGCAGCCCTGAACTCAAACCTTAAGGCCATGGGTGGCCCTGGTAGGCCCTGGGGAACAGTCCAGAGCATCCAGATGCTGCCCGTCAGGCTCCATGCACACGCTGTCCTCTCCTGCCCTGCCCTCCCCTCCCCCTTCCCCTACCTATCTGAGCACTGTGGCAGGAGCCCAGGGCCCACGTGGTTCCTCCCTCCAGGGCTGGCTCAGTGAGGGGCTGCAGGGCGAGCAGCAGGCCTTACAGAGTCTCGCCCATCGTGGACTAGACGGGGGGGACCCTCTCTTGTGGCCAAGGAGCACCCTGCCCAGGAGGAAAGCTAGCCATAGTCCCATTCTCATTCTGCAGGTTTGAAAGACAAGGCCGAGAGTCGATCACACAGTCCCAGGCTGTTCTTCCTCCATCACTGGCCCGTCACTTCCCCTGAGCCACGGGACTGCTCGAGAAGCTGTGGCAGAGATTGTGGAGGAGTCTAGGGTAACCCTGGAAACGGGGAGCTGTCAGGCCGCTTCCTGGTGAAAGAGACCAGAGGACACATTCTCTTTTAGATCCCTTCAATCAGAGTCAGTGTTCAGCCCACCTTCCTTAGGCAGGGTTTTAATTTCTCAGTCTTCCTGGTGGCCTGCGCTCCCTGATTTTCCTTTTCCACGTCGCGGGGTTTGTTATCCTCTGGGAGCTTGGGAGCTGGCTGGGGAGCCTGGGGGCAGGAAGGAGGGTGTGGGGAGCGGGCAGCCTTCCTGGGCTGGGCTCGCTGTGACAGCTCACCCCACATGCCTGCCACGGGCCACATGCCTGCCATTCCCCCTGGCGCGCTCATCCTCTCAATATAGGGCGCTTCTGGCACACCCAGGCAGGGGGCCTCTGGCTCTGGGGCCGGACACCCTGCTGCTTTAGGGCAAGGCCAGTGGGGACAGGCTGGGCCAGGTATCAGCTTTCTTCCTCTCCTTGCATGGCCAGGGCCTGCAGCCTGCCTTCTGATTTGCGTGTATTATTAGGTCCCAGGGACTCCGGCGGCCATGGGTGAGCCTCAGTGGGGGGGGGGGGGGGGGGGCGCGATCCGGTCCTGGAAGGAGTTTATCCCTGAACCTGAGCTTGGTTGGGGGTCCCCGGGGCCGCCTCCGGGCAAAATGAAGAAGGTGCCTTTCGTACACCTGTCAGTGCCTTTCCTCGTTCCCTTGCTGTGTGCCCCCACCTGCCCCCGAGCTCACACGTGGGCCTGCCTGGCCCCACTGCCCCCTTGTGCCCCCCCCCCACCCCGGGGCTTGTTTCTGTAATATAAATTGACCTAGTTTGTGGCTGATCTGGGCTTAATTGCTTTCTCTCTCTGGGAACATATGGGCATGTTTACTAGGGCGGTTAATGTCATGGCTCTCCAAGGAGAGTTAATTTGGGAAATGGGGGCCGTACTGCCCCGGAGGGTGCGGGAGGAGGCCCCTCCCAGGGCACAGAGCCCACCCGGCCCCCCACTCGGGGGTCCCTGAGCTGCCAAGCTTTGGGATGGAGGGATGCACACAGTTTTGCTTCCTGCCCCAGCCCCTGGACTATTTGACAATGGCTGGTGGCAGCAGACAGGCTGTGGACCTCTGCCACCAGAAGTGACCGGCGTCTTTAGGTGACAGGAGGAGAGGATATGCGCCGCTTTCACTGGCTGCGTTTAGCGGGAGAGAAGCCTGCCCTCTGCCTCTCCAGGGGCTCACAGCCAAGGTCGGGCCTCATGGGCAGGGCACTTTGATTTTCTGTCTTCCGTCTTCCCTCCCTTCCTCCCTCACTTCCTTCCTTCCTTCTTTCCTCCCTTTGTTCCTCCCTCCCTCCCTCCCTCCTTTCTTCCTCCCTCCCTTCCTTCTTCCCTTCCTCCCTCCCTCCTTCCTTCCCTCCTTCTTTCCTTCCTTCCTTCCTTCCTTCCAGGCTGAGTTATCCTGGTTCCCCCGACCTCACTCTGGGACAATTCCTCTATGACTCAGTGCTCCCACCTTGGGCTTTATCTTCCGCATCTGTAAAACAAGGGACAAAATAGTCACCTCCAGGGTCCCTTTCTGTCCTGAAGCTCTGAAGCCAGCCCACAGTTACTGCTCTGGGACACACAGGGCTCCCGAATGCCATCTTGGCCCGTGGTAGTCCCGGGAGATCCTCGGCCCGCCTCCCCTCTAGCAGCTCGGTGCCCTCCCTGGCTGGCACTGCCCCACCTCTAAATGAGTTAATGCAGGGCTTTTCTTGTGTGCGGGGCTGTTCCCCTGCCAACTGAGAACTCCAGTCTCGGGCCAGTCTGCACACTGTGGGGAAAAAAGGCCAATTGTAAAAACTCCCCTCACATAGACGAGGGCGGGGGTGGTGGGCAGTAAATAAGAGAGGTTAAATCCCTCTGCCTGGGCTATGCCCAGGAACTAGGGTGGGAGGGAAGGGGAGAAGAGGAGAGGGGGCAGTGGCAGGAGCTCTGCACGGGGGAGATGAGCCCTCTGACGCTCAGCTCGGAGCCGGGAAAACTCTCCATGTCTCCAAGTCTTTAGGAAAAGCCCACAAAGTGCGTTACTATTAACTGAACTCCAGAATTTTATTTGGGTTTTAGCAGTTTCCCCATGAATATCCTTTCTGCTCCAGGACCCCACCCAGGGAGCCCTGGTGCATCTAATTATCATGTTTTCTTTTCTTTTTAGAAAAAAAATTGTAATGTTTATTTATTTTTGAGAGACAGAGACAGCATGAGCAGGGGAAGGGCAGAGAGAGAAGGAGACACAGACTAAGAAGCAGGCTCCAGGCTCTGAGCCATCAGCACAGAGCCCGACGTGGCGCTCGAACTCACAAACCGCGAGATCACGACCTGAGCCGAAGTCAGATGCTTAACCGACTGAGCCGACCAAGGGGCCACCATAGGGGAGCTCTCAATTTGGGTTTCTCTCGCGTTTTTCTCATGATCAGACACGCGTTATGGGGAAAGAATATGAAAGAGGCCAAGTGCCCTTTCCATCACATCCTAGAGAGGGACGCGTGAGATCCACACGTCATCCCTGGTGGCATTTACCCTCCTCGCGTGGCCAAGGGGCTGTCTGCCAGCTTCCTCCACCCGAAGTGGCTGTTTTGTACTTTCCGTACGGTGTTTTCCGGAACCCAGGCTTAGAGCTTAGAGGAGGGGATGAAGCTCCACCCACAGCCCGGAGTGGAGAGTCTCCCCATATATTGCTTGGAATCTTTCGTAAGGAGGGGCTGCCCCTCTTCACTCCTTATTCACGAATTCAGTCGGAATCTACATCCGCGTGGAGACATCTATATTTTATGCTTTGGGCTATAATCCAATGTCACGTTATTTATTTCGCTGTCAAATCATTCCGGCCTTGGCCGTCAGGTGCTCTTTCGGGTTGGCTCCCCTGTTCCTCTGGCATCACAAACTGCTGTTCATCAAGCACTTGCTTACTTGCTCCTACTGTGATCTGCTCCAGCCACGTGGTGTATTTCCACCCCCCCCCCCACTGGCTCTAGAATCAACCACTTTGCCAAGGAGCCGTGGTGCCTTTTCCTGGATCTTTAGAAACCAAGATCTGGCGCTGGGGTGCTTGTTGTTCCTGGGGTGTTTGTTCTCGCTTCTAGGCCCTCTGGGTAGGCAGCGCTCGGGAATAATGATGTGTGTGTACGTTAGCCCACGTATATACGTACATCTGTAACTGTTTCCACGTCTGCGTTTGTATCTATGCGACATATGTGTTAGGTTACACGTGGCTTCTTACCGGTATCTCTGACTCTAACGGAGTTTTAAATGATGCATGATTTGAATGAATCTGGCTAGCTCACAGAAAAGTATGGACATGAAGACAAGAGTCTCTATTCCTGAGCTGTGGAGGGAGGATATTGGATTTTGCGCGGGATGGAATGAAGCTTCAAGTCTATCTTCCTTCTTTCTGTGTTTTTTTAAAAATTTTTTTTTAATGATTTTATTTATTTTTGAGACAGAGACAGAGCATGAGCAGGGGAGGGGTAGAGAGAGAGGAAGACACAGAATCTGAAGCCGGCTGGCTCCAGGCTCCGAGCGGTCAGCACAGAGCCCGACGCGGGGCTCGAACCCACAGACTGTGAGATCATGACCTGAGCCGAAGCTGGACGCTCAACCGACTGAGCCACCCAGGCGCCCCAAGCCTATCTTATTTCAATCTTAGGAGACCACACAAGCCCAGCTGACATCTAGCTGACAGAGAGAACATTTAATTGCTTTGTTCACTTTTCAGCCAGTTGTCTGCCATCGCATAGAGACAGATGGAGATAGGCTGAAATGACACATCCTCACGTAAAGAAAGTGAAACGTTCCCTCCTTCCAGAGCCAGCTCTATTAAGGGTAGGAAGACACTGCTGTCCAAGCAGCTGGGTGTGGGTCCTCTGGGCGTGTCTTTCCCCCCTACTGTGCCTGGGGGGGGACTTGGCAATCTTAGATTCCGGCACCTTCAGCAGACAAGCTATCCTTGCTCTGAAACTTCTGGATACCCTGGGCAGGTCATCAGGGCCCACAGACCCCCTTGCCTGGGTGGGGAAGCACCACAAGGATCACAAGAAACCTGGTCTTCCCTCCTTTAGGCAAAAGCCAGTCCAGACCTGGCAAGATTGGCTTTCTGGTTCCCCAGTCTGAAGGTGGCCCAGGCTTTACCGTTATGCTGAGCTCTGCCTTCAACTTTGGGACAGATGGCGGTGAGACTGGCTGCCAGCCACCGTGACCTGTTTACTTTTTTTTTTTTTTTAATGTTTATTCATTTATTTTTGGGTGGGGGTGTAGAGGAAGGGGCAGAGAGAAAGAGGGAGGGAGGAAATCCTAAGCAGGCTCTGTGCTGTCAGTGCAGAGCCTGATGGGGGGCTCGAACCCACGGACCATGAGATCATGACCTGAGCCAACATCAGGACTGAGCCACCTAGGGCCCCCTCCCCCCACCATGACCTGTTTAAAGGGACTTTGTGGCAGGTGGTGGGGCACAGCTGGCTGCAGGAGCCCCGCTCCCCTTATCAGCTCCCCCTCTGCAGGGGCACGAAGGGCTCCAGCTTCTTTTCTCCCTCTTTAAGTCAGGACAGAGGACCTATCTGAGGGACATGCAGGGCTCATAGGTTCTGGAAGCTTCTAAATTAAAGGGAAAGGAATCTTGGCTTGAAGCACCAAGCATCTTTTTTTTTAATGTTTATTTTTGAGAGAGAGAGAGAGAGAGACAGACAGAGCACGAGTGGGGAAGGGCAGAGAGACAGAGAGAGTGAGACAGGGAGACCCAGAATCCAAAGCAGGCTCCAGGCTCCGAGCTGTCAGCATACGCCCGACGCGGGGCTCGAACTCATGAACCGTGAGATCATGACCTGAGCCAAAGTCAGACGCTTAACCAACTGAGCCACCTGGGCACCCCCTGAAGTGCAGAGAGTCTTTAGAGATGTGACTTGTAAAACAGAGAAAGGCATGATAAATCTGCCTTCTGCTTTAAACCTCTTAGAGAAGGGCTCACCAGGCCCGGGGGAGACAGCAAGCAAAAGGGAGACATCTGTTTTGCCCGACAAGCCCACTGTCCCCTGGAGAAGGTGAGGTGCGCAAGAAACCCCACCAGAGGTAGGAGTCCTGGCCTATGAGACCGCTGTGGGCTCTCCGGAGGCTGTGGGAGCAGGCAGTGAGTGACATTTGGGAGCAGACCCTGAATCTGGAAGTCATGAGTCTTAGAGGTCGCTTCCCAGATGTGTGATCTTGGGGGGGGGGGGTTCACTTCACCACCCCCAGCCTCCTCTTCCTTGTCCATAAACAGAAAAATATTTGCAAGGATATTGTGAGGACTGACGTGGTGATGTCTGTGTAGCCTTGGCTGGTTGTGAAATACCATTCGGTTCCTGGTAGCAACCATCCCCGCTGTTTAAAAGACAAGGCCAGATTCTCCCCGTTTTGGCGACTGGCTCCCGTGTCAGTTTGATCTATGCCCTCACTGGGATTTTTTTGATCACTCCTTTACCTGCTGGCACGACGAGATACTCCAGGCTGCCCTTGTGTATCTTCTGTCCTAGGCCTAGACTCAGCCATTTCTCCAGGGCGTTCGGGTTCCTTTTGTCGGAGAATGGTCTTAGGACGCAGAGTTCTGGGGCTGGCTGTGCTTATCGGTACGTGGGTATCATTGCTTCGAGGGCCTCTCAGCCGGCAGAGCAAGAAAGTATGCACTCTACACCCTGTGGATACACACAACTGTGCATATCGCTGTATTCGGCAACGCGTACGTTAAACGCGTTGCCTAACGCGTTCGTGCGTGAAACGAGTTCGTGTCTCCAGCTGTAGTACGTTACCTGACGAACAGCCAAGTGACCAAGATAGTATGCTGATGTGCGTAACCTTGGTGTGATGAAAATGGCCCCTTCCATCTGTGCTCTCCCTCCAAAAAATGCACGACCCCCGTATAATTACGCGAAAGACGTCAGACGGAATCCCAACCGAAGGGCAGTCTATGAAATACCTGACCAGCACTTCCCAAGACTGTCAAGGTTATCAAAAACGAGGGAAGTCTGAGAAAATGTCACAGCTAAGAGGAACCCAAGAAGACCCGAGAATTAAAGGAAATACGGGATCCTGGAACAGAACAGGGACACTGGATAAAAACTAAGGAAATCCAGGGGCGCCTGGGTGGCTCCATGGATTAAGCGTCTGACTTCGGCTCAGGTCATGATCTCAGGGTTTGTGGGTTCGAGCCCCGCGTCGGGCTCTGTGCTGACGGCTCGGAGCCTGGAGCCTCCTTCGGATTCTGTGTCTCCCTCTCTCTCTGCCCCTCCCCCACTCATGCTCTGTCTCTCTCAAAAATGAATAAACGTTAGAAAAATTTTTAAACAAAACAAAAAACTAGGGAAATCTAAATAAAGAATGAACTTTAGTTAATAATAATGTATCAATGTTAGTTCATTGTAACTAATGTACCACACTAATTTAAGATGCTAATAACAGGGGTATTGGGTATGAAGTATATGGGAACCTTCTATACTATCTTCACAACTTCTCTGTAAATCAAAAACTACTTTAAGGGCACCTGGGTGGCTTAGTTGGTTGAGCGTCCAATTCTTGATTTCAGCTCAGGTCGGGATCTCGCGGTTCATGGGATCGAGCCTTACATCAGACTCTGCGTTGACAGCTCGGAGCCTGCTTGGGATTCTCTCTCTCTGATCTCTCCATCCCTCCCCAGCTCCTGTGCGTGCTCTCTCTCTTTCAAGTGTCTCTCAAAGAAATAAACCTTAAAAAATACTCTAAAATTAAAAGTTTCTTTAAAAAATAAAAGAGAAGGCCAAGGCCACCTGCTCTGGCTGCTTGGGTCATCTTCCAGGATGCCTGCTCCCTTGGGAATGCAACTACAACTTTGTGCCCATCTGTTCTTGCCTCAACTTGTAGCAAACTGGGCTCCTTACCTGTTCCCTTGGAAGCACAAGAGCCTATCATGGGGTGATGGGCAGAATAACAGCCCCCAAAGATCTTGCAATCCCAGGACCTGTACCCCCCGTTAGCTTCTATGGCCAAACGAGCCTTCGCAGATGTGAGCAAGGTAAGGATCTTGAGATGGGGAGGTTATCCTGGATTATCCAAAATAGTCACAAGAGTCCTTACAAGAGGGAGGCAGGGGTTCTGAGTGAGAGAAGGAGGCGTGATGGTTGGGGGCAGAGACAGGAGTACCACAGGGCCAGAAGGGGACCGAGAGCCAAGGAAAGATGCCTCTGAGGAAATGGAATCTTCCCTTACAGCCTCCAGAAGGAATGCAGACCCGCCAACCCCTTGATTTGAGATCCACTTTAGACTTCTGACCTCCAGAAATGCAAGGCGGTAAGTTCATATTGTTCAAGCCACTAAGTTTGGGGTGACTCACTACAACGTTAGACAGCCACAATAGGAAACTACAAGGGTCAAGAAGAGTGATCCTTTCTGGGGCTGACTTCCCTCTTCCTGGAACAGGCCAACTTGCCACAAAAGCAAGAGTCCCTGTGGTAAAGGGGGCAAATTTGCCTTAGGATCGGCATCACAAACACCTGCACTGTGTACAGGTGACCCGGGAGTCTGGAACAGCCGAGGGTAATTAACATTGACGCTTACGCTGGGTTTCCACCACCTCCACGTCCACAGCAAATTTATCACCTGCAACCGTACTTGATGGAAGCGAACTTGCTTTCCTTTCTTTGAAGTTCTTGCCAGCTTCTTTTTGGAAGGCAGTAATTATCTGCCTTTGCTATTTAGGGCATCTTTATTTCCTGAATATCAGGATGAGAACAGTAGTCGGCAGATAAATTCTCTGCAACCTGAAGACTTATTTTCACATGTTGCTTTTCCTTTCTAAATAATAAAGTGTCTCAAGGGAAAGGCTTCCCCGACCGGGGCATGTGGGTCTGTGTGTGCGCGTGTCTGTGAGGGTGTGGGTTCCATGTATTCGAAACCTCTCCAGAAATAGATGAACCAAACTTTCCATGAGACTGAAGAAGCTTTCAAAACAACAAGCCTACATTATTCTCTGTGCATCATTGCTGGTTTAAGATTGGAGCAGAAATACATCCCTTTAGATAAGGCTCCTCGGCCAGCAGAACGTCCACAAAAACAAGTCTGGGGCGGGCACCTGGGTGGCTCGGTCGGTAAAGCCTCGGATTTTGGCTCAGGTCATGATCTCACAGTTTGTGAGTTCGAGCCCCGTGTAAGGCTCTGTGCTGACAGCTCAGAGCCTGGAGCCTGCTTCGGACCCTGTGTCTCCCTTTCTCTGCCCCTCCCCCACGTGTGTTCGCTTTCTCTCTCTCTCAAAAATAAATAAACATTCAAAAAAAAAAAGTGGCGTTATGTCACAAATGTAACCAGTGGAAATGCCTAAAGCTACATGTCGCCTACACCGGGAAAAGGGCACTTTAGAGTCTGTAAAACAGCACTCGCACACATCATCGAAAACCTGTAAGGTAGATGCTATTATTTTCATTTTATAAATAATCGCTACTCTTTTGGTCTTTTCTGAGAGCTTGAGACATGGCAGGGGCTGTGCTATGCCTCCTGCCTGGTATAGTGGTTGGGAGCCCTGGATGTGACTCCCAGCTTCCCCCTTTTACCCTCTCCCTTTACCAGCTGAATGGCTTTGCCCACATTGCTTAGCCTCTGTGGCTCAGTTTCCTCCACTGTAGGAGAGAATAACTGTATTTGCCCTCAGGGGATTCCCATGAGACTGACATGAGATGATGTTTGTAAGGGTCTTAGAACGGTGCCCCCCATGGTGGAAGGCCTCACAGCATCCCTTTGAAGCAGGGGTGTGTCCTAAACCCATGTCAGGTGTATCATTTGCCTCGCTCTGGGGCCTAGAACTGTGGTTGGATTAGCTTGTGTCATCTGTAGTCTTTGGCTAATGGTCAGTTGATTTTCAACAAAAGGGCCAAGGCAGTTCAGTGGGGGAAAGAACAGGCTTTTCAACAATGGTTCTGGGACAACTGGGTATCCATGTATGAAAGAATAAATTTGGACCCCTACCTCACACCATACGCAAAAATTTACTACCAGTTTCTTTGTGGGTTTTTCTCATCCACCTGCTGTGTAAGGGTCACTCAGCTAGTCCCCACCCTGCCAGAGGGCATTGTTCCATTCATAGCTGTAGACGCAGTGTGTTCATGAGAGGAAGTGAGTTGCCATCTTGAACTGGAAGTCCAAGATTTAAAAATGTGTGCCTCAAACGACACCATCAACAAAGTAAAAAGACAACCCACAGAACGGAAGAGAGTATTTACAATTATATATCTGATAAGGGACAGTTTTGGCCTCAGCTTACCAATAACCGGTGTTGTGGTTGGACTGGCTTTTATGGTTCATAATATTGCAAGATGCGCTTCAGCAACGACCAGCAGGAAGCGATGAAAAAATAGAAGTTTATTACTTCCAACACCTGGAAATTACACAGCATACCTGGGGCCACATAGAAAGGTTGTTGGGGGAGAGAGTGCACAAATCAGGAGTTCTGCTTTTATTGGGATCAAGGGTGGGGGCCTAGGATTTCACAGGCTCACTGTTTGTTGGTAAGTTTAAACCATAAGAGTGGACATGTACAGGAAGGGAAGAGACAAGTGACTCAAATGGCCAGTTACCAAAATTAACCAAGATGTCTGAAACAATGGAGCCTCAGTGAAGGGAGGTGACCTGGCTTTTAATCTAATCATCTACTCAGGCTGGCAATGTGTTCATTCAAGAGAGTCATCTTTAAAATGGATACTTAAGCCATGAAAGCGAAAGTCAAGCACTTGAATTACAAAAAGGGAAAAAGGAAACAAACAAGTAAGGCTCGCGCTGCAGGGACTTGGACCCAGACTAGATAAATAACTTCAAATTCAACAATAAAAAATAAATCCCCTCATTAAAAACGGGGAAAGGATTGGAATGGATTTTTTCTCCCGAAAGCAAAACCACACAAAATCCAACGGCCAGCGAGCACTTGACGCTCAACCTCGTTTGTCATTATGGAAATGTAAACCCAAACCACAATGAGATACCACTGCATACCCACTAGGATGTGAATAAAGACAGACAGTGTCAAGTATCGGCACAGACGTGGGGAAGTGGGAACTCATGCGTGGCCGGTGGGAATGTAAAATGGGGTAGCCATTTTGGAAAATGGTTTTGCAGCTCACCAAAAAGTTCAGCGTAGCATTGTCCGACGACCCAGAAGTTCTGCTCCCTGATTTACATCCAAACGACTTGAGAACAGGCGCTGAAGCAAATACGTGCGCATGAATGGTCATAGCAGCACCATTCATAACAGCCCAAGAGTGAAAATAACCCAATTGGCTATTAACAGATGAATGGATAAACAAAATGTAGTCCGTCCATACACGTGGCGTATTATTCGGCCACAAAAAAGACCGTAGCACGGACCCATGCTCTAATGTACCTGAACTTTGAAAACCTTATTCTAAGCGAAAGAAGCCAGACCCAAAAGGTCACATATTGTATGATCCCGTTTATATAAAAATATCCAGGATGAATAAATCCATAAAAACAGAAAGTAGGTGGAGTCCAGGAGCTGGAGGGTGGGGGGGGGGGGTGGGGGGGGGAGAGGAGTAATGGGGAGTAATGGAGAGTAATGGGGAGTAGGTATGGGGTTTTGGAGTAACGATAATGTTTTGGAACTAGATAGAGGTGGTGACCGCACAGCATTGTGAGTGTACTAAATGCCACTGAATTGTTCACTAAAACGGTTGATCTGGGGGCGCCTGGCTGGCTCAGTCAGTTAAGCGTCCGACTTGGGCTCAGGTCATGATCTCGCGGTTCTTGAGTTCGAGCCCCACATCAGGCTCCGTGCTGACAGCTCAGAGCCTGGAGCCTGCTTCGGATTCTGTGCCTCCCTCTCTCTCTGCCCCTCCCCCACTCATGATCTGTCTGTCTCCCTCAAAAATAAACATTAAAAATTGTTTTTAAAAAAGGTCGATTTTTATGGAGGTTCCTCAAAAATTAAAACCAGCACCACCCTGTGACCCAGCAATTGCACTACTAGGTATTTATCCAAAGGGCGCAAAAATGCTGATTTGAAGGGGCACATACACCCCAATGTTCACAGCAGCACTGTCAACAATAGCCAACATGTGGAAAGAGCCCAAATGTCCATTGACTGATGAATGGATAAAGAAGATGTGGTATATATACGCAATGGAATACTACTAGGGGATGAAAAAGAATGAAATCTTGCCATTTGCAACAACGTGGGTGGAGGGCTTTATGCTAAGAGAAATTAGTCAGAGAAAGAATTTGAGAATTCTTGAGAAAGAATGTGGAAGTTGAGAAATACAACAGGTGAACATAGGGGAAGGGAAGGAAAACTAAGATAAAAATAGAGAGGGGGGCAATCCATAAGAGACTCATAAATAGAACAAACGGAGGGTTGCTGGAGGGGAGGGTGAGTTACATGGGGGAATGGGCACTAAGGAGGGCCCGTTTTGGGATGAGCACTGGGTGTCCTATGTAAGAGATGTATCACTGGGTTCTACTCCTGAAGCCAAGACTACGCTGTAGGTCGTATGTTAAACTTGAATTTAAATTAAAAAAATAATACAACAAGATGGTTGATTTATGTTATGCTCATTTCATCTCAATAAGAAAAATGAGAAAAAAAAAAGGAAAATTAGGATAGTCATTATTCTTGGGGGATCTAATGGCTGAAAGAGGACTCTGGAGGCATCTGAATTGCTGGAAATGTTGTGACCAGTAGCCCGTTTGGTCTTAAGAAAGTTCCGTTGCTCACACCAGAGACCTTAGAAGTCAAATCTAAATTCCGAAAGTCGACTCAACTGCCGAATCTTAAAGCAGAATGCAACAGGTAATACTACTGAGGGACTATTTTACAAGAAAAGAGATGGCCAGGAGAATGGACATGAGTGTTTAATATTGGAAAGATTCCTTCTGCCCTTGGTTATTAACACCATGCTAACTGCTGTAAAATATCCTCTAAAGGAATTTTCGTGGAAGTTCTAAGAGAATCTAGTCTTGTGCCAGGTTGTTTGTGAGCATGAGTTCGTGCACAGAGAGCCCTCCCGTCACCGTGGTGTGGGAGGAGTTCGTGGCGATCTCTATAGCCCCAGGAGGACATTCTGTTTGGATTTGTACTGTGCTCCTGTCATCACAGACTCTAAGAAGGAGCTCGGGGTAGCACAGGCTTCCGTATCTCAGTACAGGAAGCACATGTGGGGGATGCACCTTGCTGGATGGAACCTCCCTACCCCCACCATGTTCCTGCCACTGGGTCACTTCCAGCCCCCCCCCCCCATGTTCCTGCCATTGGGTCACTTCTGGGTCCCCCCCACCATGTTCCAGCCACTGGGTCACTTCTGGGTCCCCCCCCCACCACCATGTTCCTGCCACTGGGTCACTTCCGGGTCCCCCCACCATGTTCCTGCCACTGGGTCACTTCTGGTCCTCACATAAGCCCATCTCTTTCCCACCTTGAGGCCTCGGCTCTTGCTGTCTCTATTTTCTATGGACCCAACTTCCCCACGGACTGGGAATGTTGGCTCCTTCCCATCCTTGGGAGAGCGGCTGAAGCACCACCTTGCAGAGAGGCTGTCTCAAGGGGCCGAGGCTTTGCGTTAATCAGGTGTGGTAAGGCACGCAGACATGGGGATGACTGTGGAGAAAAAAAAAGGGTTTTATTCTGGCAGTTTCCCAGAAATAGACGCCCCAAGCTCTGCAGGGCCACTCAGGAAGCACCAGGTTTTGACAGGACACCGAGGGAGCAAAGGGGAAAATGTGGGCACGAGCCATTATTACGGTTTCTGTGGGAAGGAAAGTGGCTGATATGAATGGTGTCTGTGGACTCTGGGGCGGGGGCGTCCCTGGCTGTCTTGCCAGGGAGTAGAGCAGGTGGCAGGGATCCTGAATGTGACAGCCCCATAGAGGAGCGGGTCAGAGGTGTGGGCTCTGGGTCAGTAGGTTCACATCGGAAAAGCACCCCCTTGGGGCAAGTTGTTTACTGTGTGTAGGGGTTGTGTGACCCTGGAAGGGGCAGTCCCTCCAGGTCAGCAAGGCCCCAGGTGTGACAGCATCAGAGCACAGAAAATAAAAGACAAGGTTACTATGGAAGCCTTCCCAGGATGATAATGCTTATTATATTTCCTACCTTTCTTCCAGTTTGGTCTGTTTCCTTTGCTAAAACGGAAGCTCGGGGGGGGGGGGCGGGAGGAGCCATGTCTGTCTTCTTTCCCCGTGTATCCCCCGGTGGCTAAAACTCAGTAGATGCCGGCCACCTGGGTGGCCCAGTTGGTCGAGCGTCCAACTCGTGATTTCCGCTCAGGTCACGATCCCAGAGCGCGGAGCCTGCGTAAGACTCTCTCTGTCTCCTTCTGCTCCTCTCTCCCACGCGCGCTCCTCTCTCTCTATGAAATCGAATCAAATCAAATCAAATCAAATGAATCAAACAACTAAAATAAAGTAAAACTTAGGTGCTCAATAAATAGTGAATTGATGAATACGTGAATCAGATTGTGTGGGTGTGGGCAATCTCTGAAATTTTAAGGTCTGTTATGCTAATACCCCGACGGTGCATCCATCTATCTATCTATTTATTTATTTATTTTCATTATTTTCTCTTTAACTATAATTTTTTTTGAGAGAGAGAGGTAGCGTGCAAACAGGGGACGAGCAGAGAGAGAGGGAGGGAGAGAGAGAGAGAATCCCAAGCGGGCTCCGTTCGGTCAGCGCGGAGCCCAACGCGGGGCTTGACCTCATGAACCACGAGATCATGACCTGAGCCAAAATCAAGAGTTGGAGGCTTAACCGACTGAGCCACCCAGGCGCCCCTGTAATTTTTTCTGTTAATTGGACGGGCTGCTCTCAGTTGCTGACTGTTCCAAAATGTTGTCCTGCCCCACATGCTGTCAGATCTCCTGAATGTTTTGACAAATGTTCCCAGTCATGACTTCAGCGATGGGGGGGGGGGGGGGGGGAGGGACTGAATGGGATGAAGGTAGGCCAGAACACCTGCCACTCCTGTCCTATTTTTGTACCAGCCCCTTTTCCTTTTTTTTTTTCCAGTGGCATCTTTTGCTCCGAAAATGGCAAGACTGTGGGAAGGTTGCACTTTCACTAAAGGGACGTGTCGTCTCCAGCTGAATGGTTTCTAGACCAAGCCTTCTAATGGGAAATAATGCTTGTGCTAATTCCTGTAGAATTAACTCCCCGGCCACATAGTTCTCCAAACTGGCTTAATGTGCAGCTGGCATGTCCCCAAACGTGGACGAATTCCCTTTGGCTGTGGCGTCAAAGTAGAGGTTTCAAATTAGGCTGCGGAGTCTCCTGGGACGGGAAGGAAATGAGGACTCAAGACAGGTAAGCGGCCAACCCTAGCTGCAGGAGGGAAGAAAAGAATAAAAAAGTGAAGAGAAGGGGCAGGTGGAGACGTGTGGGCCCCTCTCACACCGGGGTTATGATCACTTTTCTCTTTAGAAATGAGATAGGCAGGGCGCCCGGGTGGCTCAGTGGGTTGAGCAGCTGACTTCGGCTCAGGTCATGATCTCACGGTCCATGAGTTCGAGCCCCGCGTCGGGCCCTGGGCTGACAGCTCAGAGCCTGGAGCCTGTTTCCGATTCTGTGTCTGCCTCTCTCTCTGCCACTCCCCCATTCGTGCTCTGTCTTTCTCTGTCTCAAAAATAGAAAATAAACGTTAAAAAAAACCGTAAAAACTCAGATGGATCGGGGGCACCTGGGTGGCTCGCTCAGTTGAGTGTCCGACTCTTGGTTTCAGATCAGGTCATGATCCCAGGGTCATGGGATCGAACCCCTCATTGGGCTTCACGCTGAGTGTGGAGACTGCTTAAGGTTCTCTCTCTTAGTCTCCCTCTGCACCTCCCCCCCCGCCGCTCATGTGCTTGTGTGCTGTCTCTCTCTCTCTCAAATAAAAAAAAAATTAATTAAAAAAAAAACTCAGATGGACTGAAGGGTGGGTAGAGGAATGAATAGTTGATAAAGCAAGTAAGCAAGTGGAGTGAAATGTTAGTGATAGACCCCACCCCCACTCTCTCCGCCCAGCTAACCTCTGTAAATGCACAGTGTTTCCCCTTCGTATCATCCCCTCACTTTCTAGGTGAGGTCACAGAGGCCCAGAGAAATTCCGCTACTTGCTCAAATCTCACTGCTTCCGTCCTCCCGTCTAGGTTCACGTCACTCTGAGCTCTGCGGCCCCTTCTCCCTTCTCGCCCAACCAGCAAGGGTGCCCTAAGAGCTGCGGAAACCCATCGAGTGCTCTCTCTCGGCCCCGGTCACGGAAAGACACTTGAGGGAAGCAAGTGTCTCATCCCTGGTGACAAGGGCTTCTCCTGCCAGCGTGAAACCCGAAACTCGACGCCAGCCAAGGACGACGGCACGCACCGACGCTAACTGATAATGTGTAAATAATTGCACATCCACTTCAACTTTGCGGTTCAGAAAGGAGCCGCCCTGCAATGAGGGGCCGTGAAACGTGATTGCAGCAGAGAAACCAGCCCAGAAATGGGCATGGAGACGGTTCTCGCAAGCTCGCAGGAAAAGTGGGTGGGCTGTTCAACAAACGGGCAAAGGGTTAGTCCCAAGAGGACAAATTTAGCAAGTAAGCATATTCTACACACACTCCACCAAAAGTAAAGTTCAATATCACTAGTAAACAAAGAAATACAAACACTGCTTTTTTCATCTATCACAATTCTTTTTTTTTTTAATGTGTATTTATTTTTGAGAGACGGAGAGAGACAGTGTGAGCGGGGGAGGGGCAGAGAGAGAGGAAGACCCAGAATCCGAAGCAGGGTCCAGGCTCTGAGCTGTCAGCACAGAGCCCAACGCGGGGCTGGAACTTGATGCATTTTTTTTAAGTTTACTTATTTATTTTGAGAGAGAGGGAGCCAGAGGTAGGGAAAGACAGAGAGAGAGAGGGAGAGAGGGAATCCTAAGCAGGCTCCTCACTGTCAGTGGAGATCCCAACACAGGGCTCGATCTCACGAACAGTCAAATCATGACCTCTATCTCACGACAGTGAAATCAAGACTCGGATGCTTAACCAAGTCACCCGGCTGCCCCCAAAAAGCAAAGCAAAGCTGGATGCATCACGATTCCAGACTTCAAGTTATATTACAAAGCTGTAGGAATCAAAGCAGTATGGTACTGGCACAAAAATAGACCCATAGATCAATAGAACAGAATAGAAAACCCAGAAATAAAGCCACAACTATATGGTCAGTTAATCTTTGACAAAGCAGGAAAGAGTAGCCAATGGGAAAAGGACAGACTGTTCCACAAACGGTGTTGGGAAAACTGGACAGCAACATGCAAAAGAAAGAAACTGGATCCCTTTCTTACATCATGCACAAAAATAAATTCAAAATGGATCAAAGACCTAAATGTGAGACCTGAAACCATAAAAATCCTAGCAGAGAGAACAGACAGTAACTTCTTTGATATTGGCCAGAGCAATTTTTTTTTTTCTAGATATATGTCTCCTGAGGCAAGGGAAATGAAAGCAGAAATAAGCTATTGGGACCTCATCCCAATAAAAAGCTTCTGCACAGTGAAGGAAACAATCAACAAAACCAAAAGGCAGCCCACGGAATGGGAGAAGATATTTGCTGATGACTTACCCGATAAAGGGTTAGTATCCAAAATTTGTAAAGAACTTACAAAACTCGGCACCCAAAAACCAAATAATCCGATTAAAAATGGGCAGAAGACACGAATAGACGTTTTTCCAAAGAAGACATCCAGATGGCCAACAGACACATGAAAAGATGCTCATCAGAGAAACGCAAATCAAAACTCCAGTGAGCTAGCACCTCACACCTGTCAGAATGGCTAAAATCAACGACACAAGAAACAACAGGTGTTGGACAGGATGTGGTGAAAAAAGGAAAGCTCCTGGATTGTCGTTGGGAAAGCCAATTGGTGCAGCCGCTATGGAAAACAGTATGGAGGTTCCTCAAAAAACTTAAAAATAGAGGGGCGCCTGGGTGGCGCAGTCGGTTGAGCGTCCGACTTCAGCCAGGTCACGATCTCGCGGTCCGGGAGTTCGAGCCCCGCGTCGGGCTCTGGGCTGATGGCTCAGAGCCTGGAGCCTGTTTCCGATTCTGTGTCTCCCTCTCTCTCTGCCCCTCCCCCGTTCATGCTCTGTCTCTCTCTGTCCCCAAAATAAATAAACGTTGGGAAAAAAAATTAAAAATAGAACTACCCCACTACCCAGCTGGGTATACCCAGTATACAAAAACACTAATTCAAAGGGATACGTGCACCCTGATGTTGATTGCGGCATTATCTACAATAGCCAAACTATGAAAGTAGCCCAAGTGTCCATTGACTGATGAATGGATAAAGAAGAAATGGCACACACACACACACACACACACACTGGAATATTACTCAGCCATCAAAAGAATGAAACCTTGCCATTTGCAACAACATGGATGGAACTAGAGAGCATAATGCTAAGTGAAATAAGTCAGTCAGAGAAAGTCAAATACCATATGATTTCATTCATAGGTGGAACTTAAGAAATAAAACAAGTGAGGGGCGCCTGGGTGGCGCAGTCGGTTAAGCGTCCGACTTCAGCCAGGTCACGATCTCGCGGTCCGGGAGTTCGAGCCCCGCGTCGGGCTCTGGGCTGATGGCTCGGAGCCTGGAGCCTGTTTCCGATTCTGTGTCTCCCTCTCTCTCTGCCCCTCCCCCGTTCATGCTCTGTCTCTCTCTGTCCCAAAAATAAATAAACATTGAAAAAAAAATTAAAAAAAAAAAAAGAAATAAAACAAGTGAGCCAAGGGGAAAAAGAGAGAGACAAACCAAGAAACAGTTCTCTTAACTATGGAGAACAAACTGGTGGTTGCAGAGGGGAGGTGGGAGGGGAATGAGGGGAATAGGGGATGGGGATTAAGGAGTGCACTTGTCGTGGGGCGCCTGGGTGGCTCAGTCGGTTAAGCATCCGACTTCGACTCAGTTCATGATCTCACGGTCCGTGAGTTCGAGCCCCGGGTCGGGCTCTGTGCTGACGGCTCGGAGCCTGGAGCCCGCTTCGGATTCTGTGCCTCCCTCTCTCTCTCTGCCCCTCCCCTGCTCATGCTCTGCCTCTCTCTCTCTCAAAAATGAATAAACATTAAAAAGAAAAAAACCCAGTTCAACAGATGTAATGATTCATGTATCTCAGAGGATGTGCAGAGAATAAGAAAAAAAGCTGAAAGAAATAGAGCTAAGCCAGCTTCAGCACTATTTCATCTTTTTAGGGGAAGATTATGTGTGTCATTTTTGTGGAAGCCACTTTTCCTTATGGCCCTATGGCCTTCCTGATTGGAGTAGAGGCAAAGAGCACTCCCTTAGGAGTGGTACTGATTTTGATCATGTCTTTGACGGGCCTGGTTGAGAGATGGACCGGAATGTAAACAAATGATTCATCCCGTGGAATCCGGCACTTGGCTCAGCCTCCGTTATCAATGTGTGTGCGGATCGTTTTCCACAGCCAGGGAGGAAAAACACTCTGTACCCTCACGCAAAATAAAAAGAATACAGATACTCTGTCGAGTTTTGGCCCCCAAAGAACCAAATCTTGAGCATTTCTTGTAAGTCTAGACTCTGGGCAGAAACAGTTAACTAAACAGACTAAACTAAACTAAACTAACAACGAAACAGAAACAGTTAGTTTTTCCACCATGAAAACACAGACATAAACATGGTCATCTTGTAGCGTCTTTAATGTTAGATACTTGTTTGTTGTTTGTTTTTCTATTATTGGATGAGATAGTGTTGCTGAAGTCTGACTCCCTTGCCCCTTTTGCATAAATGAACTTCTTTTTGGGGGGCACCTGGGTAGCTCAGTCGGTTGAGCATCCAAGCCTTCGTTTCGGCTCAGGTCACGATCCCACGGTGTGAGATCGAGCCCTACGTCAGGCTCTGCGCTGACAGTGCAGATTCTCTCTCTCTCCCTCCCTCTCCCTCCCTCTCCTCCTCCTCCTCTCTCTCTCTCAAAATAAATAAATATATTTTTAAAAACCTCTTTTTTTGCATTTGGAACACTTTTCGTTTCTAAACCTTCCCTTGACAGATACCATTCGTGAGTCTGATTTCAGTTTTCAAGAAGCCATCGCTTCTCGGCCTTTCGGCTAAGATCAAGTGCAGTTTTCAAGAAGCCAGGTAACGTGTCCCTCTTTGTGGAGCCACACAGAACATCTGAGGGGCCCCAGGGCCCGGGTGCCTGCTTTGCCACGGCTGCAGCCCTGGGCTGAACTCTCCTTCCCTGTGAACTGGTGTCAAGGTCCTTGTCTGCCCAGGTCCGAGGGACAGATATGGCCTCATTGGAAGGATGGGAGCATCGAGGGTCTGCCTCACTTGGTCCCTGTGTATTTCACGAGGTAGAGCTTAATCTCAAAGAAGCGTCTACCCCTGGGACCGTAGGTAGGCAAGGAGGTGTTGTGCGAGTCCCGGGGGACTTTGGTGACCTTCACACTATCCGTCACTCGGGGCCACTTGTAGGACAACCGTGTATTTGGGAGAAAATATTGAGACGCCTGGCCTGATACCGGGACCACATTTGGCACAGCCTGCATGGGAAACCCAGGAAACCGTCCAGGGAGGCGTCTTAGCTCCGGTGGGAAGCCATCACGTCAGTGTGTCTCTGGTTCATTGTCAAAGCCCCGGGTTCCTAAGGGCCCTGCCTCGGCACCCATGGTCGTCTGGCATGTCTTTGCCTTAATTGAAAGAGCCTTTTCCCAATGGAAGGATTTACTAGCAGAGCACACGCCGCGTCCCTGTGTCACCTCCAGCGTGAGAACCCGAGTGCTGAAATCGCCCACATGTGCCCCGTTCGGTTCGGCTCGGGGGAAGAAGAGCTGCTCACAGCTTGGGAAGGTGCGGACCGAGGTGTCTTTCCTGTGAAGCAGCTGCTGCTCGGCTAGTGGTGTGGACGCTTTCTGGTAACCTGGTAACCACCTGTGTTTTGGTCTATTGCTTAGACTCCTCCTTTCCTCCCTGCGCTGTCAGTCACACTGCTGTGTGTCACCCGTCCCCCTCCCTCCCCCCCCCCCAAAACAGGGACCCAGCACGAGCCAGCTTGAGCCAAGTTGGAAACAGCGGCTGGTCCTGGATGAGCCGGTGATCCAAGCCCATCCAGTGAGAGTCCTTGCCTAGACCGGTCTGTGGTGTTCAGAAAGGGATGCTCGCTTCTTCTGGGCCTGGGGATGCCGAACAGGTGTGGGTGGGGGGGTGGATCCAGGAAGCTGTGGCCCTGGGGTGGGGGCTGGGGGAAGGAGAGTCGGGTGGCAATGCTCAGACTCCATCTGGGGACCGGGCTCCTATGCCTCAGTGCGTCCTCCCTGCTCGAGTCTACAGATGCCTCCCCACTGGTGTTTGTTTGGCTTGAACCGCTTTGAGTTGGGTTTCTGTCGCTTTCAACCAAAAGAGGCCGGGCCAAGAGTCTCGTCCTGAGGCAGTTGCCCGGGGGGTCAAAGGCACAGATTGCGGCTTTAGGCTCCCTCAGTCCGGACCTTGGTCCCGCTTCTCGAGATGGGCAGCTGGCCGGCACTGAGGCACCCTAGCCTGTCTCCTTGGCCGGAAGATGGGCCAGCGTCTCTGCTCTAGCTCCGGGGCCCCTTTCCCGAGCCACGGGACATGCTGTGCAGCGATCGTGATGGCCTCTCACAAAATGACCACATGCCAGCGTTCACGATGTGCAAGTCCTCGCGGGAAGTGTCAGGGGTTCCTTCACGTATTTATGCCGACAGTGTCTTGTTCTTTTTTTTTTAATTTTTTTTTTAACATTTTTATTTTTGAGACAGAGAGAGACACAGCATGAATGGGGGAGGGGCAGAGAGAGAGAGAGGGAGACACAGAATCGGAAGCAGGTTCCAGGCTCCGAGCCATCAGCCCAGAGCCCGACGCGGGGCTCGAACTCGTGGACCGCGAGATCGTGACCTGAGCTGAAGTCAGGTGCTTAACCGACTGAGCCACCCAGGCGCCCCTGACAGTGTCTTGTTCTAAAAGGGATTTATGCCTTTATGATAGCTTCCGCAAGATTCTGAAAGATGAAATGGAAATGAGTCAAGAAATTGGGGCATCGAGGGTTGGGAAGCTAAGGTAAACCTAGGAGTGAGATTAGTTAGCCAGGCAGGTTCAGATGAACCGGAAGTGTAATTCTTTTTTTTTTTTTTTTTTTTTTAATGTTTATTTATTTTTGAGACAGAGAGAGACCGAGCATGAACGGGGGAGGGACAGAGAGAGAGAGGGAGGCACAGAATCCGAAGCAGGCTCCAGGCTCCGAGCTGTCAGCACAGAGCCCGACGCGGGGCTCGAACTCACAGATTGAGATCGTGACCTGAGCCAAAGTCGGACGCTCAACCGACTGAGCCACCCAGGCGCCCCCAGAAGTGTAATTCTGAGCTCACCAACAGCTTATGCGAAGAGGGAGCTGTGAGCAGGCATAGGACTCTCGCGTCTTCATCCTGATGTTTTCACATCTTGGGGCCTTGATGACCTAGTGAAGGCCCTGCCTGCCCCAGGCCCCCAAACCCGCCGAGATTATTCAAACTAGCCAATCCCAAACCTGCTTACCCTGCCTCAGTGGAAGCCACCAGGAAGGCTCCGGGCGACGAGATGTCACCTGCGCCCCGTCCACCGCCTCACTGACCTGGTTGGTGTTCCCTCATTTCTAGGGAATCCATGGGTATAAAGACTGCTCCCTTCGTGACAGATATTTATTTCCACGTCTGTGTATCTTATCACACCCGAGTACAGCAAATCCCTGGCAGGTTCTGCAGCAGTGACTCAGGGTGTCCGTGGTATCCAGTGAGAAAGAGAAGCGCGATTATTCAGTAAAGCGAGGCCAAAGACAGTTGTCTCCGGTAGCCCTCTTGAAGAGGACGTTGCGTCCTGGACCGAGCAAAGTCCTCAAAGACAAATGCATAATTTGAGAGGAGGCTTTCAGGGGCGCCTGGGTGGCGCAGTCGGTTAAGCGCCCGACTTCAGCCAGGTCACGATCTCGCGGTCTGTGAGTTCGAGCCCCGCGTCGGGCTCTGGGCTGACAGCTTGGAGCCTGGAGCCTGTTTCCGATTCTGTGTCTCCCTCTCTCTCTCTGCCCCTCCCCCGTTCATGCTCTGTCTCTCTCTGTCCCAAAAAATAAATAAATGTTGAGAGGAGGCTTTCAGCGGCAATAGAACACTGGCTGAAACAGGCTTAAAGACCACAGCTCAGAGGTGAGAGCGGTGCCATGGAATTTGGAGCCTCAGGAGAGGCTGGTTTCTTTGTGATTCTTTTTTGTTTGTTTCGTTTCGTTTCTGAGCGCTCTCTGAGACACGAAAAGTTCCATTTATCTTAATGTGGCAGGAAAACATTTCGAAATATTAGCTGCTCGTTTAAAAATAATCTCTTTTAACGTTTATTTTCGAGGGAGAGAGACAGAGGGTGAGTGGGGGAGGAGCAGAGAGAGACAAGAATCGGGAGAGGGCTCCAGGCTCTATAGGTGGGGCTCGAACTCATGCACCGTGAGGGCCTGACCTGAGCCAAAGTCAGATGCTTAACTGACTGGGCCACCCAGGTGCCCCTTTAAAAGGCTGCTCGTGGGCCGCCTGGGTGGCGCAGTCGGTTAAGCGTCCGACTTCAGCCAGGTCACGATCTCGCGGTCCGTGAGTTCGAGCCCCGCGTCGGGCTCTGGGCTGACGGCTCAGAGCCTGGAGCCTGTTTCCGATTCTGTGTCTCCCTCTCTCTCTGCCCCTCCCCCATTCATGCTCTGTCTCTCTCTGTCTCCAAAATAAATAAACGTTGAAAAAAAAATTAAAAAAAAAAAAAAAGGCTGCTCGTGTTTATTCTTGGTATTCCTTTGTATCCCATGGCCCTTCTTTCCAACATTAGAGGCCAAGTTCAGAGTCAGAAAACAATCAAATTCTTAGCCTTGACACTAAAGAAAATAGGCTTGTGAGGACCAGAGAGGAGTAATGTCTTGAAAACCGAGGATCTCAATTGGCAAGAGCCGGGCTCTAAGGGGGATCAAAGGTCTAAGAACTGAAGAGCTGTTTGAAGTTCGCCTATAAATGACAGGAAGATGCTTGCAAGTGACATTTGGGAGGACGCTTACCTATAGCTTATTTTCTTCACCACAGAATGAGGACAGGCAAGCTCTTTGGGGCTGCAGGAAAAGAGGTTTTCCACGTTTAGGATGGTAGGGTAGTGGGGAGGCCACCTATGTCGTCAGTTTCAGAGGAGAAACTCTGTGGCAGGCACACCCAGGCTGAATGAGCCATGATCATGACCCCTCGATATGTTGATAATGACCCCCGAGCCCTGGGACGTGGCCAGCACGAACCAGAGCGTGGAGCAGGATCTAAGTGGGGTCTTCAGGGGGGTGAGGTGGTCAGGCTGGATCCGGGAAAGGCCCTGAGGCCCCGGGAGGTCCCCACATGTGCTGAGAGAGCTGGGGGTCCTGGGGAGGAGGTCGTGGCTCCTCGCAGAGCTGGAAAGGACGCACAGTTGTGGGAATGAGGTCCCCCCAGAAGGGCCACGTGGGCACAGGTGGACTGAGCTCAGCACCTCCTCATCAGCACTCACCTGAGTCCCCCCAGGGCCTTGCCACATCCCCAGGGGAGAGGAGGGCAGAAACATCCGATTTTAAGTCGTAGACTGACTTCACAGTCATTACCGAAATTTACCTGGAAATGACAAGATTCTTTTTGCTCTTGGGAGAAAACAGGGACTCAAGAAAAAGTATAGCATGGTTATAGAAAATACGGTGTCAGTTTTGCACAGTTGAGCTAGCTGCCAAGTTCTAGGAAAACGCTCTCTCTCTCTGTGGGGTATTTTGGTATTTAGTATCTCAGCGGTTGTTTCACTCCCAGCTAATACCCAGTTATTATCAATACCCAGTTATTATTACCTTTTTTTTTTTTAATTTTTTTTCAACGTTTATTTATTTTTGGGACAGAGAGAGACAGAGCATGAACGGGGGAGGGGCAGAGAGAGAGGGAGACACAGAATCGGAAACAGGCTCCAGGCTCTGAGCCATCAGCCCAGAGCCCGATGCGGGGCTCGAACTCACGGACCGCGAGATCGTGACCTGGCTGAAGTCGGACGCTTAACTGACTGCGCCACCCAGGCGCCCCATTACCTTTTTTTAATGTTTATTTATTTTTGAGAGAGAGAGAGCATGGGGGTGGGGGGAAGGGACAGTGAGGGGGACAGAGGATCCCAAGCGGGCTCTTTGCTGACAGCAGACAGCCTGATGTGGGGCTCGAACTCACGAACTGAGAGATTATGACCTGAACTGAAGTCAGACGCTTAACCAACCAACCCACCCAGGCGTTGCTGGCTATTACTGATTATTAACATGAGTCTCAAATTTTCTCTGGTTTGTCTATATTTTCTTGATTTTGTTATTTTCTATATTTTCTATATTTCTATATTTTCTTGATAATGAGCATGGCATTTATTCATTCAATAAGCACTATTGAGGACTTCTAGACAGCCAAAGCATAGTGCCCCAGTTTGGATCAGGTTCGGTTGTAAGAGACACAAAATAACAGTGGCTTAAATAAGATAAAATGTCTTTCTCTTTCCTCTAAAAGCCTGAGGATAGACCATCCAGGACTGGAATTGTGGCTCTACTCCACAAAGTTCTCAGACACCCAGGGCCATCTCTCTTGCTTCGCGTGGTTTTAATTTGCATCAGTGATGCAAATGTGGTCCAATGTGGCTGCACAGGTCCGGTCGTCACACACACATTCCAGCTAGCAGGAAGGAGGGAGGCAACGGACGTGACTAGCTGTCTTACGGAAAGCTCCTGGAAGCTGCTATTTAGTGCTTCATTGGTCAAAACGTGGCCAAAATACATCGCTTCAAGGGTAGCCCAGAAAAGTCGTTTTTATTCTGAGCGGCCCTGTGCTCAACTAAAATGTGGGCATTCCATAAAGGTGTAAGAAAGGAGAATGGTTTGGGGGGCGGATAACGGGCACAGTTCTTTAGGGATGCTTTATTTATGTCTATCCAATTCAGCAAACATTTATTGAGCAACTATTAGGAGCCAGGTACTGGCGGGACAGGTCCTGGAAGTGTCCTCCCTGGCGAGCCCTTATCCTCTCCTTGTTGTGCTCCCTCTGATGAGGCAATCATTTCCTCTCCTCCTTCGGATCTGATTTGGCTTTGCAGAGATAGAATTTTAAAAATATATATTTGTATTTATTTATTTATTTTTTGCGGGGCCCCTGAGTGGCTGTCAGTGGAGCGTCTGTCCGACTTCAGCTCAGGGCAGGATCTCATGGTTTGTCGGTTTGAGCCCCGCATCGGGCTCCCTGCTGTCAGCACAGAGCCCACTTCAGATCCTCTGTCCCCGCCCCCTCTCTGCCCCTCCCCTGCTCACGCTCCCTCAAAAATAAATAAAACATTTAAAAAACAATGAGAACAAAAGGTTTTTTTTTTTTTTTTCTGCTAGCCCTACCTCCGGATGTTGAACTCTGATGGCTAAGTGATTCTGTTTTACCCGCCTGATGCTCTGATTCTTTATGAAGAATCCCCTGGCCTCCATTTAAATTACCTCCAGGCCTTGAGGGTGAATCGTCAATCAGTATTAAATCTCTCAGACTCAGAGTCACAGACTCTTAAAGCTAGAAGGGTCTCAGGGAGCGCTGAGGACCCTCAGGGAGGACCCGTCAAGCCCAGAGGCGGGCAGAAGCTTGCCGGGGCTCTCAGGTGCCCGGGGTTCGGTTCGCGGCCCTCCAGCCCCCGCTGCCTCCCTCCACCGATGGCTCCTGGCAGAGATCAACACGCTGGGCAATCCCAGGCCTCAGTCACACGTCAGTCACCCAGGCAGTGCTGGGGGAGGAGGTCGTAACTGACTGACGTAACTGACGCTTCATCCCGTTCCTTAATCCCCAGGTGACCTGTCCCAGTTCTGCAGATGCGCATTTCTGAGCCCTGCAGGAGGAAAAACTCAGATTTGGATTTGTATCCTCTTGCTCCCCGGGCCCCTCCCCCACCTCTTCCTGCTCCTCCCTCCCAGCCGCCTCAGTGTCACCCCTGCAGCCCTTGCCTACCAGTACTTTGCTACCGCTGGGTGCAGGGGGAGGGCCAGGGTGGCTCGGCCCCCTGCCCATCGCAACCTCTCCCGGGGAGGCCCCCACCTGTGACTTGTTGTCCTGGAAGTGACACTCCCAAGTCATACATGATGGGGTGTATGGAGGCAGGATTATCCCTCTACTAGGGATAATGACTTGGATGCCAGTGACCTCTCTTGAGTGGGACGGAAGGGCTGGAGTCAGGCCCCGGGGCGCTGGGGATCAGCCCGGCCCTGACACACCGGGGGAGGCGGTCTCAGAGGTGCCCCGGCCTCTCCTCTGCCCCCTGCCAGGGGACAGGGTGCTAACTGCCGGTCATACCACCTCCCGTCTTCATGTCCCAGCAGAGGGAATGGGGTGGAGTGAGGGATGGGGTGAGGCTCCCTTGCTGGGGCGGGGTGGGGGGAGGGGAGAGCCTGCCAGACCAGAGGCAGGACCCTGGTGGGATCTGAAGGGACAGAGCAGCCCCACCAGAGAGAGCATCACCCAGAGAGAGAGCCACTACCCTCAGCCTCCTTTGCCAACGGGGATCACCCCCCCCCCGACCCCCACTCCCCGGCGAGCCTGGCTCCTGGTCCCTCCCTGGCCCCTTTCCTGCAGCACCGTCCCTGGTCCCTGTCCCCAAAGTGGTGTCTAGAGGGCCAGGAGGCAAAAGCAGAAGAACAGGCGCCCTACCCACCAGCCAGCGCCCTGGGCACCACTGGGGCCTCGGGCCTGAATCCTGGGGCGCTGCAGCCGGTGGCCAGAGCTGTGCCCTCCGTGTGCCAGCACATGTACAGATGGGGCGGCGGAACAGGTCAGGGAATGAAGAGTAAGGGAGCATCGTGATCCCACAGACACAAAACCAGCCCCCTGCCTGCCTCTCCCTGGGGAAACGGATCCGGGTTCATCTCACTCAGGGGCTTGGCATCTGGCCCGGGGTGAGTTGGGGCTCTCTGAGCCCTCTGGTCTGGACCCTCCTTTAATGCACCGGGTGGGGGGGTGGGGCACACATGTCGCTGAACTGGTGGGGGGGGGGGGAAGGGTGGTGTCTCATCTGTTCCACCAGGAGGCAGCGAGGTGATAGGAGCCCCCCCTCCACCCCCGCCTTCTCCCCCCCTGCTTTGTTGCTGCCGCATCTGTCTCTTGTGCAGGTCAGAATTCCTCGCAGAAAATCTAACGAAAGGAGAAAAGCACATTTTCAAGCCCGAACAAGAAAGATGCTTCCCGGAAGTTATGACGTCATTGCATCTGGGGGCACTGCGCTTTTGTGGTGAAGAAAAAGGATGGTTAGTATTCCTGTTAGATGCAGACTGGTGGGTGGGTGGGTGGGTGGGCGGGTGGCCAATTTCTCGCGCATCATCCTAAGTGGAAGGCGTAGCTGCTTCTCCGCCCAGCTATTCTCCTGGAGTTCATTTGCAAAAAAACTTGCTCTGAGTTTTCCTACAGGAAAAGAACGTACCCTGTTATTTTATGAGAAGGGGAAACACAGGCCACAAATCCCTGGTCCTCTTGGCCCTCGTCTGCCACACCCTTCCCCATCCCTGGCCACGTGGCTGCCCGGGAGGAACCCGCTGGTCGATGCTCACCCCCGCAGGACGGCATGAAACACTCCCCTGACTCCCAGCTCGCTTACGGGTAATGTTTTCAGGGCACAGACGAGAGTGGGGTGAAGCGTGTTTCCAGGTGCCGCTCCCCAACAGACCCGTCCTAATCTGGCGCGTTTTGGATGCGATGGGAGTGACATCACAGGCCCGGCTACAAAAATGGCCCCAGGTCGCCAGCAGACTGAGCCCCCCAAAATTGTAGAGCCAGAGGTCTGTTGGGCCACCTGTCAGGTCGACCCTTAAGGCCACAGACACAGCCTCAGTGGGGTTCCCCCTGGAGCATGTACTCCTGTTTCTTCCTCTGTTTCCCAATCCTAATCAGAAACCTCAGTGTCTCAGGTCAGGGGAGGGCTGTGGGGAGGTGGGATTAGACTTGGTCAGAGAATCTTTTTTTTTTTTTAATTTTTTTTAATGTTTATTTATTTTTGAGAGAGAGAGAGAGAGAGAGCACGGGGGAGGGGTAGAGAGAGGGAGACACAGAATCCAAAGCAGGCTCCAGGCTCTGAGCTGTCAGCACAGAGCCTGACACGGGGCTCGAACTCACAAACCATGGGATCATGACCTGAGCCGAAGTCAGACGCTTAATGGACTGAACCACCCAGGCGCCCCAGCCTGTGTTTTCTTTTTTATGCTACGTGAGAATATCACCCATGACAGAGCCACGGCCTTTGGTCTTTGAATGAGCTCGCGCTTGAGGAAAAGTGTTCGATATTCCAGAGACGGTACCTGTTCCTTCCTCGCCCGCGTGAGTCAGGAATCCTTGTCTCTGGCAGACGGAATATACCCCGTCTCCTCAACTGAGAATTCTACTCTGGAAATAAACACTGTACGCCTGACTTGGATCCTCTGTTCCCCTCTCTCTGCCCCTCCCCTGCTTGCCTGCTCTCTCTCAAAAATAAACACTTTCCGGGGCGCCTGGGTGGCTTGGTCAGTTAAGCGGCTGACTTCGGCTCAGGTCATGATCTCACGGTCCGTGAGTTCGAGCCCCGCGTCGGGCTCTGTGCTGACAGCTCAGAGCCTGGAGCCTGCTTCCGATTCTGTGTCTCCCTCTCTCTCTCTGCTCCTCCCCCACTTGCACTCTGATGCTCTCTCAAAAAAAAAAAAATTGAATAAATAAATAAGCATTTGTTTTTAACCAAGATGCCGATTCGAATTCAGTAGATCTGAGATGATCAGAGATTCTGGCTTATCACCAGGTCCCTGGTGATGCGAGGCCGCCGGCCTGTTCCACGGAGGGAAGGCGGTGTCTCCCCATGTGTGGTCCTCAGGCCGTCTGCATCGGAGCCCCTGGAAGCACCTGGGCTCCCCTACAGCCAGAATCTAGGGGAGGAGCCCCCGGCACCCGCAGTTCAGTAAAAGCCCCAGACGACTCCGGTGCAGACGGATGCCGGTGAGCAGCTGCTGTAGGGACGAGAAACATGGTCACTCGTGGCAGAGCCGAGGTTGAAATGGCCCATGGGCTTGTGCCGCTGCCGTGTGCGATGGTGTGCTCCTTCTGTGCCCCCAAGTTTTGGCCTCCTGACTCCCCAGAATAGATCTGCTTCATGGGATGGCTACCGTAATTAGCCAATAAGGTCAGATCTTGGTATAAAGAGGCCCTAGGGGGAACTGTGGCCTGAAGGAAAAATGACTCTGGAGAGCATCGGAACCCGGGGCAGGATGGGGAAGGACCCTCACCCTGCTTTGTTTCATGGAGCCTCCCCTGTACCTCCAGCACTGGGCCCAGAGCAACCACCTGGGCAGGCAAGGAGGCCAGGGGACCCACGGGAACCGTGCACAGCCGGCAGGCAGGAGTCCGGGTGCCGACAGGAGATGCAGCCTTGGGGGCTGGGCCAGCCCTGCGGGTCCCCCATAAAGCACTGCCGAGAAATGCAGGCTAGCCCGGCACACGCTGCCCCTGTCCCAGCCCCCAGCAGGACCCACGCTGGGTGCTTTGCACCCATGCTGGGTGCCCCGCCCCCCGCCTTCTCCCTCTCCCCCTTCGTCCCGGGAATATGTGGGGCGCACCTGCTAAATGTTGAGTGGGCACTAAAGAGAGAAGAGCCAGCAGAGGTCACAGAGTATGGGCCGACACAGACAGCTGAGCAAGCTCCTAGATCCGCTGTGATGAGTGCGGCAAGGGTGGTGGGGTTGTCTGCTGCGGTGCAGGGGGAGGGGGCTGCTGGAAGCGGCAGTTGCCCGGAGTCAGCTCTGGAAGCTGGACAGTTTGATATTCTAAGGCGGAAGGTCTTTCCACCCGTAAGCAGCACGGCACCGGGGCACTTAGGTTGAGCGAGGGCTAGGGGAAGATGAGGCCAGAGAGGCAGGCAGGGGCCAGATCAGGAAAGGCTTTCTGAGTCCTGCCAAGGAGGCTGGCTTTTCCTCTCGCAGGAGCCCCCCATCGGGTCGTCAGCAGGGGAGCCTTGAGTGAGGTCCCCGAGGCGGCCGTGAGGAAGAGATCCTGGAGAAAGCATGCACGGCTGACCGCCTTGGAAAGAAGGGCCGTGTTGCTGAATCAGTCCTGCACTTGAACTAGTAGAGGTTTTGGCGGACTGAAGTGCCCGTCACGGGTCAGTTTTTCTCTTACTGCCCTTCAAACCCCGTTTGAAAAAAAGATATTGGTGCCCCGGATAGATCTGTTCAGTGAGGACAAAGAGGCCGTCCATCCACCACGAAGATGGAAATGTTAGCAGTGGTGGCGCCCAGCCCTCAGTTCATTTGCAAACAATTGACAGGGAAGATACTCCCCGCGGTCAGAGAAATGGTTAGTATAGTCATGACTAAAGAAAACAAAAAAAACTGACCTTAAAAAATCCCAATAGGAAAGCAGGCAACAGATATGTACAAACAAATCATAATTATAGATATTGCTTTATTTTAGAGAGAGAGAGAGAGTGCATGAGTGGGGGAGAGAGGCACAGAGAGAGAGAGAGAGAGAGGGAGAGAGAAACAGAGAATCCCAAGCAGGCTCCACACTCAGCACATAGTCTGACGCGGGGCTTGATCCCATGACCCTGGGATCATGACCTGAGCCCAAATCAAGTGTCAGATGCTCAGTCAACTAAGCCACCCAGGTGGCCCCCCGAAACAAATCACGATTTAAGATACATATTCTGTAGAAGCACAAAGGACATGAAATAAACACACAAACCAAAACACGTGAAAAATGTTTAACACTGTTCGTGATCGAAGTCACGGCCATTTAGGCACTGAGAGTTGGCGCTCTTCGCGTATCAAATCGGCGATATTTAAGAAGCTAACACGCAACTCTGGACTGAGAAGACTAGCGGTGTGGGCAGCCTCCCAGCATCCCGGTGGGGGGGGGAGGGGAGGGAAATGGGGAAACTTTTCCGAGAGCAATTTAGACAATTAAACCCCAAAGCCATAACAGTGCCCTGTCTGTGATTTTACTTCCAGGAATCTATCGTAAGGGAATAATGAACGAGCCTGCAGGGATGGATGTACAAAGACACAGTAGTGCTATTTATGATAAGCCTAAATTGGAAGAGGTAAGTCATGGATCGAGGCTAGCCCAGTTTGATAAGCTTACACTGCGTGGTGTAGGATGGACCACTGAGCAACCACTAGACGTATGTACTGAAGGATCTTGAACCGATCGAGGGAAATGCCCGCGAGGCATCTCACATAAAACCAGTATATTAAACCACAAAATCGGCAGGATCCCAATTTTATTGTTTAAAATGAGCATACACTTAAATAAGTGTTAGAAGGGCACACAACCAAGCGGGGGAGATTATGAGGATTTTCTTTTAATGCGATTTCCCCCTTCCCCTGTATTTTGCAGTTTTCTACAACGAATGTTTTCCTAATTATGTTTGAAAACTTAGTCTACGAAGCCTCCTCGCCCCATCGAGTGACACGGTCCTCAATGCCACAGCAGGTTGATGCTGGCCTCAAGCTATGGTTTGGGGCAGGTGGGGTGGCAGGTGGCCCTTTGTGGGCCAGGTTTGCAGAGTGTCACCGCATCATCGGTCCCCGCGGAGGGCCTGTGACCACAGAAAGGAACCCCACCAAAACCCAAACTCACGTCTCCCTATCTCAGCGTCCTACCTGCCAGGTCCCCAAATTACCCGCAGCCAGCCCCATTCCGTATGAAGGAAGTGCACTGGAAGGAAGGTTGCAGTTAAATTACTTACTCTTGTAAATTTTGCCCAAACCAAGGACTTTCTAAAAACATTGCTAGAGGGGCGCCTGGGTGGCTCAGTCGGTTGAGCGTCTGACTTCAGCTCAGGTCATGGGCTCATGGTTCATGAGTTCGAGGCCCACATCGGGCTCTGTGCTGACAGCTCGGAGCCTGGAGCCTGCTTCGGATTCTGTGTCTCTCTCTCTCTCTGTCCCTCCCCCACTGGCGCTGTCTCTCTCTCTCTCTCTCTCTCTCTCAAATTAAAAAAACAAAACCAAAAGGACAGAGTTTGGAGAGCTTCCTGGTTGGTGAACACATGGGAATTTGGGGAGAGTGGTATCCTCACCCTTTCCCCATACCTTGTCCTATGTGTTTCTTCCATCTGACTGTTCCTTGTATAATGAATCGGTGATCTAGTACATGAGATGTTTTTCTCTGAATTCTGTGACAGGCTCTAGCAAATTGATCAAACCCAAGGACGGGGTCACTGGAACCTCTGATCTATAGCTAGTTGGTCAGAGGCACAGGTAACAGCCTGGGCTTGCGACAGGCATCTGAAGTGGGGGGCAGTCCTGTGGGACTGAGCCCTTACCCTGTGGGATCTGACACCATCTACACCAGGTAGAGAGCGTCAGAATTGAGTCGAATTGTAGTACACCCAGCTGGTGTCTGAGAATCGCTTCTTGACGGTGAGAGGAAGAACCCCACACGGGTCGGGACGGGCATTAGCACCATCAGATATGAAGCCAGCCCCTGAGGAGCTCAGGTTCTCGTTCAGAGCCCCAAACCTGCAGGACCCACAGCATTTTGTCCCAAGCTAGATTCCTAAGTCTTCCAGGGCACCAAATGAGCAGGGACCCTGGAGCTGGCCTCTTGAGTCAGAAAAACTCTGGGTCCCTTAGAAGGTTGAACCCTATTCATACGAGGTCCTTGGAGTCACGGCTCTGGGGTCTCTGTCCGGGATGGGTCCTCACACACCTGAAAACTTGGCCGATGAGAGCAGGGCCTTCGTTCCTACTTTCCCAGTGGGGCAGCTGGAAGGGGAAAGGGGGGATCGGCACGTTTGTTCAAAGGACTTGCTGAAGTCTGAAGGCTCGGATTCCTGAGCTCTGAGTGGAAGCCAGACCCTTGTGGGGAAGGACAGACACAGGGAAGGTATTTTTCTTGGATTCCTGGAGTGGGTTTGGGAACCAAGGTCATCAAGTGGATGGAGATCATGATTTACATTGTAGTTGAGGAGCGGGTGGGTGGGTGGAAATTGGGGTCACCTAAGAGACAGAAGCCATGCAATTTGCTTCGTATATGGCCGGCCACTTCTCGAGCAGGAGGCTTTGTTCTATCACCCAGTTGTCTGCGCTGCCGGCAAGAAAGCAATTTCGGGCACTCATTTAGAAATCAACATCCTTCCTGCAGCAAATGCATACTCGCCCCGAGAAGGATCTGGCTCATTACATTTCTCCGGGGACCAGAAACCTTCTCCCAGGCTTGTGCTCACCCAGCACGGCTCCCGCATGACTCAGGCAGGGACAGACGCAGGGCACACTGTTTCAGGACATAGGTGGCCTTGTAGACTGCAAACGCCGGGCGGAGCCCTGCTTCCCCCCCCACCCCCCGCCCCCCCATCGCTGTGGCCCAGCCCCGCTCTCACTTCTTACAGAGCTGAGGGATGGGGCTAGAAGCTGACTCTGTTGCCCATTTCAGTTGGGTCTTGCCCTCCACCCCCCACCTCTGGGGACATAGCCAGTGATAAATAGTATCACAATAAGGCCACCAGTGTAGTGGTGTCACGTGGGTTAACTCAATTCTTCGAACAGCCTCCTGCTTAGCGCACAAGCCCAGGCATGCAGGGTGCTTAGTGGACGGTTGGCCAATCGGTCTCTTTGACCCCCTAGATCTCCGAAGTGCATGCTGGGTCTTTTCAGACCACCGCTGTGCTCGCTACCTGGGATTACGCAGAATACCTCCGGGTAAGGATTTTCGCAGTTAGGATTAATCCTGCTGGCCACCCTTCAAATAAATTCTGCAGCCAAGTCCTCTTCTGTTTCTCTGGAGAAGCCAAATCTGGACCATCAGCCCCGTCAGTGAGAAGGTGCTGAGCCCGAGGCCCGAGCCCCTACCCGCCACATACACAGATCTGTTTCTGTCATGGGCTTGGTTCAATGCAAAGCATTCGTGCAAAGCAATGGCTGAAGAGCTTAAAACATTTCTCCTCTTCCTCGTCTCCGCTGACCCCTGTATGTCCAGGGGGGCCCTGAGTCCCTCTGGAGATGTTTGGAGCTATTTATAAACGTGACACAGGATGATGCCTGGCTTGGCAAGCGGGTCACACAGAACTTGAAGTTTTGGGAGGAGGAAACAGATACCCCGGTCCGAATCTGGCCATGATATCATTTACCTTCTAGTTCGTGGTGGCCCGCTGCCCGGGAAACGCCACCTGATCCCTTGAGGGATCCAGGGCTCTGTGGGAAAGTTCAGTCCCTGAGGACCCCAGCTGGTCGGTTTGGAAATGTCTGGACCTATAACACGCACGAGGGTTGGAGAAGACGCTAGCACTCGGTTTTCTTTGTCGAGTGATGCCCCCAGAGAAGCACTCGTGTATTATAACGAAAACCGGAGTTTCTCTTTGCCTCACCGTCCTCTGCATTGTCCTTTTAGGCAAAAGCATAATCCAGGGCACAGCAAGATGCTTTATGAGTTTCAGACTTCAGACCCAGGTAGTCTATAACTGCATTCTAAAGATGCCCCCCGGATATAATTTGGAGCCCTTTGTGGTGATTTAAAATTTTTGAAATGTTTATTTATTTTTGAGAGAGAGAGAGAGAGAGAGAGCACTAGCAGGGGAGGGGCAGAGAGAGAGGGGACAGAGGGTCCCATGTGGGTTCTGCACTGACAACACAGAGCCTGACACGGGGCTCGGACTCACAAAATGTGAGATCATGGCCTGAGCCAAAGTTTAATGCTCAATCGACTGAGCACCCCTGGAACCCTTTTTGGTGATTTTAAAAGAATCACAGATGATACCTTAGATCTAGATAATAGGAATATTAAGCAAGATTGGAACCAGGCTGGCATGTCATTTAAAAAAAATTTTTTTTTTAATGTTTATTCATTTTTGAGAGACAGAGACAGAGCATGAGCAGGGGAGGAGCAGAGAGAGAGAGAGACACAGAATCCGGAGCAGGCTCCAGGCTCCGAGCTGTCAGCACAGAGCCCGACGCGGGGCTCGAACCCACGAACCGTGAGATCATGAGCTGAGCCGAAGCCGGACGCTCAACCGACTGAGCCACCCAGGCGCCCCTCATTTTTTTTTTTAAAGGAAAATATAGTAGATCCCGAGAAACTGTAGATCTGTGTGACATTGCTTTCCAGAAAACTCCTGAGATTCATTGTTGAATATATGATTTCGACTATGAGGAAAAGATTTCTGGGAGTCTGCACTAGTTCAGAAAGAGCAGGTAAGTCATGCCAAAGTGATGCTATTGCTTGTTCAGATTGTGGTGCTCAGTCAATACCTCCAAGGGATCCCACAAGGGTGTTTGGTCCGTTTCATATGGCATCCGACATAAAACCCTATGCATGAAATGGAGAAATGTGGGTTGGGTAGTGACACGCTTGGACAGGTGAGAGATGGGTTGCTTGAACAATGATGTTTGGAAACTGGATTGATATCGTAGTAGAGGGTGGAGTATTCTGTTCTAGTTTCTCAATGTTTGGAAATGGAAAACCTGCTTGCTAAATTCGTAGGCACTTCGAAAGCGACAGGCAACTAGTCGGCAGACAACCAAACTTGACAGCCAAGCTTGACAGCCTGAAATGGCGGGCTCAGATCAATGCCTGGTGGGCATCAATGCCAACCAGGATGAATGCCAAGGTTGGATTTAGATTTTTAAATGCGAGAGAAACACGTTGGCAATTCATGAGAAGAATCACTGGGGAGTTGAATAGAACACATTGCGGCGTGATTAAAAGAGATACACAATCCCGCCCTACCTTCCTGAAGCATCCGTGTCAAGATCGTGTTCAAGCCATAGTACATGAAAATCAGTTTTCACCTAGTTTCTGTTAGTCCGCATCTCAGTTCAAGTCTGGGCTCTGCATTTCAAGATCCGGGAACAGTGATGAATTCTGGAACGTTGAGCTGGGTGCCCAGAATAAGGAGGCGTGTGGAATGCCATACCAAGGAGAGTGAAGGAAACTTTTTTTAGAGTTTATTTATTATTTTGAGAGAGAGAGAGCATGAGAGTGTGTGCCTGTGTGCACACAGGCTGGAGAGGGGCAGGGAGAGAGGGAAAGAGAGAACCCTAAGCAGGCTCCCCACCATCAGCCCAGAGCCCGACGCGGGGCTCGAACTCGTGAACCGTGAGATCATGATCCGCACTGAAGTCGGACGCTTAACTGACTGAGCCACCCAGGCTCCCCAACAAAGGAAACTTTTTCATTTTGAAAACATGTGTTTTAGTTTTTTACTGCAGAAAAACAAACCCGTGTTATAAAAATTGGGAAAAGTAAAGAGCAGTGGAGAAGAGACACTTGTCTTCTCCCCAGGGAAGAGTTGCTTTTATACTGGAGAAGGTGAGGCCTGTGGAGAGGGGGAGGGGGAGCAGGGTGGAGGGAGGGGGACACTTGGTTGAGAGTCAGGGCTTGGCCTCTGAGATTCAGTTTCCTCCTTATCCAAATGAAGGGCTTGATTAGGTGACCCTTCAGGCCACTTCTAATGTCGTCAATGACTTACTGATAGGACCGGACTGTCTCCTAAACACTTGAAGGGCTGGGAGGTAATCCCAGATTGATCGACACACTTCCAGGTTCCCGAAGATAAAACTAGAATCAGAAGGACAGGTAAACTAAGAAAACTCGGGATAGTTTATTATTAAGTAAGCATTTATTAGGGGCGGCCTGGGTGGCTCAGTGGGTCAAGCGTCTGATTTCGGCTCAGGTCACGATCTCACAGTTTGGTTCCTGAGTTCGAGCCCCGCGTCGGGCTCTGTGCTGACGGTGCAGAGCCTGCTCGGGCTTCACCGTCTCCCTCTCTCTCTCTGCCCCTCCCCTGCTCGCTCCCTCGCTCTCTTAAAAATACACAAATAAACTTTAAAAAAAGTGATTTACGTTGAAATTGCTGTCACAGCTGCAGCCTTGGAAGGCAGCATCGGACGGTCGTGCTTGGTCCCCGTTCTCATAGTCACGGGCTGCTGGGAAAGAAGCAGGGGCCCTTCAGAGCTGTTCCCATAGCCCCTCCCGGCACTTCCCCAGCCACTAGTGGCCTGTGCTCCTTCAGGCTTTCACTGTCATCCCTGCCTTGACCCTGTGTCCTCGAAATGTTCGTCCAGCTCCGGTTTCTTCTCAAATGCCCCTCTTCAGAGAAGCCTTCCTCCCACTTTAAATTTTCTCCCATACCAGGAATCATTCTGTCAACTCGGCCACTTGTGGGTTCCCTTTGTCCGCGTGGAGGGCAGGCTTTGTTCATGTTGTAACATCTGTTCCTACACCGGTGCTGACCCCACATCGGAGGCTCGGGCCATATTCATTTTTTGAGAGAGCGTGAGTGGGGGAGGGACGGAGAGAGAGAGACACACAGAATCCGAAGCAGGCTCCAGGCTCTGATCTGTCAGCACAGAGCCCGACACGGGGCTCGAACTCATGGACCGTGAGATCATGACCTGAGCCCGAAGTCGGATGCTTACCTGATTGAGCCACCCAGTTGCCCCTCTTTGACCTTGGTTTCTGACACAGGGCTCTTAAATCCCTTGGAATTTCTTGGATGATACATGTGTCTGTTCTTTTTTTTTTTTTAGAGAGAGAGAGCCTGGGGGAGAGGGGCAGAGAGAAAGAGACAAAGAGAGAGAGAATATCTCAAGCAGGCTCCACACTCAGTGTGGAGCCCAATGGAGGGCTCAATCCCACGACCCTGGAATCATGACCTGGGCCGAAATCAAGAGGAGGACGCTTCACTTACTGAGACACCCAGGTGCCCCTGGAGTGTCTGTTCTAATGAGGTGACTCTGAGTGGGCTGCTGGAGAGCTTCAGGATGGAGGTTGGTGACCCGCAAGACCAATCTAAGACCACGATTTCAGTCCTGCCTGCCATCCTCTGGGAAGGGGAGAGAGGCTGGAGGTTGAGTTAATCATCCGTCTTGCCTACATGAAAAAGTCTCTACAAAAATCCCAAACCTACGGGGTTCGGAGAGTTTCTAGGTTGATAAACATCTATATGCCAGCAGAGGCACACTCCAGCTCCATGGGGACAGAAGATCCTGGACTCCAGACCCTTCTGGATATTGCCTTATGTGTCTGTTCATCTGGCTGCTCATTGATATCCTTTATCATACCCTTTGTAACAGACCGTCAAATGTTAGTACATGTCGCCCTGAGTTCTGTGAGCCATTCTATCCCGCAAATGATCAAATCCAAGGAGAGGGGTCACAGGAACCTCTGATTTGCAGCCAGGTGGCACAGAAGTTGTAGGTAACTTGGGGACAGGTGGTGACCTGCGATTGGCCTCTGAAGTGGGGGCCATTTACGGGACTGGGCCCTTAACCTGTGGGATCTGAGGCTGACTCCAGGTAGATAATATCAGAACTGAATGGTAGGACACCCAGCTGGCGTCACAGAATTGCTTGGTGTGTAGAAACCTATGCATGTTGGTGTCAGTAGAGCGCTGAGTGTGGTGGCCACGTGAGAGTAAAAGAGAAACACACAGGGCGTTTTTCTCCGACTGGTCCCCTCCCTTCCCCTTCTCCTCGTGACCTGGAAGCTATGTGTTGGGATGGCCTTGGGGCGGCTGTGTCACAAGATGGGGAGATCCAGGGTCCCTGACTCACTGCTGGGAGGACAGCCCCCTCTTTGAGTGAGAAACAGGCTTCTATTGTTTTCGAATATGCAGATTTTGGAATCTGTCTGCTGGAGAAGCTGGCCCGACCAGGTAGGAAATGCTCGCAGGAACTACTACCCTTTCTGCCGATGAGATGAACAGTGAGTAAAAACTTTAGCAAATATTCTTGTTTTTCTAGAGGGCGAGGATTGATACCTAGGATTCCATCTAAAACAAAACCCTAGGGGTACCTGGGTGGCTCAATGGGTTGAGCATCCGACTTCGGCCCAGGTCATGATCTCGCGGTTCATGAGTTCGAGCCCCGCGTCGGGCTCCGGGCTGACAGCTCGGAGCCCGGAGCCGGCTTCGGATTCTGTGCCTCCCTTTCTCTCTGCCCCTCCCCCACCTGCCCTGCGACTCTCTCTCTCTCTCTCTCTCTCTCTCTCAAAATAAGTAAACATTAAAAAAATTTTTTTAAAAGAAACTATATTTCTATCTGTTTCACCTGTTTAAGCTCCCTTGGTCAGACTTTCTTTAGCAAAAGATTTCCGTGTGTTTTCTTTAAGGCGTAAAATGTCAAAGCTTCTAGCATTTACGGAGTGCTTGTGAAGCCCTCAGTGTGCGTCTCACTGAATCCTCCACGACGTCTCTGTGACACGAGTGTTATCATTCCCATCTCTCAGGGTCTGGCAGCTTAGGCTCAGAGAGGCAGACGCCTCGCCCAGGGGCACGCTGGGAGTAGGTGGGGAAGCTGGGTGTTCAGCCCAGCTCTGTCCAACTGCAGGGCCCTACATACTAACTGGTAAGTGACCTCACTGATCTAGTTGAGTCTTCCACTGAACAACCGAATCCCCAGCAAGGGTTTTCTGTGGTCCACACCTAAGCAGCCGGTCACATTTCGGGCCCAATTCAATTTGTAAGAAAGTTCTTCTTTATCCGGGGGTGAAAACTGCCTCCCAGGCCGCCAATAAATGCTTAATGAATCGAGCCACCACGGTCCTACACTAGAACCACTGGATTATGTATGCATCTTTCCATTTAAAAAATTTTTTTTTTCAACTTTTATTTATTTTTGGGACAGAGAGAGACAGAGCATGAACGGGGGAGGGGCAGAGAGAGAGGGAGACACAGAATCGGAAACAGGCTCCAGGCGCTGAGCCATCAGCCCAGAGCCTGACGCGGGGCTCGAACTCACGGACCGTGAGATCATGACCTGGCTGAAGTCGGACGCTTAACCGACTGCGCCACCCAGGCGCCCCTGCATCTTTCCATTTTAAGAAGTCAAAGGATCTGTACGGGAAAAGGAAAGAGCTCAAGAAGAGTTGCCAACCAGCCATCACCGACTGCAGAGAGAGGTGCTTATTATAAAGTCGTGTATTTCGACATCATGGCAAGGACGGAAGTGCAGTGCTGGCTCCTGATGTCCCTGCAGCCCCCTTGTGCCGGACTTTCATTGCTATTTTAAAATTTTAAAAAAATGTTTACCCATTATTGAGAGCGAGCGAGGGAGAAACACGGAGTGTGAGTGGGGGAGGGGCAGAGAGGGAGACAGGATCTGGATCAGGCTGCAGGCTCTGAGCGGTCAGCACAGAGCCCGACGCGGGGCTCGAACTCACGAACCGCGAGATCATGACTTGAGCTGAAGTCGGTCGCCCAACCGACCGAGCCACCCAGGTGCCCCTCATCGCTATTTTAACACCCTGTATCTCTAAATTATGTATCTGAAACGTCTTTATTGGGAATCATGAACAACAGTGCTCTCCTGGTTCATCTTTGGGGTTTATGTCAGGTAGGCTCTCCCAGAATATATATATATATATATATATTATATATATATATACTCATTTAATGAGTAAAATGAAAGAGAAAATTCTGGTCCCAGCTCTGACAATAAGTGTGTGATCTTGTGAAACTTATTTACCTTCACTAAATGACCTTATAAAAATTTTTTTTAATGTTTTTTTGAGAGGGGGGAGGGGTGGAGAGAGAGGGACACAGAATCCGAAGCAGGCTCCAGGCTCCGAGCTGTCCGCACAGAGCCCGACATGGGGCTTGAACCTGTGAACCAGGAGATCATGACCTGAGCCGAAGTCCGACACTTAACTGACTGATCCACCTTCACTAAATGACCTTCTAAACGTATTCTCGGTTTTAAAGACTAGAGGAATGTGGAGTAACCAATATTTAAGCAACGTCAGGAGATCCATGAAAGGAGATGTGTTCCATCTACTCCCACCCACTCCTGCCAACAGGGATTCGAATTTAACTTTGTAGCAATGATCAGAAGGTTCAAACACTTTTTCTCTACTATCTACACTTTTCCACCAAGAGTCCTTTGCTCCACTGTGTACTTGTGCTTATTAATCTCTAATATTGAGAAGGTAGCGTGCCCAGTTCACAAGATCACCCTCGCTCTGGACACCAGCTCCAAGTTTGGGATGCCCCAGGTTTGATAATTCCTTAGAAGAACTCACAGAACTCACTGAAAGCCAATGGTTGCAATATAACGACAAAAGGAAGCGCTGTGTGGGGCAGTCCGGGAGGGTTCCAGAAGCAGGGCTTCTGGTTGTTCCCTCCCCATGGTGTCACGGGCAGTGCTAACTGCTCCCAGCAATGATGGGTGACGTCATTTGTGGAATATTGCCAACCAAGGAAGTTCACCCACGCCTCAGTCTCTATGGGGGCTCCTTCGTCAGCTGTGTATGTAGCTGGTCTCAGTTTCCAGATCTTTTGGAAGTTGAGCTGATATTGCAGGACTTAACAGCGCCCCTCATAAATCACATTGTTAGACATTCTGGTAGGGTCCAAGACGCCCAAGCAAACAAAGACACTCAGCGGTCAGGACATTCCAAGAGCTTAGAGATTACCCACCAGGGGCTGAGAGCAAAGGCCAGGCCTCCTTCTGGGCCAGGTTAAGTCCTTACTATGCCTGTGGAGAAGTTTTCTTTTAGAGAAGTTTGTGAAGGCCAATGTTTACAAACTATCTTGGCTTTTTTTTTTAAGTTTATTTATTTATTTTGAGGCGGATTGGGGCAGAGAGAAAGAGAGAGAGAGAGATTGAGAATCTCAAGCAGGCTCCTCACTGTCAGCTTGGCACCTGGCGTGGGGTTCGAACTCACAAACTGTGAGATCATGAGCTGAGCTGAAACTAAGAGTCAGACGCTTAACCTCCTGAGCCATCCAGGTGGCCCTAGAATATCTCGTTTCCTGTCTGAGACTCAACAGAGTCCACTGCATCATCAAAAAGCAAATGCATTTTGAACATCCACCATGGTGCTCGGAAAATCCTGTGCTAATTGTCCACGAAGTTTACCCTGCCATTCTGAGCCCTGTCTCATCTATCGGCAGACATGTTTACGTGCCCTAGCAGCCCAGGCTAGATGAGGCAATGGAGGTGTTATCGCCCCTTGACCACACAGGGGGCTGAAGCTTTAAGCTGGCTTCTGACCAGCCATTTTTGTCATGGTTGCCAACTCCCAGGGTTCTGAAAAGAAGGCATGACAAGATGTGCCACAATGTCAGCAGCCACACAATCAGTAGTTGACTTGTAGTTCACTCAAGTCCCTTTCACATACGCGCTTTCTCCTCTGCAGGCTCAGGAAATGGGCAACTCTCTGACTCTCCTGAGTCACATTTTTGGGCGATAAAGTTTCCTCGGCTCTGAAAGTTGAGTGGACTTTGCCATCACAGTGGATCTCCAGAACCGGCGAAGTCTGTGCTGTGGACCGAACCGTGTTCCCTCCAAATTCTTGTGTTGAAGCCCTAACCCCCCTGAGCCGAGTCAGACAGTAGAATTCCCCCAAAGCGGTCAATGTGATTCTCTTACAAATTCAGAAAGAACGTGTTTCAGAGGTTCATTTAAACTCTCAGGGGAGAGATCTGCACGATGGTGAAGGCTGTTCTCTGTCAGGCTTTGAAAATGAGCAGCTTACGTGGGCTATGCTCATTGCCTCACGACTCACATACTATTTATTTATTTCTTAAGGTTATTTATTTATTTTGAGACGGAGAATCCCAAGCAGGCTCCACGCCGTCAGCTTGGAGCCTGACGTGGGGCTCGAACTCACAAACCGTGAGATCGTGACCTGAGCTGAAATCAAGAGTTCGACGCTTCACTGACTGAGCCACCCAGGCACCCCACACACTATTTATTAAAAAAAAAATATAGGGGCGCCTGGGTGGCGCAGTCGGTTAAGCATCCGGCTTCAGCCAGGTCACGATCTCGAGGTTGGCGAGTTTGAGCCCCGCGTCGGGCTCTGGGCTGATGGCTCAGAGCCTGGAGCCTGTTTCCGATCCTGTGTCTCCCTCTCTCTCTGCCCCTCCCCCATTCATGCTCTGTCTCTCTCTGTCCCAAAAATAAATAAACGTTGAAAAAAAATTAAAAAAAAATATATATATATTATTTAAGTATAGGTGACATACAATGTTATATTAGTTTCAGATGCACAAAAGTGACTTGACAATTCTAAGATTTGGCTTTTATCTCGTCTCTTCATTGAAACTTCATTTCTGAAGCTCATTCAACTCTTGCCAGTCTGATTTTTTTTTTTTTTCCAGCCGTCACTATCCTAAGTTACTCGGCACACGGTCATCCTGGGCTGCTGCTTTCTGATAAAAAAGAGCTCCCGTCTCCTGGTTGCTTATTAAATGCACATGCAAGTTCCATTACTTCACACACTGTAATTGTATCCAATCCTCACAAGACCTTGCTACCGCATCTATTTTGTGCCTACGGACACTGAAGCACTAGGAGGTTAAGGTACTTGACCAAGGTCACATAGGGGCAAAGCCAAGATTCAAACTCAGGCAATCTGGGCCCAGTTCCCGGCACACTTACTCTCCATACCACATTGTCCCCACCCTCTTTATTCTCTGCCTCGGGGTACCTGGCCAACTGCTCCTCAGCCAAATTCCTTTTGTCTTAATCATCCCTTCTAGTAACACGCGCGTTAACTCTGGAGTCGGGGGGCGTGCTTGGGTTCTAGTTTCATCGGCTACTTACTACCCACGTAATCTTGGTCAAGTTTTTTTATTAGGGCTAGTCCTCAGTTTTACCATCTCTAAAGTGGACGTAATAAGTCTAGCTGACAGAGTTGTTTTGAGAATTAATTGCGATAATGTGAGCAGAAAGCCTGATATTAGTAAGCATTTGTTAGATACCTGAGCGTATAGTTTGCCTCGCGAATACGAGATGGGGCTTCTTTCCCTGGGATCCATTAGCTGGCACGGGGACAGGATGACAGGCAGGCAAATGTCTTGTGTGTACATCTATTTTTTTCTGGGGAAAGAGCCCATAGCTTTATTTATATTCCCAGAAGAGTATGCGACCCCCACCCCCTCCAACTGGAAACCACTGAATGCTAGTGGGCCCGGAAGTTGAGCCCTGAGTCTTTCACATTTCCAGACCTGGGTCTTTTAGGTTTCCTCCCCCGAGCACAGTGCTGGACGCACAGCAGGCTCTCCGTGACGTGCAGGAAACCGAATTCGACTGCAGTTCGGCAGTGGATGTCAAGGCCTCGGATGGTGGGATCCCTTGTGTTGCCAACCTGTTTTCTTGCATACAAAGATGCCCACTGTGGAAAGATTTCCCAAATCGCTTCTTTTGTCCAACAACAATAATCCAAAGCGGACTATTCCAAATGTTGCATTGAAAAAGGACTCTAGTGACATCACATCACGCTGTGACATCTACGGTTGGCGGACTGCCACCTGGGCGGAGGGGGTGGCTATGTGCAGGGCAAGTCTGTATTGGCCCTCTTCGCCCTTCCCTCACTCAAACACCATGACATAATAACGGCTGCTATGTAAAGAGTGGAAACACAAGCTATTCATTCTTATTTTTATCCATCTACTTGGGGATTGTGATGCCCACCCTCAATTCAAAAAGGGCTCAAGTGTATTTAGATATCGGTTTCCCATTGAGATATATAATATATCTTGCCTCCCTACGTAAGATCTGTGAGGTTTACGTTACATACCCCTGCGAGTCCCACTGAATTAAAAAAAAAAAAAGTTTACACGTTACATCAGTTCGGAAGAATTAATGATTTTCAAACCAAAAAGGACTCATGCATGAAGAAAGGATTCATCATGGGTTTAAGTGAGCATCCCAAATACACCATGCGCTAGGATAAGATCAGTAAAAGAGGCGACCAAAAGGACATTAAAACAGAACAAAGTGATGGGAGGTTGGTGCACGAGAGTGGGCCACACGTTTGCCCCTGCCTCTGAACTTGACACACTCGAAGCCAAGCAAACCCACAGGAGTTTCGGCGCCCAAATGGTAAAAATAAGTCAATGCGTCAACAGAGGACCCAGACAGATTTCTCCTGTGAGATTTCACAAGGGGATCATGGGTAAAGGGGCAGACAGGGCATTTCGACTCCCTTGCACGGATTTAAAAGAAAGTCGCACCTGGCTGTTTCTTGGAGAATCCACCCGTGAAGCCAGTGCCCTAACACCACATATAACGCCTCTGTGAGACACCAGAGAAATGCTCTTGAAGCACACTTGTCCCATGGGTTGGCTAGAAACAAGGAAAAGATTTAGAGGGGGGAAATAATCGCTTAGAGCGATGGAGTGAGTGCATACCCATTAGGCAATCCTCCATGAAAAATACGTTCTTGTTCCCAAGCCTAATAGAGTTGGGGGCTCTATTCTCTGGGGTGACGGGGGGGGGACCTGGAATATAGATTTTCTATGCTGCTTACCTAAGTGGACAGTAGCGTGTCCATCCTTCCATGAACATTATGAAGCCGCAGGGGGAAAAAAAAAGGCATCCTGGTCTACACGGGGGTGGGCTGACAGAGTATATGCAGGTTGGGCCAAGATTTCTTCAGAAACACACACAACTAGGCAACCTGGGGCTCAGCGTTCAACATCGTGGAGCACTCTTTCAAGGCAGGCGCTACCAATGCAGCCAGATGAGACTGTGTTCTGACAAATTGCCATGGTAATCACACTGTGTTTCTGGATTTGACGGCTTATTATCTAGTAGTCAAGGTAATTGGGGGTATTTTTGCTTCTCTGCTAGATGGGACCAAGCGTAGGAAGATCAGGGACAGGGGATTGCTCCGGAGGGGGCCGGAGGCTCTGTGCTAGAAGTCAAGCGAAGAGAGAGAGAGAAGGAGGCGGGGAGAGGGAGGGAGAAGAGGGAGGAAGAGCTTGTAGGGCTGTTCAGCGAACGGACTAGAACAGTCGGTGAAAGGCAGCAGAGGTGGAGGAAGGGCAGAGGACATAGGGGTGGCCACAGTATGAATGTTTGTGTCCCTCTCAAATTTCTATGTTGAAACCAATGCCCCCCACCCCCCGCCCACTTATGCTTCTTACTTCCCACCCTTCCAGTTGGTATTAGGAGATGGGGCCTCTGGGAGGTGATTCGGGGCTGGAATCACCTCAGCCCTGGAGACAGGGGTCTCTCACCTGACGGCCCGCCCCAGGGCTGAGGAGCCACTCAGAGGAGCTCAACTAGTGGTCAAGCTCAGGGTCTGTGGTCAGTGGGTCCTGGAGCAGAAGCTCTAGGCCTGTTCTCGGTAAGTGAAGGACTTTGGGTGGTTTCCCTTCCCCTCCGTGGGACTCCCGAAGCCGCTGGCCAGGAAGGAGTCTAACTTCTCTTCTGCAGAGAGATGGTGCAAATGGCCGGCGTTCTCTGCACGGCCACCCTCTGCCTGTTAACGGGGCTGCAGGCTTCTCGGTAGGAATTCAAGCTACACACTGTGTTTCATCTTTTCATTCTTCCCATGGCTGGTAGGGCCTTGAGACAGAAGGTTATGCCGACCAGGAACAATCCAGGCAAACAGATGCTTGGCCTAGATCTTGTTCCTGTGAAAGGAATTCTCTGTGTGTACTTTTGTGTATGACAATTCCTGGCTACGTTCGTTGTAGACAAGGAGGGAAGGAAGGCAGTTAAACAGTCCTGAGGTGTCCTGGGGGATTTTTTTTTTAATGTTATTTTTCTAGACTCTCTTATTTAGAGTCTGGATGAGCCCACAGCTCTGACAGCTCTTTCCCACGCCACGGGCCCAGCTTCCCCTTCAGCTGAGGATCGGGGGAGGCCTTGTGGGTGTAGCAGCTCAGCTAGGCCTGCCCCTGACCGTGTAGACCCCTTATCTGATCAGGTCCTTGCTCTCTGCAGGGCCGCCAAGGGGAGTTGGTGCTTGTGCGCGTGCCCCCAACTGGGCTGATAAGGTGGCGGGTGAGAGGACGGGCACAGGAAATACGGCCTGATAGACGTGATCACACCAGCGAGTGATTGCGCGTGGGGCACCCGGTCACAAAGATGACATTTTGACTGGGACTGGGAGAACGGACATGCCGTTAGCAGGAACTGGGACTCCAGAAGAAGGGATGGGCGGGGCGAGGACGGTGGTAGATACGAGCACTGAGCTCGAAGTGGTAGCCAGCTGGGCGCGAGGGGAGGACGGACGGTGACCTGGAAGGCGGTGTGGCCCCCAGAGTGGGGGCGGGGCACCGGGGCATTGATGCCGTGATGCAGAGGGGTCACCGCTGCTATGCGATCCCTCGTGCGGGGGTGGCAAGAGGAGAGCGGAGGGGAAAGAATGGGGGGAATCCGTGGCTTAAAAAGGGAGACGGAGAAATAGGAAGCTGCCAAGGAAACTGGGAAACCCATCCGAGAGGAGGAGTCAGGACCGGCCGGTGTGTTGAACAAAGCGCCTGATTGCTCGGCAGACAAATCCGCTCTGCTCAGTGTAGAAGAAAAGACACATATTTAAAAACTTTGCCTGGGTGGCTTCCAGAAGCTCTGGACGGGCTGGAAAACACAGGTGTGGAGCTCTCAGAGGAAGAATAGCCACGGAGACCGCCACTGCCCTGGAGCCCTGGGTGTGCGGCTCCCATCCCTGACTCGGCTGGCTCTGGTCCCTGGGGTTTCTCCGAGCGCTGTGGCCACTGCTGCCCCAGGAACTCAGCCTTGAAACTGACACCGCGGCCAGAGAGCCTCCTGGTCCCTGCTTCCGATGCAACAGGAAACCCTGATGGCCAGCCTCGGGACAGGAGTATCTGACGAACAGAGTTTAGGGTCTCATAACTGCACTCCAGCCGCAAGAGAGGGTCTGGGAGAATATCTAGCGTTTGTAGCTTCTCCACTGGGAGGTGAACTTATAAAAAGGGTAGGGTGGACGGGCGACTTGTGAGTATGTTCGTGTTTGGAGAGGGGGCGGAGGGGAGGGCTCGGGAGAACTGGGAGCAGAGCCCGTGACCTGAAAAGAACATCTTCTCAGAAGAAAGGACAAGTGAAGCGGAGAGAGCTCTTGGAAGACGGCCTCCCTGCGCTAAAGAAAGACGAGGTTATTGACCCAGGATGGGGTGGCACCCTGAGGGGGAGATAGTGCCGGATGCTTGGGGAGGGCTCTGGGAAGCAGGGAGCCCAGAGAATCAGCCATGCATTTTTGTGACCAGACTGAGTCACCAGCAGGCCTTTTTTTTTTTTTTTTTTAATTTTTTTTTTAACGTTTATTTATTTTTGAGACAGAGAGAGACAGAGCATGAACGGGGGAGGGGCAGAGAGAGAGGGAGACACAGAATCGGAAGCAGGCTCCAGGCTCCGAGCCGTCAGCCCAGAGCCCGACGCGGGGCTCGAACTCACGGACCGCGAGATCGTGACCTGAGTTGAAGTCGGACTAGCAGGTCTTAATAACGAATCTGTACGCCTATGTAGCAAATAGCTATTATTTTCCTATAGTCTCCCAGGATTCAGCGTTGCTTTCTATTGGCTCCCCAGTCACCCTGGTGGAGAGGCTCTCCCAGGGCTGCCTCTCACTGAAGCCTCCCTCTGCCAAAGTCAAGGGGGCAGATCTTCCCCCTCTTGTCCATCCAGGTCCCTGCAGCCTGGCCTCGGAGGTCTCCTTGAGGCCTGCCTGTTTTCCACCTTCTCTGTGTCTTCTGTGAGCTTCTTAGGCCATTCCTAAAATTTCCCTCTTGCTTAAGAAACCAGTTCCCAGGGGCGCCTGGGTGGCTCAGGCGGTTATGCGTCCAACTTCGGCTCAGGTCATGATCTCATGGCTCACGAGTTCAAGCCCCGCATTGGGCTCTCTGCCAGCTCAGAGCCTGGAGCCTGCTTCGGATTCTGCGGCTCCCTCTCTCTCTGCCCCTCCCCTGCTTGCGCACTGTGTCTCTCTCTCAACGATAAATATTAAAAAAACAAAAAGCAGCTCCAAGTCCACAACGTTTGCCACAGTTGTATCTTGTAACCACTGTTTACGGGCCCTAACCCCACCTGCAAATATGACGGACACTCTCATCCACATCGGCAGCTTTCCGTGCTGTATGAACAGACTATTCTTTTTTTTTTTTTTAATTTTTTTAATGTTTATTTTTGAGAGAGAGAGAGAGAGAGAGAGAGAGAGAGAGACAGAGTGTGAGTGGTGGAGGGAGAGAGAGAGAGGGAGACAGAATCTGAAGCAGGCTCCAGGCTCCAAGCCATCAGCACAGAGCCTGACGCGGGGCTCAAACTCACAAACTGTGAGATCGTGACCTGAGCCGAGGTCAGATGCTCCACCGACTGAGCCACCCAGGCGCCCCGATTGTATTCAAATTCCTAACAGCTTAAGATCAACATACTTAAGATCAACTATATCCCACGTTTTTATCCCTCTTACACGTGCTGTCAAATTAGAACATTCTCATCTTGTTCTTCTTAGACACAAAGACAAACCTCCACGTGGGCACGCACAGTTTTGTGTGCCTATCACTCCTCCTTCTGAGGAGTCACTCCATCCTTATTCCCTGGGCTGTCAATCTCAGCCTGCCACCCTATCGCCATCGACAGAGATGGGCACGTTTCCCAGGCTTGGCCGATCATGTCACTTCCTACACCTGCCAACGGCTAAGCATGTGACCAGAGAATCTTTGTTCTCTTATGCTGGTGGTCCTCAGCTAAGACAACATAAAGCTACAAGGGGTTCTTCCTCAGCTATGTGGAAGAAGCCCATTTACATTGGGGGGTGGGGGTGGGGGTGGGGGTGGGAAAGGCCAGCCCCAGGAGGAAAGCAGAGCTCAAAGACAGAAAGAAACAGAATCCCAATGAAATTGACTGGGACTCTGGGTTTAGCTCGGCCAGAGTCAGTAAATGTCCTTTCTGTTTAAGCTGGCTGAATTGGTTTTTTATCACCTCCAAGTGGACGAGCCCTGATGAATAATAACACTTACAAAAATTAGAATCAAAGTAGCACGCTTAAGTGTGCACAACAGGTAAAAGCAAAACAAATCGGGGCACCTGCGTGGCTCAGTGAAGCGTCCAGCTCTCGATTTCACGAACCATGTGATCAGACCCCGCGCGTTGGGCTGCATGCTGACAAGGCATAGGACTCTCTCTCTCCCTCTCTCTCTGCCTCTCCCTCACTTGGGCGTGCTCTCACTCTCAGATAATACACTTAAAAAAAAAATAAAACAAATCATTCCTAGTTCTATTTTCAGCTATACGAAAAACAAAAACCAAAAAACAAAAAAACCCAGTATATTACCTTGTAAAGCAGGACCACAAAGCACTCAGGGAAGTTAGCTGCTGCCCTTTTCCTGCAGGGGTGAAGTTTATTTCTCTCTGAATCTGGGCTGGACTTGTGGTTTGTTTGAGTATTAGACGCAGGAGAAGAGATGTATATGACCTTCCCAGGCCTTCCAGCTTGCCATTACCCTCTCAGAAGACAGGGGCGAGTGGAAAAGCCAGTCTAGCCTCCTGAGGATGAGGCCACAGGGAGGGGACCAAACGAGGCCAGTGCACAGCCAGCCCCCCCAGCAGGCATGGGAGGCCCTCATGAGCTCAACTCTCTCCGGCTAAAGGCCACTGTACAGTGAGTCTAGACCAGCAAGGTGAAACCAGAAGTGCCTGGCTAGCCCACAGAGTTGTGAGAAACAAGCCATCTTTTTGTAATGTTAAACCACTAAGTTTTGGGGTGTTTAATCACGCAGCCAAGGCTGAGACAGCTTGCGTTCTGCATTTTTCATACAACTGCACATTGTCATTTCCCCCCAGGTTATTAATATATTTGTTACCATTCTTTGGGTCGCAACCATCCCAAACCACCCCTGGCCACTTCCACAAAGGTGAAATGCATTAGAAGTGTCTCAAGGGGGGTGTCTCAAGGATCAAAAGGCAAAGTTGGGGAAGAGAGAAGTCAGGGCTGCTGTGGGGAGGTCAACAGCCAGGGCTCATGCAGTGGTCCATCCAGAAAACTGCCCTTAACAATCCAGGGGTAATGACTCCTGGACTGCTCATTTCAAGTTCTCAGGACAGTCTGACTTGTCCCATTTGGGCAGTGTCGACCTCTGGATCAGTCGGCTTCCATGAGGGGCTGAGGCAGAATATGAATGAAGACAGAAGCAAAAATAGCAGATGAAGGGGCGCCTGGGTGGCTCAGTCAGTTATGCATCGGACTTCCACTGAGGTCATGATCTCATGGCTCACGAGTTCAAGCCCCGCGTAGGGCTCTCTGCCAGCTCGGAGCCTGGAGCCTGCTTCAGATTCTGCGCCTCCCTTTCTCTCTCTGCCACTCCCCTGCTCGCACTGTCTCTCCATCTTTCAAAAGTAAACATTAAAAAAAAAATTTTTTTTTAAATAGTAGATGAAAAAAAAAAAATAGGTGAATGGAGGAAAACCCACTACGGAAGCCAGACCGGTGTAACTCACTCATGGATGGCCTAGGCCTGCTTTTCAACCGTTTTAAGTATTTTGATTTTCCAAAGCTGCTTTCGAATCTTTTTTGTTACGAATGTATCAAGGCTCCTTTTAACGGAGGGTAAGGATCTGCGTGGGGCCACACTTGAAACTCTAACGACTGCAGCAACATTGTATGCTGCCGCACGAGGCAACTGAATCTGTCCAGGCTTTCTGTGCTGACGTCTCTGAGAGGGTGGATTGGCGGGTTTAATGAAGTTGAAAAAAATGTTTGGGGTGCCGAGAAGAAAGGAATTCGTATTAACACGTGGAAAGGGGTTAAACCCACAGTAACAGGTGCTGCGTGAACACAGGAAGGAAGCAAGAGCGACCGCGGGGACTCGTTTCTGGGAGAGGAGAGCAGCGCAGGGGTGTCAGGAGGGGAGCGCAGAGGGTGCGACCCCGGGGGGGCTGCGCCGTTCACTGGACGGGGTAGCAACCCCAGCCCCTAACTGACGCCTCCCGCGGTGGCGGGCGCCTGGGACGGCGCCTACTGGGGACGCGGGGGCGCGGGCGCCTGGGCCGGGTGGGCCGGGGACGTGGGCCTGGGGCCCCGGGCTGGCAGACGCGCTGCACCCCCGCGCCTCGCGCTCGGCACCGAAGCGGCCGCCCCCACGCAGCGGGCGGGGGCCGAGACCGGGAGCGCGCGGGGGAGGCGTCTGCTCCCGGGGACTGAGGCGGCGCCTTCGCCTGCCGGCTGCCGCAGGGACGCGGGCCGCCGCGCCGTCGGCGACATCTTGCTCGGCAGGAAAGCGCGGGGGAGAGCGGGCCGCTCGGAGCTGCTGCGCCACGCGCACGGAGGACGGGCCGGGGACGCAGGGCCAGGCCGGCGCGGGACCGAGGAGGTAAGCTCGGAGGGCTCCCCGAGGACCCCCCGCCCTTGCTTTGCCTCACTCCTGCCCCCGCCGGTCCCCGGCTTCCCGCGGCCCTGTCACACCAGCCCGCGGCCTCTGGCCGCCGTCCCCCGGGGTGACCCCCCCCAGCCCCCGCAGTCCTGGCCGCTGCGCCCTCCTCCTGGAGCCTCCCGCGCGGTACCCCGCCGGGGCCGTCAGGACAGGGTCACGGGACGAGGCGCTACCTGGCCCCGTCCTCCCGGGCCCCGCCCCTTCCCGGGGCCGGCCGCCCGCTCCCTCCGCCCCCTCACCTCCGCCCCCTCCCGGGCCCGGCCCCCTCTGCCCGCGCCCCGCCCCCCCGCCCGCGCCCCGCCCCCGCCCGCCCCGTCCGGGCGGGGCTCCGGGTTTAAACGTCGCGGCGGGCCGGGTCGGCGGGAGGGGCGGGGCGGGTTTCTGTGTCGTGTCCCCGGCTCCGTAGGCGGCGGCGGCGGCGGAGCGGAGCCGCGCGCGCTCAAGCCCGCGGGAGGCACCATGTCCCCGGGGAGCGGGGTGAAGAGCGAGTACATGAAGCGCTACCGGGAGCCGCGCTGGGAAGAGTACGGGCCGTGCTACCGGGAGCTGCTGCACTACCGCCTGGGCCGCCGGCTGCTGGAGCAGGCGCACGCGCCCTGGCTCTGGGACGACTGGGGCCCGGCCGGCGCCTCGGACGACTCGGCGTCGTCGGCGTCGTCGGGCGCCGGGGGCCCCGCGCCCCAGTTCGCCCCCGCCTCGCCGCCGCCGCCGCCCGCGGAACCCGCGGCGCGGGAGGGGCCGGAACGGCGGGCGCGGGGGCCGGCGGAGGAGCAGGGCGCGGAGGCGGCGGAGGCCGGGGAGGCTCGGGACGCGGCGAGCGCGGAGGAGGCGGCGGACGTGGCTCTGCCAGGTACCGGGCCGGGAGGGGGGACGCGAGGGGGCCGGGAGGGGGCTGCCCCTGGCGTCCGAGCTGCCCAGCTCCGTGTCTCGCAGCGCTCAGGGCAAGCCCTTCCTATTTATTCATTTTTTGTTTTGTTTTCTGGTAGACGGAGAATGCGCCTCCCTGGCCGAAATAAGGGTGGTGTCAGCCCCGCCTCCGCCCTCCCGCCCTTATTTCCGTCAGCGGGTGGCTCTGGGTTGGGCCCGCTGTGAACTGGGTTGAAGTGGCGCTGAACTCCGGGTCTTCCTCCGAGGGCCGTGGTTGCCTTAGTGAGCTCCGAAATCCCATCTATTTATATCTAAGCACCTCCCCCCCCCCCCCCCCCCCCGTAGAGGAGCCCAGCTTCCGTCAGATTCTCAGAGGGGACCGAGCCCAAGAGGTTAAGGTCGCTGAGCCCAGCTTTCAGTCTTATGAATGGGGCCGCTGTTTTTCTGTGTTAAGTCCCTGACCTCGCTGCATTGTCCCTGAAGAGTATTTTGAATTTGTTGACGCAGGCGGTTGCGTAACTCCTGGTTGGTGGGAGAATATTCGTTGTAAGTGCGAGGTGCTCTCCGCTTCTTGCCCACCCACTCGTCCCCCGTGCGCGCACCCCTCATCAAAAGGCTGCCGCGGGGTGGAGGTGGAGCCGTAGCTGGAAGACGGCCCTCGGGTGCTGTGCGTCTTCTGTTTCTGCCCTGGTCCTCCTCCACCTTCTTTCCTGGCCAGACGATGGCAGAGTTGGGGTCTCAGCGCGGGAGGCCGGATGGACGGTCGCTGGTGCTTGGGGCCGGGCTAGATGCCTTAGGATACAGCCTGGAGTAACCAGGGGTTCCCTCCTGCTACTTTCTAGCGTTGGCCAGACACTCCCCCCACCCCTCCCCTCCCCCAGTCCCAGTTCTCCACCCCCGTCCCGGGTCACTCGATTTTAAAGAGGCTTGGGCGAGAAAAGTAACCAAAATGTGTTGACAGCTTATTATCCCTCCAGGCGCTGATCTTGGAATATGTATTTGCTCGCTCAGCGTTCAAAACAATTCTAAGTGGTAGGGGTGTAATTTTTATCTCCGTTTCATAGATGAAGAAATGGAAGCTGGGACAGATGATCAGTGACTTCAGTTTTGTTTGTTTACGGCACCGTAAAGCGGGGATTAATCAGCTTTTCAGTCTCTCATCGCAGCCCCTCTGCGAGAGGCTGGAAGAGAGAAAACTGAATCTTTTAGTCACAGAGCCAGCCTGCTTTGTTGCTGTTCTGTCAACTTCAGCCATTCTCAGTGCATCCTAGAGCTGCCTTTCCATCCTCGGATAACCTGTAAATCCCCCAAGATTTGTGGCTGTGTAGTAGCTTCCTAGCTAGCTTCTAGCAGCTTCCTACCTTCAATGATCCCTGGTGGAAATTTGAATAACAGAAGGCAGAGGGGGCAGGGGCACATGCCTTCTGGTTTAGTCCCGTGGACACTGGCCCACCAGCTAAACTGTGAGATGTACTTGAGGTGCCTGTGTTTGCCTGAGTTCCTGATTATTTTGGTTTCCTTAGAGACACGGAATCCTACTAGTGGCTGAGGTCAGTTATTTCTTATCTGCTGATATTTCTGGCTTAGGCATCAGGCAGAAGAAAGGATGTTTGTTGTGTCCAGGCCTCTCCGTTGCAGGACCATTTGCTTTGCTCCTGCCTGTTGATTCCTATGTCTGGCAAGACTGAAAAATCCTTGTTTTTTACGTGGATGGTTTTATATACTAGAATGATGAGTCCTCTTGAGTTTCTATGAAACAAACCTTTGGTTCTTGTTTTTACTGAAGCCGTATGTACACATAGAAGCATCTAGTTCTGTATGGCTTATTACAAGGATCCAGCAGACACACAGGGCAGCCCCCTGTTCCTTAGAGGACCACTTCCAGCGCCTGTGGCTTTTCCTTTGGTGTTGATTTTTCTCCGAGTGACAAGGCTTTTGTTGACACTCCTTAATTTTTTTTCTTTCAGTCTTTAGCATTATCTATTGGCTTTCACTCCCTCCTAACCCATACACACGGGCCCTCCCCACACCTGCTCAATAGTCGTCATGGAGTTTGTTGCACCTACAACTGTATCTACATTATTGTGCCTGGAAAATGTTGTGCCAAGCCGCCCTGTATTGTTTGCCGTGACTCCTTTTTCTTTCTTTCACAATACAACCAACGCATCAGGTTCGCTCTCGCTCTCGACATCTGAAGACATCCCTCCCAGCGTCTCTGACTTACTTCCATCTGGCCTGGTTGCTGCTCTCTCTTGCCTGCCTGGTTCCATGTTGGGCGGGCCCTTGGCTACCACCCCAGGGACTCCTTGGCTTCTCTTACGTAGGAGCCCTTGTGCGGCTCTCACATCATCTTCCTTCTTGGTTCACCCCTCCCGTCGGAACTTATCTTCTAGTAGCTTCCCGAGAAAGCGTATGTGCGAGGTTAATTTTCTGAGAGCTGGCACGTCAAACGATAGCTTGTATTCCCGCCCTCGTGATTTGGGGAGTTCGTGGCTGAGCCTGGAATTCTAGGTTGGAAGAACTGTCTCTAAAGAGTCTGGAGGCATTTGCTGTGTTGTGTTGTAACTTGCGGTATTGCGCTAGGGTCCTCTGGTCACCCGATTCTTGATAACGTGTCCCCACCCTCAGGAAGCTTTTAGGGTCTTCCCTTTGTCCTTTGCGTTCCGAAATTTCTGCTTGATCTAGGTCTGTCTTCCTCCAGTGTGCTTGTGAGCCCTTGCAGTGAAACTCCTGCTTTGTCATTTTGGGAGGTTTTGTTTTTTCACCTCTATTTCTGTTCCTGTTCCTTTCTTCTCGAACTCCTTAGTTGGATGTTAGACTTCATGAATTTCTCCTCTACCTTTCGAATGTTCATCTGTCTTTTTCTTCTGTTTTTTTTCTGGGCGATATTCTCAACCTTATCTTACAACTCTTTCTTTCTTTCTTTCTTTCTTTCTTTCTTTCTTTCTTTCTTCTTTCTCTTTCTTTCTTTCTTTCTTTCTTTCTTTCTTTCTTTCTTTTATTTTAGAGAGAGTGAGAGACAGCGAGCGTGAGCAGGGGAGAGGGGCAGTGGGAGAGAGAGAGAGAATCTTAAGCAGGCTGCATGCTCAGTGTGGTGCCCCCCCGCCCCCCACAACTCTTCTATTACTTTTTTTTTTCATCTGTGGGATTCTATTTATTTTTAAATTAATTTTGTTTTCTGGACTTGCTACCTTCCCTCCCTACCTTCTCCCCCCCCCCCCGTTCCTCTTTTTATTCCTTTGTTATAAAGTTCATTTATTTATTTTGAGAGTATGAGTGGGGATGGGGTAGAGAGATGTGAGGCTTGAACTCACAGAAACACGAGATCACGACCCCTGAGCAGAAACCAAGAGTCCTGCGCTTAACCAGCTGAGCCACCCAGGTGTCCCTCTTTTTATTCCTTCGTAAAAAACAGTATTCTCTTCTCAATTCGTGCATATAGTGTCTTTTATTATCTTGCTGAGGATATTACTAGAAGTTTTTCTTTTTTATGTATTTTCTTCTCATTGCATTTCTACGGCCTAGTTTCTGGCTCCCCACCCTCTCCCCACTTGCGTTTCTTTTTGCTTTTAACCCTGTATTTCATGTTAGAGACCTTTTTGAAATGTCTGATGATCCTTGGCTTCTCACTCTTATTTAAGAGACGGGTACGAAAAAGCTGTCAGGACGTTCTGTGCACCTGGTGGGTGTTAAGGAGTGTTCACTGTGATATGCCTTGAAGCATGCTTTGGAGAGTCCTCCGAACTGTCTCTAGTGCCTTCATATGTCTCCTTTTCACTTAAATTTTATTTTTTAGCAAATTTACACATATGCATAATTTTTTAAAAATATGCTTAAAACGGGGGCGCCTGGGTGGCGCAGCCGGTTAAGCGTCCGACTTCAGCCAGGTCACGATCTCGCGGTCCGGGAGTTCGAGCCCCGCGTCGGGCTCTGGGCTGATGATGGCTCGGAGCCTGGAGCCTGCCTCCGATTCTGTGTCTCCCTCTCTCTCTGCCCCTCCCCGGTTCATGCTGTCTCTCTCTGTCTTAAAAAAATAAATAAACGTTGAAAAAAAAAATTAAAAAAAAATATGCTTAAAACGAAAAAAAAAAAAAAAATCTGACCTATTTCCCACCCATGCCCCTCGCTCCCGCGGATGCTCCTTCCAACTCTTTTTAGCTTTCCTTTCAGCGACGCCCGCCCTCTTCTCATCTAGAGGCTTTTTATTTTATTTTCTTCTTTTTTTTTAACGTTTGTTTATTTTTGAGAGACAGAGCACGAGCCGGGGAGGGGCGGAGAGAGAGGGAGACACAGAATCCGAAGCAGGCTCCGGGTTCTGAGCTGTCAGCACAGAGCCCCACGCGGGGCTCGAACTCCTGAACCGGGAGGTCATGCCCTGAGCCGAAGTCAGATGCTTAACTGACTGAGCCACCCAGACACCCCTCCGTTGGCTGTTTAAATGTTATTTTAAACATTATATATTGACTTCCCATCATGGGAGATGATGTAAGCTTAAGATCTTGGCTCTGCCCCGCCCACTCCCTGACATTTACCAGCCCCCGGTTTGTCCCACAGTATTAACTAGGTGACTATTTTGTTTAAAGCACGATTCTGCGTTTGAATTATTGTGGCTATGTAGAAGTATGCACAGGCGGGCCGTGTAGTATATTCTGACTACATTTTCTTTTTATTTATGTTTTTCCTGAAGTTAATCATTGTTTTACCTTTTTGTATGCGTGTGTGTGTGTGTGTGTGTGTGTGTATTCCCATGACTACTTCACCCTGAAATAGTCCGGTAGTATTTTATTTATTTATTTATTTTATTTTATTAAAAAAAAAATTTTTTTTTCAACGTTTATTTATTTTTGGGACAGAGAGAGACAGAGCATGAACAGGGGAGGGGCAGAGAGAGAGGGAGACACAGAATCGGAAACAGGCTCCAGGCTCCCAGCCATCAGCCCAGAGCCCGACGCGGGGCTCGAACTCCCGGACCGCGAGATCGTGACCTGGCAGAAGTCGGACGCTTAACCGACTGCACCACCCAGGCGCCCCATAGTCCGGTAGTATTTTAAAACTTGGCATATGCTAGACACATTAGGTGTTCTATTCATTTATTTTTCTTTTTTCCCTTGGAGACTTTTTTTTTTTTTTTTTTTGAACCCCCATCCTCCTATTCCAATTTAGACGTTGTGCTGTCAGTCTGGGACTTCTCTTCACTGTTTCAGTATTTCTTTTGCTCACATCCTTTCTCTGATCTCTCTTGTACATCTCGAGTGTTCCTTCGTGTGGCTTATCCCTTCCTTCTGGGGTAACATGTCCTCTGTACGTCCTGAGAAATGTTGCATGGGAATAGAAATTTTGTGACCTTGCATGACCGAAAATGCCTGTATTGTATCCAAAGGCTGGATTGATATTTTGCAAGGTAGAGAACTATAGATGAGAAATTTCAGTGTTTAAAGATATTATTATATTGCATCCTAGTTTTTGGTCTTGCGTTTTAGAAGTACCATGCCATTCCAACACCTTGTATATGTGACCTCTTTTTTGGGGGGCGGAGAGAGCAGTTTTTAATAGATTCTCTTTATCCTAGGTGTTCTAACAGTCTATGTCTTTGTTTTTTTTTTTAAGTAAGGTCTACACCCAAGGGGCTTGAATACCAAGATCAAAGTCGCATGCTCTACTAACTGAGCCAGCCAGGTGCCCTTTATGTGTATGTCTTTTTTTAAAAAAAGTTTTTTAATGTTTATTTGAGAGAGAGAGAGAGACAGAGCACAAGTGGGGGAGGGGCAGAGAGCGAGGAAGACACAGGCTCCAGGCTCCGAGCTGTCAGCACAGAGTCCGACAAGGGGCTCGAACTCATGAAGTGTGAGATCATGACCTGAGCTGAAGTCAGATGTTTAACCGACTGAGCCACCCAGGTACCCCTGTCTTTTGTCATTTATTGGGCTGACAACTTGGTGGGCCTTTTTAGTCTGGAAACTTCTCGTTTAGTTCGGTAATATTTTCTAGTACTGTTTAAATAATTTCCTATGCTCTATTTGCTTTTTCTTTCTATATTTACTTTTAGTTGGATGGTGTGACTCCTGGATCAAACCTCTAACATTTTTATTTAAAACTTTTTTGATATTGGAATTTGGGGTTCTGTTTTCTGGAAGAACTCTTTAACTGTATCTTCCAATCTTTATATTGAAAATTTTAGTTCTGTCATCCTAGTTTTAAATTTTGGAAAGATTACCTTTTTTTTTCTTTTGTCCCAAGTTTTATTTTTAAAAATTAAAAAAACAATGCGGGCACCTGGGCGACTCAGTGGGTTGAGCATCTGACTTTGGCTCAGGTCATGATCTCACGGTTCATGGGTTCGAGTCCTGCGTCGGGCTCTGTGCTGACAGCTGGGAGCCTGGAGCCTGCTTCCGATTCTGTGTCTTCCTCTTTCTCTCTGCCCCTTCCCCACTCGCTCACCTCTCTCTCTCTCTCTCTCAAAAATAAACATTAAAAATTAAAAAAAAACACAAACCATCCTGTTCTTCTTGGATTTCTTTTAACTCAAAAAAAAAAAAAAGCCATAATTGAGAGGTCTGTTATATTTCATACTCTTTTTGTATACTTTGGACTTTCTCTTTTTAGAGGATGTACTCAGATGTTTGCTCTTAGCCTGTCTGCTCGCACGTAAGAGTGAGACTTGCAGAGCTTTCCAGGAGCTCTGGCTGTGGGGGTGCTTGTTGACTAATTGGATGAGGACGAGCTGTTTCTCTGGGGGACTTAAACATAATAAGGACCCATTTTTCTTGTGTTCACCTCCCCAGATGGCAACCCTCCAGTCTCCTGCCTGGGGCGGGGTACAAGCCTGGCTGTCAGCATTCGGGGAACAAGAGTTGGGGAAAGGGAGGAGGGGCCTTGTTCTTTACCACATAAACCTGTTTTTTCAAGAAGGTGTCGCCCTTTACTTTTCCTGTGCCTCGCATCTCAAGCCCCTACCCACTCTGCTTCTCCATCTCTGGGGAGTAGCCCACATGCCTTCTGAGCGAGGAGAGGGGCAATCATGTGGCATACCGACTGGAGGAAAGACTTTGCAGGAAGTGTCGACAGCGACATAACCGAGTGACCCGGAAAACTAGTGGCTTAAAATCCCACTGCTCATTTATTACTGCCCACGGTCTCTGTGGGTTGGCACTTGCCCTGGGCACAGGGGATGCCTTGTTTCCACTCTGTGCCGTCTGCAGCCTCTGCTGGAAGGTGCCAGGGCTGGGGGCTGGCTGCTAGGGCACTCGCTTGTGACATCTTCATGCACCTGGCCTTCCTCATAATGTGCTGGCTGGCCTCCAAGGGCAACTGTTCCTGAGAGAGAGCAGGGCACGTGCTGGGCTGCCCTTTGTGACTTATCACCAGAAGCCATGGACCACTTCTTTCTCCCCATTCCTCGCTTATGAAAGTCTGCCCAGGTTCAAGGGGAAGAAGCATCCACACCCCCCCCCCCCCCCCAATCTCAACAGGCACGTTCATATTATGTTGTCAGAAGAGCATGTGGGTTGGGGGGCCTGGGCGGCTTAGTGGGTTCAGCGCCCGGCTTCAGCTCAGGTCGTGATCTTACGGTCTGTGGGTTCGAGTCCTGAATCGGATGTGCTGACAGCTGGGAGCCTGGAGCCTGCTTCCGATTCTGTGTCTCCCTCTCTCTCTGCCCCTCCCTGTTCACGCTCTATCTCTCTCTCTGTCTGTGTCTCAGTCTCAAAAATAAACATACATTAAAAAAAAAAAAGAGCATGTGGGCTGGGGCACTGATTAATGCTGGACCTTTGGAAAAGGCATTCCATTACACTGGCCTTCTGCCTCATTTTCTATTTCCTTTTGGGGTTCAGTGTGTGTCCTGTGGGGCTTTCTCCCACAGGGAGTTAGGATTCGTCCTACTCAGTTCTCAAGGTCACTTCTACGTCCTCATCTATGTTCCAGCTTCCAGAATTGTATGGACACCTGCTGCCTGGTGTCATTGTCTCCCTTGCTTTTTGTCCTATGGGTTATGCGTTTTTTCCTTCACTTTAGTGGGCTTTTGGGGGGAAGGGACTATATGCACATGTCATCAGTGCGTATTAAGCCTAAATTCCATTTGCTGTATTTTTACTTAGATTTACTAAATTTTTTTTTAATCTTTATTTATTTTTTTTAAATTTTTTTTTTTTAACAATTATTTATTTTTGAGACAGAGAGAGACAGAGCATGAACGGGGGAGGGGCAGAGAGAGAGGGAGACACAGAATCGGAAGCAGACTCCAGGCTCTGAGCTGTCAGCCCAGAGCCCGACGCGGGGCTCGAACTCACGGACCGTGAGATCGTGACCTGAGCTGAAGTCGGACGCTCAACCGACTGAGCCACCCAGGCGCCCCTAATCTTTATTTTTGAGAGAGAGAGACAGAGAGACAGAGAGAGAACAAGTGGGGGAGGGTCAGAGAGAGAGGGAAACAGAATCTGAAGCAGGCTTCAGGCTCTAAGCTGTCAGCACAGAGCCCAACGTGGGGCTTGAACTCACAAACTGCGAGATCATGACCTGAGCCAAAGTCGGACGCTTAACCGCTTAACTGACTGAACCACCCAGGCGCCCACTTAGGTTTATTTTTTACTTCCTTCTTGATCAGTCTTGCCAGAGATTTGTGAATTTTATTAGTTCCCCCCCCCCCCAAACTAACTCTAGACTCTGTGGATTTTCTTTATTAATATGTCTTTATTGATCCATGATCTTTTCTTCCCTTACGCTTTGTAAGATGGGTGCTTAGCATTGATTTTTTTTTTTTTTTTTACCTGCCTTTCTTTTTGGATATGTTGATTTCAGGTTGTAAATTTCCCCACAGTTACTGCTTTAGCTATACTGTCAGTTGAGTAGGATGAATCTTAACTCCCTGCAGGAGAAAGACCCGAGTTTTGTTATATAGTATTTTATTTACTTAAGCAAAATCATTATGATTATTAAAATACATGAAAAAATTAATAAACCTTAGCATTTATGTATATAATACAAACGTAAGGAAATGTTTTTTTCTTTAAAAAAAAAAAAAAGACTATATCCTAAAAGCATAGTACAAACGTTACGCTTAATGAAGAAACTTCAGAAGCATTTCTAATAAGGTCAGGATTAAGGAAGGAATGCCTTCCATCACCACTTTTTTTTAATTGTTAAAAATTATGGTAAAATCTGCATAACTCGCTCTGCCATTTAACCATTGGTAAGTGTGGCATTGAGTGCATTCCCATCTTTGTGCAACCATATGATTTATTTTTGATCTGTGCGTTATTTAGAAATGTTTTTAAATTTCAAAACTGGAGATTTTAAAAAGTTACTTATTTTTGGGGCGCCCGGGTGGCTCAGTCGGTTGAGTGTCCGACTTCGGCTCAGGTCATGATCTCACGGTTCGTGAGTTCAAGCCCCACATCGGGCTCTGTGCTGACAGCTCAGAGCCTGGAGCCTGCTTCGGATTCTGTGTCTCCCTCTCTCTCTGCCCCATCCCCACTCATGCTGTGTCTGTCTCTGTCTTAAAAATAAATAAAATATTTAAAAAGTTAAAAAAAAAGTTACTTATTTTTGTTGTTTTATCAAGGTGATTTACACTATAATTACACCATAATTATCCACTATATAGAGGGTACATTCTGTTTGATTTCAATTTTGTAAATGTATTAAGATTTGCTTTAGAGACTCAGATGCGTAAATTCTTGTAAACGTTCCATTTCACCACATTATATATTCTGTAGTTATGGGATGCAGGGTTGTATGTATAGCCACTCGGTCAAATGTGTTAATTCTATTGTCCAGATTCTTCAAAACAGACCCTCCAATAAAACTGAGTGGCCCGGTGGACGTGTTCTCTCTTTGTATCATCCGGCATGGTAGTTCCTAGCCACGTGGGGTTATTGAGCACTTAAACTCTGATCGGCTTAACTGAGGAATCGAATCTTTACTTTTATTTAATTTTCCTTTACGCTTATAGTTGATAGCCACGCGTATTGGCTAGCACAGCCCTACACCAAGACTGAATTTATTTTTGTTTGACTGTCCTGTCAGCTCCTGAGAAAGGGGCATTCTAATCCTCTCCCACAATGGCGATGACCGCTGTTTTTTGTTCCTCTGAGAAGGTCTTTGGTTTAAACTTCAGCCCTCCAGGTAAGATCTTGACCCGTATGGTCACATGCACTCACCTGACAGCAGGCAAGAGTTTCATAAATATTAATATTGGGCTGATAGGTTCTGTCTCTTCTGCATTTTCCGTCTTTGTCTCCTGCTGCTGCAGACGTACTTGGGTTGGTCTCTTTCTTTTAAGTGTTACGGAGAGTAAACGCAACGATTTGATAGCCTGTAAATGGAAAATTGCTCCCGCTGGCCCTTCCTTCTTGTCTTCTGTCCTTACGAGGCCGCCCATCTTTTGCAGTACATTCATAAGCGCGTTTGCAAAATTATTTGCAGGGATAACTTGGCCCAGGGTCTCTAGAGAAGAGTTTGCTTCTTTGTACCGGGCGCCTGTGGACCCTCGGGATTTTTAACATCAGTCTTTGTTTATCTGTGGGGGGGAGGGCTGGTCCGGTAGCTCACGGTTAGCAGAACTAGGCCTCCACTCTGTCCGGTACGCAGCCCACCGTGACCTGGTGCCCCGACCCCGCGTCCCCCTCTGTCAGCAGTAGGCGGCCTGCTTGCCCAATGCCGAGTCTCTTCCCCCTCGTCTGACGGACCCCCTCCCCCCTGCGGTGTTGAACACTGTTCACGGCTGCCTCCTTTACCAACGCTCTTCCCGTAGTTTCTCTCCTGGTGAGTTTTTCTCCTTTTCTAGCAATTCTTTCTCCCTCTTAGGCTCTCCTTCTTCAGCCTGGCTGCTCCTCAAATAATGGTGGCCCTAGGGGCCTGACTCACTGTCCCCTCCTCTGACTCCGCGTTGCTTCCTGGATGATCTGTTCCACGTCCAGACCTCAGTTCCCACCTGCTGGCTCACTACCTTGTCTCCTGGGTTCATGGGCCTGCTGAGTTGTTCCAGAAGTATCTCCCATCCGACGCCGCAAGTATCCTGTCTTTATCCTTGGGTGGACCTCTGTCAGAGGACAGCAGGACCATCCCCACTAAACATCTGTGGGAGCCGTGGACTCCTCTTTGCTCCCAGGGCCGCGGGGTGTCTGTCGTCTTCACCGGTCTGTCGCAGTGTTGCTGGGCCGTCTGCTCTGGAGAGGCCTCGGTACCACCCACTCGCTGTTCTGATCAGTGTGTGGTTCACAGGTGCCCAGTGAGTCTGAGCACCTGCCAGGCTCGGTGGGCCCCCTTCTGGCCCTTTCTCTCCCCTCTCCACCCCTCCGTGACTCCTGGCCCCCACTGGCCCCCACTTCCCACCTCACCCCCAGACTCTGCCGTTGTTTGCTAGCTGGCCTTTCTGTCCTCGCCTCTCTCACTCAACCTTCACGTTGGTAGCTGGAGGCCCTATCCCTAAAATGCAAATAGGGCCGTGTCGCTTTTTCAGCTTACAATCCTTTAGTGATTCTTCATCGTTTTCAGGATACAATGAACTCCCGAGTCTGGTGTGGAAAGTCTCCTCCTTTGCCACCCGCTCCATGCCTTCATCCACAGACTCTCTCTGGACCTGTCATTTTGAACTATTTATATGCCCTTTTCTTTCCGGGCCTTTGAACAAGACATTCCCTCTTGTTGGGACTCTCTTTTTCTCTTTTCTTCCTGACTAGTTTGTCCTTTAACCTAAATCATTATTCCCTTCTCTGGGCAGGCTTCTCTGGAAGACCTGGGTTAGACACATACAGACCAGGAGAGGAAGAGAAGGAAGGGAACTTTGGTAGAGTCAAGGTCATTGCTGAAGATAGAAGATAGAAATGACAGACGACAATCTGTCAAGACTTCACGCTTGTGCCCCCGTATCTTGACTTCCTATTCAGGGGCTTACTCTAAAGGGAATGTGGGCAAGAAAGAAAGAAAGAAAGAAAGAAAGGGAATGTGGGCAAATAAATAAATAAATAAATAAATAAATAAATAAAAATAAATAAAGGGAATGTAGGCCGAAACAAGAAAAGAGTCACAACCAGAAATAGGAAGGGACAAGAATGTGTCCTAAAGAGGTGATGAGGTTTTAGAATAGCAATCTGTAAATCATCACCTAGAGCCAAATTCTGGAGCATTTGAAGTGAGGGGTATCCTTAAGACCTAAACAGCTCGGGTAAGTGAAATGGAGTTGTAGATATATAAGGAGCCATTATTCAAAAGACTGAAATTAAATCACTCTGTTGCATCATACACACAAATGAACTCAAGTGGATTAAAGACTCGAATGTAAGACCTGAAACCATAAAATTCCTAGAAGAAAACATGGGCAGTGAGCTCCTTGGCAATTGGTCTCAGCAATGTTTTTTTTCCGGATCTGATTCCAAAGGCAAAGGAAACAAAAGCAAAAATAAATGGGACTACAACAAGCTGAAAAACCGCGCAGCAAGGGAAAGCATCAACAGAATAAAAAGGCAGCCCACTGAGTGGGAGAAGGTATTTGCCTAAGGGGTTAAATATCCAAAATACATCAAGAACTCACACAACTCAACAACAAAGCACCAAACAACCCAAGTGAAACATGTGCACAGGGTGTGAATAGACATTCTTCCAGAGAAGATACACAGATGGCCGGTAGGCATGTGACAAGATGTTAAACATCAGTCATTAGCAGGGCAGCGCAAATCAAAACCACAATCAGCTATCTCCTCACACCTGTCAGAATTGCCATTACCAAAAAGGCAAGAGATGACAGGTGGTGTGAGGATGTGGAGGAAAGGGAACCCTCCTGTACTTGGTGGGGATGTAAGTTGGTACAGCCACTATGGCGGACAATATGGAGGTAAGAGGAGAACTAACCATATTATCCAACCATTTCCCTTCTGGGTATTAAGCTGAGGAATACAGAAACACTAATTCGAAACGACATAGGCACCCCCATGTTTATTCTAGCATGAGTTACAATAGTCAAGATAGAGAAACCACCCTAAGTGTCCACCGGTTGACGTTGACGAGTGGGTAAAGAAGATAAGGCGTATATACACACGACGGAGTGTTCCTTACCCAGCCACAAAAAGAAGAAGGAAATCTTCCGTTTGGAACACCACGGGTGGGTCTAGCAGGTTTCAGACCAAGTGAAAGAAGTCAGACGGAGAAAGACAGATGCCATGCGATCTCACCTAGAAAACAAGACAAAGGAACAAAACAAAAGCAAACTCCTAGATCCAGAGAACAAGCTGGCGGTTACCAGAGGGGAAGGGAGTTGGGGGAAGGCTGCGTGGCCGAGGGGACTCAACTGCGTGGGGATGGGTGGTAACTAGACTTACCGTGGTGATCAGTCTGTAGTGTCTACAGATACCAAATTATAGTGTCGTGCACCTAAAGGTCATACGATGCGGTGTGCCGATCTTATGTCAGTAAAAACAACCAAACAAAAAAAATGGAAACGCGGGCCGAAACGAAACATGGGATCACGAAGCGTTGAAACAACATCACATAACTTTTACAACAAATAAAGGGTCTATAAAAAGTAATGAGCGGCCAAAGGATAAAATGTTGTTAAGGGAAGTAGGTATGTTTTAGAGTATATCCTTCATGTCTGACGTTCACCTCAGAAAGGGCAGTCCCATTCTCCTTGAAGATTGCTCCAGCTCTGCTGGCGGGCTTTAGGGCTGTGTAGACCCTGGGCCCTGATTCATGCAGTCATTTCTATTGCAAGTGTTGGGGAAGCCCTCTTATTTTTTTAATTTATTTATTTATTTTTTGGTTTTTTTTTTTTTCAATATATGAAATTTATTGTCAAATTGGTTTCCATACAACACCCAGTGCTCATCCCAAAAGGTGCCCTCCCCACACCTCCAGCTCTTCATGCTGGGAATCCATAGTGAGTAACTATGGAAACCGCTCCCGATTGTGACTGAGGACCGTTCAAACTAAGGTGGGCAGCTTACTCTTTCTTACAGCATGTTAAGAGCCACAGGGAGCTCTCCATATTCGTGGCACCTCAAAAAGCAATGAAATTGAGCACGTTAAGAGCCGTAGGGAGGTTTCCGTAATCATGGTGCACCAGAAAGAAACGGGATCCCGGAACTTGAGTTGAGTGACTTCACGCCTAACCTTTTACATCTGCTGAGAGATTACCGCAAATCCCGATCTGTTTCTGAAGTGAGGCCTTGATGATTGGACTTCCCTTGGGGTTGTGGAGAAAGCCATGAGGCTGTGGTGCTCTTTAGGTTTTAATATTTAATTGGGATGCTTGATATCGGACTGTGAGTGAGAGTTGTGGCTTTCCAATAGGTTTGGTCCAGCCTTGGTGGATTTGCTGTTGATTTTAAAATGGGCCAGACCATTTGAAAGGTATAACCCTGACTTGGTTCTGTATTTCTTGCTTACTTGGACTCGTGAATTGAGCCGTTACGGCATGAAGCGTTATGAATTTCACAACCCAGCTATTTGAAGTGATTATATAGAAACGTGATTTTAAAGCATTCTCGTCTTGTTTTATCTCCTTTTTTTTTTTTTCTTCAAAAGCACTGCCAGTGAAAGACATAAAAGAAAAACCTGAACAACAGGTCAGAGCAAAAGAGACTGACAAGTTACCCAGCAGTACTGAACCTCGACAGCAACCAAGTGCCTTATTTGCTAGAGGAAATAGGAAAGCAGCCAAAAGTCCTCAAAGATCATCAACTAAAATAAAGGAGAAGAAGCATCCGTTTGCTCTTTATGGGTGGGGAGAAAAACAGACCGATACAGGAAGCCAAAAAACTCACAACGTCTGCGCGTCTGCCCCCGTGCATGAGGTGGGTTCGTGGGCACCTGGCTGTCACTGCTTTTCCTTGGAGGCTGGGGGTTGGGCTGCGTTCCCGTCATCGGGTGTCCTATTCTGTGTTCACCACGGTGCTTTGGGGTCATGGTAGATCTTAGGAGATGGCAGGGTGGGCCAAGGAAAGCCTGGAATTTGGGCATCTGATTGGCAAACAGATTGAGGGTGTCAGCTCCCTGGAGATCGAGGGGTGTTGCTGGGAATTAGCTGGGATTTGGAAGATTTACCAACATGGAACCAGGAGAAGAAGTGGCTGGAGTCAGGGTTTTCAAGTTCCGGGGGGGCGGGGTGGGGCGCAGGTGCAGAGGAGGAGCCCAGCGGGGCTGGTGGCTGCCCGTGTAGATGTGCCGTGGGCCTCTTGACAGGTTTCTGGTTCCTGTGGCTTTGATGACTGGTATTCCTCGACTCCCTTGTTATCTTTTGTTAGATTGATTCTGTAGTTCTTGGCACCTACTGTAGATTCCCTTTGGCTCTTTGAGTTCAATTCGGATGATTGTGTTTTCCCCTGCTCATCCACAGCCAGTGCCTTTTACTCATTGGAGCCTTAGTTGTCCTCTTTTTTTTTTTTTTTCCATGTTTATTTACTTATTTTTGAGAGAGAGCACAAGCTGGGGAGAGAGAGAGGGAAACTCAGAATCCGAAGCAGGCTCCAGGCTCAGCTGTCGGCACAGAGCCCGACCCGGGGCTCGAACCCACGAACTGTGAGCTCATGACCTGAGCTGAAGTCAGACACTTAACCGACTGAGCCACCGAGGTGCCCCCAGTTGTCCTCTCAGTCCCGAGAACACGTCTGACCAGAGGTCTTCGTGTGTGTGCAGCCATAAAGCAATTACATATGTTAGCACTGACATGACTAAGTCGGCCTAAAGCAAAGAACGAATGAAAAGAAGCAGAAAATACAAAGAGTTTGAATTCTGATGAATTACCATGATCAGATTTTTACTGAACAGACTTCTCAACGAACCCTAGCAGATGGTGTTATTTGGAGTGGTATTTGAGACAATGGAGCTGTGGTTTAACAAAAGACTCTGGCTATTGCATGGGATTAAGTTCAACAGAGTTCGTCTGTAGCATGAAACGTCTTAAGTGGTAAAAGCCCTTTAATGGAATACTTATCCAGGCTTACCGCTAAGCATCTTCAATAATTTTCCAGAGCCAGTTTCTAGAGACACATGCAAATTAGTTGCGTACCATTTATACCTAAAATTTAATGTCCGTTTTTTATTGTTTAGCGTCTTGGTCACTGACCAGGGGCAAGGGAATGGCTTTTCTGGAGGAGCTGTTATACCTAGGAGAAAGGGATATGATGAAGCCGGGCTGGCCTCTGCCCTGGTTTCCATCCAGCTGATACAGGAATCTACAGGAACGAAGAGTGCCGAGTTCTCTGGAAGAGGGAAAAAAGGTCCTGGGGGTAGTAAATATTCATCGCAGATATTCTTGAAAATGAGTATAAAAGCCACGTAAGTTATTATACTTTTATTTTAGAAGTAACAATAATCTTTTTATTTTTGAGTAATTTAGATTCATGAATCAGCATTACGAGCCAAGAACAGAAGACAGGTGGAAAAAAGGAAACTGGTCACTCAGAGGCAGCGCGCTCACTCTGTAGACGTGGAGAAAAACCGAAAGATAAAGCCTTCCTCCTCGGAGAACCCATGGATGACAGAGTACATGAGATGCTATTCGGCAAGAGCTTAAAGGCCGAAACAGTTGCTTGGACAGCCTCTTCAAAAGAGTGTAAATGAAAAGAAAGAAGAAACAAAACAAAAGAAAACAGACATAGAGTTAAGAAACCAGCTGATTATGCAAGGTTTTCCGTAGGGCATGTCCAAAAGATTGCTCTATTTCAGTGAACCCGGGTCACCTACCTCAGTAGTAGGGCGACAGTTGAAGCCATAGATATTTGGTTATTTATGAAGCTCAGTCCCTAATATTTGATATTCTTATAAGGGTTTTTGTTTTAAAGCATCTTAATCTTCTCAGATACCGCCACCGAATGCCTTTAAATGGCTATTGATGCTTAACATTCAGTCTTCTCTGTCAGTGTAGCCGGAGCCTGTTTTCATCCTGTCCTGAGTAACTTTCCAGATTCCATAGTGAGGAAGATCATTCCGACCTGTAGCTTAAGACCCGTTTTCCTTACGTGTGGTTTTCTTCGTGAAAGAACGGCTCATCGAAAGGGAGTTTCGACACTAACGTCCATTCCTTGTATAGTGACGCCAGAACCCCCGCAGTTCCTGAAAGAGTAAACTCACTCGTCTCTCAATTATGGCACCACTTTACACAGACCGTGATATTTAAGAATTATCTGGGCTGGGTGAGGGTCCTCTTTTCTCTTTAAGTTGTCATCTGGGCACTTTCTATCTCATACAGATTTTAATAGATCGAATGCAGTCCCGCACGTAAAGTGCCAGTGCGGTGTGTTGAGAGGAGGACTGAACTTCTTTTGTGAAACTTTTCTTTTCATTATTGCAACTTTCTTAACACGTACCGGGAGAAGCAGCTCCTTGCTGCGGTCCAGCCTTTTGGCATAGACGCGCTGCGGACTCTTGCCTCTTCTTTAATAGTTGGCCGTGACATTTAGAACTTCCCGTGTGAAATTTCACTTAGCGATGTTGAGGTGGTCTTGCGCACGGGGTGGGGGATGACATCCAGGTACCAGTTAGAGGTGTGGCTTACCCCTACTTTCTCCACTTTTTCCTCTACAGAACTCATTCGTAACAAAGCCTTGACGATGTACGTTGTTCAGACTTCCGCTGAAATGCATTTCTCCCGGATTCCTAGCCAGTGGAATGAGACGATGGTGGTGTTTGTCTAGGCACGGATGTTGAGCATGTAAATCGCTCCTTCCCTGGTACATTTCCTTTGGGATAGAACAAAATGGTTTTAAGGAATGCTGGTTTCCATCCAGCTGATACAGGAAAACTACAGGAAGGAAGCGTGCCGAATTCTCTGGAAGAGGGAAAAAAGGTCCTTTGCCTAGGCCAGGCTAGCACCTGTAGAGGGGTGAATAAAATTGGCTATTAGGTGTGAGGTTGAACATTCCCTTGCTGTTTTTACTCTGGATCTTTGAAGTGTTGTCAATTTTTACTCTTTTTTTTTTTTTTTTTTTTTTTAAAGTAGGCTCCAGGCCCAGTGTGGGGCTAGAACTCATGACCCTGAGACCAAGAGTATGCTCTACCAATTGAGCCAACCAAGCCCCCCCATAGTCAATGTTTAGAACACAAATATGTTGCATTCCACATAAAATCTTCACACGATGTCCTCTTACAACTGTATAAGCTTTGAAAACTCAAGAATCGCGAGCTTTAAAAAAAAAAAGAAAAAAGACTTTTTAAATACTTGCATCGTTCTGAGGTGAATCCTTTTACATAGAGAGCTCTCCTAATCATTGAGATGGGTATTTAACAGGAAGTTCTATATGTCGGTCCCAAACAACCCTGCTAATAATCCTGGTGAACGTTACTGTCGTTATTAAAGTCCTTAAACACTGCAGGTACCTAACGATCAAATTAACGTGGCATTGTGATGGTGCAGCTGACTGTGAAAACGGTTCCTTCCAAAGCCCTTCGTGCTCCTTTGTGTTTAGGCATCCAGCTCAAGCGTTCCTGTTGCACCTGACAATCTCCGGGAAGATGGCCTTGGGTGTAGGTCAGGTTCCACACTGACGGGCTGCCTTAGAAACCCAGCTTCCTCTCGGCTTTACCAAGCCGGACTCCCTCCCCTTTAGGGAACAGACTCGTATTCAATGTGCTTCCTACTGGCAACTCCAGATGGAGACAAAACCTAGAAGGCAATATTGGCCAGTTTTACCCCTTTTTTAAGTAGAAGACCAATGGACAGGGTTTTTAAAGTACTTTTCGTGTGCATGAACAATGAGTACGTCAGGCTGAATTAACTGTGAGTCCCCTTTCCATGTCCAAGTCATTAGTTGGTGAGGGTGTCTTTTTAGGGGTGAAAATCACCTTTGGAGCCCATGAAGTTTTTTAAGCGGTAACAAGTTGATGGTCTGACTGTTCCCTTCATTCTAGAAACTCATGTTCCTAATTCTTATAAATCGTGTTCCTAATTCTTGGGACAGCGTGGAAGACAGCAAGCTGGTTTAAAATTACCTTTCATGTTGAAAAGTCTGAAACGGAAAATCCAGTGAGAATATGGAATAAAATAATTGCTGCCTAAGATTCTCTTTTTTAAATTTTGGTTTTAAAATTAAAAGTTTGCCATAAACATGGTTTCTGTGTTACTTTTATTAAGAACAGTAATCGGATACTAAGTAACATCTAGCAACTCTGCTGGACCAAGGCAAATGACAAGTGAATAGAAATCTATTTCTTTTTTTGAAAAAATATTTTGAAATACTTTTTTAAGTGTATCTTTATTTATTTCGAGAGACAGAGCAAGCAGGGGACGGACAGAGAGAGAGGGAGACAGAATCCCAAGCAGGCTCCGCACTGCCAGCACAGAGCCCGATGCGGGCTCGAACTCGCGAACCACGAGATCATGACCTGAGCCAAACTCAAAGAGTCGGACGCTTAACCGACTGAACACCCAGGCGCCCCTATTCTTTCATTTTAAACTAAAAGGCTGCTCTTATTTAGGAGGTATCAAAATACTCAGTACCTCTGGGTTTTATATATATATATATGTATGTATACACACACACACACACACACACACACACACACACACACATATATACTCCTATATATATATAAACTCCACCGCAGTAACATTTCTAAGTACATATATACATTTTTTAAAAGTTTACTAAAGGTATAATAGGGTATAGATTCTCTGAATTGCTCATGATGTAGTAGGCACCTATTTATGGTACTTCATATGTAATACCTTTGTCATTGTTTCATTAAATAAAAATTGCCAATAACTTGAAAAGTGTGTGTGTGAGGTCACTCAAACTCTGTAAACTGCACGGAAGAATGGTGTCTGTGAGCCATTAGACGTCACCCCCCCCCAAAAAAAAACCTCTCCTCCCCAAACAGAATTTTGTGCAATTTGCAGAGTTAAAAAAAAAAAAAAATTCTAGTGATAACCTTCCTCCTTTGACTTGAAATGCTGTACTGAGCATAAACTTTAAAAATGGAATGTTATCGTACTTGGTATTTAAAATGTTCAAAAGTATTATTGGCAAGGAGGGAGAGAGGCGAAGCATATGTTAGAAGTGAAAACAACTTTTCTGAGTAAAAAATAGTTTTACACTGGATTAGATACAAAATGGTGCTAATGTTTCTTTATCTTGATTCTGTGTTTGGTTTGATACTAAAATGCTAATGCCTGACTCATAAGGCCCCTGCTATACAGTTTGGTGATAAGTTAACATTTAAAAAGGAATACTGGGGCACCTGGGTGGCTCAGTTGGTTAAGAAGCAGTACTAAAAATGTGACCTGATCATTTCAAATGCTTTTGAAATGGAGTTTTTGGACAGCAGAGTGAATAGGGAGTAATGCAGTGTAAGAACACACTTAATCCCAAATTCTAGGCAAGGAGCTATGTCGAGATTATTGGCCCAGATTTGCTCCCTTCAAGCCTAGTAGCGTGAAAGGGAAATAAATTGCTGCTTTAACACTTATTTCCATTTTGAAAGTCAGGACACCTGCATGAAGACATTGGAAGCCTCTCTTGAGATTTCTTTTACAATTTGCAAAACTGTACTTAAGAACTGTCCCTCCCCCCTGCCCCCCTCCCGCCATGTTGTTTTATGGTTATTTTGAGTGGTGCCTTCCCTTTAACGTTCTGAAGGAATATACGGCCTACTTACAATCCCAAAGCTCAGCCGATGAGAATTCTGGGTTGTCTTTTCGAAGAACTACGTATTTGCTTTTAGCTTCTATGTAATATTGCAATTACTTGGAAAAATGTGAATAAACTTAGGATTATGGGCTGAAACTTCTGTGGGAAATACTTCTGAGTAGTAGATCAATGGCTGTGTGTACGATGCATGATCACATTGACTCCTGAATGGGTTCTTTTTTCCCTCAGACAAATGTTACCAAGATACATTACACCCAGGAAAAGATGCTTTCTGGATATCCGCTTTGAGTTGAACGGTAAGTGTTTCGTTGTCGTTTCGCTCACGTCGTCCCGTTTTGAAAATTACAAAAGCAATAACGCGCGCATGCTTAGAATCGTTCAAAAAGAGGTATGGAGTAAAAGGTGGAAGTTCTTTCGATACCACCCCTGCGCCGAAATTCCTTCTTCGAGGAAACCCCGGGTCAGGTTGCGTAGGTAAGCTTGAAGACCTTCTTCCCTAGGCACTTACCTGTGGAGCCGCACAGACTCCTTTCTTCGGTGCACAAATACGCAATAGTGCCATACGCCTTCGAGACCTTTCTCTCAATATCGCGGGGAAGGTTTGTTGTTCCGGCTTACGTGGAGTTAACACACGCCTTCCTTTCCCTTCTCGCTGAACACGGCTGCGAAGCCCGGACAGAATGTATGGCACCACCGCTGGACGACACGAAGAAGTAAGTAGCACCAAGCAGGTTGGGGAGAACCCCAGAATTCCAAGCACCCCCGAGGTGGTGAGTGTGCCGGCTTCGTGGTCCTCTGGGTCTCCCAGCCGGAACGCAACGCAGCCCCAGATGCAGCAGTGGGCACGGTGGTGCCGGGATCCTAGAGAAGCCAGGCTTGAGAAACACAAATGCTAGAGCCCAGAAAGAGTGGGGGAGATGCCCGCTTCTTCCCCTCCTTTGTCTCCATGTTTCAGGCGAGGCCTCCCTCGGCTGCCAACAGGAGGCCTGCGGGAGCCGAGAGTCTGAGGGAAGGCAATTTCTCTTCCATTTGGTAGAGCTGTGGCACCAAGGAGGTAAGGCTGAGCCCGTGTGCTCGCCCTCCTCTCTGAAGGACGGGGCTCGGTTACAGGAGTGGGCCGGAAGTGGTGGGCTAGAGGACCCAGAAAGTGCCGGGGAGAGAGTAGCGAGGGAAGAGCTCACACAAGTGACTCCGCGAAGTTATTCTCGAGCTCTGGCTCAGCCCTGACCTGCTCACCTGTTCACGCTGTGCACCCAAGGAGCTGGTCCTAACTGGCGTACCAAGCACATCGGAGACCTGAGCTGATAGGAAGATTCCCTCCCCGGGTCTCCCAGGGGTCCCAAGATGGTGACAGATCCAAATAGCACTTGCAAAGGCTTGGAAAACCGCACTGACGTGAGAACCAGCACTCACAGAACGTATGGCCCAAACCTAACCAGACTGATTACTTGCCAAGACAAAGCTCAGCGTTCTCCATAGGATTGGCTCCCACCTCCTCATGCAACATTCAAAATGCCTAGGATTACTGTAGAGTTCAACACAAGTCCTCCATTCCGATCAACAGAGAAGAAAGGAAAAGTTTCAGGGTCAGGTCATAGCGACGAGGGACCATAAGGCAAGTTGAGGGCCAAGCACAAGCTAGCACAACCCCTGCCCCTCCCCCTGCTCCCGCCCCACCAAGGTGGGATAAGTGTGAGGTTCCTCAGGCACTCCTGGCTGCCCAAGAACAAAGGAAAGGACAGAAAGCAAATGGTTAAACTGCTAGTCTCCACCAGGTTACAAATATCTCATCAATAGATCTCCAGGAACTCCCCACTACCTTAATGATAATGCTTCGCTAGAGGGAAAAACAACCTTAGCTTGACAATAGCTAGGCCTCCAGTAATCTGTAACTCCTCTTTAGCATATGGAAATCCCTTTAAGAAACTGACTCTTGACTTTACCTCCCCTCCAAACTCCACGGGAGATAAGCAGTCACTCTGCACAACCCCAGGGCAGCTCTTCCTGCCCACGGGTCCTTGTCCCCATGCTTTAATGAAATCACCTTTTGTACCAAAGTCGTCTTCAAGAGTTCTTTCTTGGCCATCAGCTCCAGACCCCACGAACCCCACCATCACCCCCAGACCCCATCAGTAGGAGTCACAGCACGAGAAGAGCAAGCATAACGCTTTATAAACATCTGCGGAAATGAGGGGCTGACAACCTCCCGGGTAAGCCGAGTGAACGGGAAACGGGTTCGACCCAAAGAAATCCACGCCAGACACGTCCTAAACAGTCGAAAACTAAAACACATCTTGAAAGCAGCCGGAGAAAACGAAACGTTACCTATAGGGGAGAGTTCAAACGACAGTCCATTTTTTCATCACAAACTAAGGAGGCCAGAAAAAGGGACACATTTCTTAAAGTGCTGAAAATAACTGAGAACTCAGGATTCTCTATCCTGTGGGATAGCCCTCAGGAATGGAGGTAAAATGGAGACATCTTCAGATGAGAATAGCTAAGAGAATCCATAGCTGGCAGATCTGCTTTAAAGGAAGAGCCAAAAGATGTTTCTTCAGACCGAAGAGGAAACTTGGACCGTTGGGAGTGAAGAAGAAGCAACAATGATAATATTCGGTCTTTGGCCCTCAGTTCCCGAAACAGTTCCAGAACCTTAAAGGCTTGTCTTCGTGACAAGCCCCTTTCAATCCCACCCGGAATTTGGGTTAATGAAGTGACTTTGGGAAGTACCCAAGGACGGGGGCTGGTGGCCCGAGGAACTCCTGCGATTAGGGGGTTGGAACTGCCAACCTCTGCCCTGACCTCTGGGGAGGGGAGGGGGCTGGAGATTGAGTTCAGTCATCGAGGACCAACCCTCAATCATGCCTGTGTCATGAGGCCTTCACAAAACCTCAGAAGGACAGGGTTTAGAGAGCTTCTGGGTTGGTGAACACAGGGAGATGTGGTGTAAGGGTTAAATGGTAGTGTAGGGCTAATGCTTAGCTTGAAAAATAACAGCTTTGTGTTGACACTGAAGGTTAAGCGATAACAGCCTTGCTTTGCTCTGCTAAACTACGCCTCATACGCTTGCAAATTAGGCTTCACCAATCAAGGAAACAAAAGTTCAAAGAAAAGAGTGTCAGAGGCAGGGTCAAGGAGATCCACTGGTTGCAACTTAGAGGCAGAAAGCCTAAAGTAAACACCTCATTAGGCAACTGTTTCTAACTCATCCGGAACCTGTTTCTTTGTTCTGTTCCCAGGTGATGATAAAAGGATGTGATCAGCCATAAAAACTTTGCACCCTGGCTGTTCGAGGCCGCACTCTTATCACGAGTGTTGGTCCCGATCGGTCGGCCTTGCCTCTCATTGTAATAAACTTTGTTGTGACTGTCACTGGTGCCCGTAGCATTCTGTGGCAGGAGTCGTGTGGATGCAACAGTGGGAAAAGTGGTGTGCCCAGAGAGCGTGGTAACGCCACACCCCGTCCCCCATACCTTGCCCTGCACGCCTCTTCCATCGGGCTGTTCCTGAGTTCTAGCCTCTTACAATAAACCAATAATCTAGTATGTAAAATGTCCTGATTTCTGTGAGCCACTGAAGCAATTCATTATTACCAAAAACATTCCTTAAACGTGTCCGCCATTTTTATCGTCCCTTTGGAGAACATAGTGTTGATACCCTGAGGTCTCCTCATGTTGCTCGAACTCCTTTGCTGACTTTGAAGTGAACTTCGTTCTCACGGTGCGAGAATCCGTGTTAGGGCTTAGAGCTCGTATAATCCAAACCTCCTCATTTAAAAAGAGTCAGGGGAGGTCAGAGAGGAAGTTGAATTGCTCAGACACCTCCCCCACAGTAGAATGGAGCCTGTGGATAATGGAGCGACCTGTGAGATCAGGACCTGAGCTGAAATCAAGAGTTGGATGCTCAACCCCCTGAGCCACCCAGGTGCCCTGGAAGTTTTCCGCTATTATTTCTTCAAATAAATAATTTGAAGCAGGTTCTTCTGCTTCGTCTAGTAAGCTGTTCCATCTGGTATGTTTTTAATTTTTTTTTTTATTGTGTTCTTTATCTCTGATTGGTTCGTGTTTATCCAATTGTTAAGGGTCTTGCTGATGTCCTCCACTCTTTTCCCAAGTCCAGTGAGTATCTTTTTTTTTTTTTAATGTTTATTTTTGAGAGAGTGCAAGTGGGGGAGGGGCAGAGAGAGGGGGACAGAGGATCCCAAGCAGGCTCTGTGCTGACAGCGGCGAGCCCAATGTAGGGCTGGAGCTCATGAACTGCGAGATCATGACCTGAGCCAAGGTCCGACGCTCAACCGACTGAGCCCCCCCCCCCCCCCGCCGCCGCCAGTGAGTATCTTTTTTTTTAATTTTTTTTTCAATGTTTTTTTTTTTTTTAATTTATTTTTGGGACAGAGAGAGACAGAGCATGAACGGGGGAGGGGCAGAGAGAGAGGGAGACACAGAATCGGAAGCAGGCTCCAGGCTCTGGGCCATCAGCCCAGAGCCTGACTCGGGGCTCGAACTCACGGACCGCGAGATCGTGACCTGGCTGAAGTCGGACGCCCAACCGACTGAGCCACCCAGGCGCCCCCCCCAGTGAGTATCTTTATGATCATTACCTTAAATTCTCTCAGGCGTATTATCTCCATTTTGTTTAGGTCTCTCGCCGATTCTGTCCCATTCTTTTGTTTGGGACATATTCCTCTGCCTCCTCATTTTGTCTAACTTTCTGTATCTGCTTCTGTGTGGTAGGAAAGACGGCTACGTCTCCTGCCCTTGAAAGTAATGGTCTTCTGAAGAAGGGGTCCTGCAGTCCCCTGTTGTGCAGGGTCCCCTGTTCGCTAGAACCCGCCGTTTCAGGGGTCTCTCCTGTGGGTCCTGTGTGCACCCCGCACTAAACTGTGGCGGCACTTTTCCTGTGTTGTCCCCGGGGAAAGCTTTTGTTGGTGGGTGGGGCCTGAAGTCAGACCAGTTGTCTGCCTCCAGTCCACTGCTGGGGCCTCCGTCTGACTGGCGTGTGTCGTTCTTTCTCTCTCTGGGGCAGGAGTCACTGTGGAGTGGTGCTGGCCACTGTAGGGACTCCTCGTGCTCCCACCAGGACTGTGATAGTGCTGTGTGTGGACCCTGGTCAAGAGTGTATCCGAGAGGGCGGGTCCACCAAAGTATAGCACAGAGGGGCAGTGCTGGGGGGTTGGGTGGAGGGGGGGGGGTGGGCGCCAGCAAGTTTGGCCTCCCTGCTGTCCCTCTGCACGGGGAGCCCTGCGGTGCCTGGATTGAGGCAGGCTCTCCAGGATGGTGGATTGAGGGAGGCACAGCGTGGGTGGGGACAGCAGCGGTGCTAGTAAGTTCTACGGTGGGCTGTGTGTTTATGCTGGCACGGGGAGGGGCGGGAAATGGTGCCTTCTGGTTCCTTTATTCCTGGAGGAAGTCCCCAGTGCTTTCTGTCCCTCTGGGGCATGCTCTGAGATTAGTAAATAACTCTCCCTCCCATATGCCCCAGGTGTTTTTCAAACTGCTGCAGGGTCTCCGCGGGCTATTTGTTGTGCTTTTTTTTTTTTTTTATATGCTTATTTATTTATTTATTTATTTAGAGAGAGAGAAGGAGGGAGAGAATCCCAGGCAGGACCTGAGCTGTCAGCCCAGAGCCCAACCTTGGGGCTTAAGCTCAGGAACCGTGAGATCACGACCTGAGCCAAAACCAAGAGTCAGACGCTTAACCTGTGAGCCACCCAGGTGTCCCTGTTGTGCTGTCATTTTCAGGGCGGGGACTCCGCTTCTTCTTGCCCACCTGCTCTCCCAGAGCGGAGCCCACTAATTTTTTTAATTATAGTTTTAAGTCCCACTGGTTGTAAGGATTCCTGAAATTTGGCCCTTTTGGTTTTCGAGGCCAAACGCTGTGGGGATTCATCTTCCCTGCGTGGGCTCCCCGGGGTGGGGGTCTGTTTCTCTCCCCTCTCTATGCCCGTGGCATCCCTCCCTCCCATGAACAGTCCCGAGGGTCCATTGAATTCTCAAGCCTTGACCCTTCCTACCCTCTTTTATGTGGCCTCTTCTCTACCTTCGGTTGTGAAGTTTGCTCTGCCCATCTCTGGATTATTTTTCTGGGTTATTCACACTGAGGTGCCATTGAGTTGTATCCATGGGATAGGTGGGCCTACAGTCCTCCTCTGCCTTCTTCCCCAGAAGCCTCTCTCTTTTTTTAAAAACAATTAAAATATAGTTACATGAAAATACTAAAGAAAGAAAGGAAAGACATGTTACATCGGTTTTCAGGGGTACGGCCCAGGGATTCAATAAGTCTGTACATCATACTGTGCTCACCGCGAGTATGGCCACCGTCTGTCATCACACAACGCCGTTACATTACCATTTACTCTATTCCCTACGTTGTACCTTTCATTCCTGTGACTTAGTCATTCTGTAAACTGGGAGCCTGTCCTTCCCACTCCCCTTCACCCATTTTGCTCCCTCCCACCCCCTCTCCTCCGACAACTACCGGTCTGTTCTCTGCATGTATGGGACTCTTTCTGCTTTGTGTGTGTGTGTGTGCGCGCGCGCGTGTGTGCGTGTGTTATATTCCACATAGAAGTGAAAGCATAGGCTATTTGTCTTTCTCTGCCTTACTTCACTTAGCGTAACACTCTAGGTCCAACCACGTTGTCGCCAGTGGCGAGATTGCATCTTTTTTTTTTTTTTTTTTAAGGCTGAGTGATACTCCGCTGTGAATATCTTCTTGGGAATTACTGGGTCGGATGGTGTTTCTTTTTCACAATTTTTGAGGAACCCCCCTACTGTTTTCCACAGCGGTCGCACCAATTTGCATTTCCACCAACAGTGGATGAGAGTTCCTTTTTCTCCCACATCTTCACCAACACTTGTTACTTCTTGTCTTTTTTATCCTAGCCATTCTGACAGGTGTAAGATAGCTCAGTGTGGTTTTGAGTTTCTGTGATGATGAGTGATATTGACACTCTAGCAATTTAATAGAACCCGGGGAGGGTGTCATGGGACCCTCCAATTATAGTTGGTCAGACAGAAGAACAGGGAATAATCTGGAGTTGTGATCAGCGTCTGCAGTGGAGACAGAAGGGCTGTCTCGTGGGACTGAGCCCTTAACCCGTGGGGTCTGATGCTATTTTCAGGTACATAGTGTCAGAATTGAGTTGAATTGTAGCCTACCGCTGGTGTCACAAAACTGCCTGATGTGTGGAAAACCCCCAAATCTAGTGTCAGAAGTGAAGTCGTTAGTGCTCTGGTTAGAGTACTGAGAGTAGAGAAGACACATATTAGGAATTTTTCCTCAGCACCTAACAACAGCTCAGTCGCTTAGGCGTCTCACTTGGGCCCAGGTCATGATCTCACGGTTCATGGGTTTGAGCCCTGCGTCGGGCTCTGTGCTGACAGCTCGGAGCCTGGAGCCTGCTTCGGATTCTGTGTGTCTCTCTCTCTCTCTCTGCCCCTCCGCTGCTCATGCTCCGTCTCTCTCTCTCTCCCCCACAAAAATAAACATTAAAAAATTATAAAAAAACACTGACATGAAAGAAAAATGAAATTACGACATATTAGAATTTGTGGGCACAGTTAACAGCACAGTGCCTAGAAGGGAATTTAGAGCCTTGAGTACTAATATTAGGAAAGAAGATCTCAGATCAGTAACCTACGCTTCCAGTTGTTAAGCAACCGGAAAAGGATGAGCCAAATGAACCCACATGAGTAGACTGAAAGACAAAGAGTGGAAATCGATGAAATTGAAAACAAAAACAGAGAAAATAAATGGCAGGTTTTGCAAAAAGAATGAGAAAGTTGATGAACATCTAGCCAGACTGACAGAAAAGAACAAGTCGTGTATTACCAGCATCAGGAATAAAATGCGGTTAATTGGCAGTTTACTTGATAAGAGTGAGGTTAGCATCTTTTCATGTTTATTAATCATCCATTTCTTTGATGAATATCCTGTTTATGCACTCTGCCCAGTGAAGAGCCCTTACTGATATAAAATGCCACATCGTATTTTTTCATAAATTGCCATGGATGCGTGAGGTTTCTAGATGCTTGCTCTTCTGTGGATCAATCTGTCTACATGTGAGCTCCTGCCACTGGTTTAATTTAATTTTGCAGTATACTTTAGTATCTGGTGTTGCAAGCCTCTCTACGCCCATCTTGTTCTTTGCTTTTCTTGGCAATCTTCTTTTTTTTTTTTTTTATACGAACGTTGGGATGAACTTACCAATTCTAAAATTCCATATGGGAGGTTTAAAAAGATTTTTTTTTTTAAACGTTTATTCATTTTTGAGACAGAGACAGAGTGAAAGCAGGGGAGGGGCAGAGAGAGGGAGAGACACACACACAGAATCCGAAGCAGGCTCCAGGCTCCGAGCTGTCAGCACAGAGCCGGCCGCGAGGCTTGAACCCACGAACTGTGAGATCATGACCTGAGCCGAAGTCAGATGCCCAATCACACCTGAGCCACCCAGGTGCCTCCATGTGGGAGTTTTATTAAGGCTGCGTTAAATTTGCTAATTTTGAAGGATTCATATCTTAATACTGCGTCTTTCTATCCCCAAATATAGTATGTCTCCATTTAAGTTAGTCTTCTTATATTTATTTCAAGAGTCTTCAGCAAAAATGTCTTGCACGTTTCTTGCCGGATCTCCCCCTCCCCCCTTCCAGCAAATTTTCTAAATGGTTCTTTCCTATATATAGGAAAGGGGTTAAAGTGAAAGGAACGCTATTACTTTTTTGATAAATGAGGGAAGGAGAACATAGGCGAGGACTGAGAAATTAACAATGCTGTCGAATTGAGTATTTTGGAATTACCTCCAAAGAACCAGGGAATTGGAAATGACTCAATTGCTTATCGGTTAGGAACTGGTTAAAGAAACACGGTCTATGCACACAAGGGAAGCTTTAGTGAGAAGAAAGCTCTCAGTGTTTAGGCAAAGAGCTCCAGGATACAGTATAGATGGAGAGTAGGTCATACGTTACCTTTTATTTAAGAAAAAAAAAAAGAATACAAAATATCTGTCTCTACATCAAGAAACTGGAAAGAGGCACGAACTAACAAGTGGTTACCTATAGAGGTGAGGGAAGGAATGGAGTGGTGGTTGGGGAGAGAGGCCAATGTTTACGTTTCATACCGTTTTGATTTTTGAACGATAAGAACGTATTCGGTATTTAAAGAAGTCCTAGAGAGAACACAAACTAAATACCCCTCTCCAAAGACAGGTCCTCCCACTGAAGATTCGTCTTTGTTACATTTTAGCTTTTCCATAAATACTGTAGCAGTCACGAAGAAAGTATACTTCCACTCCGCAAATAGCAGTCTATCCAGCAGCACTGTTAACGAGATTTAAAAAAAAAATTTTTTTTTTTTACATGTATTCATTTTTGAGACACAGAGAGCGACAGAGCACGAGCAGGGGAGGGGCAGAGAGACAGGGAGACACAAAATCTGAAGCAGGCTCCAGGCTCTGAGCTGTCAGCACAGAGTCCGACGCGGGGCTCGAACTCACAAACTGCGAGTTCATGACCTGAGCCGAAGTCGGACGCGTAACGGACTGAGCCACCCAGGCGCCCCTACACTGGGATTTTTGAATAGTGAGATATAAATCCTGAATTTTCACTAAAAGGACTAACCTTTCCTAGGTTAATAATGACAAAATATAAACCTTGTTGTTGTTGTTGTTGTTTTCTAAAGTGTGGATTTAAGATTGGGCCTCTGGCTCTAGGAGTGGGAGTATAAATTGGCGTTAAGTTCACTGGAGGGCAATTTGGCCTTATCGGAACACATCTTTGATGTGGCAGGTCCACTCTTAAGCACTTCCTGGTATATCCCTGAGTGCAGGTGTGCTGGCCGAGGGAATTCACCAGGGTAGCACAGCGGGCAGACTGCCTGCCTCTCGCCATGAACTAGACCAATGGGGGAGGGGGAGGGGTGCGGGGATGAAGAAAGGAAAGTGCCCAGCAGTCCTGAAGCATACAGGCTCCCTGCACCATTGCTAACTGCTCACAGATGTACGGGGTAGCCTGGGGCAGGAATCTTGCTATGTGTATATGGTTTCAGTTTGTGTCGAACTATGACAGACAGTCTGACCCGGGCCAGAGTAACTACTTCTAACCATTGGCCTTGCCATTAAGTTATCTTTTAGTTTTTATGGCGTAGGTGTTGACTAATATCTGTGATGACAGCATCGGTTTCTCTCTCACATTCTTATGGCTTGAGGATTTCACAACTGGGGCGTTACCTTGTCTTTGTGCTGCCCTGCTATTGAGAGGAACCCTGGGAAGTTGGGATCAAACGCTTGCTTCCTGCCAAGAGCCTCCTCGAGTGGCTCACCACGCTCGGATGGCCACCTGCTTCTTGGGCGGGCCCCGCACGCCGGCTCAGCACCCGGGGCTTTTGCACCCTGCTCACTGGTGCCTGATTCCTGCCGCCCTTCCTGCTTTCTACAACACCCGCTGGACTGGACTTTTACTTTACCCGCCACCGAGGACTCTGCTGTGTCACCCAGTGACAGAACAGACCCGACATGGGGGTAAAATCTCGTGCCAACGGGAGAGCCCTATGAACAAATCCCAGACTTGGGCTACAGTGGAGGCCACTGGACGGGTCCCAAGATATGACTACATTTGGTAAAAGTTTGGAGCAACAGGCTCGCACCTCCCGCCAAAATTACTTCTGGAAATAAAAAGGGGGGAAGTAGAATAATCCGATAGGTATAGATTAAGTGAAATCCTAAGTAAGGCGATTTCTCTTTTACTCTTGCTCGAAGACTAAGTGAAATAAGTAGAGACGAGAAGCAGCAGAGGCTACGACTAGCCTGGCTCCAGAGTTTATTGCGCGTGCGTGCGCACACACACACACACACACACACACGGCGCAGGAATGTGGCCACAGGAAATACACGAAATGTTGCGGTGAGGGATGTAAGCCCCAGGTATAAGGTAGAGGACACTCTCATGAGGGGGGGCGACCGCTGTTAGCACAGGCCTCACAGGCACATTCTTACCTTTACCAAAGAAATATTTAACTCGCACACAACCTCAGGACTGGACAGCTTTAAGAGCCAACGAGAAGATATTGACAAGCATTCTGAAAAGAGTTAGCATGTGCTTTCGGTCACGCACTTTTCACCTGCTAATATTTTCAACTCACTGAAGGCAGGGCCAAAAGGCAAGTTATCAAACTTGTAAGTTTTTTTTTGTTTTTTTTTTTGTAAATCAAAACATGGTGTCACAAGGATGACATCAATATCTTCCCCACCTCTAACGATTTGGCACTAACGTTTTTTTTTTAATTTTTTAAATGTTTATTTTTTGAGAGAGAGAGAGAGGGAGAGGGCGCCTGAGGAGGAGGGCAGAGAGAGGGGGAGACACAGAATCCGAAACAGGTTCCAGGCTCTGAGCTGTCAGCACAGAGCCTGATGCGGGGCTCGAACCCACGAACCGGGAGATCAGGACCTGACCCGAAGTTGGTCGCTTAACCGAGCCACCCAGGCGCCTCAAGTACTAAAGGTTATTATTCTTTTTAATGTGTATTTATTTTTGAGAGACAGGGTGCAAGTGGAGGAGGGATAGAGAGAGAGAGAGAGGGAGATAAAATCTAAAGCAGGCTCCAGGCTCCAAGCTGTCAGCACAGAGCCTGACACGGAGCTTGAACTCACTGACTGCGAGATCATGACCTGAGCCAAAGTCGGACACTTAACTAAGCCTCCCAGGCGCCCCACTAAAGATTATTTTTAAAATAAAAAATTCTACTATGTGAAATAAAAACTCTTTATAAGTTCTTAAAAACTCCAGTAAATGTGTGTTTGAAATTTTGAGGGAAGAAAGGATTCCAATCAACACAAATCCCAGTGCGTTTTCCGACTGCTGTGCGGTGGGCTCCACAGCCTGCACCCAGGGCCTCCTGTCACTTCCTAGGGGTGGCCGGCTGCTACCCTCTGCCCTTTGGGCCCTAACTGCAAAGGGCTGTGTTGAAGGCTAAATCAGGCGTTAACGTGAAAATACTTTTCCGCTGCAAAAAACCGCAGAGCTCTTTCCAGGGCTTAATGTTATAGACATTTTAATTGACAGTATTAAAAATGAGCTTGCTAAACTAAATTTTCTGGTAATTTCACGCGTAAGCATTTTTATTTTACAATTTTTTTTTTTTACAGATTTTAATCTCTACACCGAACGCGGGGCTTGAACTCACAACCCCCAGATCAAGAGTCACGCGCTCTACTCAGCCAGCCAGGTGCCCCAATAAGCTCTTTTTTAAAGAATCAGTGGTCACCACCACCTGTCCTGCCAGCCATCTGTGGTTTCAGTTACCTGTGGTCACTCTGGTCCCAAAATACCAAACGTAAAACTTCAGATATAAATAATTCATTAGCTTTCAATTAAGCTGCATGATGAAATCTTGTGCCAATCTGCTCTGTCCTACGCAAGAGGTGAATCATCCGTTTTTCCAGCACATCCGGGCTGTGCACGCTACGTACCCATTGGTCACTTGGCTGACTTGATGATCAGATTGGCTGTTGTACCGTGGTTCTTGTGTCTAAGTACTATTTTATTTAATAATGGCCTCAAAGCACAAGGGTGGTGACGCTGGCAATTTGGACATTCTCTTACTGTGCCTAATTTATAAATTAAACCTCATTGTAGCTATGTACGCGCAGGAGAAAATGCAGTATGTAGGTCTCAGCCCTATAGCTGCAGGTTCAGGCACCTACTTGGGGGGTCTTAGAATGTACACCCGTGGATGATGGGGGGACGGCTGCACTTTGATCAGAGAGACCGTGAACGACCCAACGAGCGCTCGGCAACGGGAACTGGATTTCTCCAAGTGCAAAAGTACAGTTCTCATCGCTCAGGGTGAAGGTGCGGAGAACCAGTCAAAAACCTGTATAAACAATTTAAGGAGAATGCAAAGTTTGAACGTTGCCATTCCTCTACCCCTTTGGCAAGGCTGCAGGTACTGAGTTTTCAAGATCTGACTCTAGCCCTGGCTCCTCCAACACGGGGACTTGTCTGTTGTTAACAGGGTTACGTGATTAACAAAGTGGAGAGATTTGACACATTGCAGCCCCAAGCATTTAGGACCCAGCATACAATCCTTAGACAGCTGAGCATGGCTAGGCCTGAAAACAGGGGCTTACGGGTGATCATACGCTCGATGGCTTCCCACAGCCCTCAAGCTTAAAGCTCGGTGACTGCAGCAGCAGGTTGGTGACGATGGTGCGCGGACCTTGGCCACCTGCTTGCCCACGGGCTGTGCCGCGAGGTGCCAAGAGGCTAGCCAAGGGTACAAAGAACGCTAGTCCAAACAACAAAACCTGCTGCCCCAGAGTCAAAGCTCTTGCCCCTAGAATTTAAAATAACTGGGTACCTATGTTCATTACCCAACTTTTGGAAAGGGTGTAGGCTGCACCAGGAGATATGATTTTAGACACTTTTATGTGCCTTAGAGAAGAAATTTTGGTGTGACTCATCAGCTTCATGAACTTGGATGTGCAAATGTCTCTCCAGGTTTGGGAAGTTCTCAGCCACTACTTTAAATAAGCATACCCCCCCTCCTCCCTCCCTCCGTCTGGGACTCCAGTGACGCATAGATTGTTTCTTAACGGCGTCCTGTGAGTCCCGTAGACTTTCTTCATCCCTTTTCATTCTCCCTTTGCTTCTCTGGGTAATTTCACACCACTTGCCTCCAAGCTCGTGGATTCTGTCTTCTGTTCAGCCCGGTCTGCTATTGAAGCTCTCTACTGAATTCTTTGATGTAATAATTGTATTCTCCAGCTCCAATTTTTTTTTTTTTTTTTGGTTTTTAGGTTTTCTCTTTGTTGGACTTATTTTGTTCCTGTATTTTCCTGATTTTGTTACCGTTTGCGTCCTCTTGATCATCTTTAGAACAACTGTTTCGAATTCTTTATCAGGCGACTCATAGATCTCCATTCCTTTGGGGTCAGTTGCTGGAAGTTTATGGTATTCCTTTGGTGGTGTTATGATCCCCCTATTCTTTGTGATCCCCGCTACCTTGTGTAGGCGTTTGAGGAAGCAGTCACCTCTTCCAGACTTTATGGACCGGCTTCAGTAAGGAAAGACCTTCACCTGCGAGTGGGGGCCGCTGGAGCAGGCTGTGTCTCCAAGGCTAGCAGCGCAGGGTGCAAGGTCCAAGTGCAAGGGCGTGTGGCAGCTCCAGGTCTGATGCTGCATTGGTTCGGGTTGCATTGCCACGAGGTCTGTAGCATCAAGCGCATGACCCTCGGTGGACGCCGTGGGGGTGCCGCAGTGGCTTCCAGGGCTGTTTGGATCCTCAGTGCCGCCTCCAGGTTGAGAAGCTAGGGACCAGGGCAGGCAGTAGTGGTGGCCAGGCTAGTGGTGTGCACGCACTTGGCTGTGGAAGCCAGCTGCCGCTGCCCGTGTGGTGGCAGGGGCTGGGGCCGCAGCCAGCAGCAAGGGCTCGGGCCAACTGCGGGCCCATAAGCAAGCAGCTGGGGGTCCCTGGCTGTCGGTGTGCACTTCCACGGTGGTAGGATCGGCCAGTGATGAGAGGCTGGCAGTCTGCAAACGCACCGCTGGTGGGGCTGGCCACGAGGGTGCGCATGGCAGTGGGAGTCAGCTGTGGCCGGGGGGGAGGGGATCCGGGCTGGCATCTTGCACTCTTAGCCGCAGAGGCCTGGGCAGGCTGCCAGTGCAGATCCGGGGCTCTGGTTGGGGGGCACCGGGAAGGAGCAGAGCGGGACTCAGGCATCTGGCCCCGGGGGCAAAAAAGGAGGAAATGTGTAGGGGCTCCATGCAGGTGGCAGGGCTGTTTACTTCTTCAGTGGTGAAAGCCGCTGGGGTCCTCCAGAAGAGCAGGTCGCTGGCAACCGTGGTTACTCTTGCAGAGTGGCTGCTACTAGAGCCCTTGTCCCCCTTCCTCGTTCTTAGCCATGCCCGTAGGTCTCAGTGTTGCTAGCGTCTGGGGGCGGGGGGACCCGAAGTGGGTCCTTTGTGTGGTGCCCCAAAAGGCTGGGGAGTTCTCTCGGTGCTGAGCCAGTGCTGGAGGCACTCCTCCTTGGAGGATGAGATGACAGAGGCAAAATGAAGTTCTTCCTTCCCTTTTTTCGTATTCTCAGGCTGTTTGTCCCACTATGCTGGCGTTTTTCCGTGGACTCCTGAGATCGCTTGGAATGGATTTTGTGGACAGTTGTCTAATGTTGTCTGAGTCGGTCTTTGTTGGGGGACAGAGGCTGGGGACTTCTACTGCACCGTCTCGGTGCTCTCATCTGGAAAGGCGAGCTAGGAGTTATGAAACTCCCTCCCAGACAGAAAGGAATTTAAGCAGGATCGTATGACCACCTTTTGGAGAGTCTGAAAAAGGGGATCTTGCAGTGGACAGACTGGACATCCGAGTACTTTAGAAAGCCTTGGGGGCAGACCTGACTCATCATGTGTCCTTCCCACAAGCACTCCTACGTGCCAGGCAGCGGGCGCACAAATGCAGCGCTGTCCCAGGGAGGTCTTAGCCCAGGAGAGAAGACAAATAAGGATAACATATAGATAAATGAAAGGTTAGGACAAAAGAAAGGTTAGGACCGAGAATGACAGGAGCAGAGCGTGTTTGCAGGTGTCCGGGGGTGGGAGGGGCTTAGAGAAAGCTCCCAGTGGAGGAGTTCTACGCTGCCCCCTATTCGGCAACAGGGCCACAACTTGACTTGGAGAGCCAGTGGGGTGCGGTCCAAGGAAGGGAAAACAGTCCATGCAAAGGCACCGCGGCAATGAGAAAGCAGGGGGCATTCAGAAAAACACGAGTGTCATATAAAAGCACCATTCTCCCCAGGAAATGGGCGTAACAGGTACTATGGGGTATGTGATGTAGATTTATGGCCGTGGAAACTACTACAATGACCTTTCTGGAAAAGAGAATAATGTGGGAGACTTACTCTGACTTACCAAAACAATTCGATGTAAAATGATTTGAGGGCCCTCCACCCAACATAAAGAAATCAGCATGTCACCTTCATACATTGTTAGCTGGTCCTTAAATATTTAGTGAACACAATTATTTCCATGTTTTGGATATTTTCCATATTTGGGGCTGCAAAATACTCAGAAACTTAGCAATCTGTGTGCTTCACACCAGCTTTCTTTAAAATGAAACTTACACATCACCCAGAAGTTACAGAAACGAGTAGTCAGAGCAGAGGCTTATCTACACAGAAGTTTAGGGACGATGTCCTCTAACACAAAGAAGTTGACATTATTGCAAGTTTATGGTGTGGCTCAACCCACCTCATAGTTGGCTGGCGTTAAGTCGAAGTCAAATGCATTCTTCATAATGGGATATAAGCACATTAGGATGATTTCAATGAAGTATTTCTCATGCTACTGCACCGGCAGAGGGGATACTGGAAATACTTAACCAATACGGCAAGGTCACCGGCCACTCCGATGCTATGCTGGCCGCGGGGAGCAGGCCCGCTGCCCTGCTGTCCCTGCTGAGGGACAGAGCTTCTGGTACCATCAGCCACATGCTCTGATAATACTGTATGAAAGACGTGCATTTTGCTTTTTCCACACATGGCAGAAAACTTTACGTAAGTGCAAGGTAACAATAAACGTAACCACTCTTGGCTTTGTCATCAGGATCTTTCGAGAAGTCCCCGATGCTCTGGTGTTATATAAAATCACAAACTCCTTGGGTGGCGCAGTCGGTTAAGCGTCCGACTTCAACCAGGTCACGATCTCGCGGTCTGTGAGTTCGAGCCCCGCGTCGGGCTCTGGGCTGATGGCTCAGAGCCTGGAGCCTGTTTCCGATTCTGTGTCTGCCTCTCTCTCTGCCCCTCCCCCGTTCATGCTCTGTCTCTCTCTGTCCCAAAAATAAATAAACGTTGAAAAAAAAAATTTTTTAAATCACAAACTCTTTTCAGAGATGCACACTCAACTATTTTTTGGGTGAAACGACAGATGCCTTGGGTGTTTCCAAATGCTACAGCATTAAAATGTGGGGCAAAGGTCAATGAAACGAAGGTGATCCCCTGATCACACTGTTCTTGTCCAACAAGCAGTATTTTCTAACCTGAGAGGGCGATGGCCGTCACTTCCTCAGCCACGGGTCTTCCTGAGCCTGGTGAGTGTTCTCGGCTAAATCTGAAAGTCTAAAAAACAACTCCTTGAAGAATTTCATACAACTGGGAATTAACCAAGCAAAGGCTAGCTGGGACAAATTGTGACTGTCCATGGACAGGCGGAATGATTAGTCTTTAAAGAGATTCACTCCACAAGTGGCACAGAAAAAAAATTATGAAAAAATTCACAGGTGTTTGAAAGTCCTTCTAATCCTCTCCTCAAAAAAAACAAACCAAAAAAACCAAAAAACCCAAAAACGGATAAACTTCACAGAAAATTAAGAACCCCCTACTGGCTTGCAGTGTGAATTGCTAATCATTTAAGTTTTTTTTTTTTTTAATTTTTTTTATTTTAACATCAGATTCTTCACTCTGAGTAATATCACTGTTCCTTGAGACTTCAAAGACTCTTTTATAAGTCCCAAAAAATGTTTTTATTTTTTATTTTTATTTTTTTTCAAAATTTATTTATTTTTGGGACAGAGAGAGACAGAGCATGAACGGGGGAGGGGCAGAGAGAGAGGGAGACACAGAATCGGAAACAGGCTCCAGGCTCCGAGCCATCAGCCCAGAGCCCAACGCGGGGCTCGAACTCACGGGCCGCGAGATCGTGACCTGGCTGAAGTCGGACGCTCAACCGACTGCGCCACCCAGGCGCCCCCAAAAAATGTTTTTAATTAAAAAAAAAAACCATTACAGATTCCCACCCTGGGATGCTCTCATTTTCACTAAATGCTGGGCTTGTAAAATAAACAATTTCAAGTCTAAATGGAGTTTAGAGAATTTTCGAGGACTGAAAACACACTGCTCTAGAAATGTGAATTGAGAGCATCCTGAAAACGTAGTGAGTTGTGGAAAGCGTACACATAACATTTACCGGCGTATGATATAACAACATGTATTTGGTTTTCGTCCTTGATTCCCAGCACAGAGCTCCTAAAACCCTTGGAATTTCCACGATGGGGGTGTCTGCTATTAATCACCAAGTGTCACTTTGGAGCACATTGGAGTTTATGCTAATGAGGTGACTTAGGGTGGGGTCCCGTGAGCCTCAGGATGGGACTGGTCACCAGAAAGACCAAACGATTAGAGGGGCTGGAACTTCCAGGCCCACCACCTCAACTTGGGAAGGGTGGGTGCAGGCTGGAGATTGAACTCTTGAACAACAAGATGTGATGAGGTTCCAGGTTGGGGAACAAGAACACATCCTTGTGCTAGTGGTATCTGAAGTGTGTGTGTGTGTGTGTGTGTGTGTGTGTGTTGGGGTGGGGCAGACGAAGCCCGTAACCTGCGGGATCTGATGCTATCTCTAGGTATAGAATATTGGAAGTGAATTGTAGGCCGCCCCGCTCATACCTCTGGAGAATCAGAGAACTGGTTGAGGGCGTTGGAAAACACTCCACTGACCAATATACTAAATTATCTCCCTTCTTCATTTTTCCTGAAAGGCCTTTATTAAGAACCACCATGGTTTGGTTCTCCAGCAACTTTTATTGGTCAAACGATGTGGAATTCTATGCAGTACCTGTGGTTTAATTAATAGGCTCATTTGTAAACCAAGTTAACATCTTATTTTAAAAATTCTTGCTTTTGAATCAAGCGATGTGGCAGAACAGACATGCTCCTATCCCATGCAAAGAGCTGTTCAAAAGTGAGCAGCCTGCAGAACTATCATAAATGAGACGCCGAATCGAACATTCTTCCAGCGAGGTCCATGTAGTGGTTCAGTCTGAAAACTTACTTCATTTTCTGACTTTTCAAAACAAAAATATTCCAGGCAAAAAAAAAAAAAAAAAAAAGCAAAATTAAGACGCCTAACACAGATACATACTGATCTTTTTACCCAAGTCACCTCCCGAGTTTCCAGTGCCACTGTGCTCTGTTGATTAAATCGAACAACAAAAGCAGTGGCAGCTTCTAACTGAAAGGCAGTGAAATCCACCAATCAGTCTGCAGCGAAAAGTCACAGTGAAAGAACATATATAAGGTGAAGAATGCTTTTTAACCTTTTGGCCTTAAATAATACTGTATTTCAACTTTAAAGAAAAGTCCTATTATATGTTTTTTGCATCGACATTTTAAAATATTAGAACAAGTCTTTGTAATACAATATATATTACACTTCGATATACCTTATGTGAATTAAAAACATGTCAACTCGATAACCGTAGTAAGGCATTTAAGTATTCAGCAAAAGCTATACAGAAATTTCTTGATGAGTGGTATTCCTTTAATATTAACTTGATTTAGTGGGTTTCCTTAAAATGAACACAAAACAATAAAAGACTTAAAGAAGAGGCAGTGACGTCATACACCGAATCCTAGGAAAAGCACAGTAACGAACAGTGTTTTCCAGCAGGGAGACCAGACAGAGCAGCAAACGGGGAACAGGTGAGCGGCCCCAGTTATACCGTCCGTCGCATTTACCGACAGCCGAAAGTAGAATCGATTTCCTGGTAAGTTTGGGTAAAGGTAACAGAATCCTTAGTGCTGATCACAGTGCCTAAAACACAGCAGGTAGTCTGGCTACACTTCCTGAATCGATCTGGACGAAGGTGCTGTAAAATCAACAGAGCGCTGGAAAGCGTCAAGTTCATGGAAAAACTCCATTTTCCATTTTATTTCCGTGTCTGAGTAACTACTGCTCTAGTATTTCAAGTGTGGGTTACGTAAACACTTTGTGGACCGTGGCAAATGGGAAGTAAATAAGCATCTCACTGGCCATCAATGCCAGAGTCTTCGAATACCGGGCCATCAATATAACCAACTGTGCAATGTAGCTGACAGGATGATCAAAGTACACTCGCCATCGACAGGTTTTAGTTCAGACGATTAAGGAAAATAAAATTTTAGACTGCACTGGGAGCAACGTTCTATCAGGTCCTACATCAGATACCATGCCGTGGAGACGTATTGAGTAAGAGTCTATATACAGCACACAGTGAGGATTTAAACCAAAGATGAAAGGGAAAATATGGACCAGAAAATTTTTACATACATGTATACCTCTAACGGTACCGTCCATTTAATGAGATTTATTATATGATTTGCTGTGCCACATCTACTAGCTTGCATATTACCCCAAATTATTCTTCTTCGCAGGAATATCTACTTCTGTATAAAGTAGAAAAAGACGGTGGTAAAAAACTTCTTCTTCAAGCTCCGACAACTGTGCCCCAAATAACACCTGAACACCTAAAAAATATGAAGAACGATTTAGAAATCCGCATAACTATAAATGTGCAGACAAATACAGCTTAAAGTCCCATAGGGACTTGGTGAACAGATCTTCCTACTCCACTGAAACGTCATGTACACCTGTTAGATGATGTTGCAGGTGCATAAAAAAGTCCACTGTGGCAAATGGGAAAAGGGAAGCTTTACAGAGCTACGATCTCTACTTGCAAATTTTATAAAAAAAAGCCTATTTTAGCAACAGACACATTTAGACTTCAGTTAACCCAAAAAAGTCTCCGTATTGATACAAAGGCAGAAGAATCTCTATCTCAGTGACTCCCATCAACGACCACCCTTCCTTTCTAAGAGCCGAAAGTTTACATTCTTTTAAGCAGAACATCTTTTTTTTTTTTTTTTTAATTTGTGGAGTTTAATCTACCATTTCCTATTTGTTTTCTATTGGTCTGATCTGTTCCTTACTCTCCCTTTCCTCTTTCTGCCTTCTTTTTGGTTATTTAGATTAATTATGTGTTTATTTCCTTCTCATTCCTATGTTGGTTAATGGGCCAAAACTCTTCGTCATGTCACTGTAGTGGTTGCTTTAGGACTTTCTTCTTACTAAGATTTTACTTTTTGGGAGCAGTTTGAGGTTCATGACAAAAGTGAGGGGCAAGTTCATAGATTTCCCAGTTTCCCAAATACCCGCTGCCCCTCATACATGCAGAGCCTCACCCGTGATCAGCATCCCAGACCAGAGTGGAACATGTGTTACCAGGGATGAGGCTGCACTGACACATCGTCATCCCCCTGAGTCCATTATTGAGACTATGGTTAACTCTTGATGCTGTACATTGTATGGGTTTGGACAAATATATAATGAAATGTATCATCGTTACAGTATCATAGAGAGTATTTTCACCGCCCCAAATATCCTCTAGGCCCTGCCTATTCATCCCCCCCAACCCCAACCCCTGATCTTTCAATTATCTTCATAGTTTTGCCTTTTCCAGAATGTCATCTTGTTGGAAGCATACAGTATATGTAGCCTTTTCATGGTTTGAGAGTTGTTTTTTTTTTTGTTTTTTTTTTTTTAGCGCTGAATTGTCCATTGCCTGGATGTACCATACTTCAGTGATCCATTTGCGGAAGGACATCTTACTTGTTTCCGAGTTTGGGTAATTATGAATAAAGCTGCTTTAAACATTCACGTGCAGATTTTTGTGTTTTCAACTCCTCTGGGTAAATACCAAGAAGTGAGACCGCCGGATCACATTGTTGGAGAATGTTTAGTCTTGTGAGAGCTGCCGCGCTGTCTTCCAAAGCGGCCGGACCATTTTGCATTCCCGGTAGGGACGTATGACCGTTTTCCTGCTCCACGTCCTTGCTAGCATCGGGTGTTGTGCGCGTCTTTTATTTTGGCCATTCTAGTAAGTATGCGGTGGTGGTACCTCATCGTTGTTTTAATTTGCATTTCCCTGATGACATATGATGTGCACGATCTTTTCGTATACTCACTGCCACCTAGAGTACGTCTTCTTTGGTGAGGTGTCTGCTAAGGTCTTTGGCCCATTTATAAACTGGGTTGTTTTCTGTTAAGTTTTAAGGGTTCTTTGTATTATTTGGATAACAATCCTTAACTAGATGTCTTTCAGAAATATTTTCCCCCAGTCTGTGGCTTGTCTTCTCACTCTCTTGGTGTCTTTCCTAGAGCACAAGTTTTGTAACGGAACCCAGCTTATTGACTGGTTCTTTCGTGGATGGCGCCTTTGGTGCTGTATCTAAAAAGTCATCATTACATTGAAGATCACCTAGGTTTTTTCCTACGTTATCCTGTAGGAGTTTTATAGTTTTATGTTTTACATTTAGGTTTGTAATCCATTTTGATTTAATCTTTGTGAAAAGGGGGGTAAGGGGTGTGTGTGTGTGTGTGTGTGTGTGTGTGTGTGTGTGTGTGGTGTCTAGAGTCTTTTTTTTTTTTTGCACGTGGCTAGCCACTTGTTCTAGCACCGTCTGTGGAAAGGACCATCTTTGCTCCTTCATCAAAGATCAGCTGACTGTATTGACGTGGGTGTATTTCCGAGCTCTCTGCTCTGGTCCACTGATCGCTTTGTTCATGCTTTCATCAATACCAAACTGTCCGGACGACCATAGCTGAATAGTGTCTTGAAGTCCCGGATCTATGGTCGTCCAGCTTTGTTCTTCTCCTTCAATACAGTGCTGCTTGTTCTGGGTCTTCTGTCACTCCGTGTCAACTTTAGAATCACTTTGGTTTTTCCTAATATAGATCTTACACGTATTTTGTTAGAATTAGACCCGAATATTTCCTTTTTTGAATGCTAATATACACAGTATTGTGTTTTTAATTTCAAGCTGCACTTGTTCATTGCTGGTACATAGAGAAGTGATTGAGTTCTGTCTATTAACCTTGTATCTTGCCATATAACCTTGCCGTATAACCGCTTGCGTAGGAGTTTGTGGATTCTTTTGGATTTTCCACATAGATAACCATGTTGTCTGTGGACAGAGACATTAATTTCTTCCTTCCCTATCTGTGTACTTTTTATTTCCTTTTTTGTCTTACTGCATGAGCTAGAACTTCCAGGATGATGCTGAAAAGGCATGGTGAGCAGAGACATCCTTCCTTGTGTCTTGTTATGAATTGGAAAGCTTCAAGTTTAATGCTGTTAGCAGTTTTCTATAGATACTCTTCCCCACGTTGAGGAAATTCCCCTCTATTCCTAGTTTACTGAGAATTTTCATCATGAATGGGTGTCGGATTTTGTCAAATGATTTTTCTCTTGATGTGATCGGGTGATTTTTCTTCTTTAGCCCATGGATGTGATGGATTACATTAACCGATTTCGGAATGTTGAACCAGGCTGGCATACCTGGGATAAATCCCACTTGGAAGTGGCACAGAATTCTTTTTTGTACAGTGTTGGCTTTGATTTGCTAAAATTTTATTGAGGATTTTTGCATCTATATTCACGAGAGATACTGGTCTGTAGTTTTCTTGTCATGTCTTTGTCTGGTTTTGGAATTAGGGTAACGCTGGTCTCGTAGAACGAGTAGCAAGTATCCCATCTGCTTCTGTCCTGTGGAAGAGATTGTAGAGAAATGGTGTAACTTCTTCCTTAAATGGTGGAACTCACCAGTGAACCCATCTGGGCCTGGTGCTTTCTATTTTCAAAGATTATTCATCATTGGTTCAGTTTCTTTAACAGATGTAGACTTAGCCAAATTGTCTATTTTTTTCTTGGGTTTTGGCAAATAGGTCTTTCAAGGAATTGGTCTGTTTCATCTGTATTATCAAACTTGTGGGCATAGTGTTCTTTTACTATCCTTTTCATGTCCATAGGATCTGCAGTGATTCCCCTCTTTCATCTCTGATATTAGTAATTTATGTCTCTCTTTTTTCTTAATTAGCCTGGCTACAAGGTTATTGATTGTATTGATCTTTTTCAATAAATCAGCTTTGATTTTGTTCATTTTTCTCCATTGATTTCTTGGTTTTCATCTCATTGATTTCTGCTCTAGTTCTTATTATTTCTTCTGCCTACTTTGAATTTAATTTGCTCTTCTTTTTCCAGTTTCTGATGGTGGACACTTAGATGACTGATTTTGAGATCTTTCTTCTTTTCTAATTATGCATTCAATGCTATAAATTTCCCTCTAACAATGCTTACACCACATTCCACATTTTGATAAGCAGTGTTTTGATTTTCATTTAATTCCAAATGTGTTTAAGTCCCTCTTGAGATTTCTTCCTTGACCCACGAGTTATTTAAAACCGTGTTAACCTCCACAGATTTTGGATTTTCCTGTTATCTCTCTGTTATTGATTTCTAATTCAATTCCATCACGGTCTAAGAGAAGACACTGTGTAATTTCTATTCTTTTAAATTTGTTAAGGTGTGTTTTATAGCTCCGAATGTTGTCTATCTTGGTGAATGTTCCATGTGAGCTTGAGAAGAATGTTTCAACGCTGTTGTTGAAAATACCTAATTTTAATTATATAATCACCTCTCCATTTCAACGTAGCTGCAAAAAGCGACAGCAACCTTTACAGCTAAGCATGTATAGAACGCCCAAGTAAGGAGGAGTACAAGGTTGTGTCAGCAAAGATGCTGTGATGTGAGCACCTACCTGTGCACTCCCGTGCTGCTTTTAACAACCACACTCCTGAGCACTTGGGGCCTGTGCGCGACGTGGTGACCTCAGCTGTCTCAAGGCAGCATCTCCGTACTGAATACCAGAGCCCATTCTTTCTGGGTCCAGCTCACCTGAGGACCAAGCAAGCTTTCTTTAAAAGAAGTTTTTATGTTTCTGTGGTGCCCCAAATATATTCAGTGAAAAAAGCAAAGTGCAGAACACTGTGTGTAAACAGTGTTTTGAGGGGGGTCTGGGTGGCTCAGTCAGTTGACCATCTGACTCTTGATTTTGGCTCCGGTCATGATCTCACGGTTTATGAGTTTGAGCCCTGCACCGGGCTCTGCACTGACAGTGTGGAGCCTGCTTGGGATTCTCACTCCCTCTCTCCCTGTCCCTCCACCATTCACACTCTCTCAAAATAAATAAATAAACATTAAAAAAAAAACCCAATGTTTTGAATAAAGGAGTAAAACCACATACACATTTTCTTGCATGGGCATAAAAATACCTTTGGAAGGATATATAAAGAAGTGATAATAACGGCTGGCTTTAAGAAGGAGTTTTAGGGGCGCTTGGGTGGCTCAGTCGGTTAAGTGGCCGACTTTGGCTCAGGTCATGATCTTGTGGTCCGTGAGTTCGAGCCCCACGTCGGGCTCTGTGCTGATGGCTCAGAGCCTGGAGCCTGTTTCAGATTCTGTGTCTCCCTCTCTCTGACCCTCCCCATTCATGCTTTGTCTCTCTCTCTGTCTCAAAAATAAATAAACGTTTAAAAAAAAAAAAAAGAAGGAGTTTTAGATGGCTAGGGGCCGCGAGAGGGGTGTGGAGGGAGACTTTCACTGTATCCTCTTTTGTATTTTTTGAATTTGGAATTATGTGAACGTAGTATGTACACAAAACTAAATTAATTTCAAATTAAACTACAAGGAGACCACTGCCTACTTACCAGAATGGTACGAACCCAAGTGTGGTAATATTCCCCCGTGGGCGTGGCTTCAGTGCAATAAGCACTTCTATTCATTCTAGTGGGGCTCCATTCCTCATATATAGCAGGAATGTGACAGCCTCGACCTAATATCCAAATGCTTAGGTTCTCTGACCTGGCAATTCCACTCCTGGGACCTTATCCTACACACACACTCCACACGTGCGAAACGAGAATATAAAAGGTTATTTACTGCAGTATTATCTGTGACAGCAAGATGTTGGCAATAATCCAAATGTCCAAAGTAGACTGGTTAAGTAAATTATGGCAACACAGACAACTGAATATTACATGTGCACACAAAATACGTACATGTGTACCTTAGCATATGTATGTATAGGGAAGTCTCTGTACGTTGATCTGTCATCATCCGTAGATCTAGTAAGTACAAAAAGCAAGACGCAGCAGAATTTATAGTATGCTAACTTTTGCGTAAAGAAAGAAAAAAAAAAGAGGAGGAAATGATGGCTTTTGAACCATATTTTAAAAACACTGCTGAAAATTTTTAACTAATATCTTTATATTCTTTCACCTAGACATAATTATGATTTTGAGGATCTCAGAAGAAATAGACCTTGAAAGTTTTATATGAGTCAACTTATGTGTACTATATTCATGGATGCAGTATTAAGGCGGCAAGGTAATTAAATAAAACCTCAGGCTGAGCTTGGCAATACTCAACACCAAGTCAATTTTAATAACAACGTATGTTATAGAGTCTTTAAAAGTAACAGTTTTTGTGCCAAATTTCGTAAAGAAAAAATATTCTGTTTTCAGATCAAGAAAATCCAGAAGGATGAAGTGTCCCTCTCTTGTATCTGGGCCCTCGACCCTCTCTCCCACTACCTCACCCAGTGCCCTACTTTCTCTGTCATGCCCTCTCCCTACCTCCTCTCCTTTACTTTCTACCTCATTTTCTCTCTCGGCACTTAGAAATGCTAAAATGTCTTCCGTCACCGAAACCTCTTTACTCCTTTGTCCCCTGCCATACCAGTACCTTCTTCCTCAAGAGAGGAATCAAAACTCACTCTGCTTTCTCACTTCCTCTTTGTTCCTCGTTTGCTGTCTTCTATTTTCATAATTTTGCTGGAGCTGTTCTTGATGAAGATGATCAGTGACTTCCTATTACCCACCGCTGTGGCTATTTCTTAGCTTAGTTCTTAGCTTATCAGACTGGTCTCCATCTCACTCGATCGCGAACAAGTCTTTGACTCGCTTAGTGTTTGGGCTGAAATGATACCCACTTTCCCCTGGTTCTTTCCAGACATCTCTGACCATTTCCTTCTCTTTCGTAGGTTCCTCCTCTTCTCTCTCGGTCTCCAAGGCTCTGCTTTTGATCACTGCTTTTCTCACTCTCAACGGCTCTCAGACGATCACGTTCCTTCCGTAGTTTCGACTACTCCAACGTACTGATGACTCCCAAATGGATACCGCCAGCCCAGACCTCTCCCCAGAGCTTGTAACTGCACGTGCTTGTTGTGCCAGTGGCACTGCCAAGGGAACCCATCAGAAACGGACTCCCCTTCATTCCCTTGAGCCCGCCTATCCTCTGGCTTAATGACATCTCTTTACCGAGTTACCCAAGTGGGACATCTAGTTATCCTTGGCTCCTCATGCCTTCCTGACCCCACCGCCTCACCGCCCCCCTCACCCCAAAACCAACTGCCCTACTATTTAGCGTTGGAGTCACATGACGCTGCTACCAAAATATTTCTTAGATTCATCTATATCTCCTAATCTTTACTTCCACATCCTCCTTAAAGCTTTAATCAGTCATATTTTACTTGGATTACTCAAAAATGCCTTAATTGCTCTCCTGGTCTCTAGTCCTGTTCTTTCACTCCGTCCTCGACGTGGCCGCCTACATGCATGATGTATCTCAGGTCCCGACCTGACCTTACCACTCACTGCTCCCATCCCTGAATAGCTTCCCATCCCGTACAGCCGTGGTTCTCAATCCTGGAGGAGTGCTAGAGTCAATCACATACGAGGGCTTTTAGAAATGCTGATGCCCAGACTATGCTTCGGCCCAATTAATCAGCATCTCAAGAGGTGGGGCCTGGGATCTGAATTTTCGTGTCCCAGGTGACTCTAGTGGACAGCCAGAGGTGAGACTCAGTAACCCACAGGACAAAGTTCCAGATCCTGGATGAGAATCACTGGCCTGGTGGGTGCCTCTCTCCAACCTTCTCCTCTGCCACCCCCCCACTGTAGTCTCTCTGTTCTAGTGATTTCAACTTTACGGTCATTTTCTGCCAGTCTCAACTCCTGCTGTCCCTTCTGCTGGACTACCCTCCTCTCCACTCCCTAGGCTGGCTCATTCCTACATTTTGAAAGACTGGGCTCGGTTATCACCTCCTCTTGGAGGGACACCACCTCCGTGACCTGGCTGGGCAGGTTCCCCTTCTCTGTGCGACCCCAGGATTCTATGCGCCTCCCAATTATTATATCCTCCACACCGTATTGTAAATTTGATGTGTCTCATGAAAGACAGTATCTTGAGGGCAAGGGTTGTGATTAATTCGTTTTTGTATCCTAGCACCTGACAAAGAACCAACCTTCAGATATTTGAGTGAATCAATTAAAAAGTGAACGTCTACATATAATTTCAGTATCTTAATAAAACTCAACTCTAATAATGACAACTATGTACTATTTTGTCGGCTGCCTAAACTAGGGTTATTTTATTTTTTTATGTTTTTTTTTTAAAAAACTTTATTTTTGAGAGAGAGAAAGAGAGAGAGTGTGTGCAAGCGGGCGAGGAGAGGGAGACAGAAGATCTGAAGCAGGCTCTGCACCGAAAGCAGAGAACGCAAGCAGGGCTCGAATTCACGAACTGTGAGACCATGACTTGAGCCAAAGTCGGACACTTAACTGGCAGAGCCACCCCGGAGCCCCGGGTTATTTTAAACTCATTTTTACTGAAGCGACAAATACAACACAATAACGAGACGCGTTACTACCGAAGCATACTCAGTTAGCTTCAGAAATAAATTATCCACGAGGTACAAGCTGCAAGTACCAACATCGTGCATGTACCCATAACTTCCTTAACCTCACGCAGGCGGTCCACCATCACGCCACGTGACCGTGGCCCAGCAGGGCTAGTAAGCTGTTGTCAGAGAGCGAACAGAGCTCCAATCTTCCTCCTCGAAGCGATGGATCCCAAAAAGGCCGGGGTTCTGAAAGCCAACACCCACTGAGGCCCCGACTGCCCATCCTCTGTCACCAGTGGGCCATGGAAGCCACTATGAACAAGGGTGGGGTCTCACCTCAGCCATGTGCACAACGCCTTCAAAACCATAAGTGGCAATTTTAGGTTGGCGGATGTAGAGAGAATACTCCTGGACTAAATCACTCCTGGAAAACTAAAAGGTGATACTACCGGGCTAGACAGTAAAATATGCTGAAGAAAAGTTTATTGATGGAAAACTTTTTACCTGATTCAATTTTGTTAAGTATTTTTCTTGCACATTGTACAAAGGCCTCCTCCACGTTCTCCCCCGTTAGTGCACTTGTTTCCAAGAACATCAGCTCTAAAAGTGACATCAAACAAAACACGAAGCCATGTTTAGAGGACGGTCACAATTCAGTAACGGACAGCCTGTTCAGAATTCTCTTCGAACGGCAGTCAAAAAAGCAATTTATTACTTACGAACCACATATCTCTGCAAATAAAATCAGTAAATGTAAATACGGCTTTTTAAATGTCAGAAGACATCTACGCTCTCCTGAAAAGCGGGAGACGCCTTGTGCTAGCACTTAAGTCTACTGGAGAGACCGTGCGAGCTCCCGCGTTCGGTAAGGAAGCAGGCTGCTGGAAAGGGCCCAGCTGTCGACACGAGATGGAGATCCTCCAAACAGTCTTCATGTCACCATGGATACAACCGAAAGGTTTTTCATTTTGGAGGGGACTACACGGCAGCTTGTCATTCTGACGGCGAAGAGGCCTTCTATGAATTAACACTCTTCGTATCCGTCGGGGCGCTTACTACCCCAGTGGGGAGGCGGGCTCGCCTTGCTTCTGTATTTCTAAATGGTTTCTTTCCAAACTCACGATGGCTTAGGTTCTTCTCCCATGCTTATTTTCTTAGCACAACGCCAGTCGATCTGTAAGAGTATAATTTGGTAGTCCTAGACTCCAAGGGACAATTGGCGCTAGGATATTTTAGTTCTTGACTGGTTCTAAAAATTATTTAAAATGTCTAAATTCTGATCGTTTTGTGATCTATAAGCAACCATTAATTTTATGTGTCGCTCTCTGGTGTTCTGTATGGAAAGTCATAGAGGTTTCCAAGGCATCTAGAACCAAATGACTTTAATTTAATGTAACTAAAATAAAGCCAATAAGCCTAGTATCTCTTCCACTGCTTCCTCTTCTATTTAGATCTAACATTTTACCAACTTAGCTCCAAATTACATTAGAGGGGGGGAAAAGAAAAAAAGGACCGGACATCACCTGATTAGGGCCTTTAAAAATTAATAGTATAAATTTCACTTTAGACCAAAGCCTGGGCTGTTCAAAGACCTCGGACTGAAAGGTCATTACACAGTATTAGCACACTTGCTTTTATCCTCATCGTAACCTGGCGGGCAGAATACAGTGAAAATAGGTTAAGTAAGTCTAAATTTACTAAAAACCACAGGAGATCTCACATTTCTTAAGTACGGCTTAATCCTAAAATTTCAGTAGATACGGTAAACCGAAAGCAATGTTGTTACCCCCAGATCCGCCCATTTGAAAAGCGGTAGTATTAAATAAAAGGTCACTTGCCATTTTCTTGAGCAAATCTGGAGGCTTCTAAGAAAGTAACTTCACGATCTGCATCCAGGTCCTTCTTGTTCCCACAGAGGATGATCACAATGTTCTGACTCGCTAGCATTCTGGCATCTGTTAACCAATTAGTAAGCGCATTGTAGGTTTCTCGGCTGCATAATATAAGATTGTGAAAATAATACATGTTTTTTATAAAACTAGCAACTCTTTCCAATCATTCACACTACTCACACTGCTTTTAAACATGTCAGGGTAATGTCAACAACCTTTAAGGTTACTCAGGTAACCTGAATGCTCGATTACACACCACGCCATAGGGTTTGTTTGTTTTTCTTCCAGAAAAATGGAGAGAGCAAGTCAGATATTTTGCTATTTGTTTTTGCCCAATCGGTGCAAAAGGAAACAGAAGTTCCTTTATTCATTTCGCTAATATTTATCGAGCTCTTAGCTCTAGGCTCAGTTGTGTGCAAGGTGGGGAAGCAAGTTCTAACAGGTAGCTGCTATCATGTAGCAGGTCTGTGCGGCATGCTCGTACTTTGTAGGAGTTTATCACATTCTTTATAAAGACTCTGTGCATAAACTCTACCTCCCTTTTCCATGAGAAGCCTGAGGCCCGGAGAGATTAATTAAGTTGCCCAAAGTCACACAAGCAGCCAGTGGCGGAGCCAGGACTTGACTGGGTCCGTCGGACTCCAGGACCAGCTCCGCCATCTGCCGTCTTCTGTCCTGATACATTCAGGGACACATCTGCCCTGCGGGCAGATTACTTAGCCTGATGACTTTGCAGTTGGCAAGCTGAGCCTTTCACTGCCTGAGCAAGTGCGGCAGGGCCGGGCCAGGAGCTGCCACCTCATTGCCAGTGTGCCTCCTTCCGCACACACAGACTGGGTGTCACAGCAGCAAGGTGACACTCTTTGGGCAAGTTCCTACTGGAAAGAGCTGCCAGATGATAGGGTATAGATGACATTTTTAAGGTGGTGCCGGCACACACTGAGATCAGTGCTGTCTGATGGGACTTCTGCAAGGACAAGAATGTTCTATAATCCGTACCGTCCAATTCAGCAGCCACCAGTCCCGTGAGGCTACTGAGCCCTCGAGATGGGGCAAGTGAGACCAAGGAACCAGATTTCTAATTTAATTCGTGATACGTGGGTGACAGTGCACTCAGATCCTTATGATGTGCCAAGAGCCTTAACACCAACCGATTTAACCAGCTGCAAACCTCCCAAGTCTTATGCAATTATCAGCGCTCCCCGTAACGGACCAGGACACTGAAGTCCAGACGCTACGGCACCCTCTCCGAGGACCACCAAGCTAGCCGCCCAGAGCTGCATGCGAACCCGGGCGGTCAGAGCCCAGAGCCTGGGCCCTCGCCTTTCGTCGACATCGACGACTTCTAATAATTTACCACACCGAAACGTTCACCTTGAGGTGAACCTTGAGGAATGTGTCAAAGCATCAAGCTAAGAAACATAATGAACCGCTGGGGATGCTTTATCTAAAACCTCACTGCTGCATTTCCTTACGTGGCAAAGGGGCGGCAGCGGCTGGCTCAGACACCTCTAAAGCCCCGGATGAAGGGGCCGAGGGGATCCCAGAATCCCAGGCACAAAGCACACACTGCACGCAGGTGCGCTTTGGCAAGACCAGGCTCCGGGGAGCAGGGCTGCCTCTTCCACCGGGGGTGGGGATTGGGGGGGGGGGTCACGTTACCTGGTGATGTCGTAGACGAGGAGTGCTCCCGCGGCACCTCTGTAATAACTTCTCGTCACAGACCTGAAAGAGTTACACTACTCTTACTTCCGGCCAATCAAGATCCTCTCCCACTGAACACCGTCACCTATTTTTGCTTTGCAGACCACCACGCAGGGACAGGTGTTGCATTAAAACAGAAATGATGCAGACATCTGAGCGAGCGCACGGCGGGGGGGGGGGGGGGCTCGTCTGTCTGAGATCACGTCACGGAAACGCTGGGGAGGTGGGGGGACGTGCGGCTGAGACAACGGTGACATTTCCTAACAGGTAGATGAAGCTCTCCCCCAGCACCCAAGATCGGCTCTGAGCTTACAAGGAGGGGCAGAGCGTCTTAGGGAGCCATCAGAACCCCTAGGCGGGCGCTCAGCACCCAGCACTCCTGCCCTGCTTCCTCTGGGGGAGTTTCAGGCCTTCTCCACGGCCCTGCGTAGCTGCCCCCCTCTTTTCCCGGGAAAAGGGAAGTCCTCGGGTGGGAAGTCACTGCCCCCACCGCCCCCGTACTCACCTTCTTTTCCCCTCCCCACTCCTAACAAGGAAAGGCGCTTTGCCTATGCCAACTGAGTGCCTCTGACACAGCTTATCCGCTCTCGCGGTCCTCAGGATTATTTTCTCGCAGTAACCCGCTTTCTCCCCAGCAGTATCAGTCTCTCCTTCTCTGTTAGATTCCACCCCCCATCAGCAACATAAAATGTGCTCCGCTACGTCCCCTCTCGAACAGCAAGACGTGCGGCACAGTCCTTTCGGCTACCGTCCCGCTGTTCGTTCCTCTCTGCACCCCAATTCCTCCAAAGCAGTTGTCCCCAAGCAGCTGTTTCCTTCTCTTCACCACTGCTCTGGCGTCCGTGTCCGCTCCTCCGCGTCTCCGAGTCCGGCGGCATTTCTGGGTCCTCATCCCTCCACCCCGCCTCACCCCTCCCTGAACCAGCCGCCCCCCTCTCCTCCCTCACTGGCCGCTTCTCCTCCTCCAGCTCGGGGTCACGCTCTCGCGAGCCAGCCTGCCCTGTTGGTCCCAGAGTTCCTCGGAGCTGGGGCTCAGTCCCGGGTTCTCTCTTCTAGTCACACCTTGACCCGAGAGTAATCTGCGGCTCGGGCTACTTCTGGAAGATCCGGCCGCTGCCCCAACGCCCCCTCGTGACTGCCTAATGAACACGTCACACTTAACATTTACAAGACAGGACGTCTTGGCTCCTACCCGCCACGTCCATTCTGGTTTGGGGGGTGGGGAACGCCACCGCTCCTCTGTTTATCAGCCAGAAAACTCTGCCTTTATCCTCAACCTTCTCCACACTGGACCCACCAGTCAGGTCTTGGCTCAACAACTGACATCTCCTGTGTCGTCCATGTTCTTCCAGCTTCACCAGGGCCATCCTAACACAAACCACCGGTCTCCGCCTGGAGCCCTGCAGTCACCCGCTACCACGCGTGTCCCCACGGCCACTTGTGTCCCCTGGTCCACTTTCCTGAGCAACCAAATTCCTCGTCAACACCTACAAGGCTTCCTGCGCTCAGACGCTGGAAATGGACCTCAACTGCCAACGGTCGATGACTGAATCAACCGCGTTCACCTACAGACACCTCCGTAAGAACCCCTGAATGATAGGGTTCAGACAGCTTCTGAGTTCATGATCACTTGCAGGGGCAGAGAGGGCAGAGCACCCGGAGAGGGCCTGGGAGCTCAGCACCCAATTCCCACATACATTGCCCAATGCATCTCTTGGCTGTTCCTGGGTTGTACCCTTTATAATAAACCGGTGACAGTGAATGCAGTCCTTTCCTAAGTTCTGTGAGCTGTTCTAACAAATCACTGAACCTGGGGGATGTGTTGTGGGCACCTGTGAATTTGTATTTTGCTGGGCAGAAGGGAGGATGGCCTGGGCACCTAATTTAGGACTAGTGTATGAAGTGGGAGCAGGTCCGTGGGACCCCTTAGCCTGTGGGGTCGGATGCTAACTCCAGAGAGAGTCAGAATTGGAGTTGAATTGTTGGACACCGAGTTGGTATCGGAAAACTGGAGAACAGGTGTGGAGAACCCCCCGTTTGGTGAAAATACACATCACAGAACAGTGCCTGTCTTTAGGGCAAAAAGAAAACTGGGGAACTTATCAAAAACAAACAAGATGACTCATGATTAGTTTGATACTTGGAAAAGGGCAGCTATTTTTAAATGTATTTTTTGGCTCTTAAACTCCAAAGGCACACAGACAGCTTGAGGCTTTTCCTTTCTACCCGTAGACTGCGCTCTGCACGGCATATGCTTGGAGACCTGGCGACAGGTGCAGCGTGAGAAGGGCCGCATTTTGAGTGCTTCCTGGGGCCGCCTCTCGGACTGGAGGGAGGCCTCTTCTCCACATACGCGGAGGCAACTCTTTTCTATTTTAGTTTCCAGAAACTAGCAGACATCTAGTTTCCAGAGAAAGGGGTAAGAGATTTCCTCAAGATAAACTAAATTATATCGGCTGCGTCATTCACTTTAAACACGGTATTTTGACATGTGGTGTCTAACAAATTATTCAAGTATACAAATTTAAGCATTTAAGAGTACTTTTTTGAGGCAGTTAATGTTTCTCAAAAGTAATTTACAGCAGAGTAATACAGGTACATAGTTTGAAAAGGAAATACCGCTGACAGTCTCAACATGAAACTCCGCTGTCTCCTGCCTCACTCTTCCTGGGAGCCCCGCTCCCAAGGCGAGTTCCTTCCCTTGCGCTTGACTTTTTTCCTAAATGAAGTCACTAACAGAATACGTGTTGAACACCTACGTGCTATCTTCTCCCCAGGGCTTTGGAGAAGCAACAAAGAAACGCACAAACGTCCCTACTCTCATGGATCTTCGTTTCCTTTCTCCACCATTTGCTTTCATCTTTCTGTAAAATGCTTATGAAACTATTCGACTTGTGAGTTTCAGGGCTTACTGCTTTCCTGCTTTGATAAGAATCTAGCACACTCATAACCTCCCACCCCCTTCCCTCCGTCTCCTCTTCCTCCCGGGGAGCACCCTTGCCTGCCACCGACCGGCCTGCGGTGCCTCCTTGTTCTTCTCCCCAGCTGGGTGGATGGACTTCACCGTCCTCTTTCAGGGTTTACTTCTTTGTATTGATGAAGCATACCCTCCCGAAGTTTCTAAGAAAGAGTGTGTGAAAGACAACCTTTGTTTCCCCTACTCTTGAATATCTGAAGGTCTTCTGACTTCATTATCTATCACACTTGATTGATAGTTTGGCTAAGTTTCGAAGGTCGGAATGGGATTTTTCATGCTGGGTTGGCAAGGTGAGGCTTCAGTTATCTTCTGGCTTCTGCATGCTGCTGTTGAATGGTGAAATGCAATTCCCATTTCTGCTCCTTTAATGTGACTGTGTTTTTCTTCTGGGGATCTTTTTGTACCTCCGCTGCCTCTTTGTCCTCTGAAATTCCACACGACATGCACGCTAGTTGGGATTTTTTGCCCCATTCATTTGCATTCGGTCTAAGGCGGGCCCGATACATCTGGAATCTCATTTCTTCAGTAGAAAAATCACAGAGATTGGGCTATTTCATTGGAGACGCCAACATGTTAATATCTTTAGGCCTTTCCTCTGGGGCTACTCATTCTTCTGCAGAGAAAAATTGTTTCTCCTGAATACGCACCTGGCGGCCAGCAGCCAGGGAAGAGGTGGGAGGAGAGGGCGAGGGTTCGCAGACTCTCACCGATTTCCTTCTTTTCGGTCCTTCCCTCGTCCCTGTCCTCTGCTGCGCCTTACGACTTCGCGTCTAGACCCTGCTTTAACTCAGAGACTGAACTTCTCATCACGTGTGTGTGTGTGCACACATACAGAAACACTTTAAACCTCCCTCCTGTAGAACCTGAAGCTTCCAAATCCTGACCTTTCTTGGGACTCAGCAGGAGGACGTGGCCTCCAGCTCCCTGGCCTCCCCCATTATGGGCACTTAGATGTAGCTTTTAGTCAGTCACCATCCCCTAATCACGTGCCCTCCCTTTCTGGGTGTTTGCGAGTTAATGCCATTTCTGTTATTTTATAGTCATTCCGGTGAGGGTTCGGGGCTGAGAAAACACAAGTCTGCGTGTTTGATCAGTGGTTCCAGAAGAACGATCATGATTAAAAATGGTTTCGGGGCGCCTGGGTGGCGCAGTCGGTTGGGCGTCCGACTTCAGTCAGGTCACGATCTCGCGGTCCGTGAGTTCGAGCCCCGCGTCAGGCTCTGGGCTGATGGCTCGGACCCTGGAGCCTGTTTCCGATTCTGTGTCTCCCTCTCTCTCTGCCCCTCCCCCGTTCATGCTCTGTCTCTCTCTGTCCCAAAAATAAATAAACGTTAAAAATGGTTTCGATATTTCTGAAGCAAACAATTATTGAACATTTAAAATATAATATACTCCTGACTTTAATGAAATGAAATGCTTATAGTGAGAGTGAGTTTTACTTAACTGAATTTTAAGACCGTGAATATCCGTTCTGTTTTGACTTTGTGTATCTGTCAAAAAAACACACCTAAAATATCAATCTACTTTCTTGCTTTAGTAGTTACAGACTATTAAACATGTAACCTCCTATGCAGTGATCTGGGGTCATAATTTCAAACATCAGTTATGACTATAGTGTAATAAAAATGTGCAGGAGAGAATATTTGGTGGAACGTATACCAGCCGTCAGAACGTGCTAGTTAATGTAAAACAAAATAAAACCGCAAAAGAGGTTTTTAAAAATTCTCCTTTAAAAGTGGAAGATAGAGAAGAAATTGTTGTGCTATTACTTTGCCTTAATTTTAATCTCAAAGTATACTGCAGAATACACAATGTCACATCCTCCAAATGTACTCGCTAGTCCCAAAGAATAACTCAGCCTCTACATTAGGATGCGTTCGCTCAAAAGAGATTCTAACGCGTTCTTTAGCAAGTCAATGCCACCTGGAGAAAACAGTCCTTTAAGACAAGAAGCTGCTCTTTAAGCTTCCAGAGGTGAAGGTTCTGAAATCTGTGTAGGGGAGAAGACAACTACACATATTAAAAGGCTATAATTGGTTATTTCAAATCCAATTTTCAAATATTTTTATTAAGTTAGAGAGAAAGCTACCTGAATCGTTCTTGGCCTGCTGTATCCCATATCTGTAACTTTACATATTTACCACCAACATTTATTATCTTTGAACCAAACTCCACTCCTATTGTATGATTTGAGTCATCTTTGACTGAAAAAGAAAAAGAACAAGATATTTAATTTTAGAACATTAATGAAACAGGCTTACAGATTTAAACAAGTGAAATCAAGGGTTAAAGTCAACGGAAATGTAATTTACTGTAGCCTTTCATTTTTCCAACAGTCAGTTGATACGAAGCACTCACTGTTTTAAACAGAACACACACACACTTCCTCTTCTGAAGAAGACGATAAGACTCTTTTGCAAGACCCCCAAAACAAACCATACATTTTAAAGTCTAGGCTTGGAAATGGCTACACCACCTGAGAACCACATCTACCCGTCCACGGGGAGGGTACTCACAAATGGTGACTGCATAAAATACCCGGGTGCCCCCCGAAAGGGCTTACGGCCCACTGCACCTCAGTCAGTAATGAAGAGGTGAGAATTCCCACTATTTGAATGGATAAATATTCCAAAGAAATCAAAGGGGAGGAAAAACACTGTAGCCCCCAAAAGAAACTTGATGGACACCAGAGATGAAGGGAAAAAGAGGAAAAGATAAAACAAAAACAAAAACAAACGAACCCCAAACCCGAAGCCTCTACGCGTATTATCGTGGATTTCAGTACTGTGTGGCAATAACTTGGAGTGAACCTGTTGGAGAAGTCAATACTCTCTGTGCCAGGAGGCGGGCAAGATAAGCAGCTTGCTAAGCCCACCCTGAGTCAGCGGTCTGTGAAGGAACACTGCTGTGGCGATGAACACTGAGGATGGCTCCACGGCCCATGACCGGCTTCCACTTGGTGGCTCCACGGCCTGTGACTGGCTTCCACTTTACAGCCGTAGGGCCAAAGTCAGGGATGCCACGTGACAGGGTGCTGAGTTTCCTGGTGTGTGTGTGTGTGTGTGTGTGTGTGTGTGTGTGCGCGCGCGCGCGCGCATGCGTGCGGGTGCACAAAACAGGTTCATACTGACCACACAGGCCTGTCCCAGACAGTGCGGAGCTAGTGTGGACGTTCTAGAATTCAAGCTACCGAGAAACCTCGGAGTAAAAGGCTGAAAGGGTGATGGCTAAAGTCGGAGGGCATCCTGATTACAACATGGCCACAAGAGGAATAAAGTGAAACCTTTCCAGTGATGCTCTAGACCACGCGGACTAACACCACACAGGTACCGGTCTCTGTGGCGAGGCCTTAGGGGAGGAGATCAAGGGAGAGCTCGCCACAGAGAGAGGACACAAGGATTAATAAGCAGGTGGGCACTGGGCCCAATGTCCTGGGGGCCTTCTCTTCTGAGATGCTACCATGCAGTGTTGGCAACCTGTGAGGGGACCTGGGCCCCCAGGGGGGGAATATGTGTTCCACTCGGTAAGGACTGGCTCTGTGACTACTCCATGCTGGGGCCGTGTCACTGGACAGAGGTTCCAACAAGTCCTTGGAGATTGAAAATGGAAATAGCGGAATACACTTCTACAGTTTTACTCCTCGAAGCTCTTTGCCTGGATACCCTCTGCCGTCTCTTTGCCCATTTTACCCACCCCCACTTCAGCAAGGGCAGTTAATTCTGCCTCCGTGCCTTTACCCACCTGCCGCGAAACAGGTCATTCCCCACCATTCTTTCCATGGCTCTAAGGGCACACTGTTTATTTTCAGGGTCTCTAGGTCTAACAAGTCTTTTACAATACATCGGAGTAAAAAATCCAACCTCCCTTACCAGAAGAGCGCCAAGTCAATGGCAAAAAGATGGGTCTGTGGTCAAAAGGTCCGGGCTTGAGTCTAATCAACTACCCTCCCAAGGCGGTGGGATGATCGTCCCAAGAGCACACACCCACTTCTCTAAGCCTGCGCCTTTTACCTGCGAAACGGAACTGAGGACAACAGCTGCCTTCACTGTAGGACAAGGCTGCCGAGGACCCCACATGACTGGCTTATCTACAATGTGCCGCTAGGGCTTTTTGGGCGCTGGCTCCCTGTCAGGGAATGACATTCCTCCTTTGCCTTCCGCTTCACCATGTTGTAGCTCAGTGTCTGGAATGTATCTGAGTATGTGGGAAAATGGATGGTATGATAATATGCCGAACGATGAGCCATCATCAAACTGAAATAACTTGACGAAAACCACAGGCATGTTGCTGAAAGCTTAAGACGACATAAACTTTTAACGTTATTTTAACACATTTTAAACTATAACTCTTGGCCGAAATAATATTCACAAGTTTTACTACAAACAAATCTGAGCAAAGGAGCACTCTCAGAAAAAGACATGCACGAAACACTGACCATTTGATGTCACTTACATTTTTTTTCTATAAACTGATGAAGCAAGCAAGACTTGCCAGTTCCCGCATTTCCAATAACCAAGAACTTAAACAAAAAATCTGAAAAACAGAAAGAGACTATGAAAAAAACCTTTAAAACGTGCTATGTTTATTCTTAGACTATGATTAAAAACAAGAAAAGTTAGTAAGACCTGACTTGTTAACAGAAAAGAGAGGTGACTACCCTGTGAAAACAACAATACACGTGTCAACTTACCTTTTCACCTCTTGGATATTTGGCTTACATGCCAATTCAGTGGTTTCCCAAACTGTGCTCCTGGGACAACTTCCTTTCATGTTGGAAGTCTGGCGACTGTTCTTGTAATGTATAAAATTTGTCCCTTTGCGAGTCACTGTTCTTTTTTTTAAAAAAAAATTTTTTTTCAACGTTTTTTTATTTATTTTTGGGACAGAGAGAGACAGAGCATGAACGGGGGAGGGGCAGAGAGAGAGGGAGACACAGAATCGGAAGCAGGCTCCAGGCTCTGAGCCATCAGCCCAGAGCCTGACGCGGGGCTCGAACTCACGGACCGCGAGATCGTGACCTGGTTGAAGTCGAACGCTTAACCGACTGCGCCACCCAGGCGCCCCTGCGAGTCACTATTCTAAGAAATACGCATAAGCAGTGACAAGAAAAAATAGCCTAGAAATTTCAAGTGTTTCTGTACAAAAGGAAAACCCTGGGAAACTTCTAGGCTTTGAGAAGTTCACTCCTTTCCTTTTAAAAATAGGTATGCTTTCCAGGGGTGCCTGGGTGGCTCAGTCGGTTGGGCGTCTGACTTCGGCTCAGGTCGTGATCTCGCACTCTGTGGGTTCGAGCCCCGTGTCGGGCTTTGCGCTGACAGCTCGGAGCGTGGAGCCTGCTTCGTATTCTGTCTCCTCCTCTCTCTGTCCCTCCCCCACTCGCCCTCTGTCCCTCTCTCAAAAATAAAATAAAAACATTAAAAAAAGTTTTTAAAAAGATAAAAAAAATAGGTACGCTTCCCCCCGCCCTTGCGGATTTTTGTGGTCTTGCTTCTATCCCCTTATCTGTAACTTGTGGGAAGGACAGCTTGAGCCAAGTTTGAGTCAGTATTCCAAGGGTGAAATTTGTCTCATTCAGCGTAGAAAGAATTTCTCATTTCTTCTTTACAGAGTAATATGTTTAATTTGGGATATTATTTTACACGAAATGGAAATGAAGACTCCCCAGTGCAATTTGTTATTTAATCAGCATGATGTAGCATCGGTAGCCCCACGATGCCTTAATAATCCATTTTGCTTTTGCTGTTAGCAAAGAACTTGAGTTATGCGGAGCCCAGGTGCTGCAGAGGACCCCTCCCACCCCGACCCCTCCCACTTTGATCAGAACCCATCGACCGCTAGCCCCCATGCTGCTGGACTCATTGCGTGGCCCTGATGAGTCTGTACTGCGGGTTCCCTGGTTTGCACCTCTGAAAGTGTTGCCTCCATACATCTTTTGAAAACCCAGACGAAGCGCTCCGAGCCCTGGCTCCCTCTTTCCCCCAAGGAAGCTCCAACAGCCCATTTCTTTGCTGAAGCTTAGCCTAGCCCTGTTTCTTAAGACCTATATTCATCATCACTCCCAGATTAGGCCGATTCAACCTCTCACGATTTCCACAAGGTTACAGGCAATGAGCTTAGTGGATAGTGCTATGAGGATTGTCGGCGCTTAAAAATAACAAGTTTTATGCTTCTCGTTGTGTGGTTTGAAAGCATGCACATTCAGGTTCACGGCAGCATTATCCGGAGTAGTCAGGAAGAAGCATTATTTATAAATAAATGGATAAACAAAATACGGTGCATACAAGCAGCGGAATACTGCTCAGGCTTGAAAGTGAGGAAATTCTGACACATGTCACAACACGGATGGACCTCAAAGACATTACGCTAAGGGAAACAATCCAGTCACGACAGGAGAAATACCGTATGATTCCATTTCTATAATGTACCTAGAGTAATCAGACTCTGGGACAGAAAGTAGAACCGTGGCTGCCAGTGGCTGGGGACGAGGGGAAACGAGGAGGTGTTGTTTAATGGAAACGAGCATCAGTCTGGAAAGATGAAAAAGTTCTGGAGACAGACTGTGGTAACGGTTGTACTCCAATGTGAATGTGCTAAATGCAAATGAACTGCAGACTTAAAAATGGGGGGAATGGCAAATCTTATGTAATTCTACCACACACACACACACACACACACACACACACACACACACACTAAAACATGCCAAATCTAATCATTTTCATCAACCAGCTTCTATAACCTAAGACGTCGAAGGGAAGATGGTTAAGATTGCCAGGTTAAAATGAAAACACTGGAACCTTTCAATCTTTTTCAATATCTTCTTCTACTTAAGATGTAAAGCCCAATCATTGTGCAGCTGACCTTTGAACAACTGAGTGCGTCCACTTACGTGTGGATCTTTTTAACAGTACGGTACTGTAAACGTATTTTCTCTTCCTTGTGATATTCTTAGGAGCATTTTCTTTTCTCTAGCTTGCCTAATCATAAGAACGTGATATATAACACGTACAGTATAGAAAATACGTGTCAACTGGTATTTTACGTTATCAGTAAGGCTCCCCGTCAATAGGAGGACATTAGTAGTTAAGTTTTTGAGTGGTCAAATTTATATGAAGGTTTTCAGCTGTCCGGAGGGTTGGCACCCTTTGCCCCTGTCTTGTTCGAGAGTCAACCCTATAAGTTAGAAACAGAAAAGGGTGAGGGCTAAATAAAGATGCTGCCAATATGCAGGCAACAGCAAGTGCTGAAAAAGAAAAGAATCTGTATACGCAAATTGAAATGTTTATGTGTTATGTCTACACAGAAAAATGAGGATCACAAATCTACGTGCTCCTGGAACAAAACCTCGGACAGCTAAACATAGACTTTGGCTTGACTCTTGTTCCACTGTTTTCTTCTCCTTTGGAAATTTTGCTAAATGTACTTTACTATGGTAACTGCTACCCGGGTTGTCCCATAGCTCCGAAAGGCAAAAGGGTAACATATCCACTGAGCTGCACCTTGCTGGACAAAAGATATGTAGTCTCCAGATGTAAAAGCTCCTCCAAAAACGCTTTATACTCTGTCTTGTAGCTCAAACAGGTTAAGTATTCATGCTTTAGTGGAAAACCCTTTAGTGTCACCATCTAGAAATGCTGGATAAAATAGATCACATTCCCGCTCCCCCCCACCCCCCCAAAAAATGCACAGCGGAGTTTTCAGGAAAGAAAGGAAAATTCTAGACGCTTGGAACAGAGAAGAAACAGAAAAAAAGCAGTAGGGGCCCAGATATGGGACTGTCAGGGAGAGTAAATCCACACTTAAACACCTAATTACCATAGTGAAACTACAGACAAACACTATAAAGGCGATCAGAAAGAATGGAAAAACTCCCTATAAAGAAACTAAGTTCCTTACCCCAAACAGGAGAAGGCAATGAGATAATACCTTCCCAGTATTGAAGGAAGGAACACAAAACCAAAAACTGTCTAATGTAGAATTCAATGCACGCACTATTATACTCAATGCCACGGTAGACTTTTGCTTCCAAGAGATAGAATAGGAGACTTTTCCCTATTCCTCCTGCTCAGTATAACTTAAAAGCCTGGAGCCTGCTTCACATTCTGTGTCTCCCTCTCTCTCTGCTCCTCCCCTGTTCACGCTCTGCCTCTCTCTCTCTCTCAAAAATAAACATTAAATAAAAAAACATAAACAAAAGTCAGCTCTCTCTGGCCATAGGACTAGGCAAGGGCAACCTAGCAAGAGAGAAAACTTTTACACATTAACTGCTCTTTAAACAAATGAAAAACAAAAATCTTCAGCAAAGAGAAGGTCTTATCAAAGAAATAAAACATAAGGAAGAACCATCAGATAGAAATTTTAGAATTGAAAAATACAGTAACTGAAATACATAGTTCAGCAGATGGGCTCAACAGCAAAATGGAAAGGGGCAGGGAAACAATTGGTGAACTGGACGACAAAACGATAGAAAATATCCAATTCTGAACAACGAAGAGAAAATAGACTGAAAGTATATAAGTAGAGCCTCACAGACCTTTGAGACTCTAAAAAAAAGCTCTAATATTTGTGTCACTGGAGTCAGAAAAGGAGAGGAAAAAGACAACAAGGTTGCAGAGATGCTCAACGAATCAATGGCTGAAAACTTTCTCAATCGGGCAAGGGACATAAACCCAGATTTGAAAAGCTGAGTAAATCACAGAGAAGATGAATCCAAATAAATCCATGCCAATGTACATCATAACTAAACTTCTGAAAGCTAAAGACAAAGAAAAAAAATCTTGAAAGCGGCCAGAGAAAAATGACAGACCAGAGAAAATCACAGCTTACCTAACAGGGAAAAAAGCCATCCAAATGACAGCAGAGTTTTCATCAAAAACCAGAGAGGCCAGAAAGAAGTGGCACAATATTTTCAAGGGCTGGAACAGAAGAACTCTCTAGCCAGAACCTTATATATGGTGAAAGTGACCTTCTGGAATGAAGGGGGGAATCGAGACGTTCTTGGGGAGGGGGGCAGGAACACTACAGAATTTGTCAGCAACAGACCTATCCTCAAAGGAAGGAGGACCATGGGACACAAAACCATGGATAACTACAATAGGCTTTTTCTTCTTGTCCTGTTGAGTTTTCTAAATTATGTCTGGCTATTTAAGCAACAATGATTAACACTGTCCAATGTGATTCTAAATATGAGTGCAGGAAACATTTCAGACAATTTTGTTAAAGGTGGGTTACTGTAAAGGGATGTCAAAGAAGGTAAGGTTTTTTATATTTCCCTCAATGCATACAGTGGTGACACCAGTAGACTGAGATGTATATACAATGTAATACTTAGAGCGACCGCTAAACAAGCTATACAAAGAGAGATGCTCAAAAATAGTATACATAAATAAAAAAGAATTCTTTTTTTTTTCAACGTTTATTTATTTTGGGGACAGAGAGAGACAGAGCATGAACGGGGGAAGGGCAGAGAGAGAGGGAGACACAAAATCGGAAACAGGCTCCAGGCTCTGAGCCATCAGCCCAGAGCCCGACGCGGGGCTCGAACTCACGGACCGCGAGATCGTGACCTGGCTGAAGTCGGACGCTTAACCGACTGCGCCACCCAGGCGCCCCAAATAAAAAAGAATTCTTAAAAATGTTCACATAAACCACAGGAACACTGGAAAGAGAAATGAAAAACAGAATAAAAAAATGGCAAAAATAAGTCCTAATATATCAGTAATTACAATAATTGGGTAATGTATACATGTAGCAATTAAGAGACAAAAATTGGCAGATTAGATTAAAAATATGCCATAACTATTGGCTGTCTACAAGAAACTCGCTTTGATTATAACGACCCAGGCAGGCTGAAGGTGAAAGGATAGAAAACGCCGTATCGTGCAAACATTAATCAAAGGAAAGCAATATTATTATCAGGTAAAACAGACTTCATAGCAAAGAAACTGCCTACGACCAAAAGGGTTATTATATAACGATAAAAGGATAAATCGACCAGTAAGACGCAGGAATCCACACCTTCAACTAATACAATGCTATGTCATTTATATCTCAAAAAAAAAAAACAAAAAAGAAAGACTAGGAATCCTAAATGTGTATATCACAGAGCTAAAAAGCTTATCAAGCAAAAACTGAGAGAACTTAAAGGAAAAACAGAGAAACCCACAATTATGGTTGGAGACTTCAACACCACCGAGAGTTCTTCACAACCAAGAGAACGAGACAGAAAATCAGCAAGCATAAAGAACAAAAACACAGTAAACCAACCGGACCCAGCTGGCATTTATAGAATATGCCACCCAACAGGAGCACACACATTCTTTTCAGGGACCCATCAAGTTCGACTATATCCTGGGCCGTAAAACAAACCTCAACACATTTAAACGAACTGAAATCATATACAATGTGTTCTACAACCCCAATGTAATCAAACTAGAAATCAATAAGATGAAGACGGAAGGAATAGTTCCAAATACTTGGATACTTATAAATAATCCACTTCTTTTAAAAATTTTTTTAACATTTATTTAACTTTTATTTGAGAGAAGGAGAGAATTCGAGTGGGGAAGAGGGACAGAGAAAGAGAAAAGAAAGAGAGAAAGAGAGACAGAGAATCTTAAGCAGGCTCCATGCTAAGCACAGAGCCTGACGTGGAGCTCAATCCCCACAACTCCGGGATCATGACCGGAGCCAAAATCAAGAGTTGGACGCTCAACCCACTGAGCTACCCAGGTGCTCCTAAATAATTCACTTCTAAATAATCTATGATTTAAAGCAGTCTCGCGGGAAATCGAAAAAGTATATTGGGCCGAATGGAAGAAAAAACACAACCTATCAAACTTTGTGGGATACAGCAAAAGCAGTGCCGAGAGGTGAACTTGGAGCGCTAAATGCACACATTAGGAAAAAAAGAAAGCCACAAGCAATTATCTACGTTCCTAACTCAAGAACCTAGAAAAAGAAGAGCAAAATAAAGCAAGCAGGAGGAAGGAAATAATAAAGAGCAGAAATCAATGAAACTGAAAATAGGAGAACAAAAGAGAAAACCCATGAACAAAAGCTGGCTCCTTGAAAAGATCGATAAAATTGATAAGCTTCTGGCAAAACCGTAATGAGTTCAAGGAATTAAGGTCTGACCAAGGAAAAAGGCAAGACTGTGAGGTGGCACAATAAACTTTTTTGGGCACACTTGGACAGGCTGCATCGGAGGGGATATCCCTCTCAGCAGGAGAACTTCCAGACAAGATGCCCAGAAGGGGAATAGGGCAAGGGGACTTTTGGGGGAGAAGGGATTTGAGAGGGGATTTATGTGTCTAGATGATGTCGCCAGCAGTCTGGCGGGGCAGCTAGCAGCTTGAGATCCTTCATAGCCCTTGAGTTTGTCAAAGGTTAGCAGATGGTGCATGTAATTTCACAGGGTATGCAAAGCAGGAAGTCTCTAAATGGCTAAAAATATGCTTATTTGGGCTGAATTTTAAGCAACTGAGTGTGTAAGAATTTGAGGTTAGTGCTGGTAGACTCTGAACGGATGTCCCAGCTTGCCAGGAGAAAGAAAACAACAGAGGGACCAATATACAGGGCCATCTTTAATCCATTTCTATAACAAGGAAAAAAAGACGACACAAATAGTCAATCTCAGGGATGATACAGGGCATGTCACCAGAGACCCTGCAGACATCAAAAAGATAACAAAGGAATAACACGAACAACTCTATACACATTAATTCGACAGCTTAGATGAGATGGACCAATTCCTTGAGAACACAAAGTACCACAACTCACCCGACATAAAATAGACAATTTGAATAGCCCTCCAGTGACTAACGAAATTGAATCTGTAATTTTAAAACTCACAAAAAAGGAATATTCAGGCTGAGATGCTTTCACTAGAGAATTCTACCAAATATTTAAAAAAGAACACAATTCCATATAACCTCTTTGAGAAAATAGAAGAGGGAACCCTTCCCAAGTCATTTTATGAAGCTGATATTTATTATTACCTAATTTATTATACATTTTTATTTTATTATTTTAATGTTATATATTTAATGTTATATATTAAATATGTTATGTTTTATATACATATACATATCTTAAGCTTAAAAATATATTAAGTATGTATTATTAAATACATAATTGCATATTATAAAAATATTAAAAATTTTTATTTACATATATTACAGTGACACCAAAACCGGAAGAAGGCAGTATTAAAACAAAACATACTACAGAACAATATCTCTCACGAATCCTTAACAAAATACTAGGAAACTGAATTCGGTAATGTTTACATTTATAAATTTAAATAAAATTATACACTATGACCAAGTAGGCTTTATTTCAGGGATAAAAGGATGGTTCAATACTTGAAAATCAATGTCGCTACTCTATTTAGGCTAAAAAGAAAAGTCAGCCAGCCGATCATACCAATTGGTGCAGAAAAAGCATTTCACAAGAGTCAATGCTCACTTGTGATAAAACCCTCAAAAAAATAAATATGGAACTTCCTCAAATTGATGAAGAACATTTCAAAAATTGTACAGCTAACCTTATACTCAATGATGAAAGATTACTCCCCCCTCTCCCCCCGCAAGATGAGGAACACAGTAAGGATATCTGCTCCCGCCACTATTATTCAGTATCACACAGGAAGTTCCAGCCAGGGCAATAAGACATGAAAGGGAAATGAAGCCACACAGATCAAAAATAAATAAAACTGTTCCTATTGGCAGATGATATGGCGGTATATATAGAAAATCCAAGGACTCTCAAACAAAACAACCTCCTACAATCAATAAGCGAATTCATCAAGGTGAAGATTAGAGAATATAAAAATCAACTGTTTTTCTAATACTAACAGCACACACGTGGGCATCAAAATTAAAAATATAATGCCACTCACAATCACTCAAAAAATATACTTAGGTCTCAATATAAGAAAACATGTAAAGGACTTCTATACTGACAAGTATACAATGAGAATGGAAAAAAACCCAAAATAAATCTAAATAAAGGGAGAGATATACCATGTTCATGGATTAGAAGACTGGACATAGTAAAGATGTCAATTCTCCCAAAATTGATACATACATTTAATAGTTTCTACTAGAAATCTAGCAAGACTTTTCGGTACATACAGACAAGCTTATTCTAGAACTTATATGGAAAGACAAAGGAACTAGAATAGATGAAACACCTTTGAAAAAGAAGAATAAAGTGGAAGGAACCACTGTACCTGATTTGAAAATTTATTATGTAGCTACAGTAATCATGACTGAATGGTATTGACATGAGGAGACACATATCAATGGAACAGAATCAAGAACCCAGAAATAGATGTACACGAAGTCATCCAACTGATGTTAAAACTGCAAAAGTAATTCAGTGCCACAAAGTTAGCCTTTTCAACACATAGTGCTGTGGCAACTGGGCATCTATAAGGGGAAAAAATGACACTTGACTTAAGTCTCATGCCTTATGCAAAATTAACTCAAAACAGATCACAGACTTAAAGGTAAAACATCATACTATAAAACTTTTAGGAAAAATTAGGAGAAAATTCTTCATGATCTCTGGAAAAAGCAAAGAGTTTTTAGACTTGACTCGGAAAAACAACAACAACAACAACAACAAAACCAAAACAAGCCAGAGAAGGAAAAAACTGATCAAATGGTCTTCCTCAAGACTGAAAACTTCTGCTTTGTAGAAAGTTTTGTTGGGAGAATGAAAAGATAAGCTACAGGATGGAAGAAAGATTGCAAAACATATATCCAACAAAGGACTAGCATCGAGGTTATATGCGTTAAACAAACAAACAAACAAACAACAACTCTCAAAACTCCACAATAAAAACTCAAGTCATCCAATTAGAAAATGCACATAATATGAAGAGATATTTCACTGAAAAGATAGAGAAATGGCAAATAAGCATGTGAAAATATGTCTCTCATCATTAACCATTCATCAGGGAAATGCAAATGAAAACCAGTAGTGAGGTATTGTTACACACCTATCAGAACGGCTAAAATAAAAAATAGTGATAGCACCAAATGCTGGCAAGAATGCTCGGAACCCAGATCACCCACACACTGCTGGTGGAAATGTAAAATGGTGTAGCTGCTTTGGAAAATAGCAGTTTTTAATTTTTTTTTTTTCAACGTTTATTTATTTTTGGGACAGAGAGAGACAGAGCATGAACGGGGGAGGGGCAGAGAGAGAGGGAGACACAGAATCGGAAACAGGCTCCAGGCTCTGAGCCATCAGCCCAGAGCCTGACGCGGGGCTCGAACTCCCGGACCGCGAGATCGTGCCCTGAGCTGAAGTCGGACACTTAACCGACTGCGCCACCCAGGCGCCCCAATAGCAGTTTTTAAAAACAACACGCGCAACTACCATATCACTCAGCAATTGCACTCCTAGGCATCTATCCCAGAAAAATTAAGGTTTATGTTCACACAAAACCCTGCACATGAATGTTTACAGCAGTTGTATTTGTAATAGCCCCAAGCTGGAAACACTCCGATGCTCTTTAACAGGTGAACAAGCTCTAGTACATTCATACCAGGGAATCCTACTGGGCAGTAAAAAGGAATGAACCGTTGGCATATGCAGGCACCTGGAGGAATCGCCAGAGAAATACACTGAATGAAAAAGTCAATCCCAAGACATTACGCAATGCATGCATGATTCCATTTATATAGCATCGTTGAAGTGACAAGATTATAGAAATAAAGAACAGATTAGTAGTTGCCAGGGCCTCCAGAGGGGGTGGGGGCAGGAAGGAAGAGTGTGTGCCTATAAAGGGCAATAGATCCTTGTGCTGATAGGAATGTTTTGTGCCTGCAGCTGTGGCCACATCAATATCCTGGTTGTGGTGTCTTACAAGTTTTTCGAGATGTTACCACCAGGGAAAAACACAAAGGGGCCATGAGATCTCTGTAATTTTGCTTAAAACTGCATGTGCATCTGTAATTATCTCAAGATAAAAAGCTTTATAAAAAATAAAATAGGGACGCCTGAGTGGCTCAGTTGGTTAAGCATCTGACTCTTGATTTTGGCTTGGGTCACGATCTTGGGTTTGGGGGGATCGAGCCCCATGCCAGGCTGTGTGCTGACTGCATGGGGCCTGCTTGGGATTCTCTCTCTCCCTCTCTCTCTGCCCCTCCCCTGTGCTTGCATGTGCTCCCTCTCTGTCTCCTTCTCTCAAAATAAATAGAAATTAAAAATTAAAAAAAAAAAAAAGAATAGGTAACATATCAAATAATGATTCTATAAGTTTACTATGCACAGTCCTAAACTGGAAGAGTTACCAACGGATGTGCTTCGAGAAGGAAATGGTACCCAGAAGGAAGGAGGGCAGCTACAAAGCCAAGCGGTCCAGTCAGTATGTTATTTTCTGCCTGGAGATATAGCTGTTTGGCTAACCCAGAAAAAACCAAGCACCACAATGGGTAATGAGTTATTCTTTGTAGGTGAGAAGAATCCAACTCTGTGAGGAGTTTCAGCTAATGCCCCTCCTGTTTACAAGGGGATCTGGATTTCACACACCTCCTTGTAACTGAGCGCCAGGAGACGGGAGGCCCCGTGTGCTCATGTTCAACCCCGGGGTCAGGAGTACAGCCTGATGTTCTCTCTTCAGAGAGGTAGTATTTGACGTCTGATGGCCTCATGCCCCCATGTCCATGGGTCGGGTAGAATTTGAATTGATTTTACTGACTTATTTTGTTTTTATCACCGTGGGGTTTTACTTTCTTTTTCTCTTCTCTTTGGAACTGAAGGACATACACATCAAATATAAAGTACATATACGTTTTATATGTCAAGCGGACGGTGCTTAACGGCTACAAAAGGCTTTAATTAGGAGCAGGTAACTAACCATATTACAGAGTAATTAAGGAAGGAAAAATGCCCAGGTGGGCTGTATAAGATCACCTAAAGAGAACTTGTGAAATAATTAGGTTTACTTCAAGCAGACCTGATGCAGTTTTATTATAATGGTTGCTAACTTGGGGGCTCAAAATCACAAAGAAGTTTTCTGCATCGAATCTATGATAATTCCATTCACCTGATGAGGGTTTCCTTGGCATGAATTAAGCCTAGAAGTGGGGGAAAGACCATATCCCAAAGCAGAGAATCTAAAATGAATATATGCTACCAATGTACTTTTAATTTTTCACAAGAAATTTAAATGTGGTAATAGGAAAGGTATCACATACATAAAAATCAGTTCCTATTTAAAAGTCAGCAATTCAGGAACACGGACAAAGTACAGATCAGGAACAAATGGCCTCCACGCCAAGTGAAATAGCTAACAGAGAGCCAAAGGATTAACTCTATGGGAGAAACCTCACTCATTGGGGACTTGCTGACTTGTCTTTACATTCCTTTCAAGAACCTCGAACTTCTCAGACCAGAGCAGGTTAGAAGCGTATATACTAAGTAGGACTGTGAACTTCAGGTACAAGGACAATCAAGTGCTCACAGCAAAGGCAACCACGGACCAGGAAATGAGCCAGGAAGTGACTCTAAGAGCACAGCACACTTATTCAGCAATTGATTGCCAACGACGACCTTGAAATCTTCCAGAAAATTAAGTCATAGTGAGCAGACAAGACGGCCTTTGCCTTCCTAGTTTCTCCCATGAGCCATGGTTTGGCATTTAAGATTTCCAAAGGTCAGAAAGGAGGCAAGGGCTGGTGGCCCGGGCCACAGGACTGGCTCCACGTTGCACTTCCCGGCAGAAGAAATGTGGCGTGCTGGGACAGTGGGGCCATCTGAGAGGATTCCTTGGTTTCTGGCTTCGGCAACCAGCTGGTGTGGGACACCAACACCTGTGATAAGAGATACTGAAGGTTTGGAAGAGGAATCCATCTCGTGGCAAAATGATGAATGCAAATACAGAGAGGTGAAACTTAAAATACCGGTGAGCCGACACAGTGGAGATGTGGGGGGAGCGGTGCGCCCAAGGGAGGAGGCCCCAGCACCCCAGGTGAATTCATCCTCGCCTGAGACGGGGCAAAGCCAGTCGGCTGAAGATTTAGAGGCGGGACGCTGTGGATGAAAAGTACTGACAGCCGCACAAGGAGCCTGGGCGTCCGGGGGGATTGCAGAGTGTAGGGCGAAAAAAGTGGAACCTCCAGGGTGATCGGTGGCGTGAGTCTGAAGACTCGAGGGGTGAGTCCAAGGTGGGAGGGAGGGCTTGGTCACAGACAGGAAGAGAGACCTCCCTTCTTCCAAGACTGCAAGAGAAGGGTAGAGGACGAGCGAGCGTGGAGGTAAGTCACTTCACGGGTTGGAGAAGGGCAGGGGAGGAGAGGTGGTTTCCTGGGCGTGGCACATTCTCCCCTGTCTTCTACTGGACAGGAGACAAGGGGTCTAGCGAAGGTGGGGACAAAGGGCAAGATGGCCAGGATGAGAGGGGAATCGCCAAGTACTACCGAGAGCCCCTTCGAAGCAGACCACAAATCCGCAGTGAGCTTAATCTAAAGAGCGCTCTGTCTGCACGGTGGCAGGTCACGCGGGATGGGAAGCCAGGGCCAGGGATCTGCACGGTTGAAGGACCAAGAAGGGACGGGTGGAAGGAAAGGCGACGGCATCACGTGTGGAGAGAGAGCAGCTCATCACGTGACAGAAGGGGAGCAGGTGCCATGCGACTGTGTCCAATGAGCAGCCGGGGAAGTGAGTACCTGGGGGGGGGGGGGGGCGGGGAAGAGAAGGTGCCTAGAGACGAAGTGATGAAATGGACACTAAGCTGCGGACTGACCCCTCTGCACGGACACTGCAGTCACCCAGGAGCGGTGAGGCGCGGGGGCGGGGCATGAGACCCTACACCAGGGGATCTTGTAGAATGAGGCATAGCCCCGAGGTCATCACGTCACAGCGATGAGCAGGATCGAGTAGGGCACAGAATGCAAGATGGCACGAGCTTCAAAGAGAAAAACGTTCTGGTAACGCTGGTCAGGCAGGAATTAAGCTGCAAAAGCTTGAAGTGTTGGCTTGGGAGAGAGAGAGGGCTTGGGCGGTGGAAGAACACGTGACCTGTGAAGGGCGGGTAAAAATAAGGCAAGGGAGGTGGGAAAGAAGGCAAAGCCTAAAGCCCGACTCTGGTACTCTGAGTTAAATGCCAGCAGAGAGGAACCGTGACGTCTGTGGATTTAACATTTGCACCGCAGACTGATGGTTGCTCAAGGTCCGGTGACGGGCTCTGTGATTTTGCAGAAGACCTCATTTGGATCAAATCCGCTGTGGGGCCCGGGGGTGTGGATGCAAGGTAGTTAGCAGGTGAATGAGCCTGGTCAGCCACCAGCACTGAAGCTGTGAGTTCCTAGTTGCTTTCTACGTGATGTAATAACATAAAAACAGAAAGAATTCTCCCAACGTGCAAAACTGTCCCGAAAAGGAAATCAGTGACCAGTGTGGTGCACAGAGACAAAGAGACCTAATAAAAACAATCATCTTTAAGCAGGGAACAAGTTTTGGATACTTCAAGCATTTTTTTTTCATTTGTTTTACAGAGACCATGCACGAGTGGGGGAGGGGTGGGGGAGTGACTGAGGGAAGGACGGGGGGGGGGTGGGGGGGAAGGGAGAGGAGGGGGGGAGAGAGGGGGAGACAGAGAGAGAGAGAGAGAGAGAGAGAGAGAGAATGAATCTTAAGCAGGCTCCACACTCAGCACGGAGCTGACAAGGGACTCAGTCCCATGACCCTGGGATCATGATCTGAGCTGAAATCAAGAGTCGGAAGCTCAACCAGCTGAGCCACCCAGGTGCCCAGTTTTGGATACTTCCAAGAGTAGGATGTTCCATTTGATTCTGATACACGAGAAGATAAAACCACATTAAGAAGTAAGGGCAAGTCGTTCGTCAAATATTTCAGAGAACACTCCAACTGGTATAATTAAAAAAGAGAAGGTGAACAGTTAAATTTTTATTGGAGGATACATACACAAAATGTTGTCTTTCTGACTTGCGACTCTGGAGCAAACCTGAATACCGTTAACAGTATTTGCACGTTTACAAAGATCTGTGAAAGCATCCCTTGTGAATGTTAAAGGTCTTCCGCGTTGGTCTGGAAGGTATAAGCTTTGGTCCCCGTTACCCTCCACCCCCCGGTTTGACCCTGAGTTCAGAGATAAGATTTTGACTCATGTTAAATGTCCATGTTTGTTTAGAACGTGCAGGGGACCAATGACATCCAGTGGCAATGTTTAATCTGGGTCACCACTGAGCGGAGATTTTATGGAAGAGATTTCTGTGCAAGATATACGCAGAGTAAAAACCCAACTACCCTTGAGAATGTGACACAAGGCAAATTTGAGCCCAAATTCTGGCTCTACACCTCCCAGCTCTGACACTCAGGCAGAGCACCGAACCTCTCAGTTTCCTCACCTGTAAGTGGGACATAGCGTTTACCTTTACACTGTTGTTGTAAGGATCAGAGACACTGGACACAAAGTCCAGTAGATTATTCTGCATAGATTATTAGAACTTCATCTTTTTTTTTTTTTTTAAAGCAATGTCTACACCCAACGTGGAGCTTCAACTTACAACCTTGAGATCAAGAGGTGCATCCTCGGGGCGCCTAGGTGGCTCAGTCGGTTGGGCGTCCGACTTCGGCTCAGGTCATGATCTCACGGTCCGTGAGTTCGAGCCCCGCATCAGGCTCTGGGCTGACGGCTCGGAGCCTGGAGCCTGCTTCAGATTCCGTGTCTCCCTCTCTCTGCCCCTCCCCTGCTCATGCTCTGTCTCTCTCTGTCTCAAAAATAAATAAAACGTTAAAAAAAAAAAAAGAGGTGCATCCTCTACCACTGAACCAACCATGTGCCCTAACTTCATCTTTATCCAGAGGTAAGAGTTATAATTTAGGCTCGGCATACCATCGGTTTTTCAGTAAGGAAAAATTTCCTATACAACCATGGAAACAGAGCAACACGTTAATACCAGAAGAATCTTCAATCGGTACATATTCAAAGATACTGACCTAAAAGCTTCTTTGGTCATGCAATAGCTAGAAATAACACTGTTCTTGGCAAAATGTAATAGGGAAAATTATTATTGTATAATAGGTCCCAGAGGAAATACAGAGATGGGTCACTTCTAACTCACAATGCTTTTATACTTGTAAACGTTTAAAGGAACTTGTTTACATAGTAACAAAAGACACTTCACAATCAATTTTACCAATAAAGCTTTACCAGTCAATGTCTAGACTTATGGAGGTCTCCATGAAATTGAAAAAAGGATAATCTAAAATATAGACTTCATTCTCCTTTTTTTAATGTTTATTTATTTTTTTTTCTTTTTTTTTTTTTTAATTTTTTTTCAACGTTTATTTATTTTTGGGACAGAGCGAGACAGAGCATGAACGGGGGAGGGGCAGAGAGAGAGGGAGACACAGAATCGGAAACAGGCTCCAGGCTCTGAGCCATCAGCCCAGAGCCCGACGCGGGGCTCGAACTCACGGACCGCGAGATCGTGACCTGGCTGAAGTCGGATGCTTAACCGACTGCGCCACCCAGGGGCCCCAATATTTATTTATTTTTGAGAGAGAGAACGTGAGTGAGGCAGAGTGGGGGGGCAGAGGGAGAGGGAGAGGGAGAGGGAGACACAGAATCTGAAGCAGGCTCTAGGCTCTGAGCTGTCAGCACGGAGGCTGGCACGGGGTTTGAACTCGCAAACCGTGAGATCGTGACCTGAGCCGAAGTCAGACGCTCAACTGACTGAGCCACCCAGGAGCCCCTGGACTTCATTCTTATATAGTATCCTAGATTATATACGTATTTATGACAAAATTATTCAAGGTGCTAATATACGAAAAGTGGCAAAATAGCGATGGCCACCAAATAGCAACTTCCATTCCCCCCCCCAAGTATTACCACGGTCAAAGTGACTCTGAAGAGGAACGTTAGTCTTCAAAACACCAAATATTTTTAGCGCGTTCACAAAGACCGTAAGAACTCAGGACGAGTGCAAGTGTATCCTGTTTGCAAAACGACAGGAGAAATTTCTTGTTTTCTAAGAAGACAAGGGATTCTAACGTGTGTGCATACGGCCAATGTGGATGCCCACGCTCTTTCTACTACTGTGCTGCCTTCTCGGACTGCCTCCTCACCGGAGGAGGGGAGGTGTGAAGGAACGTTTAAGCCCATCATCTTCTTCAGGAAGATCCTTACTTGGAACAAACAGTTGAAAGGGAACTGCAGCTTACATGTTTTGGAGGCTGCGGGAGATGCTGTCGTAGCAGATAACTGCCTAACAGCTACTCCCCAAGGAGCCAAAGGAACAGGTGAATGTGACCCCAAAGCTGGAGACAGCCATTGGTTATTTTAAGCCAATTATGGCCATTCCCAGCCCCCTCCTCCCTGCCAGACTGGATTAGAAAAACATACGGCCTGGGGGCGCCTGGGTGGCCCAGCTGGTTAACGTCAGACTCTTGGCTTCAGCTCAGGTCATCATCTTGAGGTTCATGAGTTTGAGCCCCACACTGGGCTCTGTGCTGACAGTGCAGAGCCTGCTTGGGATTCTCTCTCTCCCTCTCTCTCTCTGCCCCTCACCTGCTCGCTCTCTCTCTCTCTCAAAATAAACTTAAAAAAATGTTAAAAAGAAAAATATACAGCCTTAAGCTAATCAGTGCAAAGTGTTATGACACTGGCCACATAATGGGTCCAGGGACAGGGACTTGACCCAATGTGGCTCAACCGGGTGGAGAGTGAGAACTTTTACTCCATCAATGCAGGGAAGAGCTCCTCTTTCCTACGGACGTAACAAGAAAGTGACCGAAGGGCGCCTGGGTGGTTCAGTCAGTTAAGCATCTGACGCTTGACTTCAGCTAAGGTCATGATCTCAGTTTCACGAGTTTGAGCCCCGGGAGTGGGGCTTTGCACTCACAGTGCAGAGCCTGCTTGAGATTCTCTCTCTCTCTCTCTCTGCCCCTCCCCCGCTTGCACTCTGTCTCTCTCTAAATAAATAAAGAGAAAGAAAGAAAGAAAGAACAAAGAGAGAAAGAGAGAGAGAGAAAGAAAGAAAGAAAGAAAGAAAGAAAGAAAGAAAGAAAGAAACTCGGATTACAAAGAGTAGTCATTTTATGGCTCTGCAGGGGTGAGAATGACAGTGCTACAGGTCCTTGTCCACACAGCTGAGCTCCCGACTCAGCCAACCCTGAACACCCTCCTCACTGACAGTTATTTGAAAAAAATACATTTCCATATTACCTCCAGCATTGTGAGGTGGGTTTTCTGCCCCCTGCAGTTGGAAGCATTCTGCCTGATGAAACGACCCGAAGGGCTCATCACCTATTATCGACTAAACAGAAACTGTGTTACGCACAATTTCAAAATTCTTTTCTTTTTGGTCATAGAGAATCGGTTTAAAATCAAAAGGCGGTCAAGTAAGCCGGGATTTAGGACTAGGGGAGTTCACCCAACCACTGGCTACTTGGTAACTACCAAGTGCCAGGCATCTGAATGCTTAGGAACCACACATTCAGATCATCTGAGACATCTGCCATCACAACAGGGTTATGTCTGCCCCCAAGTGCTCCCGGGCCACTGAGCGGGGTGCCAGTCTCCCCTGAAGTGCCTGATGGATACACCAAAGCCTGCCCTCAAGGCTCGTTCACCTCCACGGTCGACCAACCTCCTTCCACTTGATTAACCTGTTCTCTCCCTAGGTACATTCACCACCGGGCAGCCGTGAGGCCCTGAAGCTCCAGAAAGCCGTGAAAGCACCTCCACAACTCTCTGCCCCCCCCCCCCCCCCCGTGCACTGTGAACTGATTTCAGATCCAAGTTCTCAGAAGGGAAATCTATTTTTTAAAGGATGCCCTGTGTGACCTCTTTAAGTCAAGCAAACGTGGTCTGTGGAAGACGTTTTAATTAGTGTTGCGTTTATATTACACACAATGTAAAGACTGCTTGGTTTCTACCATAAAGAAAAAAAACCTATGTCTTACAGTCGGTTTTCCTATTAACCTGGCCTTTTGTTTCATACTCTGTAACTCAGAAGAAAAACGCCACCTCTCAAATGGAATCAAATCAAAGGTGCTTTTAGCAGTCCCAGAAGGCCGTGTCCAGGAGCACCAGGGACACAGAGACGTCTCAGCAGACCCCTGCTTTCAAAGAGCTCATGGTCTCATCTTGAAAGAAACATTCTCTTTGTCGCAACTGAGATTTGAGCATATTATAAAAGAGATATGCAAAGTCCTGGGGCACCTGGCAGGCTCAGTCAGTAGAGCATGCAACTCTTGACCTTGGGCTTGTGGATTCGAGTCCCACGCTGGGTGTAGAGATTAGTTAAAAAATAAAATCTTAAAAAAAAAAAAAAGATATGCAGGGTGCCTGGGTGGCTCAGTCAGATAAGCCTCCGACTTCGGCTCAGGTCATGATCTTGTAGTTCCTGAGTTCAAGCCCCGTGTCGGGCTCTGTGCTGACACTTCAGAGCCTGGAGCCTGCTTCGGATTCTGGGTCTCCCTCTCTCTCTGCCCCTCCCCCGCTCATGCTCTGCTCTGTCTCTCTCTCTCTCAAAAATAAACATAGAAAAAAAAAAAGACATGCAAAGTCTAGTGCAAAGATAGTATATATTTTATGAGGGCTTCTGCAATAACAGGGCATAAGCAAATGAACAAGAGAAACAGTGTTATAACTAAGGGAGCACACCACATACAGTAACATTTTAAATGATAACAAAAGAGAGAGATACTTTGTTTTTAAGTTCCAAATTTTTTCTGCATGCTTAAAAATTCACATTTGAAAAATTACAAGCCTCCCTCTAACATATGGGCGTCCACTCGCCCATAATTTATTAGCCCTTGATGAACGGTGTACCCTACCCTGCACACCTAAATATCGTTAGCTGCTTTTTTAAGGACTTAGATGCCAAAGACGCAGCACAGAAGAGAGACAGAAAGAAACGAAGACTAAGATAACTACGCGTTGTCATATAGGAGTCTGCCATTCTGAGTAGTGCAGGAATGCACTTGGCTGTGGCAGAGTACAAAGCCGTCTTTCTCCAGGTGTCACAGCCATCATTCTCAGGGACTTCTTGGTATTGGCCAAATCTCTCCACATTAATTTACTCTGGTTTGGGGAGCTCAGAGGGGGATTACAAAGGGAGAAAACTTGTAGTTACACGGCGTTTATTTGATTCATCTGTTACAGTGCTATTTACTCTTCACATTTACCCAACTTTATCCACCCTTTAAGCAACAGTACCCTGCATGTCATTTTAGCTTTTAAATTACATTCACAGCTACAGAGAAGCACAAAAGTATTCTTCAAACATACAGAGCATGGGCCATTACTAAGATCAGACTGGTAGAGAAAGCAGCGATATTCAGAGAACACAGAGCACAGAGGATTCAAAGGTTTTTCTCTCAAACTGTTTTCACTGGCATGTATCCTAACGGAGTTTTCAGGAACGGGGAAAAAAGAAAATCTATTCCATCAGCCTAACCAATCTCTAGAGGATGGATTATGAGAAGACGTTCAAGGAACAACATCAGCTTTCTCCTCATTCCAAAGAAATATTCAGAGCAAAACGCTTGCCTGATTAGATATGCTAAAAGTGGAAAGAACCCTGTTATGGCTAATTCCATGCCTCGGGGCCCAAAGTGTGAGATACTTTTCAAAACACATTGGTGACGTGGTTCTTAACAGAAGAGGTATTACTATTATTACTAAGTTAAGAAGGAAAGTTCACATTTTAGGCTTACGTGGAATTATTTTTCAAGGAGCACAAGAAGCTTTGGAAACACCATTTACTTAAATCATGATGATATTCCCGTGAAGCTGTGGCCTAAGTTGCCAGTAGTCTGGGTCCCCGGATAGATTTTACCAGGACCCCTTCTAACTTACCCCTACCGGAACCCACCTCACCCTTGCCCAGGCGGTCGGTTTCCCTTCCTGCATGCGGGGAGCTACAGAGGTTGCTTTACCGCCAGTTACAAGGACGCCATACCACCAGCAGCAAACAACTGGTCCAACTACTCAGGTTGCTGTGACCCCAAAGCTGGAGACAGGCATTGCCTTGTAATCCACTAATCTGGCCCCCCGCTAACCTTCCCTTGCCTCCTCTAGGGTTAACAGTAACTTGAACTACGTTAAGGGGTCTATTTAAAAGACAGAAACCAACTGGACTCAGGAGATGGGATGATGAAGAATTAAAGATTCCAACTTTCTCTCAGGCAGATGGGTACCAGGGACAAATAGAAGGCTGGGGAGTAGGAATGGGTTGGTTGGGTTTGGGATGCAGTGTGTTAGGATCCCCCAGGCCCTCCAAATGGAATAGTTAGGTATGGAGTTCAAAACAGGCTCTTAAGCCTGAGGGACTGATATGACTGGAAACAGAGATTCAGGAGTGGCAGAAGTCACAGGCAAGGATTGGGAGGGAATGCTTTATAGTTCAAGTGACTGTGAAAATTATCGTCCACTTTTGCTTTTCCGAAGAACAAGGTTTCCTCCTGAAATCACTGTTGCATCAGATGATAACCAACTTGGATATAAATTGGAAAATAAATTAATTAATGAAAAAAACCCAAAGGGCAGCCTTGATCTCAAGAGTGCCCCCAAACAAACAAACAAACAAACAAACACACCACCAAAAAGCAAACGAACAAGTTTTCAAAGGTCTGGGCACGGGAGCCGTTATATAGCGTAGGATCTCGACTTTCTATCAGGTCCCCGGACCAACAGCACTTGCGTGGGCTGGGAGCTGATCAGCCGTGGAGCCGCCATCCACCCCCCATCTACTGAATCAGAACTGCAACTTTACGCACCAGGGGACTCGGGGGCCCAGCAGTTTGAGGACCTCTGGTGTAGTGTTCCCCACGTTCTCGTTCTTTAAAGGGTCACCCGTTTTCAGTACATGAGGAAAGGAAAACACAAACATTAGAAATGATAAATAGATTCGATTTGGAGAAAGGTCCTTTATGCCGCTGTTATACGCTTCCTTGACTGACGTTTATGTCTTTTATGAAATTCAGGTAATGGTTATTTTGGTGATTTCTCTAACAGTAAGTTATTTTATACTTTACTGGCACCACATCCCTTTGAAGATGTTACTTCCTTTACCCCAAATATCCTTACTCTACTTCCCCTATTAAGCCCAAATTTCTCCATGAGTCATATTCTGACTACCAAGGCCTATATTTTAGTGTCATAGGGCTGCCATACCAAAATGCCACGAGCCGGATGGCTTAAAACTAGAGAAATTTATTGTCCACCAGTTCTAGAGGCTAGAAGTCTGAAATCAGATGTCAGGAGGGCCATGCTTTCACTGAAGGCTCTAGGGAAGGACCCATCCCTGCCTCTTGCTAGCTTCTGGTGGGTGCCCACCCCCTTTGTGGTCCTTGGCCACTGCCGTCTCAGCCTGCCCTTTGTATCACATTCTCCCTGCACGTGTCTATACCCAAATCTCTCCCCTCTTACTCGGGTAGCAGTCATTGGATTAGGGCCTCCCCGAATCCAACAGGACTTCATCTTAACCTGATTACATCATTCCTATTTCCAAATAAAGTCACAATTCGCAGGTACCTGGGGTTAGGACCTGAACGTATCTTTTGGGGGGATCCAATTCAACCCGCGACGGCCTACGACGAAATATTTCTAAAAGAAAACATCTTGATAATTCTCCAAGTGATGTGGTAAATACTCTAATACTGTGCTTTCCAAATAAGGCACAAAACAAAAATATGAAGACTATATTGTAATAAACCCAGCACACGACTAACAATTTGCGTTCTTGTTTCATTAAACCGTGTTCGTTGTAGAAAGCATAAAGTCCAAAGTGTAGAGACTGATCTTAGATTTTTTTCCTCAGTCTTAGCCTACTTTAGTCCTTACTTTTTTTCCCCTAGCATTTTCTGCACCACTTATATTTTTTAGCCCCTTTTTGGCCATCATTGCTTGGGACTACCCAATCCACTTGTTAATTTGTCTCGCAAATCTTGGAGTCAGGAATTACTTAAGGCCAATTTGTGTCACCTCCCAAGTCTCAGATGGCGGGAGTTCTTTAGCCATACTAACTGGCTTTAAGAATGCTCTGAAATCTACACTGGGGAAACACTGTTTCAGTTTAGATATACTTAGACAAGGGTTTCCAACGGAAACAGATCTGTTTTAGATTTTGACTGTGTGTTACGATCTTACATACAGTATTCGTGTGGTTATTAGTTTCAGGGCGGGCAAAATGTTTACTACTCAGTCTATGGAAGAAGACATAGTGCCTTAATTTGCTAAAAAGCATTAAAGGCAGATATAGCTCATCACTAGTACTTTATAAGCACTGGCTCTTTATTTTTCACCCTATTGCCGTTAAGCTACACAGAGCCTCCTTTTCTGGAAGAGAAAGTAAGTATAGAGCACAAAGGAGTTTAAAGGTTGGGCAAACATTCCTTTACCAGCTAGCCAAGAGGCACACGTCTGGAAGGTGGAACCTGATTGTTTTACTTTTGGGGAACAATGCTGTGCAAATATGGTCAATGATAAATGAAGGTGACAGCTTACGACTTTTGGCTGGCAGTTTCAACTGCCACATTTGCTGTTTCTGAAACCAACTTTCTTTTTCTTTTCTTCTCTTTGTTAACGTTTATTTATTATTGAGAGACAGAGGCAGAGCATGAGCATGGGAGGGACAGAGAGAGAGGAGAAGACACAGAATCCGAAGCAGGCTCCAGGCTCCAAGCTGTTAGCACAGAGCCCGACGCGGGGCTCGAACTCACAAACCGCGAGATCGTGACCTGAGCCGAAGTCCGATGCTGAACCAACTGAAGCCACACAGGTGCCCCTGAAAACCAATTTTCTATTCCATTAGCTTCTTCTAACTTTCTCTATTAGAGAAAAAGATTAAATTGTGAGTAAAAACATATTTGGATGGAATCATGACAAAACAATACTGTTGCTTAAAGCCTTATGATATTTATTTATTTATTACATTCTTTTAACATTTATTCATTTTTGAGAGAGAGCGAGCGTGAGCAGGGGAGTACAGAGAGAGAGGGGACACAGAATCCGAAGCAGGCTCCAGGCTCTGAGCTGTCAGCACAGAGCCCGATGTGGGGCTCGAACCCACGAACTGTAAGAGCATAACCTAAGCTGAAGTCGGACGCCCAAACAACTGAGCCACCCAGGCGCCCCCTTATGATCATCATTTAATCAGTTAATCTGTGATGCTCAAAAGTTCAATTAACTGCATCTAAAGTGTAGCAGAGATATGCGATATTTTACGAAGGTTAGTTCATATAACACAAATGAAATGTAAAAGCTCCGTCTCCCGAACTCTTCCAGTCCTTTCTTCCTCACTCATAACCCCCACCTGGTTTTCTTATTCAGACTTTCCACCCCTCCCTAACGCTCCTATCCAGGTCAGAGAAAAAAAGTGTGGGGTAAGGAGCACTCGAAAATAAAGCAAAGCACAAGGACAACCAAAAATCGCTAGAGAAGCGTATTTCCTTTGCAAAATCTCCCGACTGTGGTTCTGTACAGGGAGGACCCGACCACACGGATGAACGGGACCATTTGTGGCTCTGACAACACTTCAAAAGCCATCGGGTTCCTGGAGGATGTCCTAAGCCTTCTAGGAATGGGTGTAATGCCCCGAGGGGCACCAAGAACAGGGCAATCACAAGTCACAGGAGAGGCTGAAGGTGAAGCAAATGCACTGTGGCCTCACCCCTCTTAGGAGAAAGATGGAACCTTCCATAGGCTCTCTCCACCTCGCCCTCACCTCTGTACCACTGTTTAGGCTCCCCTTATTCGAACTCCGTTTCTCTCCAGCCCTGGGCATCTGCCATTCTGCCGCCCTGACCAGTTACTACCTCCTGGGCTCCCCACTCTGGGCCAGGGTTCCTTCTAACATACTTTCCGAAGGCACAATCCTCCAGGACTCCGGCCCGGAGTTTGAACTACTCATTCGTTAGTGTCCTGATGGCATTAACCCTGTATCCGCCACTAGACGGCATGCTCCATGAGACCAGAACCACGCCTGTCGCGTGGCCTGCGGTATTTGCAGCACCCTGCTGGCTCCACCCTGCCATTCCACGCGTGTCTGTTGAAGGAGCAGCGGGCCACCACAAGTGATCTGAGTCCGGGTACATACTTTTGAACTTGAACCTCTCCCTGGGATTATAACACTCCCAATCAAAGTCTTAATCTGAGAACGCACAATTCCGAACAAGTAATCAGAGACTGGTAAACATCTCGAGCCTGATGCAAAGGAGACGCGTACGATATTAGTTATTTTTACCACGCAGGACTAAAACAAAGCACAACAACACAGTAGATGGCTTTCGATTACTCAAAAAAAATGATTCCCTTATAGCATCCAGGTGTGGGTGCTACAGGGGCAGCAAAGATTAAGCAGATAGGGCTCTGCTCCCAGGGTGTTTAGGATTTTAAAAAGGCACATTTATAAACAGCCATAATGCAACCCAGAAAGGACTAAACACCCGAGAGACGGAGAAAGGGAGAAATAAATGAGGCAAGAGGTCTCCGCACGAAGACACGGGTTAGTCTATCGATCACTTCTCACTGTAATCCCAGGGCAAAGAAAGGAATTCCAACCCAGGAAAGGTCATGCTGGAATATTCGAAGAACACACTGAAATACAGGCGTCGCCCTAAGTCCTTCACGGCCCCTCGCCGGGGCCAACATCGCAGAGGAAAGTCTTCAACTGGCTTTCCAGACCCGGAGCTACTGATAATTGGCAAACCCTCCGCGTGTGAGCGCGTAGAAAAGGCCGGAGGAAACTTGAGAAAGCACATCACGTAAACGGGCGGCGCACGGCCGGGCCCGCGCCCCCCGCGCCCCCGCCGCCCCCGACCTCCCGCGGCCCGGACGCGCCCCCGAGACCCGCGGCCCCGCGCGCACCCGCCCGCCTCGCCCGGCCGCCTCGTACCGTAGGTTTCGGACATGGCCGTCTGCGACATCTTGGGAGCGGCACCGCCTCTCGCCGGGTCACCGGCTGCAGCTCCGGCCGGGCCGGCGGGCGTGGGGGGCCGGGGTCGTCCTCCGCGCCTCGGTGGGAACGGCGAGCGGCAGGGGAGCGGAGGAGGGAGGGGCCCGCGGTCCCCACGGCAACGGCCGGCCACCCCGCGGCTGCGGCCCTGCCGGACTGCGGGCTCCGCGCAGGCGCACGGCCTCCGCCCCCCGCCGGGCCCGGACGGGGACTGGGAGGAGGAGGAGGAGGAGGAGGACGAGGAGGACGAGGAGGAGGAGGAAAGGGGGCGCGAGGCCCGGCCCTTCCGTGGTCGCGCGTGCGCACGCAGACCGCGGCGGGGGCGGGGGGCAGCTGGCGCGGGGAGGCCGGGGCCCGGGCCAGGGGCGGGGCCGGGGAGCGCCGGGAGGCGGGGGCGGGGGGCTGGAGTGGGAGCACCGGGGTGGGGCAGGGCGCGGACGGAGGGTTGCGGCTGGCCGAGGTCGGGTTGCAGGGGTGGGGAGGGGCCTGCGATCCGCAGGCTTGTGGGGTGACCGAGTGTTGGGGACAGTGGGGTCTAGCTCCTGGGCAGGGACGGCAAAATGCCTGCAGTGGGAAGACAGTCCTGCCGCATTGGCCCTCCGCGGTAAAGACTTTGTCGTCGTCGTCGTTAGCGGCTCGCAGGCAGGAAAAGACTTCTTTAAACTATTGTGGTCAACCGGGGAACGTGGTTAATGGGTAACTAGGAGGCGGTAGCCCCAGTCGTCCAGCTGGAAGACCAGCCCCTGTGGCCGAGGAGGCTGGCTTAGCCGGGAAACTGAGCTTTACGCAGACCTGCCAGGCCCTCTCCTGTGGGGCTAAGCTGGTGTCTGGAGAAAACGGTCAGAACTTAAGGTGCCCTGGTGCTGGAGAGAGTCCCCCCAAGATTGTAGACATTGGCCCTTCTGCGTCCCATGTTGGGGGAATCTGGCTTACGGGCAGCCGAGAAGCATCTCCCGGACCTCAGCTTAGGTTAGGATTCGGTGGCTGGGTATTCCGATTTAAGGCGCAAAGCTGAATTCAGAATCCCCTTCTGCTGGAAGTGCAGAGGCAAATGTTTATTAGGAAGAGAATTTTGGCTGGGAGTTTGCTTCGACTGAGCACGACCAGAGTCACATCCTGTGTCCTAAGACCCAACCTTATTCAAAAGGTGTAGCAGGATACTAAAATATGCCTTGGCTAAGCTCGCAAGTAACGTGCACCGTGGGGAAAAGGCTAGTAAATACGTTTTTTTCGAGTCCGTTTGGCTCCATCCTCCTCATAAATTGGCATCAGACTTTGAGAACTTTCCCCTCTTCCCCAATGGCCATTTGGCTCTACATTTTACTCTTCTCTCTGATCTTAATAGCAAATAGATATCCTTGCTTCTAAATCACAGAGAAGCCCCATGCTGAAATATTGTGAGGACTATAATCTAGAATTATTTTGCATATATTTCTTGTTCGGTGGCTGAGATGCTTTGTGGCTTTCTTAATTTGGTTTTCTGCGTGTTAATGCGGATTTACACTCCTGAGTATAGCAGGCTAATCTGATGGAAACTATTTCCAACGAAAGACAGGGGTCCCATTCTTTAAATCTAAGATTTCTTCCTGCCAGGAGCTTTTGTGGATAAGAAAGAAATCACCGAGTTACAGTGATTGCTTGGGTTATTGACTAAAACTGGACCTCGAGATCTCTGAAACCTGGACAGAGTGGTAGACATAAAAAAATTAAGCTGCTGTTTCAAAGCTGAGAGAAGTTATCTGTTCTGTGGACATGAAGACTTAGACCTTTGGGGAAAACTCTTTGTTTTGGAAAAACTACCCAAAGAAATCTAGTTTGCAAATACAAAGGCACATATCACAATTAGAAAAGGAAATACGCAAGAGCTGAGGCTTGAAGGAGCCACATTTTTGGAACAGCAGTGTGGAAGATTCTTTGCATCTCGGTAACTGTGGATCTTTGAGAGAAACCAAATTTCTCCTAAAATCTCTTCGAGACCACCTTTGATTTTGAGGTGCTGTTGATTGTGGCAGGAGAACTTCTTGCAAAATTAGTGTTTTCTCCAGTTATTTTCTCCTTTCTTTTCGGGGGGGGGGGGTTGCGATGGAGTAAAAGTAAGTTTCCAAAAGCCTCAGCACACTGGGGATATGTCCACAGGAAATGAAGGGAGAAGGATTTCTTCCAGAAGATCCGCTCCTCCAACGCCTCCTTTACTTTCCTTCTTGCTCCCTGGCAATGCTTCACATGAGATGAGCAATTAGGAATCTCAGGGGGCTGCTGGCCTCACAAGGATTCATGTTCTCCAGGACCAGCAGAGGACCACAGGGGTAGGGACAGTGGTCTCTGTAGGAAACAGTGAGCACAGATGGACAATGACTGAAGGGGCCTTTTAGACTCCTAGGCAAGGGTTGGACCGAGACCAGTGGTCCAGTCCCATGGCGTGGAGCCCTAAAAAGGCTTAGGAATGAGAATCCAGCATAGCCTTGATGGCCCAGAAAGTGATGGCATTGGGAATGAAAGGAAATGGCATCCTTGGTGGGGCTAGGCTTGGTGGAGAGCATTGGCTACAGCCTGTGTGGTTTGGTGACTTTCCTTGATGGCTGGAGTTGAAGAACACGAGCCACCTTATGTCTGGGTCCTTGCAGACTCAGAAATACCTCGGTGTTACTTTAAGAAGGGCACCTGGGTGGCTTAGTCGGTTAAGCGTCTGACTCTTGATTTTGGCTCAAGTCATGGGCTCATGGTCGTGAGATCGAGCCCCTTGTCAGGCTCCGTGGTGAGCGTGGAGCCTGCTTAAGATTCGCTCTCTCTTTCCCTCTGCCCCTCTCCCCTGCCTCCCCTGCTTGCATGCTCTCTCAAATAAAATTAAAAAAACAACAACAACAAAAAGAAGGACCCAGGTTCTGCCCAGGTAGGTAGAGGCTTGAAAAGGTGGCCTCAGTTAAACACCCAGGCTGGTGACACCTGTGACCTATAACTCTTCAGGTTGAAAGAGACCTCAGAGGCCCCTAGACCAGTTTGCTCTCCAGGGCCGAACGAGACTACCACATCTCTCATTGGACACGCCTGTTGTTCGGGAATATGCAGTCAGGATGGGCTAAATTATCTGCAGTAACAAAGATCTCCCAACATGCCTATGACTGACACAATGGCGTTCATCTCTCAGACCACCTGCCCCACTCATGGTGGCAGAGACTCAGCTCCGTGTGAGCACTCATAGACCCAGGCTGACCCAAGTCTCGTATAAACACACGCTCCCACCATTACCCAGGCAGGAGAAGGAACCAGCACCGATTGTGCATCCGCTCATGAAGATTCCATCGGGAATGGATAGAATCGTTTCCGTTTATATTTCATGGGCCAGAGCAAGTGATGTGCCCACACCTGACTTCGAAGAGGGTGGGGAGTACCACATCGTATGTCCCAGAAGGAAAGGAGAAGAGGGTGTATTTGGAAAGATGTGATGACCACCACAGGGCTTTGTACCTGTCGAGGCAGCTCAGTCTGCTTCGGTTTGAAACAACTTTGTTGAAGTGCATTTGAAGTACACAAGTGATTATTTTTGGTATAGCTGTCTAGCTCTGCTTGTGCCCCTGGGATGTCACTACTGTGGGCCTTTTCAGTGGAGACATTTTCTACGATTCCATTTTATCTTCTTTGTTGCTGATTAGGAATACCTTCTTGGAAGGTTATCTTAGCGGCTGTTTTAGGGTTCATGGTACGGGTTTTTCACTTGTCACAGTCCACCTTCAAGTGCCATGCCATTTTATGCAGAGTATAAGAACCTGGTACCGCGTATGAATGGAGTCAAACAGTGTCCTTTTGTGACTGGTTTCTTTCACTTAACATAATGTCCTTAGGGTTCATCCATGTTCTAGCATGTGTCAGAATTTCCTTCCTTTTCGAGAATGAATAATGTTCCTGTGTGTGCGTGTGTCTGTGTGCATTGCATGTGTGTGTATGAGATCTATAAAACACGCATACACATATATACCAGAATTTCCAGAAAATTCTGTCCTCAATCGATTTAAATTTTTTTTCTCAACGTTTATTTATTTTTGGGACAGAGAGAGACAGAGCATGAACGGGGGAGGGGCAGAGAGAGAGGGAGACACAGAATCGGAAACAGGCTCCAGGCTCTGAGCCATCAGCCCAGAGCCCGACGGGGGGCTCGAACTCCCGGACCACGAGATCGTGACCTGGCTGAAGTCGGACGCTTAACCGACTGCGCCACCCAGGCGCCCCTGTCCTCAATCGATTTAAATAAATACTTCAATGTATCCACCTAGTTACTATGTGTAACACTCTTCCATCCCTTGTGTCGATTCAGATTCCATGTGGTATCATTTCCTTTCTGCTGGAAGTAATTCTCTTTGCAGATCCTGAAGGGCAGGTCTGCTGGGGATGAATTCTTTCTGCTTTCATATATCTAAAAATATCTTTATTTCACTTCTATTTTGAGTGATGTTTTTCTTAAGTTTAGATTTCTCAGAAGTTTTTTTTTTTTTTTCCTTCTAACACAGTGTTTTCTGGCTTATATTGTTTCTGATAAGTCTATGGCCATTCTTTATTCCTTTGTATGCATTGGGTTGTTTTTTTTTTTAAATCTCTGCCTTTTTGAAAGATGCTATCTTTTTTTTTTTTTAATTTTTAACACTTATTTCTTATTGAGAGACAGAAAGAGACAGACCATGAGCAGGGGAGGCAAAGAGGGAGAGGGAGACACAGAATCGGAAGCAGGCTCCAGGCTCTGAGCTGTCAGCACAGAGCCCGACGTGGGGCTCGTTGGTTTGTTTTTTTCAGCCATTATTTCTTCCAATGTCTCTTCTGCCCCTCCCTCTCTTCTCTTTGGGTGACTCCATCGTACATATACCGGGCCATGTGAATTTGTCCCACAGGTAACTGATGCTCTGTTCATTTTTTGCCAACCTTTTCTCTTTCTCCGTGTCATTTTAGATCACTTCCATTGCCATGTCTTTAAGTCCGCTAATCTTTTCTGTGATATTTACTCTGTTAATCCTATCCAGTGTGTTTTCCCTTTCAGACGTTGTAATTTCATTTTTAGAAGTTCCATTTGCATATATGCCTATCATGTTCAGTACTTATTCTCATTTTCTCCTTTAGCTTCTTGAGCGTATAGAATGTGTTATAATAATGCTCTTAACGTCATTTTCTACCAATGTTATCATCTGAGGAATTTCTGACACAGTTCCCCTTGATTGTTGTAGGTGGTGTCTTCCTGTTTTACGTGCCAGGTAATTTTTGATCAGGTGCCAGACATTGAGGAGTTTACTTTGTTTAATTGTATGTATAATATATAAGGATTAGGAATTCTTCTGGGCTTTGTGTGTGTGCTGGGGATTGATGTAAAAATTAGAGGGGATCCTTTTTTTTAAATCTTTATTTATTTTGAGAGAGGCAGAGAGAAAGAAAGAAAGAAAGAAAGAAAGAAAGAAAGAAAGAAAGAAAGAGCGAGCAAGTGCAGGAGGGGCAGAGAACTGTCAGCCCAGAGCCCCACCTCACAAACCACTAGATCATGACCTGAGCTGAAATCAAGAGTCAGACACTTACCCAACTGAGCCACCCAGGCGCCCCTAGAGGTGATTCTACCTGGCCCTGGGTACTTCCCCCAGGTGCCTGCACCCATCAGTAGGTGAGGGCTGGAAGGGAACCCTTTCAAATCTCTGGTGCTGTGCCTCTGCACAGCTCCCTCCTTCCCTTACTGGGCCCTGACGACCCTAGCTACCTCTCAGCTTCCGTGGCCTCCCAGCACCGTCTCCCGAGCTCAGGGAGTGCTACCTTCTCCTCCCGTGTCCAATTCACTTACTCATTAGTGGATCTCATCCAGCCGCAAAGGCCTTAAATACCATCTAAAGTTGATGCTTCCTGAAGTTCTCTCTTGCCTGGGCTCCTACATACAGTTGTTCATTTGCTACCTTCACTTGAACGTTTGTTAGGCTTCTTCACGCTAAAAGAATAAAAAGCAAACATCCAAATTCCCCAACCGAACTTGTGCAATCTTTCCTATCTCAGTTAAGTGGCAGTTTGTGCCGGACAAAATCTTGATTTCCTCCTCGACTCCTCACTGTCACTCATGCCTCCGCTTGGTCCATTAGCAAGTTTTCTGCCTTCAAGACATCCAGAACCCGGCCACTTTACCCCTGGGTCGTTCCCTCTTGGTCCAAGCCTGCGTCACCTCTCTCTGCATTATGCTCCTAACTGGCCTTCCTGCTTCTGTCCTTGTCTCCTGGCAGTCGGTTCTCTACACAGCTGCCAGAGCGATCCTAGTGACTGTAAGTAAACAAAAACAAAAGCAAGAAGAACAATACCGCTTTAAAGGCAGCCAGGGTTGGGGGCAGGTGGGTGGGTGGAGAAGGAGGGAAGGGAAATATAAGTTCCATCCTGCCACTCTGCTCAAAGCCCTTCATCTTGCCTACCCTGGCTTGAAAGATCGTCTACGGTCTCCCACCTTCTCCCCTTCCACTCTCACACTTACTCTCTCATCTCTGATCACATAGGCCTTCTTGTGTTTTGAACCCACCAAGAAGATTTTGGCCTCAGGGCCTTTGCATGTGCCCTTTCCTTTGCCCGGAATGCTCTTGTCCCAGATCTCTACATGGCTTGTGCCCTCGTGGCCTTTATGTTTTCTGCTTTTATGGCACTTCATCAGTGAGGCCTTCCCTTTCAGATATAAAACAGTGATCCGTCTTCCCCTGCCCCCCCCCCCACGCACCATTTCATACACTCCTTACTTCGGGTGCCCCCTCATAGCATTTACCACCACCTAACACATATATCATTTATTAGTATGTTGTCTACTCTACCTCTAGATGGCACGGTCTGTAAGAGAAGGGGTTGTATCTCTCTTATTCTCAGGTCTGTCCTCGTGCCTAAAATAGCATTTGGCGGGGCACCTGGGTATCTCAGCTGGTTAAGCACCCAACTCTTGATTTCAGCTCCGGTCACCATCTCACAGTTTCGTGAGTTCAAGCCCCACGTCGGATTCTGTGCTGACAGCACGGAGCCTGCTTGAGATTCTCCGGCTTCACATGTATTATGGCAAAACCTGCTTCTTCCTACAGACTCATGAGATGTTATCCTATTTTGTAGATGAGGAAACAAAGGTCCGGGTGCATTATATAGTTTGCCCCAATTCTCAGGGCTAGTGTGTTTGTTTGGATTTTTTTCTAAACCCACACTAAAGTAGACACCTCTCCTTTTCATCGACAGTGTGTAACAGGGAAGAAAATGCAGTATAAAAACATCCCAAACAAGCGTGACTTCGCAAGGCATCAAACTGTTCAATGGAAGGGAACCTATGGAAAATAGTGCCCTTGGGGTCTTGCCCTGTACTGGATGCTTTATGTAACTTCCCTGACCGTCTCCTGACAAGGTGGTTTTCCTCACCCTCCTTGTATAGTCGAGGATGGCTCCAGGCCAGGGTTTTTTTTTTTTTTTTTTTTTTTTTTACTGCACTATGATGCTAAATAAAGACGGAGACAGGAGTGGGAACGTGTTTCCTGGAGAAAAAAATTCCCTGAGCACCTCTATAAATTAAGCATAAGCTCAAGCTAGCTCTAAGCTAGAACATGAACCCTGAAGGTCACCTCCAATTCTCCAGTACTCCACTCAAGTCTCTGAACCTGTTTCTAAAGGCAAACAGACTTGTGTTTACCCAACAAGAATATACTGCAAATGTTCCGTGTAACAGTATGAAGGGTAGAGGCTAGAGCTGTGGGCACAGTGCTTAGTTCGGTGATGTAATAGTCCCTCACCTTCACCTTTTAATTGGAAAGTTACCAGCAAATCTTCTTAGTTCTAATGGGAATGCTTCTCTGCTTATTTCTGCATTTAACAACATTGGTACTCAGAGATTTTTTTTCCTGAGTCCTTTTGATTTTTGTTCTGCATTCAGTAAAGAGGGTTTTCTGGTTCTTCTTTTCTTTTAATCATGTTTTAAAACTTTTTTAAATGTTTATTTGTTTTTAACACAGAGAGAGAGAGAGAGAGAGAGAGAGAGAGAGAGCGCATGAGCAGGGGAGGGGCGGAGAGAGGGAGACACAGAATAGGAAGCAGGCTCCAGGCTCTGAGCTGCCAGCACAGAGCCCGAAGCAGGACTCGAACTCACGGAATGTGAGATCATGACCTGAGCCAAAGTCGGACGCTCAACCGACTTGAGCCACCCAGGCACCCCTCTTTTTTTTTTTTTAATTTTTTTTTAATTTATTTTTGAGACAGAGAGAGAGAGCATGAACGGGGGAGGGTCAGAGAGAGGAAGACACAGAATCTGAAACAGGCTCCGGACTCTGAGCTGTCAGCACAGGGGCCCGATGCGGGGCTACACATTTTGAATCAACTGGCCTATTTCCAGTCTGGTTTCTTGTTAAAAAGATTGTAGGGGCGTCTGAGCGGCCCAGTCAGTTAAGCATCCGACTTCGGCTCAGGTCATGATCTCGTGAACCGTGAGTTCAAGCCCCACGTTGGGCTCTATGCTGACAGCTCAGAGCCTGGAGCCTGCTTCAGATTCTGTGTCCCCCCCCACCCCCCCCTCCTCCCCCACCCATGCTCTGTTTCACTCTGTCTCTCAAAAAGAAATAAATGTTAAAAATCTTTTTTTCAAAAAAAGATTGCAAAATGAGTGGTTTTTGGTTTTGTTTTTGGATTTTCCTCCTGATTACCAAATACGTTTAGCCAGAATTTTATGTTATGAGCTGATTTGTTTACTTTAATCAGCTTTATTGAGGTGTAATTTACATACAATAAAATTCAACAATTTTAACTATACAATTCTGTAAGTTTTGACAAATTATACGTAGCTGTGTGACAAAAGACAAAACAATCTTGATATAGAACCTTTATTTTTTTTAATTTTTTTAACGTTTTTTATTTATTTTTGAGACAGAGAGAGACAGAGCATGAGCGGAGGAGGGGCAGAGAGAGAGAGAGACACAGAATCGGAAGCAGGCTCCAGGCTCTGAGCCATCAGCCCAGAGCCCGACGCGGGGCTCGAACTCACGGACCGCGAGATCGTGACCTGAGCCGAAGTCGGCTGCTTAACCGACTGAGCCACCCAGGCGCCCCTTGATATAGAACCTTTATATCACCCGCAAACTTCTTCCACGTCCCTTTGCAATGCCTTCTGGGCTGACGTAGGAAGCTTTGATAGAGGATTACTGGCTGTCACATGAGAAAATATGTCGTATGAGATTGGGTAGGGATTTCCCGTTGCGGAGACTAACCACTGTTTCCCCTGACTGCAGACATCTTGACAGACTGTCCTTCTCCCTCTTTTAATCTCCTTTGTGTTTGCTGCTCTCTGAGCCCAAACAGCAGTCAATACCATTTCCATCCAACAGCTGGGTGAAGTGTGCTGCTTCTTTTTTTAAAAAAATTAAAAAAAAATGTTTATTCCTTCCTGAGAGAGAGAGACAGAGACAGAGCATGAGTGGGGGGAAGGGCAGAGAGAGAGAGGGAGACACAGAATCTGAAGCAGGCTCCAGGCTCTGAGCTGGCAGCATAGAGCCCGACACGGGGCTCGAACTCACGGACCGCGAGATCGTGACCTGAGCCAAGATCAAGAGTTGGACACTTTACCGACTGATCCTTCCTAAGGAGGATCTTGACTCAAAGACTTACCCTCGATCCTCTGTTGAGATGGTGAATCTCCTTAAGAGCTCAATCTGGTTTCTTTCTTTCTTTTCCTCTGCTTGCCCCCATAATTTAGCAAGAGTTCCGGATTCACCGGGCAAGGAGTTTGCCTCTGACACTAGAATGTAAACTCTCTGAGTGCAGAGACTTGACCTTCATTGTTCTCACTCTTTCCCCCCCTCTAGCACCTGCTCTAGTGCCAGGCACATTTTAGGTGCCTCAAAGTATTTGTGGAATTGAATGAACGAATGAATGAATGAATGAATGAACAAATGAATGCTGTTACCACCTGTAAACAGCAGAGCTGACTGTGGAAAATATATGGAGCCTTTAAACCATTTCAGACCAGTCCATGTTAAGGCTGTGTGGAGGCTAAGTGCCAGAGTACCAAGGAACAGGTGAATCACTTAGGGGTAGGAATCAGAGATCGTTTTTACCGAGGCTCTTTCTATGGGTTTTCCTTCCAGCCTCCTTTGTTTGCTGAGCCTAGAAGGCTTCACACTGTGTTTGAGTCAAGAGGCGTCTTTCCTCACTACCGAGCTTAAAGGAATGGAAATTTTGTTTGCAGGAGAAGTGGTTTCGGAACTTGAGGGGCTCTGTGGGAACAAGGTGGCTGGAGCATGCGTCTGAATGGAAGAAGGGGTGGAGTGATGGGGTCCACAAGGAAGTGGTGGCCTCATGCAGACTTTTCGTGGACAGATTTGCTTAGCATTGAAAATTAGCTCAAGCTTTGCGCAGTGGCAGTATCGTAGCCAATGAGGTTTATCCGAGGCGCGATTATTGCTAATTGAAAATTAGCTCAGAGAGGCAAGGTTGGTCCGTCCCTGGAAGGGTGGCCATCATACTCTTCAACTTATTTTTTCACGAGTGATTTCACTTGAATCTTGGATTCAGTGGGAGATTCTTGCCCCTCTAATTGAGCTTTTCTGGAACCCGCCCCGTGGTAAGGACCCTGAGGAGCTACTTCTCTCTTCCTGAAAAATCTACCAGCACAGGGCAGGTCCACTGCTACACGACGGGAACAGTGAGTTTTGAAGCTACTTGGAAATCATCGTTGGGAAATCAGGAAATCTTTGAATCTCTCTGGGCTGGCCTATTTGAATTTTTTTTTTCAACGTTTTTTTTTTTTTTTAATTTATTTTTGGGACAGAGAGAGACAGAGCATGAACGGGGGAGGGGCAGAGAGAGAGGGAGACACAGAATCAGAAACAGGCTCCGGGCTCTGAGCCATCAGCCCAGAGCCCGACGCGGGGCTCGAACTCACGGACCGTGAGATCGTGACCTGGCTGAAGTCGGACGCTTAACCGACTGCGCCACCCAGGCGCCCCTGGGCTGGCCTATTTGAAGATCCTGATCTAAGGAACAGAATTAAGATGGGGCGCCTGGGTGGCTCAGTCGGTTGGGCGTCCAACTCTTGATTTCGGCTCGCGTCATGGTCTGGTGGCGGGCTCCGTGTTGATGGCAGGTCCTGCTTGGGATTTCCTCCCCGCCTCCACCTCTCTGCCCTTTCCCCGCTCATGCACACACTCTCAAAATAAATAAACTTAGGAAACAAAAAAAAGTTGAGGAACAAATTCAGCGAGGGATTTAATAAGAGCGCAGGTATTTTTGTTACTTTCTTGGTCAAGTGGTGCCCCCTTGTGGGTACTTCGATGTACTCTCCAGGAACCTTGGCTCTGGCAACGCAAGACCGCAGCAGCAAGGATTACTTCTGCTTTAGGCCCGGTCTGATGGTTCTCCGTGGATTGTCTATTAGGCAAGAATGTAATTCGTGAAAGTGCTGTGGGCTAATTTGTGACCTCCCCAGAAAAAGATATGTTGAAGTCCTAACCCCTGATACCTGTGGACGTGAGCTGATTTGAAAATAGGGTCTTTGCGCATATAATTAAGAAGTAAGTTAAGATCAGGCCAGGAGAGTGGGCTCTTAAATCCAATATGGCTGCTGTCCTTCTATAAGAGGAGAGGGACACAGGGGAGGAGAAGGCTACGTGAGAAGGGAGGCAGAGACTGAAGTGACGCAGCTCTGAGCCAAGGAACACGCAAGATTGTCAGCCTCACCAGAAGCTCGGGCAGGGACAAGGAACAGATCTCCCTCAGAGCTTCTGGAAGGAACCAACTGGGTGGACACTTTGATTTTGCCTCTAGAGCTGTGAGAGAGTAAGTGTCTGCCCGTTTGACATTTATTTGTGCTTCGCTGTTATGACGGCCTCAGCGAGCTAATGCAGAGAGAGTCTGGGATTCTGAGTCAGGACCCCAGCTACCACTTAACAACTTGTGTGACCGTGGACAAATCACCTCAGTGTCTCTGAGCCTCCATTTTATCAATCGCCAATGGAAACATGCAAAAGTAAGAGTTCCCCTACCCCAAGGTTCCTGTGAGGGTGAAGGGTGATCACGTATGTAAGCACATTTTGTTCACGATAGAGCACTGTGAAAATGTGATGTTATTATGTAGCAAGAGGTAGTATAGTGCGGTGGCTGAGATCTAGGCCCTGCAGTTCGTTTTCCTGGGTCCACATGTAGAATATCAAGGATGACTCTTAAATACAGAGAACAAACTGAGGGTGGGTGGGGAGAGAGGGGAAAATGGGCGATGGGCATTGAGAAGGGCACTTGTTGGAGTGAGCACCGTGTGTTGTATGCAAGCCAATCTGATATTAAAAAAAAAAAATATATATATATATATATATTTTTTTTTTAAAGAGAATATCAGGAAGGAGAATATCGTGAAAACTTGATTCTCAAATGAGCCAAAGGCAGTGATGCCCAGGAATGGAGCTGGAATGCATTAGACGGATCAGAAATGGTTAGTCTGTAACAAATTACCCCAAAGTGTACCGTCTTCAAACAATGGACGTTTCTTATTTCACACAGTGTCTGTGGGTCAAGAATCTGGAGCAATTTAACTGGGTGCTTCTGGTTTGGGGTTTTTTATGAGGATGCACTCAAGAAGCTGGCTGGGACCGGGGGTGGAGGGGACCCACTTCCAAGATGGCGCTCTCATCTGGCTGTTGGCAGGAGGCCTCAGTCCTAACTTACCATGTGGTCCTCTCCATGGGTCACCTCGAGTATTTTCATGATATTCCATCTCCTCATTCCTCCAACCCCCGCCCCCGCCTGCTCCGCTCACCACGTTCTTGCCTTCAGCAGTGGTCCTTGACCCTTTTTTGTGCCTCAGGCCCCCTGAGCTCTAAAGAGGACTAGGGGACCCTCCTCCAGTAAAGCACACATACAAGGACACAGACTACTATCCTAGATCGAATTTCAAGAGGTTCTAAGGTCATGGTCCACAGAGATCTTTGTAAAACACAAATAATATTATGTAACTCCCTGTTACTCCCTGTTACTGAGGTTCCGAAAATTACAGTGTCTTTACCAGATGTCCCATCATCTAAGACTCTGCCGACTGGCGACCAGGATCCAGATGCCCTGAGCCTATGTACTGGCTTGTTTTCCCGAAACATACTATGCTTCATATGGGAAAAGTGAAACCCCCCTTGGAGAACTTGTGAAGGCCCCACTCATCTGGGAAACCTGCCTGCATGTTAAGGAAACAAGCAGTTGTTTCGATATGGTTCCGTTTTAATAAGAAAAATGTAAATATGTGTGTACAAATATGTATATGGTAAAAACAGGTGCATCAACATGGTAATAATTGTGATTTCCCGGGGGAGTGGGATTTTGAACTGTTTTTCTTTTCGCTGTTTATTTATGTTTTCCAATTTTTGTGTAAGGTGTATGAATCGCTTATGTGATTTAAAAATTTTTCTAGGGGCGCCTGGGTGGCTCGGTCGGTTGAGCGTCCGACTTCGGCTCAGGTCACGATCTCGCGGTCTGTGAGTTCGAGCCCCGCGTCGGGCTCTGGGCTGATGGCTCAGAGCCTGGAGCCTGTTTCCGATTCTGTGTCTCCCTCTCCCTCTGCCCCTCCCCTGTTCATGCTCTGTCTCTCTCTGTCTCGAAAATAAATAAACGTTAAAAAATAAAATTAAACATTTTTCCAGGTGTCAAAGTGATAAGGACCGCAATAAGGTAAGGTCTCATTGTAATTTGTGACTTCTCTTTCTTAATACAGATAAAGTCACACATAGTCTGCACCTAACGTAGGAAATGGTTTCTAGAGCAGCAGAAAGTCCAGGCGACTTTGGTATGCACCGTTTTACCTTGAAGGCATCTTCTATCAAGGTTATATTTATAAATGTTCAGTTCAGTGAAATAGTTGACTCGGGTGCTTATTATTATTATTATTACTATTATTATTTAGCTCTAATGTCTTCAAAGAATGTCAGGAAGCCCAGAGGTGGATGATGCAGGGTACTTTCTAAATGTTTTACTCAATAGCTGAGTATGTCCAGCAGTGAAGACAACCCGTTGGTATTTCCCCTGTCAGCTTGTTGGTGGGTTTTCTTTTAAAGAAGTCAGATTCTGTTGTGCTGTTTTTTTTTTGTTTTTTTTTTTTAAATCTAAGCCAGGGGAGCAAATTAGCAGACACAAAGGTAGGCTCTTCTAATTCACTCACCTCTGTGTCAACAGTGTCCGTTGGGGCTAGTTTCAAAATCATGCATTCACTCATTCATTGATTCATTCCTCCATCAGTAAATATTCATAGCACGATTAGTAAATATTCATAGCATTCCGATTAGTAAATATTAGTAAATTAGTAAGTCTGAGTAGTAAGTTTTCACAGCATGCCCATTAATGCCAGGTTCTGGCGTGGTTCCTGGGAATGCAGCAGTAAACGAAGCAAAGTCCCTGGCCTCGTGAAGCAGACTTGCTCGTGGGAGGAGACGGAACGTGAACAAATTGATATGTGCTATGTCAGGAGTGATGGATGCCATGGAAGCACAGGTGGTGGCCCAGAGTCCAGAGTGCTGGGGAGGGGCCAGGGAGGTGGCGGTCCCCATTTTGGGGGAGAGTGATCATGGCTGGTTTTGATAAGGAGACATTCTGAGCAGAGATCTGAAGGGAGAGGAAAGGAGCAAGCCTTTGGATATGTGGCAGGAACCTTCCATAAGGAGATACGAGCAAAGGCAAAGACCTTGCGGTGGGAGTGTGCTGGACATTGGGGGACAGCAGCAGGAGGCTGGGGCGGTGAGGACCATGCATTCGTGATTCAGCAAAGGGTGGAGGGCAGCGTATGGGCTCTTGTAGGCCACTGAGAAGAGACTGGCTCTCTTCTGAGTGAATTAGCCCCAAGAGGCTCTGAGACCGCTAATGGCTATGGGGAGACTAGGCCACAGCGGGGCAAGGCCTGGAGGCAGGGGGAGAGGTTGGGGAGCCATTGCAACAACCCTGAGAGATGATGGAGGCTTGGATGGAAGACGATGGAAGTGGATGGCTTCTGGATATCTTTTGAAGGCAGAATCGACTGGATTTACTGATAGATGAGATGTGGGATGTGAGAGAGAAATGAATCTGGGTTTTTTTGACCTGAGCGGTGGGGTAGATAGGGGCTCTACTATCTGAGAGAGGAAAGATGGCGGGAGGAGTAGGCCCAGTAACTGTGTCTATTGCCGAGTGACAAACCATCCCAAGCTTAGTGGCTTCAAACATCGGTCATCATTAGTTCTCACAAACCTGTAGTTTGGACAGAGCTCGGTGGGGACTTAGTAGGTGCAGGTGGTGTGAGTTGGGGCACCCAGATGCTGGCTGGAACGCTCTGGGGTTCGTCCATCCCGTGTGGCCGGGCTGGGCTCTCGGCTGGGACCGTCAGCCAGAACTCCCGCACCTCACTTCTCCGTGTGGCTGGTGGTCTCCTCACAGCCTGGTGGCTGAGATCCAAGGGTGAGCCTTCCAAAAACAAGGTGAAAGTGCATGACGTTTTTTATGCCCTAGCCTGGGGAGTCTCAGAGCCCATTTCTCCTGTTCTCTATTGCTTGAGGGAGTCACAAAGACCAGTCTAGTTTCAAGGGGAGGGGTCAACATCACATAGTAGAAGAGCGTATGGGCTGGGAGATATTGTGGTTCTCTCTTCAGAAAATACAATCTGCCACCTGAGGGAGGAAGGTCTGTAAAGTGTGCGTGGGGCTGTTGAGCAGGCAGGTGGATGTATGCGTCAAGGGAGCTAGGGTCGGGGAGATGACATTTGGAGGCTTTAGGATATTGCTCCTATTTGAAGCCACCTGGAACAAATAGGAAGAGGGGGAAGGAGATTCTGAAGCATTGCATTATTTATTGTGGGAGATAGTTCATGGATACCGTGCCCTAGAACTCACTCCTCCTGTGCACATAGAATTCAGTTCAGTTTCTGCCTCTGCATTTTTTCTCTTGCTCCCAGTGCTCTTGGTGGGGAGCCCATGATTAGATCTAACAAGCCCCCTTTGTCTTCCGGAAGCTGACCTCTCCGCTGTGCTTGGAGTGCCCTCCGGCTTTCCCTGAATAACAATAGCCGAAAGTATTCAGATTTTTAAAAAAACCTAAAAACCTTCCAAAGGTCAATACTGAGAAATAAAGAAATGAATTATTCTATTGTTAGGCAGCTGCACGTCAGGGTAAGAGAGAACAAGAAATCATGGTGGGTAAAGTATTCACTAAAGGTTAAAAATAAGAGAAAGGAAGGGAAAGAAATAAGAAAGCCACTTTTCATTCTTAAGAGGTCTGATAAAGCTTAGAACCAAGGCTTTAGTTAAGATCTTTATTTTATGAGCAGACTAAATGCCAGGCTGTCAAAAAGGGTAAAACATAAACTTAGTATGGTACATAAAAGCTTTCAAACTCTGACCCTTTCCTTTCCAACCTCGTCATATCTCATATTCTGGTCACTCTGCTCCAAAATCCCCTAAACATGCTACACCTGTTGGCCTCTCCATGGTTTTGTTCCCCTTTTGATTCCGGGCGAACTCCTACTCATCCTTCAAAGCCCCTTTTTGACTCCCGGCGAACTCCTACTCATCCTCCAAAGCCCCTTTTTGACTCCCGGCGAACTCCTACTCATCCTTCAAACGCATCTGCTCTACAAAGCGGGTGGTTGCAGCCACTCTTTTCAGTGCTTTTTGTATTCCTGTATGGTTTATCATGAGCTGACAGCCAGTTCCTTAAGGGCAGAAACCCCAGGTGCTTTTTCGGCAGCCCCAACACCCAGCAATGCCGGGCACAGCATAGGTAATCACTACATTTTTTCCTGTCTTTGGAATGGATATACTAAAACTTTAACAATGCTCTTTGGTGTAGATTTAGTTTCCACTCCCATTTCCTGGATCTTGCTTCTAGACTTGCCTGAGTGGTTGATCAGGCAGGACTGATTTCCACCGTGGAGAAGGAAGGAAGCCCCACCGCCTGGACAGGAGGACAGCATTGTCCCCAAACCCCCGGGGTTCGGTTTCTGCCCTCTTCACAAATGGAGGTTAGGGAGCCCCACGTACTCACCAATTTCCAGGCTCTTACCCTGAACTCCTAGAGCACAATGTCTCTGGACTTTCTGTTCGTAAAATCTGAACGGTCAGAAATCAATGGGCTTACCAGATCATTTTGATTACCTAAACGCACTAGCTATTGAAGCCGGGTCCTAATTTAGTTTCTGAAGCTTGAAGGAAAAGAGCAGAGGGATGCAGACTGTAGTCGTTTGTGAAAGCGACAGGGCTGTTAGAACAAGGGAGCTGGTCTTTAGGGAAGCTTTGTTGTAGCATAAGGGGTAATAGCACAAGTCCTTGCATGTCTGTTGCAGATGATTACTTCCAGGACTTACAGACACTCGATCTGGGACTGACAGGCAGAAGGACCAGTCTTGATGTACTGTGCTGGGGTGGGCAGTCATGTGCTGGCTGGATTCCCTGCTGGCGTTCATGTTCATCTTCCTCGTTACTCCTCGGTAGCATCTTGAACTGAAATACACACGATGGGGTCTGTAGGCCTGAGCAGGGGTGGGTCGGGAGAGTGTCTGAGATCCAGGAGATGAATGGGTGGGGCTGTGGGTGCCTCAACGTGCTGTGGTTGGAAGAGTGGTCACCAGCAGGCTGGATGCTGGGTTCTTCTGCGAGTTTTCTCTCCCCAGTGTCCTGGGAGTGTCTCTGTCTCCAAAGAGACACCGCATTTGACTCCTGACCTAGAAAATAAAGCATGCTTGCCTTTCTACTGCTATGGAGACCTTTTTGAAGCAAGGAGTGCATTCCTCACGCCTCCCCGTGCCTCCCTGTGACAGCTCACTGTTTTTTATTTTTGAGACAGAGAGAGACAGACCATGAGCAGGGGAGGGGCAGAGAGAGAGGGAGACACAGAATCCGAAGCAGGCTCCGGGCTCCGAGCCGTTAGCACAGAGCCCAACGCGGGGCTTGAACTCACAGACTGAGAGATCATGACCTGAGCCGAAGTCGGACGCCCTACTGACTGAGCCACCCAGGCGCCCCACACTGTATTTAAAAAAAAAAAAAAAGTTTATTTATTTTTCATAGAAAGAAAGAGAGCGAGCACAAGTGAGGGAGACAGAGGATCCAAAGCAGGCTCTATGCTGACAGCTGAGATCCCAATACCAGGCTCGGACCCACGACCCATGAGATCATGACCTGAGCCGAAGAAGTCAGACGCTTAACTGACTGAGCCACCCAGGTGCCCCAGTTCGCCGTCTTTCTTTTCCCCTTCGGCCTTTTCCTCAAACACGGGCAAAAGATGTTGGGGGGTGGGGGGAGGAAGTGAACCTGAAATCAAGCTAAAAGCATACAGTCCAGTGCCTACCCAGTCTTCGTGTTTTCTCCCTTCTTTCTCTTGTATTCGTTATCTAGCTGTGCAAAAATACATCCCGGACGGTAGCTGTTTGAAACAACAAATAAGCAATCACATAGTTTCCAAGGCTTAGGAACCTAGGCGTGGCCTGTGGTGTGTCCGTTTGTCGACAAGGGCTACAGTCATCCGAAGGCTTGACCGGGGTGGGAGACCGCTTCCAAAAAGTCTCACTGACATGAGGTTGGCTTGCTATGTGGGCCTCTCTGAGGACTGCTCGAGTGTCCTTATGGCATGATAGCTGGCTGTCGTCAGAGCAAGTGACCAGAGACAGAGAGTGAGTGGGGCAGGGCACAGAGGAAGAGGGAGAGAGAGAGCAAGAGGGGAGGGGAGGAAGGACGTCACTGTGCCTTTTGCAACCTGCTCCCTGAAATCCCCTGCCGTTTTTGCCTGATCCTATTCCTCGGAAGCAAGTAACCGCATCCTGCCCCCACCCAAGAGCCAGGAGTCAACCCTCCGTCTTGTGAAGGGAGGAGTCTCAAAGATTTCCCGGAAATATTTTCACTACCACAGCCCTCTGTCCGAGTCCCTCCACGCCCCCCCCCCCCATGTTTCTGCATCTTTCCACTTTGGTCCTTGTCTCGTAAGTCAGCGAATCCGCATGCCTCCAAGTCAGCTGTCTCATAAGCTAACTCATTCTAGGGGAAGTGTAAGCTTCCTGTAGATTCTCTCAGGCCCAGGAATCCTGATACCATTTTCTTTTTGTTTTTTTCTTATAACTCCATGTCTCTTCTGCAGCACACCGAAATATATTGATGCGACGAATTCGCATGAAAGTGTAGGGGGCTTGTCAGCTCACTGGTCCAAGTGGCTTCCCATTTTTAAAAGGGACAAGGCGAATTCTCACTTTAGGAAGTGCCTCTTAACCTAACGGAGAGACTCTGCTGGTAGCGGTTAAGTGTGGCGTGTGTCTGGGCAGAGCTAGGCTCGTCCCACAATGTCGCAAGGCGATTCTGCTGGAGGGAGGCATGAACACGTAGGAGGAAGGCCTTCCTCAGACCTGCTGGCCAAAGTGCTCTCTCTCTTTGTTCTTTCTGTTTCTCTCTCTGTCTCCTGTCTCCCCCTCCCCCGTGTGTGTGTGTGTGTGTGTGTGTGTGTGTGTGTGCATCTTTGTGGCTTAAACTGGCATTTCAACCCCCCCCCCCCTTTGCACTGTTTGCACCTCTTCCGATTCTTAGTAGCTCTTTTCTCTTTTTCTCTCTCTAGCTTCCTACCCACGCCTACCCCAGATGTTATTATTAGCAGGCTTTGTTCCATAACAGACTTGTATTATTAGCAGACTTGTTTCATTCAAAGAAAAAGGAAACGAAACTTCTGCGCCTCTGCCTAATGTAGCAGCAGACTTTAAATACGTTGTATTTCATTTCTAACTGGGTATATATAACAGAAAAGTGTTTCTTAAATAAAACTTGTTTTCCCGATTCTGAAAGCAATACGTATTAATTCCAAAGAATTTGGATTTTATATAGAGAGGCACAAAGGAGAAGTTTATAGTTGTCAGTTACTCTGTGATCAGAGATAACTGAGGTTAACATTATGATGTATGTCCTTTAGCCTTTTACATACATGAACCCACACACACACTTTGGGGATATGCTGTATATACTGTTTCATAATATATTTACTTTTTTCACATTAATATGTTAGGGTGAACATTTTCCCATGCTAGTATTTTTTTATAAAATATTTTACTAATTTATTTATTTTAAAATGTTTATTTAGGGGCGCCTGGGTGGTTCAGTCGGTTAAGCGTCCGACTCCGGCTCAGGTCATGATCTCGTGTTTCGTGGGTTCGAGCCCCGCGTCGGGCTCTGTGCTGACAGCTTGGAGTCTGGAGCCTGGAGCCTGCTTGGGATTCTCTCTTTCCCTCTCTCTCTGCCCCTCCCCTGCTCACGCTCTGTCTCTCTCTCAAAAATAAATAAACATTAAAAAAAAGTTTAATGTTTATTTATTTTGGGGGAGAGAGAGAGAGAGATAGAGAGAGAACATGAATGGGGAATAGAGAGAAGGAAAGAGAGAATCCCAAGCAGGCTGACAGCACATAGCCCGATGCAGGACTTGATCCCACAAACTGTGAGACCATGACCTGAGCCACAATCAAGAGTCTGACCTTTAACCAATGGAGCCACCCAGGTGCCCCACTATAAAAATATTTTTAAGTACTACATAGTACTCTACTATATGACTACATAAAACTTTATTTAATCTATTATTTTTGGACATTTAAGATACCTTGCCCCTCCCCTATGCACACTTTTTTTTTTTTTTTTTTTGCCTATTAACAATAATACAGTGGGGGCGCCTGGGTGGCGCAGTCGGTTAAGCGTCCGACTTCAGCCAGGTCACGATCTCGCCGTCTGTGAGTTCGAGCCCCGCGTCGGGCTCTGGGCTGATGGCTCGGAGCCTGGAGCCTGTTTCCGATGCTGTGTCTCCCTCTCTCTCTGCCCCTCCCCCGTTCATGCTCTGTCTCTCTCTGTCCCCAAAATAAATAAACCTTGAAAAAAACAAAACAAACAAAAAACAATAATACTGTGTTGAACCTGCTGGCATTTAACTTTTATCCACATCCATGATTATTTCCTTAGCATAATTCCTAAAATTCCTCGTAATTCCTAAACAGTTGGATTAAATGGATGCACATTGTAAGTTCCTGGTACCAAATTCACTTCTAATGGAGCCAAATTAACTTCTAGAAGGGTTATGCTAATTTCCACTCTTGTCAACAATGTATGAGAATGCTGTTTTTCGACACTGTAGACAATATCGACTATAGTCCATTTTTTTGTCTGTCAATTTTTAGTTTGATTCTATTGTGATCAGAAAAATATACTTTGTATGAATTCAATTCTTTAAAACTTACTGAGATTTGTTTTACGGGTTAGAATGCTATCTTGGTGAATGTTCCACGTATGCTTGAAAAGAATGTGTATTCTTCTCTTTTTAGATGGCGTGTTCTATATCAATCGGGTCAAGTTGGTTGGTAGTGTTGTTGAAATCTTCTACATCTTTGCTGATTTTCCTGTCTACTTGTTCTGGCAATTACTAAGAGAAAAATGTTGGAATCGCCTATAAATCTGCATTTGTCAATTTTTTCTTTCTTTTTTTTTTTTACAATTAAAGAAAAGTTGATTGTTTATTTTTGAGAGAATGAACATGAGCAGGGAAGGGGCAGAGAGAGAGAGAGGGAGATACAGAATCCGAAGCAGGCTCCAGGCTCGGAGCTGTCAGCACAGAGCCCAATGCAGGGCTCACACCCGTGAGCTGTGAGATCATGACCTGAACTGAAGTCAGACGCTTAACTGACTGGGCCACCCGGCTGCCCCTACTTATTCTTTTTATCAGCTTTTGCTTTCTGTGTTTTGAAAGCTCTATTATTATGGGCCACTGTATTGGCTTTCTTATAGCTTCTTGAAGCACTGATCCACGTATCATAATAGAACATCTTCTTTTTTTCCAGTTTTACGGACAAATATTTGACCTATATCACTGTATGTGTTTAAGGTGGATAGCATGATTGTTTAATGTACATATACTGTGAAATGATTACCACGACAGGTTTAGTCAGCATCCGTTACCTCATGTGGATACGATAGCAAGGAAATAACAAAAATGTCTCCTTGTGATGAGAACTCTCAGGATCTACTCTCTTAACAACTTTCCTTTACATCAATCAGTAATGTTACCTATAGTTACCATGTTGTACATTATATCCCTAGGGCTTACTTATCTTGTAACTGGAAGTTTGTACCTTTTGACCACCTTTTCTCAATTCTTCCTCCCCCGTACACCTTAACATTCATATTTATCCCTGATAATATTCTTTGTCCCGAAGTCTATCCTGTCTGCTATAAATAGAAACTCCGGAGCGTTTAAAATTAGTGTTGTCTATACACCATAGATTTTCCCAGCCTTTTACTTTTATTTTAATCCATCTAGGCCTATTTATGACCTGAGCCAAAGTTGGACGCTTAACTGACTGAGCCACTCAGGCGCCTCTATTTTTTACAATTTTTTATTTATTTATTTATTTTTTAAATTTTTTTTTTAATTTTTTTTTTCAACGTTTATTTATTTTTGGGACAGAGAGAGACAGAGCATGAACGGGGGAGGGGCAGAGAGAGAGGGAGACACAGAATTGGAAACAGGCTCCAGGCTCTGAGCCATCAGCCCAGAGCCCGACGCAGGGCTCGAACTCACGGACCGCGAGATCGTGACCTGGCTGAAGTCGGACGCTTAACTGACTGCGCCACCCAGGCGCCCCTATTTTTTACAATTTTTTAAAAAGTTTATTTATGTATTTTGGGAGAGAGAGCATGGGGGAGGGAAGAGAGAGAGATGGAGAGAGAGAGCCTGACATGGGGCTTGAACTCATGAACACTGAGATCGTGACCTGAACCAAAATCAAGAATTGGACACTCAACTGACTGAGCCTCCCAGGTGCCCCTCAGTAAATCTTATTTACAAAAAAAGGCAGCAGGCACGATTTGACCTGTGGGCTATAGATTGTGAACTCTGCTTTAAATAATAAAAAATTATATATTAAGGAACAGAATGTTTTTAAAACATTGAGCCCGTATTACCATATCTGTTACTCTTTTCCACTCCTCCCTTTATTGAGAATGTGAATTTCATTTGACATCATTTTCCTTCTGGCTGAAGAAATTTAACATTTCTTACAGACCTGGTATGCCTCAATACATCATCTCAGCTTTTGCTTGTTTGAAAAATCTTTATTTTGCTTTTGTTGTTGAAAGACATTTTTGCTTGAAATAGAATTCTAGGTTGACAGGTTTTTTCCTTTCACTACTGTAAAGATATATCTGCATTGTCTTTTGGCTTCCATGGTTTTGGTCAAGCAGTAGCTATAATTATTATCATTTCTCACCTTATATAAGTCATTTTTTTCCTGGCTGCCTTGACAATTTCTCTCTTTATCTTTGAGTGTTCAGTAGTTTGATTATGACGTGGCAGGTGGTTGTGTGTGTGTGTGTGTGTGTGTGTGTGTGTGTGTGTGTTGGGCCTGTTTGGGGTTCTCTAAACTTCTTGGATCTGTGATTTTTCATCACAGAAAAAATTCTTGGGCATTATATCTTCATTCCCTCATCAAACGTGTATGGGATGTCTCCTGTGTGACATGAAGGGACAAAGATGAATAGCCAACAAAGGTTGGTAACACCCACCCCTCCCCATATCTCTCTCCTTCCTCTCTCTTGACCAACACACAAGAAGAATTGAAAGAATCAGTTGCCAACACTTCACCCACTCATCTAAGAATACAAGCTTTTGGCTTTGGGCCTGGGCCGCCATGAAGGTCAAGACTGCTCGTGGATTTCAAAGCTCCTTTGGCTACAGGTAATGCTTTCCTGCCTCTACTTCCTTCTCTCTTCAGAACGCTTCTTGCTTTGGAAGTCCAAATGACAGGGTGATGGATGAATCACTTTGTGGTCCCAGGCCTGGAACTGAGCCGTTCAGCCACTTCCTAGGATTCTAGAAGGTTGTGATTCTAGGAGGCTTATGAGGTTCCTTTTCTCTGTCTTCTATATTCCAAAGTCCCAAGAAATAAGTTTGGTGGTATTTGATTTGCTAAAAATCATAAATTGAAGTTTTCTCATTCCAGTTTTTCTCTAGAATATCAGGGTTGTGTTTTTTGCTTTTGGGTTTTTTTTGTTTGTTTTTGAGAGAGAGAGAATGAGCAAGGGAAGGGTGGGGGGGAGGGAGAGAATCTCAAGCAGGTTTCACACCTAGTGGGATCTCACAAAAATCGAGAGCCCGAATCAAGAGCTGGACACTAAACCAACTAACCCACCCAGGTGCCCCTGGAATATAGTTTTCAAAGTGAGAATCAATGGGTGCCCAGGACAGTTCTGGTTCACACCTGTTGTCTAAGAGTAATTATTAATTGCACCCCCATTCACTCACAAAAGGGCTTATTAGACAAAAAGCTATCTGGTCATCTGAAGTGAAGAGACTTCAGATTCAGTTTTGTTACAGCTTAATTCATTTTCTCATCTGTTCAGTGAGTCCAACAGCACTTCTCATAAATGTTAGGAAGGCAGGTGAAAGGTGAGAAGGAAATGCTTTGAACTTGCTAGAACAAAGTCACTCTAGAAATACAAGGTGGTTCATTATTCTTATTATGATTTTTATTATGCCTGCTGGCTTGTAACAGATGTGCTCAGATTTAGGCACTAGCTAAAACTTTGGGTGGGGATCGTAATTTTGTACATTTAGTTATATATTCTTATGAATTTATGTTTTATTTTTTTATTTTTTTATTTATTTTTGGGACAGAGAGAGACAGAGCATGAACGGGGGTGGGGCAGAGAGAGAGGGAGACACAGAATCGTAAACAGGCTCCAGGCTCCGAGCCATCAGCCCAGAGCCCGACGCGGGGCTCGAACTCACGGACCGCGAGATCGTGACCTGGCTGAAGTCGGACGTTTAACCGACTGCGCCACCCAGGCGCCCCTTTTTTACGTTTTTTTTTTTTTTATGTTTTTTTTTTGAGATGCCTTCTGTGTTTCTGAAGATCTTAAATTGTCTTTCCCTCTCTCCCACTTTTTTCTCCCCTAAACTCCCTACGTCCCAACCTCTCTGCACCTCTCCTCCAAAAGCAGTGGACTGCTTTTGTGATGTGGGCGTTGGGGTATCTATTAGGGGCCATGCCCCGGGGCAACAGGATGGGGTCCAGCAGCTCTCCACTGTCTAGACCAGGGTCGGCCAACTTTTTCTACCAAGGGCCGGAGAGTAACTACTTTAGACTTGGCAGGCCACGTGGCCTCTGTTGCTACTACTCAATTCGGCCTTTGTAGCACAAAAGCAACCATAGACAACAGTTAACAAATGAGGGCGTTTGTGTTTCAATAAAACTTTATTTACAAAAAGGCCCTTGGGTCATAGTTTGCTGGCGTTCTAGTCTAGAGGGCTGTTTGAGGGCCCTGATTTAACGTGGGCCTTCCTCTCAATAAGCCATTCTAAACCAGGTGTAGGACACATGTTCACACTTAAAGGAGGCCTCAGGGATTCCTTCCTCAGAGGCTAAGTAATAACTCCCTTCCCTTCCTTCTTTTGATAAAATGGGGCTTTCTTAGGATGGTGATGGGTCGGTCTAGATTTATTCATTATCCGACAATTAAGGAAATTAAGATCCGAAGCATTGACCGGTCCACTGACAGTCACTAGGAAAAACAAAATCTACGGGACTGGTTTACAAGGCCATGCCCAGCACTTGCAGTGGGCAGAAAACCCCACTGTGCAGGCCTCCTGTCGCCTGTCCCGTTCACTTTCACACAGCTGCCCACCTCATTTCCATAGTTCCCTCCTTGGGGGAAAAAAGAAAAACGTCTCTGTTTTTATGTGGGTGGGTGGTCCTGCAAGAGCCACTCGAGGGAGGCGGAAGGGTGGCGTAGGAGATCCAGTAATTGGAGGTAAATATTGCAACTCTGCGAGAATGAGTGGGAGCTGACAGCAAAGTTTAGCTCAAACTCAGCTCCCTCTGCTCCTAGTTACGGTGCTGACCTTGGGATGGCTTTGCCAGTCGATGCACGAAGCCTCCCGAGACAACAACCCCAATGGGGTCACGTGGTGTCATCGTTGCGTTAAGCGTCACTGACAAGGTGGTGGCTAGGGCAGAGTAAATGGCCCTTATGTCCACTAGACTCAGAGGCTGAAAGGTCAGTGAGCACGCATTGATTCTGTGGTAATGAAGCTACGGATCTTCTTTACAGGTTGTGGGTTTCCCTCGGAGGGCTGGTACTGAGGGCCATAGCAAGAGGTGGCCGTGGGCAGCAGGACCTTTGAGAGCAGCTCTTCTTGGAGGAATCCTCACGGCTGCCTGTGATCGAACCGTTCCGAGTTACCGAAAGCAGTACATTCCAAGTTCTCAGTTTACAGGCGTGTCAGGAGCCAAAGGTTGCCAAGAAGTCAGGTGTTTGGGACCTGGAAGGTACTCTCATAGAAACAGTGTCGTGCATTGTGCTGAGGTGGTCGCCAGCTTGCTTACGCCTATGTAACCCATAGTGAACTGGTCTGTTAATACTGCCAAACCTGCCCAGTGTGTATAGGGAGCATTGGGGGACCAGCAGATACTGGTGGGATCACATCCATCCCAGCCCCCCCGGGAGCATCAGAAGCTCCCTCCCTTCTTGCCCCGCCCACCGTTGCAGAGACTAGCTGTGGGTTTCAAGCCCTGAGAGGCTCAATGGTCGGAGGCGGTGGGGGAGGGGGGGAGGAAAGGCTGTTTCTGGGCCCCAGGGAAGCAGGTCGGGCAGCTGGAGGACAATGGTCCTCCTGCCCAGGAGCCACTAGGCTGCATCCAGTTCTCAGCGGACTCCCTTATGTTATTAAATATATTAATGTTTATTGGTTTTCTTAATCCAGCAGTAATGAGAATTCATTTTAGAAAACTTAGAAAATGTTTGGGGCGCCTGGGTGGCGCAGTCGGTTAAGCGTCCGACTTCAGCCAGGTCGCGATCTCGCGGTCCGTGAGTTCGAGCCCCGCGTCAGGCTCTGGGCTGATGGCTCGGAGCCTGGAGCCTGTTTCCGATTCTGTGTCTCCCTCTCTCTCTGCCCCTCCCCCGTTCATGCTCTGTCTCTCTCTGTCCCAAAAATAAATAAAAACGTTAAAAAAAAAAAAAAAAAGAAAACTTAGAAAATGTAGATAAGCAGAAGGAAGGAAATTTAAATATTCCATATTGTCATCAATTTAGTATGGAGACTTCCAGTGTTTTTCTATAAATGTGTATATACATATTTCTATTTCTATATTAACAATATGGAATATTATTATAATATTATTCAGTATGGAGACTTCCAGTGTTTTTCTATAAATGTGTATATATATATTTATATTTATATAAATACACATATATGTATATATTCTTATACTTTGGATAATATTTATAACTTGCTCATCATTTAACAATATATCGTGAATATTGTTCATGTCATTGAATATTTTCCTGCAGCATTTCAAAGTGGATGGACATACCATCATGTATTTAACCAACTTTCTACCGTTGGACTATTAGGCTTTTCTATCAAAGACAACCCCATGATGAGGCCCTTGGCATTGTGATTGTCACATGGGTCCGCTAGATTTTCCTTTGGATAATTCTAAAAGGGGACAAAGGGGACGTGTGAGTTAAGACGTTTAATAACTTATTATCAACATACCTTCTATCCCCAGTTTGGGAGAAACTTACCTTCACCTTTCTAACACTTGATATTTAAAAATTTAGGGGCGCCTGGGTGGCGCAGTCGGTTGAGCGTCCGACTTCAGCCAGGTCACGATCTCACGGTCCGTGAGTTCGAGCCCCGCGTCAGGCTCTGGGCTGATGGCTCGGAGCCCGGAGCCTGTTTCCGATTCTGTGTCTCCCTCTCTCTCTGCCCCTCCCCCGTTCATGCTCTGTCTCTCTCTGTCTCAAAAATAAATTAAAAAAAACGTTGAAAAAAAATAAAATAAAAATTTAAACCCCCCTTGCTAAATTGACGAACAGAAGAAAGTCGTATTGGGTTTGGTTGCATTTTTTTGTTTGTTTGTTTTTTGAGTATTGGTGAGGTTGTACATGACGACGTGTTTATGAGCCCTTTTGTGAATTGACTCCTTTCCTCTTTACACCATGACATTGGTGTTTTGGGATTGTTCCAGCCCTTTGGAACAGGAGGAAAGGATCCGGGGTTTTATTAGTCTTTGAAATGTAAACATGCACAAACCCTCCCAGGGTAGTTAATTACCTCCCAAGTCTTGCTCTCATTCCCTCAGCCTCTGACCCGGGCTGCCCCGATGTTCAGAATCACCGACAGATTCACACCCACAAGACCGAGTGCAAACCTTACCAGTTTGGAACTGTGATCTTTTAAATAATAGGAATGGAGAATGAACTCGGATCAATAAAACAGGGACTCATGAAAGGCCTTCCAGGCAAGAAATAGCCATCTGCTCTGAACAGACATTTGGGTTGTTTCCAGTTTTTTGTTGTGGCAAATAAACTTGCTATAAACGCTCAGGTATCTGGTGGGCACATACACCTATTTTGCTTGGGGTATTTACGTAGGACTGATGGGTCAGAGGGCTGGTCTATATTTAGCTTTAGTAGCTAATGTTAAACCGTTTCCAGACAAAACAAAACAAAACAGAAAAACACCCGAACTTACACTCCAATCAAACGGTGGGTGAGAATTTTACATGCTTTAAAGTTTCACCGACTTTTGATATTTTCAGATTTCTAACCTTATTTATAAGCCTTCATATTTCTTTTAATAAGCTCATGTGGTGTCACATGTAATTTATATTTTTACTTTGTTCATTTTCCTTCTTTTTATTTTTTTTAAAGTTTATTTTTGAGACAGAGAGAGCGTGCGCGCGCACACACACACACACACACATATGCGTGAGTGGGGCAGGGGCAGAGAGCGAGGGAGACACAGAATCCGAAGCAGGCTCCAGGCTCTGAGCTGTCAGCACAGAGTCTGATGCGGGGCTTGAACCCATGAGCCGTGAGATCATGACCTGACCCAAAGTCGGACGCTTAACCGACTGAGCCACCCAGGCGCCCCTACTTTGTCCATTTTCATTTAGTTCAGTTTTAACATAGATTTATAATCTCTCTGATCTACGGAGACAACATTTTGTAGAACCACCCTACTGTCAAGATTTTATACAACATTTTCTAATAAAAAATTCTGTGTATATTCCCTTTACGATAATTTGCTCCCCTTTTATGTACTATCTATAAATCAAGACTGACTTGGGCTCATATCCTGGCCACACAACTAATTGGCTGTGTGACCCTGGGCAAGTTACTTAATCTCTCAGAACTTTGGGTTCCCCACCTGTGGAGTAGGAGTAATAAAACCCGTCTCTTAGGCTTGTTGGGACGATAAACGAGATAGCATATGTAAAGTGTTTAACATGTAATATATACTCAGTAAATATTAGTTTCCTTCTGTGCTGGAGGCAAAGACATCAGGTGCCTCTTAAGGACTCTTGCCTCACTGGTTCACAAAGCTATTAAAAATAGGCATGGCCAAGGGGCGCCTGGGTGGCGCAGTCGGTTAAGCGTCCGACTTCAGCCAGGTCACCATCTTGCGGTCCGTGAGTTCGAGCCCCGTGTCAGGCTCTGGGCTGATGGCTCAGAGCCTGGAGCCTGCTTCTGATTCTGTGTCTCCCTGTCTCTCTGCCCCTCCCCCGTTCATGCTCTGTCTCTCTCTGTCCCAAAAAATAAATAAAAAACGTTGAAAAAAAATTAAAAAAAAAAATAGGCATGGCCTTACTTAGCTTCCAACTGTACCTAGCTGGTTGGCAAGAAACCCAAACCAATTAAGCATTGCCTTGACTTCACTGCACTCTTGCTTTACGCTGCACCCCAGACGAATCTAAACCCCCCCTGTGCGACGTTTCTGATCTTGCTTCAGGACAGGAATAACTCGATATAAAACCCGATCTTTTGATGCTCAGAAAGTCATCGGACAAAATAGTGATCTTGCAGCCGTGATTGTGAGAGACTTCCACAGATTTGTGGGTTGGAATACTCTCTCTCTCTCTTTTTTTTTGCCACATTTTGTGCACATTCCTTCAGCGCTTGACATTTACATCTATCTTCTAGAGGGGAGGGCGGCTGGCTCCCCAGTTTAGCTAGAACGTTGCCGAGTAGATTGCAAGAGGGGGCCACTCTATATTCTGGAGCCAACTTCATGCCCACTGACTGGAGATCCATCCATCTCTGTCTCCAGGTGAAGGTGCTGGCTCCCAATCCACTTGACCCCTGATCCTACTTATTTGCAAACACTTTAAAAATGGACGGCTATGCAATGGAGGATGAAAAATTCAGGATGCTCAAAAATGCTGATGACTGCCAGAAAAAGGGCAACTTATCTGATGATAGGCGCCTTGGAAATGCTCAACACTTCCCTTCTTGTGTTGAGCCCTCCCTCCCAGCAGTGCAGGCTAAGAGGGACCAACATCAAGAAGGTGCCGGCTTGCTTAGTAAGAAGTCATTGTCCATCAAGGGTTCAAATACAGACTCAATAGAAAAAAGGAACCCTTTTTCTTCCCAAGGTTGAGCACTGTGCCATTTGGAACAAGGAATCCCAGTGGAGAGAAGGATTTAGTTTCTTTCTGGAAGCCATTTAGGAACATCCAGTACTGTAACTGAAGCCCATTAAATAGTCCCGGATAAGACACATCCTTCTTAGTCTCTTTGGAAGGCATTCCTGGTCTCCGCCATCATGGCCATCACCTGAGTTTCCAACCCCCTTCTCTCCCCTGAGCTATGGTGTCAGGTGTCTCATGGCCCCAATCCAGTACTCGTTGGGGCGCTCGTGAAAACATCCCAAGATGAATTAATCATCTTACTTCCCCTGCTGGGATTCCTCCTCGTTTCTCTTATTTCCGTGAATGGTACCACCATTTTCTTGGGCAATTCTTCCCACCCTGCTCAAAAACAGGTGTGATTTATTGCTTTAGGTGAAGTGCTTCTGTCACGGTACCTGCAGGTGAAGCTCCAATATGCATTCATTTCTTCTTTCACAGCAACAGGATTTTCACCAGGATTGTCCAGGATCAAGACTCCATTTTTATCTATCTATCTATCTATTCATTTATTTGTGACCAGCAGTGGAGGGGCAGAGAGAGAGGGGGGCAGAAGATCTGAAGCAGGCTCTGTGCTGACAGCAGAGAGCCCGAGGTGGGGCTCGAACCCATGAACCGTGAGATCACGCCCTGACCCGAAATCAGATGTTTAACTGACGGCGCCAGCCAGGCGGCCCTCGAGTTTCATTTAGATTCCTTTGGCCCTGGGTGTGGACATACTAAGGTGTGGCCAAAGGGCTGTGCCACGTCGAGGTCACATCCTTAAAGGGAAGGAGAGTGATTTCCTTCTACCCCTTCGTCCATCCTGCTGCCTAGACTATGGAGGGGGTGGAGCAGGCCAGCTGGGAGAACGCCAGGAAGGACACCACCTTAAGGATGACCGAGCGACTGGAAAGGAGAAACCTGGTCTTAGACACAGGAGGCTGCCGTACAAGCCTTGGGCTCTCACATGTGCAAACTATTACGGGAGAGAGAAATCAATGTCTGCTTTAAGTCCCGATTGTTTTTGGTCTCTGTTAGAACGCTTGAAATGTATCCCAATGAAAACAGCCACCAGCGAGGCCCCGTTGCCCCCAGGCTCTGCCTCAGAGCTCAGTCAACTCCTAAGATCCGGCTGATTCGAAGGCAGGATTTGGATGCTAACAACAGTGGCGGCTGGGGGAGCTTTGATAGGAAGTCCCCCCGTGTTAGTTAGAAATACAGAGGCTCAAGGTCTCCACATCGTCTTCTCCTTCTGTCTTCTATAGTCACCCGGACCCCGAATCTTTCCTCTTCTGATGTCACTCTTACGCTCCCCGCTCCTCCCTGTCTCCAGTTCTCCAGGGCTTTGGGTTTGGGTGACATTAGCGGCTTCCTAGAATTTTTCTCTTTCTTCTTTCTGTGTTCCCTCTCCTTTCTCTCTCTCTATTTTTTTTCAACGTTTATTTATTTTTGGGACAGAGAGAGACAGAGCATGAACGGGGGAGGGGCAGAGAGAGAGGGAGACACAGAATCGGAAACAGGCTCCAGGCTCCGAGCCATCAGCCCAGAGCCCGACGCGGGGCTCGAACTCACGGACCGCGAGATCGTGACCTGGCTGAAGTCGGACGCTTAACCGACTGCGCCACCCAGGCGCCCCTCTCTCTCTCTCTTTTTAAAATCTGTATTTATTTATTTTAAGAGAGAGAGAGAGATGGAGAGAGATCAGGGGAGGGGCAGAGAGAGAGAGAGAGAGTGAGAGAATCCCAAGCAGGCTCCATGCTGTCAGCACAGAGGCCGATGTCCCCTTTCTATATTTTGACACTAGATTAATCTTTGTAAAATACTTGATCCAGTATTTTGATTTCCCTCCATAGATGTCTAATGACCCCTGTATTATTTATAAGCTTCTCTGACCTCATCTGCCATCTGCCTTAAGTGAACTTTCCTCACCTCCTGCGTTAATGACCACCGTCCTCAGAAACCTGTTTGCTCCGTTTCTTCATGACTTTGCTCATAGGGCCTCCTGACTGGGGTGCCTTTTCCTTTTGCTCTTCCTCTCCAAAGGTGGCTCAGTCCCCACAGGGAGGAGGCCGAGCCCTGCTCCCTCTGACCTCTGCTTTGTCTGAAGTTCCCATTCCACCTGCAGCTGGTCGTTTAATTATTCTTGGTATGATGTGTCTCTTGCGAATTCCCCTAGTTCTCAGAGCTGTCAGAACTTTGGGGTTGCCGATGATTCAGAGGTTTTTTTTTTTTACTCCAACCAGATTATAAACTCAAACAGTCTTAATCCGACCCCCTTTCTTCCAAGGTGCCCTCCCCCCACCACTGCTTTGATCGTATTAGAATAAACCGCAAGGTGAAAGTCCACTGGGGGCGATCGAGTTGCCACAGCACTTATCCACTCTGAATGTTTTACGCCTTCACTTGCAGGCCATCTTAGGGCCCCCCTGTGCCCTTTGAAGTAAATCACAACCCTCGCTTCCTGTTTGGAGTTGGGAGGAAAACAGTGCCGTGACGGCTCCCTGTACATAAAGTGAGTAGGAGAGCACCCCGGCCAAGATCACAGGCTCCTGAGTTTCGCCCTTGAGTTGAATCAACAGATGACGGTCTATCCCTGGTCTCCCTGTGTCAGAAACGGAATCCCTCCGTCAGAAGCAGCAGGACAGGAGAGGCCACAGAGGCCATCTGGGCGATTTAACCGTGTAAGGGTGGCTTCCTTTCTCTAGAAGAGCCTGGCTAAACTCAGGGACGACTTCTAATTCCAACACAGTGGCAACACAGCGGGAGCATAATAAATGCTTACTGGCTGGCTGCCCACTGAAAGAATGCCTCCCGGTACCCTTAGCGGTGGGCTGGAGCTCTGATCTCAGGGACGAAATCACCCACAACTTTCTCTTTTCCTTGTCGTATTTGCTTCCTGAAGCCTTTCTCCAATTTCTAGCCAGCCTGGCTTTCATTTCCTGCCTCCTTTCTGGTTCTACCTGCTTTGTGTTTCGTGTGCTTGACTATAGCTACCATTTGGAGGGCAAGCTACTGCGGTACCCTCAAAAATAATAAGGCTTTCCAGTGTGCTGTGGTTTTTATTATTATTATTATTATTATTATTTTGCAAGAGGCAATAGACTTCAAAGGTTTGGGCTAGCATTTAAAAGCAGGGTAGGGGCGCCTGGGTGGCTCAGTCGGTTAAGCGTCCAACTTTGGCTCAGGTCATGATCTCACAGTCTGCGAGTTCGAGCCCCGTGTCCGGCTCTGTGCTGACCGCTCGGAGCCTGGAGCCTGCTTCGGATTCTGTGTCAGCCCCTCTCTCTGCCCCTCCCCTGCTCGTGTTCTGTCTCTCTCTGTCTCAAAAAATAAATAAAAACATTAAAAAGATTTTTTTTTTTTAATTTTTTTTTTCAACGTTTATTTATTTTGGGGACAGAGAGAGACAGAGCATGAACGGGCGAGGGGCAGAGAGAGAGGGAGACACAGAATTGGAAACAGGCTCCAGGCTCTGAGCCATCAGCCCAGAGCCCGACGCGGGGCTCGAACTCACGGACCGCAAGATCGTGACCTGGCTGAAGTCGGCCGCTTAACCGACTGCGCCACCCAGGCGCCCCTAAAAAGATTTTTTTTAAATAAAAAAAAATAAAAGTGGGGTGGAAATAATGGGCATTCAGATGCCTCGGGCAACTGAAAAACACCTCTAGCCTAGCAAGACGTAAGTGGTGTGGTAGAATGTGTTTAGAAAATGAACTTAGGGTGGCGGCTGGGTGGCTCAGTCATGAGTTCGAGCCCCGTGTCGGGCTCTGTGCTGACAGCTCGGAGCCTGGAGCCTGCTTTGGAGTCTGTGTCTCCCTCTCCCTCTGCCCCTCCTCCATTCTCACTCTGTCTCTCTATCTCAAAAATAAATAAAAATATTAAAAGAGGAAAAAGAAAATGAACTTAGGTATCTTAGTAATTTCGCATTTATTTTGTTGGTGGGAGCAGGTGTTTGCTTTGCAGCTTTGCAATAATACCAGGTAAGGGTGAGTCATAACATCAATAAGGTTTTTTGTTTTTGTTTTTTTTTTCTAACGTTGGCAGTGTTTTTCAGACAAGGGAGCTTCCAAGTCAGCGAAAAGAAAGTCACCGCTCTGCTGTTTATCTGATTGAGCAGAGGGCCTGAGAGCCCCAGGAGCTGGGAGGGAGTACGGTTTGGAGCAGGTTGGGGAGGATGGGGAACTGTAGGACCCACTGTGGGGACAGGAGAGCAGCGTGCGGGGCCCCGGAAGCCCTTGACTGGTCAAAGTGCCTGCGGGGCTGTCGCTGTGATTTAAAGCTCTGAGAATATAAATTAGCAGGAGGTAGGTGGAGGGTGGATGGTGTCATTCTGGCCCCGAAAGGCCCTCATAAATCAGTGACAGCGGAGCCCCAGTCAACTCCCTTCCAGCTGGTTGCCGGAGGCCCTCCTTCCCAGTCTGCTCAGACAAGTGGAAAGAAGGGATTCCTGAGTGGGTGGGATGCCACAGCGTGGCCCGCCCTGCCCCTACCTGGGGGATCTGAGCGCCTGGGTTTTCTCTGGAGCTGTAGGCTTTGACGTCGAAACCTCAGAATCCTTGCTCCAGTGGTCGGATTCAGATGCCGGCCTTGGGAGGGATTTGCCTGTGACAGTGGTGACGATGACGGAGTCTTTAATGAAACAAATTCTGCCCTGTTGGAGAAACACAACGGAGCTCTCTCCCAACGGTGGACAAGAATGGTCTGTTCCTGCCTTCGAGCCTTTGTGCTTTGTTAACAGAACGTCCCTGGCACATCTGTGCTCCAGCGTGCTGCTGCTGCAAGCTTAGCTCTGTCCTTGCACAATACTGGGGGACGCTGTCAGAAGGTCAGCTTAAGTCCCTCATCTAAAGGCGGAGGGAAGCGCTAAAACCCTGCCAAGATCCCGGGGACGTTTCCAGTTTTAAGGTTTAAACTCATTCCCCGCAGCCGGCCTCCCATTTCCACGCCAGCCCACCAACTCCTCCCTGTCGCGAGGGTAGAGTTCTGGGGGTCCAGGGTGTCTTGGGCGCCCGTCTGTAAAGCAAGAGCACCCAGCCAGGGACACCAGGCGCCACGTTCTTTCTCTTTAGTCTCAGTTCTGAGCTCCAGCAGGCTTAGCATTTTACGGAAGAACCAAGTATCACACTGAGGTCAGCTGTAGTCACCTCTGCCCCCTGCACTCTCTTCCCTCTCCTGGTAAGCAAGTAGGGCGCGACGTCATCTCTTTAGTAGAAAACGGAGTGGGGGAAACACGACCTCTAAGCGGCTCGTAAGAACTGGGGAATAAGATTCAGATGTCTGTCTGCACCTCGGCCAACGTGCCTTCTTTTCTTCCCGGGAATGCCAAATCCCTGTAACGAACCATGAGCGGTAACTTACTATATTGCCATTGCCCTGGGCTAGGGTTCCGGGCACCTAGGCTTGCCCCCTTTGTCTCTGTGGGCTGCTCCGCTCAGGGGGTGAGGTGATCTTTTCAGGGTGCAGGGGCAGAGTGTCTATTTCTGGGAGGGGAAGTGTATGGGGCTCCCTCTTCACTGTGGCCAACGTGAGCCACCTTAACTTTTGGACTCACAAATGCTCTGTTGTTTGTTTGCTTGTTACCAGGGATATAAGAATAAAGAAGGAGCAACAGACAGACCGAATACCTGGAGACACTGTTTCTGTACACACAGGAGGGCAGAATTTACTTGTTCCTGAAGCATAAAATCTGTCTCCCACAGGGCTTTTGCCCTAAAAAAAAAAAAAAAAAAAAAAAGTTTATTTTGAGAGAGAGAGAGAGAGAGAGCAAGTGCGAGCTGGGGAGGGGTCGAGGGAGAGGGAGAATCCCAAACAGGCTCTGCGCTGTCAGCACAAAGCCGATCGCGGGCCCCGAGCCAACGAACTGTGAGATGGCGACCTGGGCAGAAATCGAGAATTGGACGCTTCACCAACTAGGCCGGCCAGGCACCTGGGGCTTTTGCTTTATGTATCTGCCCTGGCGCTGCTACTTTCCGGCTGTGTGGCCTCGTACGGATTACTTTACGTCTCTGTGCCCCATTTTCCACATCCGATAAAATTAATCATAATATTATCTCATAGGATTGCTGTGAAGACTAAATGAGATAACAACGGGAAAGCTCTTAGAACAGTGGTAGGCACCCAGTAAGCGCTCAAACATGTAAACATTTGCCGTAGGTCTATGTATGGCTTTTGTGATTTTTCTTTTAGTCAAGCAGCAGCTCTCATTTCTCGTCTTTTCTTTGTGTTTGGATTCAGGCCGTGCGAGCGCAATCTGCCTGCCTTGGAGATGCCTCCATCCGAAAGACCATTTCCATTTCCGGGACGACCCTCTCAGGATTCCTCTGGGAACCCAGCCGCGGGGCACCGCTCCCCGCTTTCCTCTGGGCTCCAGAATGGCCTACGTACGCCAAGCACAGAGCAGTCCCCAGCATGGCTGCCGCGTTCCGGTTTCTTTGTCAATGTGAAGCGTCCTCGTCGCCGGTCGCGTTGCCATCCCAACGCCCTTTTCTGTGCTCTCGGAGTGGCCAGCAGGGGGAGCTACGCGGCCGTTGCCGAGCCCCAGGCGGGGCTTTGTGACCGGCCAGGGCTTCTCCTAAGGAGTCCTAAGGACAGTACCTGTGGATCTTAACGTTAGGGAAGATAGTAACCGGCCTGGGCATGTCATGGAGATTCACTGGGTACTTCTGCAGACAGAACCTTAGGAGACAGAAAGCTGGATGTTCTAGCTGTCGAGAGCTTTGCCGTCAGACATCCCTGTGATGAGATTTCTTAGCTACCTTACCTCCAGCGAGTGGCTTAAACTCCTCCAGGCACGGTTTCTTCACACGAAACACTGGAGAATCCAAGCTGCCCTCAGGGGGATGCTGGAAGAGTCTCTGTGTGGCTAATAGAGATCTCAGCCACGGAGGCATTCGGGGAATGCTAGGTATCACTGCTCAGTGAAGGCTGAGCCAATTTCGAAGCACCCCGACCCGAATTCTCTCTCTCGGCTCTTTTCTCTCTCCTGGCCCGATGGCCTCCTTTTCTCTCCCTTCAGCTCTGCATTCTCTCCCTGCCCTTCCTGCCTGTAGCTGAGGCCTGGAACCCACGCTGTGGACCTCATCCTGGGCGGCGTCTATCCTCCCCGTTCCTGGATACCTGGGTAGGTGTGAGCAGGGCTACTCCAGGGTCCGGGAGCCTGGTGGTAGTGGTGGTGGCTGTGATGACGGGCACGGCCCCAGCGGGGCCCGAGGACGTCGGGTTTCTAAGGGTCCAGCCCTCAGCTTCACTTTTTTTTTAAATTCAATATAATTTATTGTCAAATTGGTTTCCATTTCAACACCCAGGGCTCATCCCCACAGGTGCCCTCCTCAATGCCCACCACCCACTTTCCCCTCTCCCCCACCCCCCATCAACCCTCAGCTTGTTCTCGGTATTCAAGAGTCTGTTATGGTTTGCCTCCTTCCCTCTCTCTAACTTTTTTCCCCCTTTCCCCTCCCCCCCGGTCTTCTGTGAAGTTTCTCAGGATCCGCATATGAGTGAAACCATATGGTATCTGTCTTTCTCTGCCTGACTTATTTCATTTAGCATAACCCTCTCCAGTTCCATCCACGTTGCCACAAAAGGCCATATTTCATTCTTTCTCCTTGCCAAGTAGTATTCCACTGTGTATATAAACCACAATTTCTGTATCCATTCATCCGTTGATGGACATGTAGGCTCTTTCCATCATTTGGCTATTGTTGAAAGTGCTGCTATAAACATTGGGGTATGAGTCCCCTACGCATCAGCACTCCTGGATCCCTTGGGTCAATTCCTAGCAGTGCTGTTGCTGGGTCATAGGCTAGCTCTATTTTTAATGTTTTGAGGAGCCGCCACACTGTTTTCCCGAGCGGCTGCACCGGTTTGCATTCCCACCAACAGCGCAAGAGGGTTCCCGTTTCTCCGCATCCTCGCCAGCATCTAGCGTCTCCTGATTTGTTCATTTCACAGCCTCAGCTCCACTTGGGCACCTGTTCAGGTCTGGGGTGACCCGGGTAGTTTGGGTCGGGGCACATGTGGAAGTCTCCATGCATTCTGTCCTCCGAATCTCAAACGACGCTGCCTTTGTTCTGCAACTGGAGGGCCGGTCTCAATGCTCTCTGTCCTCAGGGATAGGTTTCCTATGTTTCCATTTGAAACGCCGCATCTCTTAGTGGACGGATAAAAGCCCTGTGCGTGGAATGACTAACTTGTTTTGGCCCTGGAAGTCCTGTGTCCCTGCAAAACCGTCAGTCCCAGGTGGGGCCGGCCACCCCGTGGGACAGAGCACGTAAGTGGTCTCAGGTGGGGTAGCCCTGCAAGAGAGCTCTGTGGCCGTAAGAGTCCCAGGGAAGACAGTTTCGCTCAAGAAAAAAAAATGTGCCATTTCCTCCCACCACCAGAATCGATGTTGGCCGCACGCAGGCATTTCTCACAGCACCTGATGAATGGGGGATGCGGGCCAAGCTGCTATCTTCCAGAATTTGGCAGTGAGAGGGGTCAAAGGCGGACCTCAATCCAAAAGAAGACACCCTGAGGGGCGCCTGGGTGGCTCAGTCAGTTGAGCGTCTGACTTCGGCTCAGGTCATGATCTCGCACTTCGTGAGTTCGAGCCCTGCATCGGGCTCCGTGCTGACAACTCAGAGCCTGGAGCCTGCTTCGGATTCTGTGTCTCCCTCTCTCTCTGCCCCTCCCCCGCTCATGCTCTGTCTCTCTCTGTCTCTCAAAAACGAATAAACGTTAAAAAAAAATTTTTTTTTTCCAAAAGAGGACACCTTGGAATGGCCACCTGCCTCTGTCCAGCAGCCCCTTGTCCAGGAGCCCTCAGGAGCAGGGCACTGGAGCCTTGGCCCCGGGACCCCCGAGGCAAGGCTGCAGCAAGCCCTTCTGGAGAGCGACTCCCGGACCTTTGCCTCTAATTGGCCCCCATTTCTGCACACAGCCATTTCCTCTGCCTGCGGCACAACTCATAAAAAGCCAGGCTTTCTTCCATACCTTTGAAAAGTTCAAAGGAGCCCATATCCTAGGGAGATCTGGCAGCACAGGCACCTGGATCTGAGGGGACTGAGGGCTCTGGGCCGCCCCCCTCCCCCCCCCCCCCCCCCCCCCCCCCCGCCTTTTACTGCTTGTCAGTGTCAGTGTCCCAGGCTCCAGGGGAAGGGAGGCCCAAACCCACCATGGCCAGCTCTGCTCTGTTTTATGGGATCAGGCTGTGCTCTTTAACCCTGCCCTGCATTTTGCAGCGGGAGCCCTCGTGGCCACGGAGCAGGTCACGGAACAGATGTCAAGCCCATCCTAGAGCAAGCGCGTGATAAAGCCAAACTCACTGCTGGTGAGTCGGTCAGCCCTGCTCCGTTCAGAGGCTGCCTCCACGGCTTTGCTCCCATCACGCTTCTGCTCTTTTGTGGGGACCCTTTGTTGCAGTTGGGGGGTGGAGCACGGGCGAGCTTATCTGAGCCCAAGGTGCGGTTGTGTTCAGATTAGCATAGGGTTTGCAGGCTCTCAGGCATAGCTTTTTGGCATTAACTGAACTTGGTTCTTCCCCAGTATCCAAACTGGTGATTTTTATGCGGCACCCTCTTAGACACTTACTCTCAACTTCAGACCGACGGTTTCGAGGGGAAAATGAAATGGCTTTGTGCTCTCTATCCCGACTGGCGTCCCTTACGAGGTGTTCAAGAAATGCTTGCTAATTGCACGAATCAAGGCGGCTTATGGAACAGGAAACTGGGATCTTGAAGGGGAGCCTGGTTTTGTTACTTACAGGTGTCTAGAGAGAGGATGGGGCTAGATCGGGAGGGGAAAATTTTTATCTACTTTCCTCCCCTCGATGATCTTCGCTCTTTGACTACCCATCAAACCCGCTGGTGGAGGAATACGGTGCACTTATTCGGTTGCACTCCCGAGTACGGCGGAAGGCTCGCCAGAACCTTCTGCGTGCCCTGCACCCTACCTTTTGCCCCTCAAGATGCCAATCACCTCAGGATGGCTCAGTTTGCCGGAGATCCAGAACCCAGGCCCTCTGGGTTTTCCTTTCCTCCGGTGTTTGACTGAACCCCTCCTGGAGCCCCAGTGGGCAAGTGCGTGGCATCTGTGTCCACATAATTCGTGGCACCTTGGGCTGGAATGTCTGCCTGTTGTGCCACATCTAGATCGTTTAGGGTGAGGGTGAGAGTTGAGCCCTCTCTTTCCCCCAACACACACACGTACACACACACACACACACACGCGCGAAGACACAAACATCCACCTACTCCCACCTCCCCCCACCGCCTCCCCGGGTTGAGTCGGGCTAAGAGAGAAGACAGGACATTTTTATCTGTATTTAATCACCACATTCTCTCCCACAATTACTCTGTGGGATTCTTCCCATGTATGTGGACCAACTGCTCCACGTTGAAAGAGTTTGAGGCAGCAATACCTCTGATGGCTTTCGTAGGTTATTTGTTTGCGTCTCAGACTCCTCTCCTAAATCCTGCTAGGGCACAGGTCCCCCCAGCTCCACCCAGGTTATGAATGCCATTGCTGAGCTCTGCGTAACGAGGTTTGAGTTCAGTTTGTCTGGCAACACTTCTGGATGTAATCTGTTCCGTGCAATGAGTCACCAAGGTCAGCATCTCCCCACGAGGGAGGTTTCTGTGTGAGTCTGGCTTGTTCTCCCGACCAGCCTCTGTCACTTCTGAGTGCTGTGAGCTTAGAATTACTGTGACACCTGCCCCTTGGCCCTCCAGCTACTTGGACATACTGTGGCCTGTCTATCAGGACTCGTTTTGAAAAGCGAGCGGGATATTATAGTAAAACGTCTGATACAGCTTTTCTCACCCGCAGCTGTGACCCACTGGTGACATAAATTTGATGGGTTGTGACCAGCGGTAAAAAAATAAGTAAGTAAAAAATAGAACATATAGTGGTTTTTCTTTGTGCTGATGAAAATGCTAGATGTTCCAAGATTAGTTTGTGGGGTGACTGCCCAGCTCGGGAAATATACTAAGACCTCTTGAGGTGTATACTTGAAATGGGTGAATATATATATGTTTTATATATATATATATATAGCAATAAAATGATTTATAAAAAAAAATTAGGAACCCTGAAAAAAATCCATCAAGCTGTATGTTTGAAATCTGTGCGCTTTATTGTGGTATGCTAGACCTCAATTAAAAATTAAATATAAACAATGGCATAGAAAAGATCAGAGTACCTCACATGTAGAGGGGCAAGCATGAGTTTCATGATATACATGTGTCAATGTGTGTGTGTGTGTGTTTGTGCACTCGTGCGTGCATTGGGCTACGGTAAAAGGTGCTTCTTCCTGTGGATTGTTGCGTCAAATGTTTAAAGCCTAAATGTGTGGCGTAGATCGGTCTAGTGAAAGTAGGCATTTAACAATGGTTATGTATCCCCTTCCTTCTTTTCTAGAAACCCAAATTGTGCCCATGTTCAGTCACGGACCTTAGAGTGTGACCTGTTTCTGCCCCAGAGAGCAGAAATTCTGCCTAGCTAGAGAAGCCCCCCTCTTCTGTGTGCACACGCGCGCACACACACACACACACACACACACTCAATTAAGTCAAGCTGTCTTTTCCAGTTAAATAAACATCACACTCCTGGAAGGAAGAACAAATAGCTGGTCTCTCCCCAAAGAAAATGTGCCTCTGGGCTTCTGGTTTGGAAGGTTTTGTAATGTTTACTTTTCAGTGTTCTCTACTTGACTCTTTCTCTCTTTCATTTGGTTTTCAATACCGCGCGGTTTAAATGAGCTGTCTTAGCGCTGTGACCCCCGGTGGGGGGTTGCTCTGACAGGCACGTGGCTCCCCCGGCCCCTTCCTCCCTCAGAAGTGTGAGTGGTGGAGCTTGTATCCGGAACCTGGAGATACAGAAGCATGGCTGTTGTGTGGGTGGGCGCGGGGCGGGGGTCTCAGCCACTGCCGCCACCAAGACACGTGTGGACTGCTGTGCCATCCGGGTAAATCGACTAGGTCGTCCAGTCCCCGGTGACCTCATGAAGAGGACCAATTTGCAGGTAGCCCTCAGTTGACTCTGTTTCACCGAGGATGGAAAGAGAGGGTTTCCGTTGCCTTTGGACGATTCTGTTTCCTTTGGTTGGTTGCTCGCGTGACACCTTCCGTGACCACTGAGGGGGCTGACACAGATGGGCTGGATGGAGAGACCAAGTTGGGAATGACAGGATGGCAGCCTCTGTTGGCACATTGGCGGGGGGGAGGGGGAGGGGGGGGCACCGAAATCTGGGAAATCAGGGAATTATTAGAATTTACTCTGGTTTTGGGGCGCCTGGGTGGCGCAGTCGGTTAAGCGTCCAACTTCAACCAGGTCACGATCTCGCGGTCCGTGAGTTCGAGCCCCGCGTCGGGCTCTGGGCTGATGGCTCGGAGCCTGGAGCCTGTTTCCGATTCTGTGTCTCCCTCTCTCTCTGCCCCTCCCCCGTTCATGCTCTGTCTCGCTCTGTCCCCCCAAACATAAATAAACGTTGAAAAAAAAAATTAAAAAAAAAAAAAAGAATTTACTCTGGTTTTGTGAGGCCTGGCTTCAAATTCCATGTCACGTTATAGAGCAAGATGACTACTGATTTGTGGTCAATTTACAACTGGCTCGGGAGAGAGGGTTAGTGTCTGTAATTAGCTATGACGAGAGGGCCACGTCAACTCTTTCAGGCGCTTGGGATGCCTGAGTGCCCAGAGCCAGGGTGGGTATTTTTATTATTTTTACTTCTTATCTTCTGGTTGTCTTTTGTTTCCCACCAAGTAGATGATCTATGGTGGGTGGTGGATGGTCAGGGACCGACAGGGGTGGACGTTAATGGCCGGATCCCAGACCTTGAGGTCCGCCTACCCGCTGAGAATCCCAGCCTTGCCACTTACTTGCAGCATATCTTTGTGCTTCGGTTGCTGCCTCAGCAAAATAATAGCACCTCATTCATGGGATTTTATTTTTGTGGTAAAAGAGATATATATATATATATATATATATATATATATATATAATTTACCCTCTTAATTATTATTATTAAAATTTTTTTAACATTTATTTATTTTTGAGAGAGAAAGCACGAGTGGGGGAGGGGCAGAGAGACACACACACACAGAATCCGAAGCAGGCTCCAGGCTCTCAACTGTCAGCACGGAGCCCGAGGCGGGGCTTGAACCCACAAACCGTGAGATCACGACCTGAGCTGATGTTAGCCACTCAACGGACTGAGCCACCCGGGCGCCCCGATTGTTATTTTTAAACGTTTGTTTGTTTCTGAGGGCGGGGAGGGGCAGAGAGAGAGAGGGAGACCGAGGATCTAACGCGGGCTCTGCGCCCACAGCAGAGGGCCCCGTCACCAACCCTGAGCTCGAGACTTGAGCTGAAGGTGGAAGTTTGACCAACCGAGACACCCAGGCGCCCCATCATCTTAATGATTTTTAAGCGTCCTGTTAAATACACTCACACCGTTGTCCTACCTTCCCTAACGTCCACCTCTAGAATTCTTTTCATCTTGCAAAAACTGAGACCCTGTCCCCCTGAAACAACTCCCCCTTCCTCCCCCCGCCCCTGACCCTGGAAACCACTGTCCTGCTTTCGGGCTCTATGCATTTGACAACTCTGGGTGCCTCATACGAGTGGAATCATGCACTCATTTGTGTTTCGGGGACTTTCTTGTTTTACGTCGCCGAGCGTCCTCGAGGTTCATCCGTGTCCGCAGCATGCGTCGGGGTTTCCTTCCTTCTCAAGGCTGAACAGGATCCCACCGCGTGCACGTGTTTCGCTTACCCATTCAGCCATCGATGGAGACACGACTGGGTTGTTCCCACCTTTTGGGTATAGTGAGCGATGCTGCTATAAACATGGGGGGACAAATACCTGTTAAAGTCTCTGCGTTCCGTTCACCTGCGTGTATACCCAGGAGTCGAATTCCTAGGTGGCCTGGTAATTCTATTTTTAATTTTTCTGAGAAATCCTTACACTCTTTTCCACAGCAGCTACACCATTTTACCTTCCTAGCAGCCACGTACACGTGTTCCGGGTCCGCATCCCCCGCCACACTTGTTATTTTCTGTTAAAGATGCTCTTTGCTTATAACAGCCCTCCGGGATTTTGTTTCTGAGAGTTAGATGGCAGAACGCATGGAAAGCGCCTAGCAGCGTGCTTGGCTTGGTAAGTGATGTCTGTCTTTGGTACTTCAGGTTTTACCTCTCTTTCTGTGGAAGTAGAGTAAGTGACAACTGTCACGGAAGCCACCCGCATGCCTGTTTGTCACCTCACAGATCGTTGGCCCCCAAAGGCCACGGGCATGCATTCAGACAGGAATAATAGGTTCAGGTGTCCTCTGGAGAGGCCCTCTATGGCTTGGGGTCATGCGAAGCTTTGAGATTTTTGAGGGGAACAGTGTGGCTTTAAGGGGTATTCCTGGATGGGGAGTCCTTTCCGTGTGACCTCTTCGAGTCTTTTCTCGCCTGGGTCCTCACTTGTTTTTACTGCCTGGCCTAGTAGACACAAGATCTGTATAGAGAGAGGCGCAAATGAGAACACCTTGCCACGTCCCACCGAGTCTTCCGGGAAAGGGGATGGCGACAAAACACAAGGTGTTTCTTTGAATGATTATGGAAACGTCGGAAAACAGCTTTATTCCCACTGGATCATTTAGTTAGCAAGAGATTATTTGAAATCGAATAACTAGCAAGATGAAAAATGGTCTTTATTTTCTAGAATGAGTCTGCATGTCAAGGGGGAAAAAAAGGACCAAATGAACATGGTCTAAGGTAGGAAGACAGTTGACTGCAATAGCATTTATCCTATGGTTAGAACGTTCCAAACGAGGGTAAGAGACATGCTCTGTGTAGACACTGTTTCTCAGCCAGATGTTGGGCTCTGTGCTCTCCTCCTTCAGCAAAAGGCTGCGGATTTCTGCTCCTCATTGGCCATATGGGTTTATACTTTCTGGTAAAGAGAAAGCCAGAGAAGTGATTTTTGGATTAGAAAACCAGGAAGAATCCAGTAATAGGCCAGTAATGTTTAAAAAACAAAAAAACAAAAAAGAAGAAGAAGAAAAAGGGCACCTGGGTGGCTCAGTCAGTGAAGCGTCCGACTTCGGCTCAAGTCATGATCTCACAGTTCGTGAGTTTGAGCCCCATGTTGGGCTCTATGCTGGCAGGTCGGAGCTGGAGCCTGTTTTGGATTCTGTGTCTCCCTCTCTCTGCTCCTCCCCAGCTTGTGCTCTCTCTCTCTCTCAAAAATAAATAAACATTAAAAAAAAGAGAGAGAGAGAGGTATGTGGGTGGCTTAGTCAGTTAAGCATCTGGCTCTTGGTTTCGGCTCAGGTCATGATCTCCCAGTTGGTGGGTTCAAGCAGCAAGTTGGGCTCCGAGCTGACAGTGTGGAGCTTGTTTGGGATTCTCTCTCTCCCTCTCTCTCTGTTCCTCCTTACTTGCTCTCTCTGTCTCTCAAAAGGAACTTAAAAAAAAGAAGAAAGAAAGAAAAAGAGAGAAAAAGAAAAGGATAGAAACATTTTTTGGTCTGGAATTTTGCTCAAAAAATCCAGGGCAGGTTTTCCACCCCCCTCCCCCAAGGCAAGTTTTTAATAGTCATGTTTCCATCCGGTTGATATAGTTCCTTACCTCTCAGTTTAAAAACTGATCTACTATATGCTAACTAACTTGGATGTAAATTAAAAAATAAATAAACTATTAAAAAAACGAATCTAAATGTGAATAGCTTTCATTGCAATTTTGAGGCTCCCTGAAAGAATTCATTGGAGTATTCTTCATTGTTACATATCATATCTACGTATCTATGTACCTATCTATTGCGCATACACACAGATAATATCTATAGACACAGGATTGGATACCAGTTTCGTAAGGCAGTAGCTTATAAAATTTCGGGTGGCCTTTTTAAATTTTTTTTTTTTTCAACGTTTATTTATTTTTGGGACAGAGAGAGACAGAGCATGAACGGGGGAGGGGCAGAGAGAGAGGGAGACACAGAATCGGAAACAGGCTCCAGGCTCTGAGCCATCAGCCCAGAGCCTGACGCGGGGCTCGAACTCACGGACCGCGAGATCGTGACCTGGTTGAAGTCGGACGCTTAACCGACTGCGCCACCCAGGCGCCCCTCGGGTGGCCTTTTTAAAGAAAAAAAAAATACAAATGATCTTTGCAGAATTTTCCAGAAACACAAGTGTGTTAACCCCTCCCAGGTGCTGGTTGAAGCCTGAGTTTCAGTTGGCTTCCTGTGAGAGCCCCTGTGGGGTCTCCCCGCTTTAGAGGCTCCCTGAAGGGCGCGCCATTATCTCCTACTGGGGGGGTTGTGTTTGAACTCTAGCGGGGAGGAAACATGGGTCATGGTAACTAGCGGCTGGAACTTGATCCTGACTCCAGGCCCCTGGGCCTTCCCCATCTTTATGGGCCTACTCAAAGGCCAGGGAAAGCATGTTTAAGGAGCGAATCCAAATGCTTTGGTCTTGATGCAATGGCAGGGGAGGGAGAGCAGAGGCGAGGGAGAGAGCCTAGTGACCAGGACAGCTGGAGGACAGGAACGTCAGCTGTTTCCAGCTGAGGCGAAAATGGCCTCTTCCCAAGAGCTGGAGGCCGGGAGGCTGAATTATTCATGAGAAGGAAATTGGCCGGGGAGTGCCACTGCAGGGAAAGGCATGGTTTAAGTGGGCTGAACTATGCGGGTGCAGCCAGCCCATTATTCGGGGCCCCAAGGTCCGCGTCTTCCCCGGAGCCTGGGAAGCAGCCCTCTGTCTCCTGGGGCCGCAGCGCGCACTCAGAGAGCAGCAACGACCCGAACAACCAGATGTCCCGAAGGTCAGCGTCTCGTCTTCCTGCTGATGTCTTCTGTGCATCGTCATCTGTCCCCGGAAGTGTAGGGTCGGTGCGCGGGGAGAGGACAGACAGCAGACGGACCCCAAAGCAGGGGTCCCCAGGAGCAGAATGGAGACAGACTGGGGAAATACTCCTGGGTACAGGACGTGATGTCTCAGTGCCACGTGTAGCCTGGATTGGATCCTGGGTCAGGGAGGATCGGACAATTGAAGAAGTTGGTACATGGATTATAGGACAGATAATTGCATCGGTTTTAAATTTCCTGAATTTGAATATTATACGGTTGCTATGTAAAATCTCAGGATAAAAATGCTGAAATATGCAGGGGTGAAAGGCAATGTTGTCCCTGTAACTTACTTTCAAATAGTTCAGAAAATACTAATTATTTATGTAATCATATATACGTATGTGTATACGTATATATGGAGACAGTGCACAAATGTAGCGAAATAAAGGTATAAGGGGGTTCTCTGTACTATTCCTGAGTTCTCTAAAGTTTGAAATTATTTCACACCAAAAACTTACGAAATAAAAAAGCAGAGCTTATGGAGTTCTTAGGACCATGTCCTTCAGAGCGTTTCCCAGTCGGCTATGTTAGAATTCCATGGGGTATTTAAGGTGCAGATTCAGGGGTTCCACCCACAGACCTCTGTTCCAGCACGTTCGGGAGAGCCTGAACATGTGTATTTTCCGCAAGCACCCCAGGGGATTCTGGTCCAGGCGGCCAACAATTGCCACTTTCAGAAACACTTCCTCTTCCGGGAAGATGTGCTGACAAGCCAGTGGGCAGAAGGACAGGTGAGCCTTGTCAGAGCCCCTCCTTGGCCTGCCTTCATTCTCGATGGCTCGTTGTGCCTACAATGTGCCAAGTTCTGACCTAATCCCATTGAGGCGGGAGCTGGGGCTGGTTTAGGATGAAGTCACCCACCCTAAGCCAGCGGTGGTCTCGTGTCCCCTGGACCCCAGCTCATCCCTGTGTCTCTTTGCTAACACGGTAGACATGGTGTCCCGGGGGACAGTCTCAGAGTCATTCAATCCTCCCAGGAACCCAGAGGTAATATTACTGCGTGCAGTGACAGATACAGCCCCCTTTTCTGTCGTGAAGCTCAGACCAGGACTAGATCTCATGAGGAGCCGGGAAGGTGGGAAGGCTAGCCCTGATCTGAAATAGGGCCTTCGTGAAGGGAACGATGGGGGATAATACTGCTAAGAAAAGGTGACACCAGATGACGGGGGGGGGGGGGGTGGTGAGAAGGCAGCTCCCGTGTATCAGGGAGCCCATTTTTCTGCAGGTCCCAACAGGTCTGACAGATAAATATCAGACTGTGTGTCCCGATAATAATATTTAAAAATTCCCAACTCTTGTCTCAAGCTCTTACCAGTGGGTTTTGGAATCATCAGAGTTTCCAGAACAGGTAGACCCTTCTCCTCTTCTGTCCCATGGTGGTCCGTCTCTGGCTACGTGAGTGATTCCCTATTGCTGTCACCTCCAAGCTGCCCGTCGCCGCTCCGAGTAGGTACGATCTCGACTACCTCCCTCTTCTCTCCAGAAGGAGGTGTACTTGTTTCTTATTTACTTGGTTTTATTTAGCATTTATTTACTGAGTAAGCAAAACACAGAGCTGAAAAAGAAAATGTATGAAGAATACGTAAATAGCACCTGCCTCACCAGCCCTCCCAAGGGCACGCATCTTTCTTATTTTTCCAGAGATAGTGTCTCTATACTAAGGAACAGATTTGTCTCTGTTTTAAGAGCAAGTTCTGTTTTGTACTTTGCTTCTTTTACCGATTTAAAAATATATCTAGGAGATCATGCGCCATCAGTCCCTGAGAAGATGCCCCACTCTTTCTGTGACTGTGTAATATTCCATTGTGTATATGACCTGTGGCTTAGTTAATTGATTCCCTACCGATGGCCATTTAGGTTGTTTCCAAACTTCCCATTTTAATACACTTGTGAGTATAATGCAGGCTAAATTTTCAAAGGTAGAATTGTTGAGTCAAAAGATACGAGCTTTGGTAATTAAAAAAAAAATTTTTTTTAACGTTTATTATTGAGAGATAGAGAGAGACAGAGCATGAGCATGGGAGGGACAGAGAGAGGGGGAGACACAGAATCTGAAGCAGGCTCCAGGCTCTGAGCTATCAGCACAGAGCCTGACGCGGGGCTTGAACTCACAAACTGTGAGATCGTGACCTGAGCCGAAGTCAGACGCTTAACCGACTGTTTGACCACATACTTGTCGCCATAATAGATTGTCAATTTTTTTTGACATTTGCAATTTTATATGTGAAAAAAAATGTGCTCCACTGAAATTTTAATTTACAGTCTTCTTAGAATAAGTGGATCTGAACATCTTTTCATGTTTAAAATGTATTTTCATTTTATTTTGGAAGTATTCCCCTGCCCCTCCCCACCCCTTACCCATATCCATTGTTTTTTTTTCTATGTTTAGTTTGTTTATACTGAAAAGGAGCTGTTTATATAGTAGCCACGCAGACCCTGAAATATTATATGTAGTCGAATGGATCAGTCTTTTCTTTTTTTTTTTTTTTAATTTTTTTTCAACGTTTATTTTTATTTTTGGGACAGAGAGAGACAGAGCATGAACGGGGGAGGGGCAGAGAGAGAGGGAGACACAGAATCGGAAACAGGCTCCAGGCTCCGAGCCATCAGCCCAGAGCCCGACGCGGGGCTCGAACTCACAGACCGCGAGATCGTGACCTGGCTGAAGTCGGACGCTTAACCGACTGCGCCACCCAGGCGCCCCAGGATCAGTCTTTTCTTAAATGTCTTCTGTTTTGCTTTGCAGTTAAAAAGATATTCTTTATGCCAAGATTAACGTAGAGATTATCTCATGGAATCTTCTAACTCTCCCATGGCTTAATTTTTATATAAACATTTTAAACCCACATTACATCTACCCCGGTGTAAGATGTGAAGTGTGAATTCAACTTCCTTTTTTCCACAGGTGGTTATCCAACTGTTCCGACACCATATTTTCTGTACTGATTTCATGTGCTGTCCTTTCCATACACTAAATTTTCGTTTGTGCTCGGGTTTATTTGTGGACTTTTAGCTCTGTCTCGTTTATCTGCCTGTCTGGTTTTCATCGTTATCACACGATTTCAGCCATTAATGAGAATATGTCCGTATTTGCCTGTGCTGCCTCATTATTACTTTTCTTTTTCAGAAATGTCCTGACCACTTTGTTTGCTTATTTCTATATATAATCTTTAGGATCTCATTATCTAGTACAACACTTTTATTGGTATTTTATTTGGATTGCTTCTTTATAGGCTCTTGATACAGTAAGTAAGGGAGAAATGACACTGTGTTATTTCCCGATCCAGGAGTATAATGAATCGTTTTATTTGCTCAGAATATTTTTAATGTGTCCTACAGTAACATTTTAATTTTTTTATGTAGATTTTCGCTGAATTCTCGTTGACTTTATGTCTAAGTAGCTGTTTTCTTTTCTCTGTTGTAAATTACTCTTTAATATATCTTCTAACTGGTTGTGGTTAAGTGTATGCCGAAAGATATTGAGTTAATCATTTTATATTATTACTGAATTTTCTTATAGTTTGTAAGGAACACAGAGTGGGAGTATCAATCAATAGAAATTAGCTTTTCGCCTCTTCCCTTTAATATTTATTCACAGAATAAATTCTTTCTCTGTCACTGGTCAGTTCAAGTTTTCTTGTGCAAGTGACTGATGTTGAGTATTCTTTACTTTGAAAGAACTCATTAATTTGCCAGGGATAATCTTCCAGTGGTACTGGTTTCTTAGGAATTTTATGTTATTTATGTTGATGCCATTTTTGGCGGGCCAAATCAGTAAAAAAAAAAATTGGTGTTCTCAATGAATTCTATGATTCACTTCTCTTCACTAGTTGAATTACCAGCCAGTACAAGAGCCTAGTCATCATAATCCATTACTTCGACTAGAAATCGATTTCTTATTTAATGAATTATTGCTTTTGGCATGGTCTGAATTTCTTTGGTTACAATATGCTTCTTGATATCAGAACAATTTCTATCAGTGTCTCTGCTTCCATTTGTCACTTTTGTTTCATATTCTGTTCATTTATATATGGATTTTCTCTCAGTTTAAAAAAAAAATTTTTTTTAACGTTTATTTATTTTTGAGACAGAGAGAGAGACAGAGCATGAACGGAGGAGGAGCAGAGAGAGAGGGAGACACAGAATCTGAAACGGGCTCCAGGCTCCGAGCTGTCAGCACAGAGCCCGACGCGGGGCTTGAACTCACAGACCGCGAGATCGTGACCTGAGCCGAAGTCAGACGCTTAACCGATTGAGCCACCCAGGCGCCCCTTCTCTCGGGTTTTTTTTTTTTTTTAATTTTTTTTTTTCAACGTTTATTTATTTTTGGGACAGAGAGAGACAGAGCATGAATGGGGGAGGGGCAGAGAGAGAGGGAGACACAGAATCGGAAACAGGCTCCAGGCTCTGAGCCATCAGCCCAGAGCCCGACGCGGGGCTCGAACTCCGGGACCGCGAGATCGTGACCTGGCTGAAGTCGGACGCTCAACCGACTGCGCCACCCAGGCGCCCCCTCTCGGTTTTTTAATAGATAAATTGAAAGATGAGAAAAGAAAATCCCTTTCATAGATGTCCAAAAAAGGAATCCGTACCTATGTTCCACAGTATCTTTCAGTGACAGTTATAATGGCGTATTTATGCTTTAATGAGCTTTAAAAAAAAAACAAAACATTTATTTATTTTGAGAAAGAGAACAAGTGCGGGAGGGGCAGAGGGTGAGAAGGAGGGAGAGAATCCCAAGCAGGCTCCGTGAACTCACGAACCATGAGATCATGACCTGAGCCGAAAACCAAGAGTTGGACGCTTGACCGACCGAGCCACCCAGGCGCCCCAGCTTGTAACACACATTTGCATTTTGTTTGTATTCTGGGGCTCTCTTCCCTGTATTTGAAAATGTATTTTAGACTCCGTAAAACATTGTTTACTGGTGTTGTGGGGCTCGAATAGCGCATTTCTGGGACCCTGATGAGAGCGGGGGACTCTTTCAGTTAGGGTTTAGAGGTTTGCAGTCACTTCTGTGTGTAACCAGTTATTGTTGGTGTTGTGGTGTGGGCTGGCTCCCACGAATATCTCACTGCCAACCCTATGGCTGACCGCGAGCATGTAGGAGCCAAGCGGAGCGGAAAGAGATGGAGTTCCCCTTAAAAAGCCCACGGAACAAGCGTGAGCTAGGTGTGGCTAATCTGGGGGACCGTAAAGTGACCTCTTACCCGGCTGATATGAGGCTGTGCTAATCCATCGAAGCCTGTCCTTTGTGGCAATCCCAGGCTGACCAAGAGAGGGACTGTTGCATTTAGCAATCAACAGCGTGAATTCAAATGTAACACATTTTTCACCTCGGAACTGTAGGACATTATCAGAGTTCAGGTTTGATCGGAACATCGCATTCAAGTACAGAACTGTAGCCGCATTTTTTTCAAAATGTAATTCTTTCGTTTATATACGTAATTTGTAGTTACTATGAAAATTAATAGCCAAATGTTATCACATAAAAGGTTCTTCTGAATTTGCCCACTTATAATACTTTGTTGGGAATATTTTCAGTACCTTGCACATGACATATATTATAACATATACATTATATATAATATGCATACCCATGTTTTCTTTCGCAAATGAGATTAGCTCATACATATTATTGTTTTGTTCCCACTTGTCCATATAAGTCAGCCATTCTTCCTGTCGGCGTGTAGAGATAACTCACGCTGTTTTTTAATGGATGCAGGGTATTTTGCCAAATGGATGTTCCAGTATTTATTTTAGCCGTCCCTTCCTTTTAGACTTTTGTTTTCTTTTCCCCCAGTTCTTTTGCTTTTAAAGACAAGGCTGCAATAAAGATTTTTAGGCAAGCATATCATTGCACACTGTTGAAACTTTATCTGTAGGAGAGAAATTTCTGGACTTCCAGTATAATTGCTGGGTCAAAAATACACATATTTTTATCACTTGGATAAGCGTTACCAGGTTGCTCTCCAAAAAGGTTGTGCTAATTTATACTCTCACCTACAGCATTTGGGAGAAGAGCTACATCCTTGGCTACAAAGCTGGGGAGAAGATATCTTTCCACCTCTCTATGTTCTCACACTGCTGTGTAGGGTCGTGAAAGAGCTTGGAGGTGGGACTCAAGACAATCTTGTAGAGTTAGTTTGGTGTAGTACAGAAATCAGAGAGTTTTGGAGTCAGGAAGACTTCAGGGTTTGTTTGTTTTTTTTTAATTTTTAAAACTTTATTTATTTTTGAGAGAGAGAGTGTGAGCAGGAGAGGGGCAAAGAGAGAGGGAGACACAGAATCCGAAGCAGGCTCCAGGCTCTGAGCAGTCAGCACAGAGTCCGACGCAGGGCTCGAACCCCCGAACCGTGAGCTCGTGTCCTGAGCGGAAGTCGGACGCTCAACTGACCGAGCCACCCTGGTGCCCCTGAAAGACTTCAGTTTTAATCTTGATCCGGCCATCCACTAACAGGGTGAATCTGCTGCAATTTACTTAATCTCCTTCAGTGGGGATAATAATGCTCCTCTTGTACTGCTGCTGGGAAAGTTTAATGAGGTGATATATGCAAAGGTAAATGTTAGAGAGTGTGTTATGTGTCTGTCAAATCTTGTTTCCCTTCACTCTTCCTAGCCTACATTTCCCAGCCTCCCTTGCAGCTAAGTGGGAGACATGTTGACTGGGTTCTGGCCAATTAGAGGCGGGCAGAAAGGATGAACACTATCTCCAGGCTCTTTCCCTTCCTCTGAAACAACGGGGTCCTGCCTTGAGATGTTAGGGGGACGTGTGCCCCTGAGAGCAGCCTGTGCCTCTGCATGGAGGAGCTCTGCCCCCCGTCCAGCCCACCTCAGACTATAGTAGATCAAGAAGTAGACCGTTATTGTGGCAAGCCATTGAGATTTCAAGGGTCTGTACAGAATGGGCAAGCCCACCGTCACCAATGAGTGTAAGGGCTTAGTGAACAGGGCAGTCATTCTGCAAACACATATGCTCTTTCTAGGTTCAAGATTAGATCTGAGGCTTAGTTAGTAACCTTAAGAAGTTCCTCCCTGGGGCCTGAGCATTCTCGTCCATTAAGTTGAGTGCAGAGCTCAACGCACCCCAATGTCTCTCCCAGGTCTCCTATTCAGTGGCTTAGATTCAGTAGAGGGCAGTGCATACGTGTAAACCCTTGGTACCTCAGGCCCAGATGTCCTTAAAACTCAGCAGCAAGATAGCATAGCATGGGGGTTATAACACGGACATCAGAGCCAGGCTCCCTCATTTCAGAGCCCACCCTTCCCTGTACAAGCTGTACAAACTTAGGCATACAGGTTACTTAACCTCTCTGTGCCTCGATTTTACATCATGTTTTATAATTTTCCTCATAGAGACCTTAGGCATATTTTGTTAGCTTTATACCTAAAGTATAGCAAAACCTTGGTTGACGAGCATAATTCATGCCGGAAACATGCTTGTAATCCAAAACATTTGTGTATCAAAGCGAATTTCCCCATAAGAAATAATGGAAACTCAGATGATTCGTTCCATAACCCCAAAATATTCCTAGAAAAACGATTACAATGCTGTAATATAATACAAAAGAATAAAGAAAATACAAAATATAAAGAAAAATAAATTAACCTGCACTTACCTCTGAGAACCTTTGTGGCTGTGTGAGGGGGACAAGAGAGAGGAAGGTTGTTGTGTAAGGCGACTTTCGCTATCACTAACGGAATCACTGTTACAGAAAGTATTAATAAACTCTTGTCATATACTGTATTTAATGTAACTGGCAATAAGGCAGCAGAGGAAAGGGTCTGTATCCGCAGGCAGCCTGACCTAAGAGGACGCAAAGCATTCCTAACCTCACCCTTGCACGGAAAAGCAAAGGACTGTCCACGGGGGCTTTGAAGTGACAAAAAATACACAAGTGCCAGTCGTGGGTACCTTCCAATGTTCTGAAAAAATCACTGATTTCTGCCGAATACCGTGGCCCGAGACCAAGCATCTGAGCGTGGGAGATGATCACCCACAATTCCGTGTGCGCACGCGCCTGAGAGAAGAACCACTGACTCAGTGGTGATCATGTGACATTCAGTGTCACGCACTACTTGTATTGCAAGACATCACTCATTTATCAAGTTAAAATTGACTAGAAATGTCTGTTCATCTTGCGGAACACTTGCAGAACGAGTTACTCGCAATCCAAGGTTTTACCGTATTTCGTTTTAGGCGGGGTCAACGCAAATGGCAATTTCGACTTGTTCATTTTCGGTATATACGATGACAATTGGCTTTTGTATGTTCACCTTGTATCTCGTAACTTTGCTGTAACTGCTTGTTAGTTCCAGGAGTCCTTTTTTGATTCTTTCAGACTTCTGTATGGACAATCACACCATCTGTGAACATAGATAGTTTTATTTCTTCCTTCTTAATCTTACACCTTTTGTTTCTGTTTCTTCTCTTATTGCATTAGCTAGGACTTCCAGTACAATATTGAAAAGGAGCAGGGAGAGGGGGTCCATTATTTTTTATTTTTTTATTTGTATTTATTTATTTATTTTATGTTATGTTATTTTTTGAATATATGAAATTTATTGTCAAATTGGTTTCCATACAACACCCAGTGCTCATCCCAAAAGATGCCCTCTTTAATGCCCATCACCTCCCCTCCCCTCCATTATTTTTTAAATGGAGACAACAGTGGGATCCATGCAGTAGGATTCTTTTTTAAAATTAAGTTTTTGTTTTCATGCCAGTGTAGTTAACATACAGCGGTATGTTGGTCTCAGTTATACAATATAGTGGTTCAAGAATTCTATACATTACTCAGAACTCATCATGTTAAGTGTACTCTTCAATTCCCATCGCTATTTCAGCTATGCCTCCCCCCACTTCCACTGTGGTAGCCACGTTTGTTCTCTAGAGTTAAGAGTCTGTTTCTTGGTTTGTCGTTCTTTTTTCTCCCTCTTTTTCCTGTGCTCATTGGTTTTGTTTCTTAAATTTCACATATGAGTGAAATCATTTGATATTTGTCTTTCTCAGGCTGAATTATTGCGCTTAGCACTGTACTCTCTAGCTCCATCCATGTCCTTGCAAATGGCAAGATTTCATACTTTTTTGTGGCTGAGTAATATTCCATATACCGTATATACCATTTCTTCTTTATTCATTCATTTATCGAAGGACACTTGGGCTACTTCCATGATTTGGCCATTGTAAATAATGTTGCAATAAACATAGGGGTGACCTTTTGAATTGATGTTTTTGTATTTTTGAAGTAGATACCTGATAGTGAAATGACTGAATCATAAGGTAGTTTTATTTATTTATTTATTTATTTATTTAAAAGTTTATTTTTATTTATTTTGAGAGAGAGAGAGAGAGAGAGAGAGGGAGCTGGGGAGGGACAGAGAGAGAGGGAGACAGAATCCCAAACAGGCTCCCCACCCTCAGTGCAGAGCCCGATGCAGGGCTCAAACTCACAAACCATGAGATCATGACCTGAGCCGGAATCAGGAGTTGGACGCTGAACCGACTGAGCCACTCGGGGGGCCCCAAGCTAATTCTATTTTTAACTTAAAAAAATTTTTTTTAACATTTATTTATTTATTTTTGAGACAGAGAGAGACAGAGCATGAATGGGGGAGGGTCAGAGAGAGAGGGAGACACAGAATCTGAAACAGGCTCCAGGCTCTGAGCTGTCAGCCCAGAGCCCGATGCGGGGCTCAAACTCACGGACCGTGAGATCATGACCTGAGCTGAAGTCGGACGCCCAACCGACTGAGCCACCCAGGCGCCCCTATTTTTAACTTTTTGAGGAACCTACGCACTGCTTTCCACAGTGGCTGCACCAGTTTGCGCTCCCCTCAACAGGGCAAGAGGGTTCCTTTTTCTCCACATCCTCACCAACACCCGTTGCTTCTTGTGTGTTTTAGTCAAGCCATTCTGACAGGTGGGAGGTGATGTGTCATTGTAGTTTTGACTTGCATTTCCTTGATGACGAGTAATGTTGAACATCTTTTCATTTGTCTGTTGGCCATCTGTGTGTCTCCTTCGGAGAATTGTCCATTCATGTCTACTGCCCATTATACATATGTATATTTATTTTTTTTAGATTTTCTGTTTAAATTAGTGGGGAGAGGGGTAGGGAGGGAGAGAGAGAGAGAGTGTCTTATGCAGGCTCCATGTTCAGCGTGGAGCCTTATGTGGAGCTCAATCATACGACCTTGGGATCATGAGCTAAGCCGAAATCAAGAGTTGGACATTCAACCAACTGAGTCACCCAGGCGTTCCTTCTACCATTTTAAAATTGGACTATTGGTGTTTTGGGTATTGAGTTGTATCAGTTCTATATAGTTTGGATACTAACCCTTTATCAGATATGTCATTAGCAAATATCTTCTCCCACTCAGTAGGTTGCCTTGTGGTTTTATTGATTGTTTCCCTGTGCTGTGCCAAAGCCTTTTATTTTTATATAGTCCACAGAGTTTATTTTTGTTTTTATTTCCCTTGCTTCAGGAGACATATCTAGAAAAGTGTTGCTGCAGCCAATGTCAGAGAAATTACTGCCTGTGCATTCTTCTAGGATTTTTATGGTTTCAGGTCTCACATTTAGGTCTTTAGCCCATTTTGGATTCATTTTTGTATGTGATATGAGAAAGGAGTCCAGCTTGATCGTTTGCATGTTGCTGTCCAGTTTCCCCAACACCGTTTGTTGAAGGGACTGGTTTTTTCCCATTGGATATGCTTTCCTGCTTTGTTGAAGATTAATTGACCATTTAGTTGTGGGCTTCTTTTTGGGCTTTCTATGCTGTTCTATTGATCTATGTGTCTATTTTTGTGCCAGTACCAAAATCTTTTGATTACTACAGCTTTGTAATATAACGTGAAGTCTGGAATCGTGATGCATCCGGCTTTGCTTTGCTTTTTCAAGATTGCTTTGGCTATTCAAGGTCTTTTGTGGTTCCACAGAAATTTTAGGATTGTTCGTTATAGTTCTGTGAAAAAATGCTGTTGGTATTTTGATAGGGATTGCATTAAATCTGTAGATTGCTTTGGGTAATGTAGACATTTAGTAATATTTATTCTTCCAATCCATGAACATGGAATGTCTTTCCACTTCTTTGGGTCATCTTCAATTTCTTTCATCAATGTTTTATAGTTTTCAGAATACAGGTCTTTCTCCACCTTGGTTAAGTTTATTCCTAGATATTTTGTGTTTTTGGTACAATTGTAAATGGGATTGTTTTCTTAATTTCTCTTTCTGGTGCTTCATTATTGTGTAGGAATGCAACAGGTTTCTGTACAGTGATTTTCTGTGACTTTACTGAATTCATTAATCAATTTTAGTAGTGTGTGTGTGTGTGTGTGTGTGTGGAGTCTTTAAGGTTTTCTATATATAGTATCATACCATCTGAAAATAGTGAAAGTTTAACCTCTTCCTTACAAATTTGGATGCCTTTTATTTCTTTTTGTTTTGTGCTTGCTGTGGCTAAGACTTCAGTACTATGTTGAATAAAAGTGGTGAGAGTGGACGTCCGTGTCTTGTTACTGACTTTAGGGAAAAAACACTCAGTTTTTCCCCATTGAGGATGATGTTAACTGTGGGTTTTTCATATAAGGCCTTAATTATGTTGAAGTATGTGCCCTCTAGACTTACTTGGTTGAGGGTTTTTATCATGAACGGATGTCATACTTTGTTGAATACTTTTTCTGCATCTATTGAAATGGTCATATGGTTTTTATCTCTTCTCTTCTTGATGTGGTGTATCATGTTGATTGATTTGCCAATATTGAACCCCCCTTGCATCCCAGGAATAAACCCATTTGATCATGGTGAATGATTTTTTTTTTTCTTTTTTTTTTTTTCTTTTTTTTTTAAATTTTTTTTTTTTCAACGTTTATTTATTTTTGGGACAGAGAGAGACAGAGCATGAACGGGGGAGGGGCAGAGAGAGAGAGGGAGACCCAGAATCGGAAACAGGCTCCAGGCTCTGAGCCATCAGCCCAGAGCCCGACGCGAGGCTCGAACTCACGGACCGTGAGATCGTGACCTGGCTGAAGTCGGAGGCTTAACCGACTGCGCCACCCAGGCGCCCCGGTGAATGATTTTTTAAATGTATTATTGGATTTGGTTTGCTAATATTTTGTTGAGGAATTTTTCATCTATGTTCATCGGAGCTATTGGCCTGTAGTTCTCCTTTTTTGAGGGGTCGTTATCTGGTTTTGGTATCAAGGTGATAGTGACCTCATGGAATGAATTTGGAAGTTTTCTTCCCTCGTCTATTTTTTGTAATGGTTTGAGACGTATAAGTATGAACTCTTCTTTAAATGTTTGGTGGGGGGTGCCTGGGTGGCTCAGTTGAGCACCTGAATCTTGGTTTCTGCTCAGGTCATGATTATAGTTTTGTGAGTTCAAGTCCTGTGTCAGGCTCCACACTGTCAGCTTGGGATTCTCTGTCTCCCTCTCTCTCTGACCCTCCCCCACTCACAGTGTCTCCGTCTCTCTCAAAATAAATACATAAAAACTTAAAAAAAATGTTTGGTAGAATTTGCCTGTGAAGCCGTCTGGTCCTGGCCTTTTGTTTGTTGGGAGTTTTTTCATAACTCATTCAGTTAATTTGCTGGCAGCACGTCTGTTCAAATTTTCTATGCTTTGTGCTTCAATTTTGGTAGGTTATATCTTTCTGGTTATATCTATTTCTCCTAGGTTGTCCACTTTGTTGGCATATACTTTTTTGTCATATTCTCTTACAACTGTTTGTATTTCTAGGGTGTTGGTATTTCTCCTTTTTCATTTTTGATTTTATTTGGGTCCTCTCTCTGTCTCTCTCTTTTTATGAATATGGCTAGAGGTTTATCAATTTTGTTGATCTTTTCAGAGAACTAGCTCCTGGTTTCACTGGTCTGTTCTTTTTTTTTTTTTTTCTTATTTAGCTTCTTTAGGTGTAAGATTAGGCTGTTTATTTGAGATTTTTCTTGCTTCTTGAGCTATCTCGAGAACTGCTTTTGACGACTGGCTCTTTTTTATCTCTTTGTTAAGGGTCTCACTGATGTCCTCCACTCTTTTCTTAAGCTCAATAAATACCTTTATAATCATTTCTTTAAATTCTCTATCAGGCAGGGCACCTTGGTGACTCAGTTGGTTAAGCATCTGACTCTTGATCTCAGCTCACGTCTTGATCTCAGGGTGGTGAGTTCAGGCCCTGAATCGGACTCTGTTGTTGAGTCTACTTAAAAAAAATAATAAGTTCTCTATCAGGCAAATTACTTACATCCATTTCTCTCTGGTTTGGTCCTAGTCTTTCATTTGGGACACATTCCTCTGTCTCCTCAATTTGTCTAACTCTCTGTGTCTGTTTCTGCATGTTAGGAAAGTCAACTATGTCTCTTGGCCTTGAAGGTAATGGCCTTATGAACAAGAAAGAGGTCCTGTAGCGTCCTGCACTGCAATGTCCCCTGTTCCCCAGGACCTGGCACATCAGGGAGCATCTCCTGCTGAGTCTTGGCCTCTTTTTCCTTTAGTCCAGTTGTCGGCCAAGGCTCTTCTTGCCCATTGTTGGCAGTGTTTGGTTCCTTTTTCACAAGGTGTGCACTAGTCTGCTTGTGAAATGAGACCTGCCACCACTGCTGCCCAAACTGAGGCTGCACAAAAGGTGTGGGTCGGGAGATGCAGGGCTGGTCTTCTGGGGCAGGGGCCCTGTAGCACAGGGACTAAAGTAAGCCTTGACTGGAAAGGGTGGATCCGCGGAAGTGCAGGAAGTGGGGTTTGGTGTAAGCAAGTTATTTAGTGAGTGTTGGCACAGTGCTGGTTCCTGCAGGTGGCCATTTGTTTATACTGAGGGATGGGTGAGGAAAATGGTATACGCCAGCTACTTTGTTCCCGAAGGGGTCTCCCCATGATCCCAGACTTTCCAGGCCATGCTCTGAGATAAGTAAAGGACTCTCCCTCCCATCTGTCCCTGGCGTTTTTCAAACTGCTGCTTCCAGGCTGTATCTCACTGGCTGTTTGTCTGCTGTCTCTTTAAGGGCGGGGACTCAGCTTCCTAACCGGCTCTTCCAGAGCCAAGCGTGCTGATTGTTAAAATTCCAGGCTTTAAGTCCAGATGGTTGTAAGAACTCACGAAAGTCGGCCCCTCTCGCTTTCAAAGCCAAACGTTATGGGGATTCATCTAACCCGTGTGGGCTCCCCAGTGTGATAGCCTGTTTCTTGCCCTTCTCCGTGACCCCTGCTCCCTCCTGCCATGGATGGCCACGGTCTGTTTCATTTCCAAACTGCGTCTTTGCCCTTCCTACCTTCTTGGACGTGGCCTCTTCCCTATCTTTGGTTGTGGAGTTTGTTCTGCCCGTTTTCAGGTCGCTTTTCGGGTTATTTATGCTTATGTGGGTGTTATCGAGTTGTATTCATGGGATGAGGTAAGCTTGGGGTCCTCCTACGTTGCCATCTCTCAGCCTCCTCCCCCAGTAGGACTCTTTTGAGGCTTAAGGAACTTGTGCATGTAAAGTGCTTAGATGAGATGTGGAAGTTAGTAAGTGCTAGGTCAATGTTTGTTACAGAAATACATCACTTAGGGGCCCCTCTGCCTAGATGACCCTTAGACTTGGTAAGTGGATTCACCACAAAACATTTCAAGCGGGGTGCTCGGTTCAGGTGAGAGAGCTGGGATCTGAGGACAAGAGCGTGAGATCCAATAAGCTGTAAGTAGCATAGTTGCTTTGCCTGACCGACAGGTTTCTTGCCAGACCTCAGTGTCACCAGGCCAAGAAATGACCCAGTTCGTTATAAAAACTCTCTATTGTTTCCAGTGTAATTACAGCTGAGAGCGGAAGCCAGCGCCCCTTTCTTCACTTCCTTTATTGTGGTTTTGCCTTCAAGCCATAAGGTCAGACTCCAAGCACACTTGAACCACCACTTCCTTGGAAAAGATAACCCCGAAGCTGCTTGGAGGGCAACGTCTATACTAATCCTGCCTCAGTAGGAGCCTTGGGAGCACAAAGAGGAGGAACTGAGGGGATAAGAGCTGAGAATTGGGGTAAAGAGCTCCCAGAACGGCTCTTACACTCTTATAAGGTGGCAGCGGTATAGGGAGTGATGGCTCAGCGATCAAGAACTCGGTGCTCCCTATGACGTCAGAGACCTAGAGATCCTCTTTGGAGCTCCCCTGTGAAGGGCCTCAGCCCTGAGTACTGCCTGTGGTCTCTGCCTATTCCTGGGGGTGTTTGGCAAACTCAGCTCTTTAAGTAAATCCACCTGGCATGGAAAGACAGGTGCCTTGGCCTGAACTAGGACTCCGGGACCTATTTCTGAATTCACCAATTGTCTTTCTTTCTAATCTTGGAATAGTCACGCAACCCCCATCTTGGTCTTTTCTTACCTGTCTCTAAAATAGCCATTCAAGAAGCCACTAAGTCCCTAAGTCACAGTGAGGAGTTGATGATGTCCAGGAGTGGTTCATACTCATGCTGCTGAAAAAGGGAGAATATCATTCAGTCTCCCTCCCTCTTCTCTTCCCTCCCTTAATAAGAAAGGGCTGAGTTCATCTTTGGGACGCAATCAAGAGATTTGGAAAGTGCTAGAGAAATCTTAAGAAACAGTCTTTAGAAAGGACTCACTCATGAAGTGGTGGGATCTTTAGATACTCTTTGAACGTTGCCTTCAATTTGCATTGTCCCTGGAGTCCTGCATTGTCCCCAGAGTCGTGTGCCACCTCTGTTGCTGGGGAGTCAAGAGGGCTATTAAATTAGAATTCCTGGGGCACCTGGGTGGCTCAGTCGGTTGGGCGTCCGACTTGGGCTCAGGTCATGATCTCGCGGTTCGTGAGTTTGAGCCCCGCGTCGGGCTCTGTGCTGACAGCTCGGAGCCCGGAGCCTGCTTCGGATTCTGCGTCTCCCTCTCTCTCTGCCCCTCCACTGCTCACGCTCTGTGTCTCTCTGTCTCTCAACAATAAATAAACGTTAAAAAAATTTTTTTAAAAAGAATTCTTGTGTGCAGAACTGTATAAAATACAGCAAAAATACCTTTACAAGAGTGCCGTTTACAATCTGATACCTTGAAGGCAGTAGTGATTTTTCTCTGGTTTAGTAGGAATCTGAGCAGGAATAAATTGTTGCAGCCCCTCCATAGGAAAAAAAAAATCCTGTTCTAGACTCTTTGACACCCCAGGTACCTGCTGGACTGACCTGACCATCAGCAATAAAACTCCTTTGAAAACAGAACCTAATTCACTGAGTAGAAGAGAGGGTAAGATGGGTGTTGTCATCGATGGGAAGGGAAAGACAGTTCTTTTATGGTGCAGAGTGAGCAACCTCCTACCCTGGGAGCGATCTCCTACTGTATACTGTTTCTGTAACAGAGACTAATGTCCACTTCTAGAACACTATCCACCCTGGCCTGGAGAGAGGAGCAGGATTGCAGCCCAATGTCAGAGGAGACACGCTGTTCACTAAGATCTGCAGTGACGCCTCTTCCAGACCCCTCGGAAGCCCACCTGTCGAGGGCCTGCAGAGCACCCTACCACGTGTGATTAGCAGTCTGCGTTGTTCTCAGGGGGCGACATCTGAAATTCAGATAACGGGCCAGCTGAGGGTCAGTGTACGTCCTGTGCAACATTTAGTACACGATTGATACTTAGCAGGGGGGTAAAGTTTTGTTGTTTGAGACTCTATGACCTTTTTCCGGAATCCACAGGGATCGTTCCTGGAAATTGTCCAGGGGATCGCTGCTCAGTCAGGGTCCAGACGGGGTGGGGGCCAGACGCCCCCAGAAGAAATCTGCCCTGCGGCTGGGGTCTGACCTGTGGGGGTCCTCTTACGTTCTGTCTCTAGGTGCGGTGAGCTGTTTCCCTGTCCCTCCTCAGTCCATCCAAGTGGAGGGGAAGAACGTGGGCACTTACCTCTGCCACGAAGGGCCGAGGAAGGCTTTTCTCAGGTTATCCGCCCATCTTTGAGTTATGGAATTCAGAACTGGGTTTAAGACTCAGTTAAGAGCCTGGCCACATTGAACACTGCGGGAGACAGCCGGAGGAGGCTTGCTTACAGTGGATGAATCCGAAGACCTCAAGAAGATTCAACCAAAAGATGGCAAGGAGGAGGTTTGGAAGGAAAAGGAAGAAGACAGACATTTCGGACCATCTAAAGGGCTCCTTGCCTAATGCTGAAGCAGAGGGGAGAGGATGTATCAGCCGCCCCCTGACTCACCTAGCTGGCTCTGTTTTTGGTGCCTGGCCGCCACCTACCTAGCAACAGTGCTGAAGCATGGAGGGGCAGCCAATTTGCAATTTGTGGTTTGCCCATCATCACTGCAAAGCGAGAGGGACTCAGTGGCTTAGTGTCCTCAGGACTGACCTCACCTGCAAATGGGACTCTAGCTGTACACGGAGGCTGATTGACCCAATGTCAGGTACCCAACGACGGCCCTGCCCCTAATTTTTCCACCGCCTAGGAGAAAAACACTCCCGGTGTGCATCCAGGCAGGTTAGACCGAAATCCAGGTTCCCTCACTTAGCGTTTGTGCAGCCGTGAGAAAGTCCTCTCCAAGTATCAGGATCCCCATTTGTGAAAGAAAAAAAAAATTCCGTTGCTCAAATGGTGGCCACTGGGGAGCCCGCATGCTCAGAATGGCAGGGAGTCAACTGTGGCTTTTGTGATGGAGGAGAGCTCCCGATCCTCTGTCTTTGTGTCTCTTCTGAGCAAGAAATTCAGTCTCCCAAGTAGTAAGCCTCTAAGAGAAACATTGTTAAAGGCAGAAGGCACTAAAATATGCATGTGCCAAATGCTGGGAGAACTTGAGTGTAAGCAGCGTCGTAAATTGGAAACAGCTTTGCAGCATAGCATGACTAATTTTATCACTCGGGGAAGTTATCGAAGCTCCTCCGTATCATCCAGATGACTGTATTAAAGAGAACATCTTGGAAATTTCAGATGAGCTTCTGATGCCAAGCGTGATATGCTAGGACTCCATCCTCAACAGTTTGTGTTCCCCGAGGTGTGGTACTGCAGTATTTGCAAGCTCACTGATGGTGGCCGGGGCTGAGCTCTCTGCCCAAGTCCTGCTTCACCCTGGGCAAAAAAGCTGGCAGCGTTTTCTGTTTCGGTGGTTCTGTGATTGTGGCGTGTTTTGTTCCCTTTGCACGAACTGGTACGGGGCTGGCAGGGCAGCCATCTTGGTGGCTGGGGAGGGGATATGGAGAGAGGGCAGAGGGAGAGGGATGGGGGAGGGCGGAGAACGCCAGTCTTTGATCTCAGGTCCCCTTCCCCCTCCTCTGGACACGTGCCCTCCTGCCACTGGTCCCTCCCTCTCCCAGAGGCCTTGACTGGAGCTTGTCTGGCTTACACACGGCTTCTCTTGAGGCCGTTGCCTCCTTTGTCCACAAACGGTAGGGAAGACAGACGTCCGGCCCCCCTCTGCCTGATGTTTTTGAGTAGCCGGATCTAAAACCACACTCAACCGAAGAAGTGTGATTTTGGGTCATAAGGGATCGGGAGCATTTTCTCCCTTTACTCCTTTCCTACTTTTCTCAAAGCACAGCGGCCCCTACATGTGCCAGGAAGATGTCTCAGGCGCCCAAGGCAATCTGGTTGAGTGAAGTTCCTGTTGGCACATTCCTGGTCTTCGCTCTGGCGTGAGGCTACCTTGGGCATCTGACCCTGGTCAGCACCAGCAGATTGGCTCCTCCCAGCCGTCTGCAGATGCTCCCTGAAGCCATGTCGCTGACCACTTGAGCTGAACCACCCCCCTGGGCACCCCCCCCCCCCATCTTCCTGGACCGCATTGCCCGGAACGGACACCGTTTGAGGCCAGTCTCCCGGCTCAGGTTTCCCTGAGCACCAGCTTCGTGCCAGGGACTCGCACATACCCTCCTCTAATCCTGACAACCACTCTGCCAGGGAGACATTGGTCGGCTCACTTTACAGTGTCGGACCTGAAGCTCACACTGGCATATGGACTTGCTCAAGGTCACATGGCCTCTGGGATCAGAGACCAGCTCAGCTGGCCCAGTCTCTCACCGCGCTGCCCTGCACGCAGGCCCCCGGCCAGCACAAGGAGAGAGAGGATGCGTGCAGGTGGGAGTGGTTGGACTGACAGCCCAGAAAACGCTGCCAGAGCCACGCTTGGATTTGTGGCTCCTTTCTGTCCTTTCTGCTTCTTAAAATCCGTATCCGGGGGCCAGCAATCCTCCCCCCGAGAATCTGCGCAATTGGGAAGTTTTTCTGCTGCCGGCTCTCGGTTTCCATGGATAAAATGGAAGTGATAAAAATAACAGCAGGACTCTGAAAAGTGTGGAGCATCAATCTCCCGAAAATATTTACTGCTTCGGAAAGTCTCTTAACTGAAGGGCTTTTTACGCTAATGATATTAGAAGGCACAAAAGCCCAAGAAACCCTCAGAAGTGAATTGTAGGAGAGGAAGACAGCGACGGAGTTCGACCAGAGCTTCCCTGAGCCTCTCCTTATGGGAGAGAGCCCTGGATTACACAGATTTCATCCCTGTAAACTTTGGTGAGTGAGTGATAAGTCCTTCACCCGCTCAGATTCCGTATTGGAAGCATTGCATCATGGAGGCAAGAGCTCATTGGTTGCCCGGCCTCTGAGCTCCAACCCCAAGCTGCTGGCGTGTGTAAAAACACCTTTTCGTTGGTTTATCCAGCTCCGAGCATCCGTCTGCTTCAGAAGGCACATACGTGGTCTTCCTGGTACCCAGCTGAGGGATGCTGTGTTACGGCCACTGAGAACCGCGATGAACTGTGATGAACACCATGGCTCATGCCTTGTGTAGTTGGGTTTCCCCAAGAACGCTGTTCCACCTATTGTGGTATTTCTAGTGTCACCACAGGACAGATATGTCCTGTCGGATCAGGAACTGGGGAAAGACAATCTTAACAGTTGGCTCATTTGCTTAGTGACTGGAGGTTAGGGGTATATTAACCTCTCAAAGCAGTTGGGGTCCAGACTACCGAAGTTTCAAGTTGGTCTTCTTCCCAGGGGAATGTCGTAGGGCTACCTCTCTTTGGCCCAACAGAGAAGGGAAGAGCCCTGTGGACTCTACACATAGGATTGGGTACGGGCCTCTGTCCTCAATGGGGAATGCACATTCCTGCTTCAGGAAAATATTCCCAACTGGGAATGGAATCATCTTTGTCTGGGAAAGGTTCTGTCAGAACCGGGAAGAAGCGTTATGTGTACTTGTCCTCTCTGTTATTTTCACATGTTTGAAGGCATTTGGCGATAAGTCATGCAGAGAGAGAGACAACCTCAAGGCCACAGATGGACTTTCTTTCCCCCTTGCGTCGTGATATGAGGAAGAGACCGTGGGGCTTGAAGTCAGAAGAGCTCGACGAGAACCCTAGCTCTAAAGTTATCAGATGTATGACTTTGGGCAAGGCTCCAAGCCTCCTAGGGCCTTGACTTTCTCAGGCATAGCAAACTGTTGATAAAAACACATTTCTTACATGGCCGATACGAGAACCAAATTGAGTAACTTGAGTTCCAGCGTCTACGCTCTTAACCACTAAAGGAGGCTTGTGGTGTCAGGCCAAGGCAAAAGCCCTCCGGGGAGATATGGTTTTGTATTCTTCTGGTTTTGAAATACCATAACTAATGTCACGAGGCGGTTGTCAGAGGATTGTAAATGTGGATTGCTATAACTCACGGGTTGCCTGCATATAATTGTGAGATAGTGTGGCACCAGCTCTCAGTAAAATTGCAGCGTAGAGCAGAGGAGTTAAATTGTTTTAGTTGTGGCAGGTAACTGCTATAACAAATGTCTTCAAATAAAAACGTATTTCTGTCTTGCTCGGTGGGCCAGCGTGTGTGTGAATGTGTGTGTGTGCATCACGTGCATGATGTTTGCAGGGACCTAGGTTGCTTCCCTCTAGAAGCAGCAATTCCCTGAGCCCCTGAGCCCCCCACTGGATACACTGCCTATGGGCAGCCAGTGAGGGAATAGAGGACACGAAGAAGGGCTCAGAAGACTTTTTAGGGGCCGGGCCTGGAAGTGCCGTGGACACTTTTGCCCACATTCCCTTACAGAGCTCACACAGCCTCGCCAACCACAGAGAGACTGGGAAATAGAACCTAGCTGTGTGTCCAGGAGGAGAAGAAAAATGGGATGTGGACAATACTATTTGGGAATAGTATTGTCTTTGCCAAGGTCTATCCTTCTGGTCATCAAATAACTGTTTTTGGTTTTGTTTTAAATTTTTTTAATGTTTATTTTTGAGAGACAGAGACAGAGACAGAGAGAGGGAGACGCAGAAATCGAAGCAGGCTCCAGGCTCTGAGCTGTCAGCACAGAGCCCGATGCAGGGCTCAAACCCATGAACCGTGAGATCATCACCTAAGCGGAAGTAGGACGTTCAACCGACTGAGCCACCCAGGCACCGCATCGAGTACCTGTTTTTATCTTTCTCCTACATTCATCCCTCCCCAAGAGAAACACATCCCTTAATCCCATCTAGTCTCCGCATCCGGTTTAATGGTCACACTCAAATGATGTGCAATTCGTCCCACCAGCCTACATGTGGTTGCTTACGGTGTAACGCCCTAAGAACTAAAATGTGTCTTCCCACATCCTCATAAACTGAATATAAACGGTGAAAGAAGAACAGGATAGCCACAGTACAAGTCCATATTTTCCAGGTTCATCTAGAACTGGACACAAATTGAAAAGCGGTAGGCATATGGTAGTTTCAAGCTCCTGCTGGGCAGACACTGTGAAGAGCCCCTCCCCTCCCACCTCTGGATTCAGCCATTGTACTAGCTATCTATTGTGGCATAGCAAAATATCTTAAAACTTAGCAGCCAAAAGCAATAAATGTTTATTTATCTTACAGTTTCTGAGGGTCAGGAGTCTGAAAGTGTCTTTCCTGAGTGGTTCTGGCTCAGTCTCTCCTGAGGTTTCAGTCCCTATGTTGGCTGGGGCTGTTGTCATCCGAAGGCTCGACTGGTGTCGGAGGAGCTGCTAACCCACACAACGGTGGGCTGGAGGCCTCAGTTCCTCTCTGGCTGTTGGCAAGAAATCTCAGTTGCTCACCAGTGGACCTGTCTATAGGACTTCTTAGGTGTTCTCATGGCGTGGCAGTTAGCTTCCCCGAGTGAACTATCTAAGAGGGAAAGGAGGAAGCCACAATGCCTTTTTAAAAATCTTAATTTCAAAAGTCATACATTGTCCCTTTACCTGGTTCTGTTTGTTAGAAGAAACTCTAGAGACATATTTTAAAATCATCACAACAATGATTCTGCCTTCTGGAAGACCCCCCACGTCCGTTGTTTCTGTGTAGTTCTGTGTTAGTAACTGTAAGTAATACTCAAAGCATTTTTCCTAGACATAACTCCCATGATTATTTTCCTTTTTTTCAAATAATTTTTAATGTTTATTTATTTTTGAGAGAGAGAGAGAGAGAGAGAGAGAGAGAGAAATAGAGTGTGATCAGGGGAGGGGGAGAGAGAGGGAGACGCAGAATCCGAAGCAGGCTCCAGGCTCTGAGATGTCAGCACAGAGCCTGATGCGGGGTTTGAACTCATAGACCATGAGATCATGACCTGAGCTGAAGTCTGACACTTGACTGACAGAACCACCCAGGTGCCCTCCCATTATTATTTTTCTTAATAATTATTTTTTTCTGCCAGACTGTCATTGCTCTTTCTTTGTCAGCTTAATGGTGGCCATTTTCATATTATTCAAGAAAATTTTTAGAAAAATAATGTTAACTTGATCATCGATGGAGGGCCGAGTTATTTTATTCAGCTGAGAAATCTATTGAACTTTTGACTTTAGAAATAGTTGGATTTTCCAACCCTTCAACACCCAAATTTCTAGACTGTATTTCTCTTTATTCTGCTTACTCATTGGCCAGGTCTCTTTTGATCTCTTCTCTTACTTATAAACCTTGCCCCAAAAAGCCAGTAGTGGCCAATGCATACTATCATACTGGTTCTTTCCAATGATTTCCCTTAGAGTCCCCTGCTTGGGAGGCAAATGGTTTCCAAATTATCGCAAGGGGAAGTTTTACCGAGTGTTTTACCACCACATGACGTGGGGTGCCGTCTTCCCAGACTCCGATCCTGGTTTCCTCATGCCTGCCACAAAACTGTTAAGGTAATGCCATATTTAGTTTTCATGGTGGAAACTCATTTCAGCGCTCCAATGACCATATCAGTCAGGGTTTGGTCTAAAACTACTCCGTATTTTAGTAGTTAAAGATGTAATATAAGGACTTACATGCTTATAAAATTGAGGTTACAAGGGTCAGGAGCAGTGCTCCGGGATTTAAGAAAATTAAGAAGTGCTCGGAATTGTAGGAAGTCACCACCTGGAAGTCAGCTGCTTGCTGAATTGAAGTAGGCGATTTCTGGGAGCTTGCCTAGACACCATGAACCCTGTGTCTGCTGTCTAACTATACACATACCCACTGCTATTAGAGAAGAATATTACTTTACTCTTTCTCTTCCGTCTTCCACGTTTCATGTTCCAGTGCCTCTCAATGGCCTAAGCTAGGCCAGAAACTTCCTGGGATGAGAGAATAAGAGTTTCAGCCCCTGAGATACAGGAATGATCAGAGGTAACAACACTGCTGAGGATCAGAAGACAGTAGGAGGATGGTGGCATCCTGGGGAAAATAATACTCAAGTCAGGAAGCAGAGATAGGGTTTGAGTATATAAAGAGAATAGATGATGCCTTTGCAAGTGAGTGGAACCGTATGAGTAGATCACATGTATGACACTCTGCTTAGTAGTTTTTGGCCCAAAGACGCTCCATAAATGTGCGACAAATGTGTAGGTGGGGACGAGTATACCATATTCATGGAAGGAGACATCTCAATGGACAAAAAGGAGTGGATGAGGTCTAGGAGGGTGTGATGCCATCTCAGTATTTTATGGTTTTCAAAGTCCACCTATGTTATCTTCCATCCTTTCAAGTAAGAGTAGGGTGGAGCTTGACAGGAGGTGTGAGAGTTCAGGTCTGAGGGGTGGGAAAAGACAGCTGGAATTTACTGAGCGCTCATTACATCTAGGCCCTTCACATGCCCCTCCGTGTTACCTTTGCCTTGTGTGCGACGTAGCTTCGCCTTGTTCACCCTCACCTCAACATGCTTACCCTGCTCACATTTGCCCCAAATGTTCACCTTGTTCGTCTTTACCTGTATATACTTCAGGACAGTTTTAGCCTAATGCAATTTTATCGTTTATTTTCCAGTGAAAAGGACCAATGTTTAGAGAACTTAGGCAATTCAGGGCAATGCCTGAATTGGAACTTAGATCTGCCTGACTTCTGGTCCCAATGATTTAACCTTTAAACTGAATTTCCTCTTGGGCAAGAGAGAGCTAGGAAGTCTATGTCTCTCTCAGTAGCAGGACGTTATTTGATAGAGAACTGGGTAGGCTGTCTCCAGGCAGCAGGAGTCCTTATCTGGCCAGCAGTGATTCCCCAGGACACTTGACCGTGCTTCCCTCTTCCGGATAGCAGTTTCCAAATCATAAAAAGGGGAGATTGGAGTAGAGCGGGGTCAGCCAACTGTGGCTAGCAGATCACGTGGCCCCTACCTGTCCCTGTGGATGTGGCTTTATGGGTACAGCCACACCCTCTCATTTCCTCGGGTCTGTGGGGCTCCTGCTGTACCACAGCAGAGCTGAGTTGTGACAGGGACTGTGTGGTCTGCAAAGCTGATACACTGACTCTCTGGCTCTCTACAGACAGTGTTTGTGACCCTTGGACTAGGGGACCTGGAAGGGCTTCACCCAGGTTTGTACTCTGAATTGTAAGGGCAGTTCTTAAATTCCCGGATTATGTGTCAAGCCCTTGCCAGTGGACTATTTGCTTCAAGAAATGTTTGTACCAATCCCAGTTCCCTATAGAGAAGCTCCTTTGCAGTTCGTGTGACAGGGTGTGATCCACAGCATTGCTGAGCACCCTTGCTGCCCACGGCCTGCTGCTCTCAGACAGGAGGACACTGGAAACCCAATTTCAACACTGGGCACGCTTCTTCTCTACCTCGTGTAGCCATCGTGACCTTTGGAAGAGTAGCAGGCCCTGGCCAGTGTCCAGGAGATACATTCTCTACTGTTGAGAGGCACAGGGGAGTGAGGCCCCCTAATGTCCTCCTGATTCTGGTGAGGCTGAACAGCAGGGGAGCATCCTGGGCCGAGGGATGGGAGCTGGGTGGGGTGGGCCTGAGCCCATCCTGGGTGGCACTCCTGCCATGTCCTTACCTGAGGCAGCCAGGTGTGGCCTGGAGTGTGACAAAAGTGGACCAGCTGGTTTTGCAGCTGCCTAGAGCCTACCCCGTGGCTTCCGATCACCTCACCGGTGGCAGTGACCACCCCTGCCGGGCTGCTCCTCAGCTGTATCCCCTTATGTGTGTGCACAAAGAGCTTCTCTTCCCATCAGTGTTGCTTTCTGCACACTTCGTCCTCAGGTCACGGGTCTTCGTGCCTTTTTGAAGAGGACCTCAGGAAGAAAGGCATTTTTTAGTAACCCAGTAGACAAATACTCAGCGCTGATAGACACGTATGTATCTGCATGTGTTTGTGTGTCTATAAAAATGAAACAACGGTTTGTGACAACAATACTTACCTCCACTCTTAAGTGATGAATTTGGGGTGTGTGTGTGTGTGTGTGTGTGTTTAATGTTTATTTATTTTGAGAGAGAAGGCACAAGTGTGGAAGGGCCAGAGGGAGAGGGAGAGGGAGAGAATCCCAGGCAGGCTCTGAGATATCAGTCCAGAACCCAACTGGGGGCTCGATCTCGCAAACCGTGAGATCATGACCTAAGCAGAAATCAAGAGTCGGACGCTTCACTGACTGAGCCACCCAGATGTGCCAAGTGACGTACTTTGATAGATCCTATTCTAGTCTGTACTTCGTCCTGGGTTCAATTTTCTAAAGAGATTTCCCGAGAATATCAAGTCATGACTTACAGTTTGGAAACATTGCTTTAGATAACGCGTGGCAAGTGGAAAGGACTTGCTGGGGGAACTATTATTATTTTTCCACAATTCTTTTTTTTTTTTAATTTTTATTTATTTTTGAGACAGAGAGAGACAGAGCATGAATGGGGGAGGGGCAGAGAGAGAGGGAGACACAGAATCGGAATCAGGCTCCAGGCTCTGAGCCATCAGCCCAGAGCCTGACGCGGGGCTCGAACTCACGAACCATGAGATCGTGACCTGAGCTGAAGTCAGACGCTCAACCGACTGAGCCACCCAGGCGCCCCGTATTTTTCCACAATTCTTAACTACGGGCCATCCCAGGAGCCCTGGCTTGTATCGTGAGAAATGTCTTTTGTGTCTGTGTATCTGTGTGAACTGAGAATGTCCCTCTCCCATCCTGGGCCCCACTTCCCTTACACGTAAACGGGAGTTAGCCCTGGGTAGTGGCTGGGTTTCCTCCTGGCTCTGATAGTGAGTCTATGTCGTGTGCGTCCCCAGCATGTCCGAAATACCTGTCTGTGATATTGGACACAGCAGTAGAGGATGCCACTGGCTCAGGAAGGCATGGGGTGCTCCTGGATGCTTTTCTGTTGCGGCCCAGGCAAAAGAGACTTGTCGGAAAGACCACTTAGAAACCTCAGCGTGACTGTTGAGCTCGTCATCTGATGTACCCAAGTGTACTGGCACAATCCTTTTGGCAAAATCCAGATTCACCTCATGACACTGTCTCCGCCTCCCCGCAAGGACCTGCAAAGCGCCCGTGTGCCCTGCACCCAGAACGGGGGGTGTAGAGGCCAGGCTCCTTGTGCAGAGCTGGACGAGAGCCCAGGCCTCTGACTCCCACTTCGTGGGACCCTGTGGCCCCTAAAAGGGCGAGGGTGGTATCCCTGGACGGCAGAAAGCGGGATGGAGAAGGTGGTCTGTTCGCGGGTCCCTGCCAGTTTTAGCATTTCTTGTTTCGTCCCCTGTAGGAGCCCTATCGGGCACAGTGCCTGCTATGATCAGTTCCACCCCTCCTCTCCGCTCCATCCCTGGTGGTCCAGGCTGTGTGTGTGTGTGTGTGTGTGTGAGCACACGCACGCATACCTGACCCGGAGACCGGCTTTCGGGTTCTGCCCAGGGGACCAGGGGCAGGCAGCCACACTAAGCAGTCTAGCCCTGCATCACGCGAACCGGGGAGACAGGAGGACTGACCAGCTGGCAGGGAACAGAGCAGTTGACACAGCAGGAACCGGGAGAGCCCTGGGGGCAAATGGGAGCCCATCCTGCCCTTCCTCGGCTTCTGTTTCAGGTTCAGGCTCCTTGGAGCCTTGCAGAGACTTCCTTCTTCCTGGGGTGGCCGACTGTGGCTCAGTTACTCACAACTGCACCCCTCGCTCAGACTCGCGCAGCGAGTTGGGGGAACGTAGACTATCCCAGCTTTCCAACTTCAACTTCCTCCTCCAGCCTAGGTTCTTCCGTTTTCTGATCATGTCTGCGACAAGATTTTGGGCTTGCAGCCTCAGTGAGGGTATGTATTTTATTTTATCCACTATACGACTGTGTTAATATAATTTGTATACTATACCTACACCCGAAGGTCAAAGTGATGCAATAAATATTGCGAGTTAACATTTATGTGTTACGTAGTAAAGAGTGCAAACATGGGTGGCTCAGTCTGTTGAGTGTCCGACTTTGGCTCAGGCCATGGTCTCGCAGCTCGTGAGTTCGAGCCCCGCATGGGGCTCCACGATGACAGCTCAGAGCCGGGAGCCTGCTTTGGATTCTGTGCCTCCCTCTCTCTCTCTCTCCCCCAACCTACTAGCATTCTGTCTCTGTCTCTCTCAAAAATAAATATACATCAAAAAATTTTTGAAAAAAAAAAGGTGCAAAAGTTGTTTTCTCTCAGTGAGGAAAATTGTTTGAAGAGCTTTTATTTTCTTTTGACATCTTGGCTCCACTCTGTGTGATGTGGTGATTCTAAGGCTTGTGTTAGGTCCAGTTTGGATACTTGGATTAATGGCAGCTGCCCCTAAAGAAGACACAGTGGGTCTAGGTGGAAGCCACCCGTGGTTGGTGGCACTTGCTAGGCCTTCGCTGAGTTTCGTTACTCTTTTCCAGTTCTGTCTATTGATTACGCCACTTTCTTTTTCAAAACGTGGTAACTACATTTCTGCGTTCCTTGCCTTAATCAGCGAGGTTCTTAAAACGAATTGGGTTGCCTTTATGAGTTGTCTGGAAATTTTAGAAACATGTCGGAAGGGTCTGTTTTTAAGGATTTTTTTCGTATCAGCTTTATTGAGTTAATAGTTCACATACCACGCGATTTACCCATTTAAATCCCCAATTTCATGGCTTTTAGTATATTCACAGAGTTGTGCAACCATCGCCATCGGCAATTTTAGAACATTTTCATCACCACAAGAAGAAATCCTATCCCCAGTACGGTCACCCTTCCTTTCTCCCTTCCCCTTAGCCCTTGACGACCACTAGGTCCTCCGCAATCTACTTTTGATCCCTATGGAGTTACCTTTTCTGGATATTCCGTATAAATGGAATCATACAACACGTGGTCTTCTGTGGCCAGTTTCTTTCGCTTAGCGTCCTGTTTTCAGGGTTCATCCATGTTGTGACATGTATTATACTTTATTCCCTTTCATGGCCAAATAATATCCCACTATCTTGATACCTTGCATTTTTAAAATCCATTATCAGCTAATGAGCATTTAGGTTGTTTTCACTTCTGGTAATTATGATTAGTTCTACTACAAACATTCAGGTACAAACCTTTGTGTGAATGTATGTTTTCAATTCTTTTTTTTTAATTTTATTTTTTAGTGTTTATTTTTGAGAGAGAGAGAGAGAGAGAGAGAGACAGCACATGAGTGGTGCTGGTGGGGGGAGGGAGCAGAGAGAGAGAGAGGGAGAGACAGAATTGGAAGCAGGCTCCAGGCTCTGAAGCTGTCAGCACACAGCCCAACGTGGGGCTCAAACCCACAAGCCGTGAGATCACGACCTGAGCTAAAGTCGGATGCTCAACCGACTGTGCCACCCAGGTGCCCCCGTGCTTACTTTCTGAGTAACTGGAAGATTGTTTTCCAAAGTGGCCGCACCATTTTTCATTCCTACCAACAACACTTGAGGGTTCCAATTTCTCTACTTTTTTTTTTTTTGCCAACTCTTGTTACTATCTGTCTTTTTTATTATAGCCTCCCTAGTTGGTGTGAAGGGTACCTCCTTGTGGTTTTGATTTCTGTTTCCTTAATTACTAATGATGTTGAACATGTCTTCATGTGCTTATTGGGCATTTTGTGTGTTCTCCGGAGAAATGTCTGTTCGAACCTCTTGCCCATTTTTAAGTTGGGCTGTTTGCCTTTTTACTCTTGAGTCGTAAGTGTTCTTAGTATGTTATATGATATCAGATATATGACTTGCAAATATTTTTGTCCCATCCTTCGGGTTGCCTTTTCATTGTTGTGACGTTTCTAAGTTTTGAAAGTGTGTAGATACCGGGGTTTCTGTAGGTGTCACACTTCGGTAATTTTCAGGAATGAAGTCACATAATGATGCAAACCTTTCCCGACTTTGGTTTTAAAAAATGCCTTCTCCAATGCACGACTTTGTTTCTGAAAGAGTCCTTTCTTCACTCTTAGTTACAAGTTTACTTTTACCTTGAAGACCCAGAGTGTTTTAAAAATTCATTTACATATCTTAATAAAATCTCCTGGAAGGGAAACTGTTGAGTGCCTCTTGTCATCACAGAAAATGTCAGCCGACTTGGAACACCTTGTACAAGAAGAACGGTTGAGTTGATAAGTCTCTTAAGTATCTTGCCATGAGGCAACCATTGTGGTACAAAGTCGAATGATCACTCCCAGTGAAAGTTTAAAGGTCTTGTTTCTATAAAGCCAACATCAGAGACATCCAGCGTCACTTACTGTTGCATTGTGACATCCACTTCTATGCCACGGTAACTTATTGCAAATGAAATTCAAGGGAGGTGCTTTATTCATAAACCTAAGCCCAGAATTCCTTACATTAAAAAAAAAAGAGAGAGAGAATTCTGGTTAAAGGAGTAGCTCCCTCCATGGCCACATTTTACACAGTCTTCCTGTTAAGACTTTATTTTTATTAAGGATATCATTTACTGGTGAGCACATCTCCAGGGCATCTGTCAGAAGCTCATAAAAAAAAGACTTTTGAAAGCACTTTGCATTATTAATACAGAATCTGGTAAATGCTATAAGCCAAGACACGTTAGGGACATCTGTACTTTCATCTGATTGTATAACAAACTTCTTCAAGTAATTTGCTTTGATGCCTCCTCTTTCAAATGCTCACCAAGATTTGAATTTGTGTCTTTCAGCAGGATCTGCTAACAAAAGATTACGTTCTAGTTTGTTGCTATTGTTTTTCATATTTTATTTCAGTCACTTTTTTTCCCCAGCAGGAAAAAAACAATGTGTTTCCCAAGTAAGTGCATTTGCTAGTCCATTGCTATGAAAGAGAAGCCTTGAAAGAAGTTTTCAAATTTATCATGGGTTCAGTGAGCTTTTCAAAAGTGGTGGGTGGGCGCCTGGGTGGCTCAGTTGGTTAAGCGTCCAGCTTTGGCTCAGGTCACGATCTCATGGTTGGTGAGTTCCAGCCCCTCATTGGACTCTGCACTGATAGCTGATGGTGGAGCCTTCTTGGGATTCTCTCTTTCTTCCTCTCTCTCTGCCCCTCCTGCTCTCTCTCTCTCTCAAAATAAATAAATAAGGTTTAAAAAATATTTTAAAAATTTTTAATGTTTAATTATTTTTGACAGAGAGAGAGAGAGACAGAGAGACAGAGTGTGAGTGGGAGAGGGGCAGAGAGACAGGGAGACAGAGAATCCGAAGCAGGCTCTGGGCTCTGAGCTTTCAGCACAGAGCCCGACGCGGGGCTCGAACCCACGGACTGTGAGATCGTGACCTGAGCTGAAGTTGGATGCTTAACCGACTGAGCCACCCGGGTGCCCCTAAAAAATATTTTAAAAATAGCCAAAAGTGGTGGCTTAAATATTTTCTTACTTTAAACACTGCTGAAGAACGGATAGAGGTCTGTCCTTGCCTCTATAATCTTGTTTAGGTTTGAAATGTCTGACTCATCATGATGGTTTCATGCTATCATTAGCCAATATCTCAGCATAATACACACTTCGGGGAGATTAAGAGTGGCTGTAAATCCATTCTTCAAATGATCTCCTTGATTATTTCAATATTTGTGACTGAGTATCCTTCAGATCTGATTAGATTGTCCCTGTTTTTCTTGTGGACGTGGCCGATGGAGGTTTTGTCTCGAGGATGGGAAAAGGGTCATCTCTGCCATTTTCTGGTTGTTCACTGGGCTTGCATGATTAGCTTTCCCTTCACTCTATAGTTTTCTTGCAGGAATCTTTTAAGGTCATTTTCTAAGAGTGGCTCCAGTTCAAGCTAGACAGTCTAGTTGGGCATATGTCACCGCATCACACGCAGGAAGAAATGAGTGAATGAGAACCCCATGTCACCTCTTCCAGGGTGGCTCACAATACCCGTGCATTGTTTCCAACCTAGGGACAGTCTGATGTGTTGAAAAAGCAAGAGTTGAAACTTTTTAAAAAAAAAATTTTTTTTTAATGTTTATTTATTTTTGAGACAGAGAGAGACAGAGAATGAACAGGGGAGGGGCAGAGAGAGAGGGAGACACAGAATCTGAAATGGGCTCCAGCCTCTGAGCGGTCAGCACAGAGCCCGACACAGGGCTCGAACTCACAGACCGTGAGATCACGACCTGAGCCGAAGTCGGACGCTTAACCGACTGAGCCACCCAGGCGCCCCAAGAGTTGCAACTTTAATCGTGGAGCAAATAGCCTAAAACAATGTCTTCATTTTGCAAGATAAACATTAAATTTCTAACATTTCTTTCCATCCCTTAGTAGATTGTTGTAACTAGTGTTAAGTTACCTGTACCCTACTTTGGAGACCAACTGCTCTAAACATGAGACCAAAGTAACTTTTTAGGACAAAGATAGCAAACAAGTCTGATATATATTTGTTGTTCAAAAAGAAAAAACCGAAAGCTCCCTAAAGGCATGCCCTGTAGCCCTGTTTGACAAATGGATTATTTAATAGTTTTACTGGAAACCTAAATTTTACAACAAAATAATCTAAGTAGATACGGGAAGCTTGTGACCCTATGGAGGATGAATCCATTGTGTAAAACCAATGGTCAGTCCCTAACTGTGTTTCATAATTTTGGAATTTATTTTTTAACCCCAGACAAGGAGGGCTGAATTAATCACACTTCGTGGCTCAGGGCACTTCATCATCATTGTTTGTGCAAGATCCCACGCTGGTTTCTAATTTTCATTATTCATTCCTTTTGATAGGCATTTCCCACTTCCAATTCCTTCCTTCAAAGGCAATCGTTGCCTGTTTTGGATCTGGATCTGTATCTGTCTTTTGGTTTGTAAACAAACATATAATTTATAAAATATATAGTTCATGCGTAAACTGTAAGTGTGATTTATAAAACATGTGTAGTTTGCATGGATGCCTTTTTAAAATTTACATAAATGGTAACGTGCTTTACATCTAATTCTGCTTCCTTTTTTTACTCAACACGATGTCTTTGAGGTCTGTTCCTACTGCTGTGTGTACATCTGGCGTGTGGGTCCCTCACAGCTGCACAGGATTCCACAGTGCATATCCGTCTTACGGTGTATGTTGCTTCATCTCGAAACGGATGCCTAGATCGCCCCACTTCCCGGACTCCGTAACAAACTGAGATGAATGTCCGCATATTCATCCCGTTCTGGGACATCTATGAGAACGTGCTATGGACGGAAGGTTTGTGTTCTGAAATTTACATGTTCAGATCCTAATCCCAATGTGATTAGGGGTTAGGATCTGACCTGGTCATGATCTAATCACATCCACCTCCAGAGGGGGGTGATTAGATCACGAGAGCAGAGCCCTTATGAATGGAATAAGTGCCCTTATGAAAGAGACCCCACAGAACCCTTCTGCCTTGTGAGGACGCGGGGAGAAGACAGCCCTCCGTGAACCAGGAAGTGGGCTCTCCCCAGGCACCGAACCAGCTAGCGCCTTGATCTTGGACTTCCCAGCCTCCTGAGCTGTGAGAAATAAATTTTTGGTGTTTATAAGCCACCCAGTTTATGGTGCTCTGTTATAGCAGTGCAATGGACTAAGACGGAACTACTCAGGGGCTGCATTGCTGGGTCATAAAGTGTCCATATACATACGCGGAATAACAACGATCAGGTTGTTTGCCACATGGCCGGGCCGGTTTACAGTAAACAGTTAACCCCCTGCAGCCTCCCGTCTGGCATTTCAGTTTTTCCCAGTCCAACAGGTGTGATGTGATATTTTGTTGTTTAATTTCCATTTTTCTGGTAGTATTGCATTTGAATATCCCATCCATATGCTTCTCAGTCCTTTTAGGTCTCCTTTCCTAGCCTTGGCATGCACATCATTTTTCTGTCGGACTTCGTTGTCCTAGGCTTGCCGATTTGCAGGAGCTCCTTACGTATTCCAAGCATTAGTCCTTTGTTTTGGAACATGTTTTAGACACACCTTCACAAGTATCTTGTCCTAACCTGTCTCCACTCTGTGGGGTGTCTGTGCCGCAGAGTAGTTAAGAAATGTGGCTCTAGGGGTGCCTGGTAGAGTGTTGGTGGAGTGTGTGACGCTTGATCTGGGGTCGTGAGTTCAAGGCCCATGTTGGGTATAGAGCTTACTTAAAAAGGGAAGAGAATGTGACTCCAGATGTTTGCATCCAGGGTTTGCCTTCTGGCTATGCTCATTAACCTACGTGATCCTGGGCAGGAACCTACCTGAGATCATGGAATGTCACCCTATTTGTTCAGCTCTTTTAAAATGTCCTTTAAAAGAGTTAGTTTGTTTTCCACAGAGGTCTTAGATATCGTTTAAATTCATTCTTGGATATAATTTTTGCCACTCTTGTGCATCATTTATTCTTATCATTCTCTTATTGATTATTGGTGGTAAAAAGAAATGCTATCGTGAGTTTTAGTTTCTTGTCTCTGGCAATTTTTATGAACTCTGGTTTCTTTTCTTTTCTTTTTTTTTTTACATTTTATATATTTTTGATAGAGAGACAGAGCACAAGTAGGGGAGGGGCAGAGAGAGACAGAGACACAGAATCCGAAGCAGGCTCCAGGCTCTGAGCTGTTAGCACAGAGCCCAATGTGGGGCTTGAACTCACAAACCACGAGATCACGACCTGAGCCGAAGTCAGACGCTTAACTGAATGAGCCACCCAGGCGCCCCCCATTTGGTTTCTGAATATAGATGATTCCATTGTTGGTAAATAATGGTATTTTTTAATCTTTTCCCTTCCAAATTTTATGTGCTTCCTCTTTTATTTTTTTTAATGCTTATTTATTTTTGAGAAAAATAGAGTGTGAGCAGGAGAGGGGCAGAGAAAGGGAGACAGAGGATCTCAAGTAAGCTCCACACTCTCTGTGCAGAGCCTGACATGGGACTCGAATCCACAAACTGTGAGATCATGACCCGAGCTGAAATCAGGAGTCAGATGCTTAATGGACTGAGCCACCTAGGTGCCCCTTTGTTCTTTCTCTTTAAAAAAAAAAAAAAATTCCTGGGGCACCTGGGTGGCTCAGTCTGTTAAGCGTCCAACTTCAGCTCAGGTCATGACTTCACGGTTTGTGAGTTCGAGCCCCACGTCGGGCTCTGTGCTGACAGGCCAGAGCCTGGAGCCTGCTTCAGATTCTGTTGTCTCTCTCCCTCACTGCCCCTCCCCTGCTCATGCTCTGTCTCAAAAATAAGTAAGCATTAAAGAAAAAAAATTAAAAAAGATTTCCTGTTGGCTGAGACCTCTAGGACTGTATTAAAGAATGGTGGTGATGGGAAAGCATTGTCTTACTTTCAATCTTAATGGGAGCAAAGATAAAGCTTTTGCCTTCAGCGTAAGATTTGCTGTAAGTTTTCTGGTATATAACTTTTTCTAAAGTTAAGGCATTTCCTTTCAATTTGTCATTTGTTCAGTTTGTTAAGGGCTCTTTAAAAAATATATAGAGATCGAACTTCATCAACTGTTTCTGCAAAAATTGAGATAATCATAGAATTGTTCTTTTTGTTCTAGTAAAGTTAAACTAAGGGTTGATGGGAGGAGGTGGATGGGAATGGGGTGGATGGGTTATGGGTACTGAGAGGGGCACTTTTTGGGATGAGCACTGGGTGTTACATGTAAGTGATGAATTCTACTCCTGAAACCAATATTGCACTAAATGTTAACTAACTAGATTTTAAATAATAATAATAAAAAGCTACATTGACAGGTCTTTTTTTTTTAAATGTTGAACCATTTAATGGCTTCCTCAGATACATCCTGATGAGTTATAATTTTTCTTAATATGCTGTTTGAGTCAGTTAGATTTTGAAACATATTATCTATTCCTTGAAAACTTGGTAGAACTTACTCTAAAGCAGTCTGTGACGGCTTTATAGATTTTGATATGCAGTGTTTTCATTGTTAGTTCACTGCTGAGTATTTTACAATTTCTCTTTTAATCTTATTTTTAATCTCAGCGTTATTTTTTAGTATATGGGATTTTATTTTATTTTTTAATCTTTCTTTTTGAGAGAGAGAGAGAGAGAGAGACAGAGTATGAGCAGGGGAGGAAGAGAGAGAGAGGGAGACACAGAATCTGAAGCAGGCTCCAGGCTCTGAGCTGTCAGCACGGAGCCCAACGCGGGGCTCGAACCCACGAACCGTGAGATCATGACCTGAGCCCAAGTCGGACTCCTAACTGACTGAGCCACCCGGGTGACCCTAGTATATGGGATTTTAAGACATACTCATTTGATATTGATTTCTAATTTTATTGTTACATGGTCAGAGAATATATTGTATATAAGTATGTATTTTAAATATATTTTAATATAATAGGATTTTAAATTATGTTAATCAATTCTATTATTTAATATAATATATTCTATGTATATATTCTTTTATATTCCTTTTATACAAGTAAATATATATTTATTAGTTATTAAATATACGTATTCCTTAAAACCCATCGAGGTACATGGTCACTCTTTATAGACACCACAGAGCCCACGACCCTGGGATCACGACCTGAGCCGAATTCAAGAGGCCGATGCTCAACCAACTGAGCCACCGAGGTGTCCCCGGATTCTATTTTTGGCAAATTGTTGAGATTGTTGTCCTGGTGTTTGGATTTGACTCCCATTTGCCTGGTATATCTTTTCCCACCTTTTATTTTCATCCTTTCTTTTGAAAAAAAAAAAAAATCTTTTCGTTTTCCGTTCCCAATGACTGTGTTTTAAAGGTGAGGACGTTTGCATTGGGTGCTCTTTAAGTGGAGAGTCTATGGTACCTGTGAAGCAGAGATTATTTAGGGCAACAGGGACTTTCTCTGAGGGCGGACCTGCCCTGCTCTCTCTCTCTCTCCCCCTGCCTTTCCATCTCCCTGGCTGCAGAGCGCGTCTGGTGGTGTGGTTTTCTGGAGTCACACGGAAACTAAAACTAAAGGCCTCGTCTCTCAGCCGTGGGCCTCCCAAGCCAGAGAAGTCGGAGTTGAGCTGGAGTCGGCGATGCTCCCACACAGACACTGGTTGATGTCTATTTGCAGCAGGATCCCAGTCCTGGATGAAGAGGCCGGAGAGGAGGCAGGAAGGTTCACTGCAGAGCCTAAACGATGCTCTCTTGGCTCTCGCCTATCCTGGGGTGACCTGGGATACATGGTCACCTCTGGGAACCTTTGATTTCCCCCCACATTTAAAAGGTGAAAAAAAATCAGCCTTGGTCTCTTCCCATTCCTCCCGACTCTGGTTTAAACGGATCTGTTAAAAATTCTTTTGTCCCAGCCCAATGATGCAGGTTTTTTTTTTCTTTCCTTTTAAAAAATTTTTTGATTGTTTATTTTTGAGACAGAGAGAGGAGAGAGAGAGACAGTGCAGGCAGGGGAGAGGCAGACGTAGAATCCAAAGCAGACTCCAGGCTGTCAGCACAGAGCCCGACACGGGGCTCGAACCCATGAACCGTGAGATCCTGACCTGAGCCGGTCAGATGCTAAACTGACTGAGCCACCCAAGCGCCCCGGCATGGGTTGTTGAGAGGTTAAATGCACCCTCACCCCATACTTGTGCACCCAGGAAAGAGTGCGGATGAAAGTCTCCTCTCCCGGGGCACTTGGGTGACTCAGTCAATTGAGCATCCGACTTTGGCTCAGGTCATGATCTCGTGGTTTGTGAGTTCAAGCCCCACACTGGGCTCACTGCTGTCAGCATAAAGCTCGCTTTATATCCTCTGTCTGTCTCTCTTCCTCTCCCCTGCTTGTGCTCTCTCAAGAAACCAAAAAAGTCTCCTTTCCCCCAGCCCTGACCTGACTCTACTTTGCATCGTGACGGCCTTAGGTCCACGTGACGAACACCTTAATTTCATGCTCCTGCGGGTGGCAGTTCGAGCCCGGGAGCTCACACACCTACAGGGTGTTCTGTCCTTTGGAAGATAGACCCAGGGAAGAGGTCTGTGTGGCTCTGGGAGATGACCCAGGTTGAGGCAGGAGCTTCTGGAGCCTGGCCGAGAAGGGGAGGTGGTCCCCTGGCCCCAGACTCTTCGCACCACGGGGAGGGGAGTGGCCACATGAGAGCCTGAGCGGACGAGAGCCCTTTCAAGTGGGACACCCAGGGACACTGGAGTGGCTCAGGTCTAAGGGTGGTGCTGTGACAAACCAGACCCCATGAAGATACTTTCTGATGCCAGGAAAAACCTAACTCTCTCGAACTAGCTTAAGGAAAAGAGGGACGTACTTGTCTCAGTTGGGACAGGCAGAGATGGAGTGGCATTCCTTGGGCATGATTGGATCTAAGGACTCGAAGAGAGAGGTCGGGACACCTCTCTCTCCTCTTGTCCTTTCTCAGCTCTGGGGTACCAGCGGGGGGGACTCGGGCTCCTTGTACAGAGGGGCCTGTTCCTCGTACAGCAGAAGAGGGACCCACGGATCACATCGGTGTAACAGTGTTAGCAACGCCACAACAAAAGAAAGACTTTTTATTGTGCACATTGCAAATACCGGGCCACACGGCCGTCCCTGGGCCAGTCATGGTGTCCAAGCCGAAGGTATGAGGATGGGCCGGGCGGGGGCGAGTCTAGGGGCGGGATATCGTAATGGGGGGAAGCATTTGGTGAGAGGGAGGAATACTTCTCCAATGGAAGGAGGTGCCGTGAGGAGAAGACTGTGTGTTGTGAGCAGAGGAGGCTGGACAGACAAAACAACACGTGCACCCCTCCTCACCTCCCCCGGCCCTGCCCCGTGCAAATCTGCTCAGCCTGGAGGAGAAGGCGGGTCAGCCCTCCATTCTTCCCGTTTTCTCCTTGGAAGGCATTTATCACGTATGGTTCTGGTGCAAAGGAGTCACTAAAATGTCCGTATCTGTCTTTACCCCCAATAGAGGTTTGATGCGCTTTTCCCAATTCTCCACAAAGGTGGGAGCCTAATAATACATGAGAATATGGGAAAATGCTGAACCTATGGGTTTGAACTCTGATCTGGCTCCCACTCCGCCCCCCCCCAACTGCCCTACCCCCATGGTTTCCCTCTCTCCTCCCCTTTTATCCTCGCTTCCTCCCCCCTCCCTTTCTGTCCCTGTCTCTCCCCCTTCACCCCCATTCCCAGTAGATTTCTCTCATTTCTTGTTCATCAGCTGGATTCACATGTGAGCAGATGTTTGATCACTGAGTTCGTCTTGCCAGCTAGCAAGTTCCATACGGCGGGCTTGTAAAAAGCCCCCCAGATGCAGAGCAAAGGTGGAATTGTCTTTGATTTATCTGCTTGTTTGCCGCAGCACTGCTTTAAGAGCGTTTCCTCTCTTGAAGCTGCAGCCTTTATTTTTCTTGATGTATAAGTTTAAGGGATTTCCTCCACCCACATCCAACATAGGGCCTTAAGCCTTCAATCCAATTACTTCCTGATTGGATTTGCATGCTTCTTCCTCAATTAGTAAATGAGCTTTCATTTCGTCCACGGAGCATGTCCTTGGCTCTTTGTGTGTGTGTGTGTGTGTTTTAATTTTCTTTTTAATGTTTATTTATTTTTGGAGAGAGGGAGACAGAGCGTGAGCGGGGGAGGGGCAGAGAGAGAGGAAGACAGAACCTGAAGCAGGCTCCAGGCTCTGAGCTGCCGGCACAGAGCCCGACACGGGGCTCGAACCCACGAACCGTGAGATCATGACCTGAGCCAAAGTTGGACACTTAACCGACTGAGCCATCCAGGTACCCTGTCTCTTTTTTTTGAAAGTAGCCCTGAAGTCCTCTGTTTTCCTCTGTATTAAACCTGAGCCTACGATTTAAAGCCCGTTTCAGCCACCCATGGACAAGGTGCTCCCTCCTGGTATGTGGGCATCAGCCCCCATGACACGAGATGCTGGATGAAGCTGGTGCGGGGTCAGCGTATGGATGGTGTGATCTCCACAGTGGAGCCAGTGGGCGCCACTGAAGCTTGAAGGACATAGTTTAGGACTGAGAAGAAAAAAGAAAGGCAGTTAATAAATATATGAAGCTGACACAACCTGGAAATATTAATCCGCAGGTCCAGAGTCACAGATATCAGAAGTGTGGGGGGACATCAGGGGTGTCTTTTGGTAATTTTACTAAGATACTCCGTTTGGAATATTCCCAGAATCATCAAATGCCACGCAGGGCACCATCTAGCTGAGTGGTTTACCAGCTCTGCTGACCTGGAAAGTCGCCTGTGCCTGGGAAGGCGAGGAGCTCCTTCCCCATCCATGGAGTCCACCAAAATGTTCCCACACAATTCCGTAAGCCCTCTACAGTTCTCACTTTTTGGACAAGGACCCTAGGTGAAGAGAATTGAAGCTCGCTCCAGAATGACAGCTTGGTGGCGGCCTGACTCCCCTCTGAGGCTCTTTCTACTTATACCAGGTCAATTTGCGCAGAGCGGGGGGCCCTGAGCGAGGCAGAGGGGCCAAGGAGACACGTCCTCGCTTTGTTCCTCAGTTGGTGTTGGAGGACTGAATGTATGCTCACGCGCGGGCACCTTCTACACACCACACCCACAATTACCTTTCTCCGAGGGTCTTTCTGCGTTTCCTCTGACGCTTTCGCCCTCCCCAAAGTGGCCTTGAAATGCAAAGGCTCCTTGCCTCAAACCACAGATGGGGACACGGGATTTGTTATCCCTATTCATTTCACCGTTGGGCAAGTAACTTGGAGATTACAGTGAGCCCTTTTCTTTTTTTAAAAAAACCCAACAGCATGGTATTTATAGACTCGCTAGACCACGAGCTTCTTTAGGGCTGGATCTCGTCATCCTCACATTTGTGTTTCCAGGGGCAACCAGAGTGGCTAACAACACCACATGGGAGTGACGTGCTGAATGAATGGATGCGTGCTGAATGAGTGGGGGATGGGCAGACCTCAGGGGGTACTGATGGGCCATACAGTTCCTATCACCATTGACCCCATGAGGTCACAGTGACATAGAGCATTGTCTGAAGTAATGAGCACAGAGATCTTAGAGGTAATGTTGAGTAAGCTACCATGAGGTGTGAACACAGTCTGTTTGGAGTTAGGAGTAAGCAGCGACTCATAGATTAGACCAAACAGTCCCAGGAAGTTTGCTACTCATCTACTTTGATATTAACCTCGATGAAGCACGTTGTAGATCCTTGACTAACCAGAACTTAACGGACTAGACCCTTGAGGTGAATGAGGTTTTCCTTCCTGCATTCAACTTTCGGGAGAAGGTATTAGTCGTTTTTTTGCCGAGATAACAAAAGCCCCACATCGCTCAGTGATTTTCTTCTCTTCCACGTGGTTGGCAGGGCAGCGGCGTGGCTTTGCTCCAGGTCAGGTCAAGTCCGGGGACTCCTGGGTGAAGATGACTGGCCTCCTCTCAGTGGTCTGGGCAGGGGCCAAGCAAACCCTTGGGAACGTTCGAAGCTTTGCCTGATCTTGGCACGGTATGGTCGTGCACATTCTCATTTCATTGGCAAGTCTCACATTCAAGCCCAGCATTTTGGGGCCAGTGTGTGTGTGTGTGTGTGTGTGTGTGTGTGTGTGTGTTTTCTTGATTCTAAGATATCAATTCTAAGATACATCTTGCCCAATTAATAGCCTTTTGCAAACTAAAAGAAGTACTTTCAGTGGAGAGATGAATCCATTTCAGAAATAATCAAATGCGATAAAAGCACATTTTTAAATTGTGAAAATATATATGTCATTCCCGAAGTGGAACCATACTGTACCTACTATTTTTATAACACTTAAAATTTGTATTGTAGCCACCTCTCTTTTCCCTTAATGCAATTCTACAGCATAATTTTAGATGACTGTAATCATTAACTTAAACCACTATATGGATAAACATTAAATATATGGCTAATTCTCTGGGTTAAAAAATTAAATTATTTTTCACAGTTTATTCTGCAACGAACTTTTGGGTCACTAGTATATGGGCATACTTATGATAATTTTCTTAGGATAATATTGCAACGTTGTTAATGATTGTTAAATGTTAATGATTTTCTCGGAGTTTTTGTTTGTTGTTTTTAGTGGTCACCCTAGGGCCTAGCACATAGCTCTTTACTCATCAGAACGTATTTTGGACTTATTAACTACGTATGACTTACTAACTTGATCCCAGTGAGATATAGAATACTCCTGTATAATTCTATTCTCTTGGGGCGCCTGAGTGGTTCAGTTGGTTAAGCGTCCGACTCTTGATTTCAGCTCCTGTTGTGATCTCACAGTTTGTGAGTTTGAGCCCCCGCATTGGTCTCCGTGCTGTCGGTATGGGGCTTGCTTGGGATTCTCTCTCTCTCCCTCTTTCTCTGACCCTTCCCATGCTCTGTCTCTCTCTTTCTCAAAATAAGTAAATAAACTTAAGAAAAAGTCTATTTCTCATTCCCATTTCTATACTACTATTGTGATACACATTAATCTATATATGCTACAAACCTAATAATACATTGTTACAATTACTACTTTATGTACTTTATACCTCTTAGAGAAGTTAGCAAAAGAAATAAAAGGAATTATAAAGTACATATTTATGGAGTTGGTTATATTAATCCTCTTTACCATATCCTTCTGTTCATTTGATCTTGAGGACTTGTGTTACCGCCTGGTGCCATTTCCTTAGTCCACTACAAGTTTGTCCCCACCCACCTCCTTTGTGATGTTATTTTCAAATATATTACATTTCTGTATGTTACAGGTTTCACAGTACATTATATGTATTGCATATACATACACAACTGTTTCTATAATCAGTTTGGAGAAGAAAATAGAATGTGCATTGAAAATATCTCTTATGATTATGTAATTACCTTTATTGGTACGCTTTCTTTTTCATGAGGATTTGAAGTACCATCTGGAGTCCCTTGCTTTCAACCTAAGGAACTTCCTTTAGTATTTCTAGTAAGGTGGGTTTCCTAGCAATGGATCCTCTGTTTCTGTTTATCTGGGAATGTCCTTATTTCATCTTTGGTTTTTGAAAAATAGTTTTGCTGGATATACAATCCTTGATCACTCTTCCCCTCCCCCTGCAACACTTTAAATATGGCGTCCAACTGCACTTGGCCTCCATGGTTTCTCATGCAAAGTCAGCTGTTAATCTTCCTGGGACGCTTTGTATATGAGGAGTCACGTGTTCTCACTGCTTCAAGATTTTCTCATTGCCCAATTGTTCTACTCACAATAGATTCCAGAGAGATAGAAGGCACAATACTTAGTGTGATAGTTGTTACTTCCAACGGATTTTACATATAGAATTTTATATAAATTATAATTTGCATATATAACTTAACCTCTGCTACATTTAATAGATGATTGCACTTTGCTATCTCATTTAATTTTCGTAACAACTGCAGGAGGTTACAGTCTTAATTTTACTGATATGGAAACTGAGGCCCAGAGAAATGATGAAATGTACCACTATCACAGAGCAACTAAGGATTCTTCCCTCTGTCCTTCTTTTTCTTCTCTTGAGATCTAGAGTAACAAGAAAGAGCGATAAGACTGTAAGTTCATGTGAACATCGGGTGGGGAGAAAGGATTGGAATGGAAGGGAGATACCCTTAGTGATATATCAGTGAATGAAATGAAGACCTGCTCTGATGGAAGTTTCGCACTAGCTGGGGAGACGGCCACACCATGGAAAATCTGGCCCCTGGGTGGGCAGCTCAGTGGCCGCTGCCCTGGGCTCAGATGTTCTGTAGGTCCATAGTAACTTTATCTTGACTCTTGCCTTCTCCTTCTACCATGGCTTTTTGTCCTTCCCTGTGGAATGCTTCTCCTCTTTCCCCTTCCTTTCTCCATTCCTCCCTCTCTCTTCCTTTCCTTGCCTCCCCTCCCCTCCCCTCCCCTTCCTTTCCCTTCCCTTCTCTTCCCTTCCCTTCCCTTTTCCCCTTCTTTCCTTCCTTCCTTCCTTCCTTCCTTCCTTCCTTCCTTCCTTCCACAACTGGACTGGACTTCAGACACATAGTGTCCTCACTTGGATTTCTTCCATGACCTTCTTGCTGGCCCCTGGTCCTGTCTTTATGGTCACAGCCTGGCCTCTACTACAGAACCTATTGTGAGGCCCTACTGCCATATTTTCCAAGGCCAGTCTCCCCTGGTAGGGCTTTAAGATGGTCCATAATCACCCTTCCCAACATATTTGACCTCATATCCTTTCCTCTGCAAGTAGACCCCTGCTGACTGACAAGGGTGCCCTTCCCTCTGTCCCCTACACAGATCATAGGTTTGTTCAACCCCATCTTCCCTTTTGCCTTTTTGAAAAACACAGTTCCTCCTTCCTCCTGCCTACCCTAACGTGTAAAATTGTAATTTTGAGCTTCAAGGTTAAAGAGATCTGTGTTAAACTTATGTAATTACCACTTGGATGGCTGTGTGTGACTTTTTTTTTTTAACCTTGAAAGTCAGAGTTACCTCATATAATATGAAAATATTAATAGAAATTTCCATGTGTTGACAGAAGAGTGACATGGTGGAGAGTCACACGCAAAGCACCTTGCACAGGCAAATGCGAAGGACTCATGGTTATGGTCATTGTTACCAACCGTTCTTTAAAGTCCATGCCCGATCTACCTTCTTTCACAAAGCTTCTTTGACTTCTCTAGCTGCATAACAATCAAGTCCTAGTGCACTGTGGGTACCAAGTTTGACCCTGAATTTTTTTCCACGTGGTGGATGTATTAGACATATCTTCCACACTAGACTGCACACTTTTGAGGACACAGACGGTGGTTTTTCTTCATATGCCTTTTGTCTGTCCACAGCACTTGTGGAACATTCTGTTCAGAGCTAAGGGAAACATGGGGTGGTTTCTGCATCCACTGTAAGTCCATGTCTTCTGAATCTAGGCTACAATGAGCCTGTAACCCACATACAATTTCAGCTGGGGTCTCCCTCCTTGCTGCAACCTGGGAAGACATCAAGCCTGGGTTTGAGCAGAGTTGGCCCGTGGCCAGTGGAGGGGTTGGGCAAGGGCCTACATGCCCAGCAGCTTCATGGCTATGGTCCCCAGGGGCCACTGAGTCTCCTGCTTTGTACACCCTGTGGAATCTTCATGGGCAACATATTGAAATTGGAAGAAGGGTTTTTACGTGAAACAGTCATGAGTTCTATTGAATGAGAAGACTTTGAGAAGCAAGCTAGGGAGATTATGGGAACCAACTTCTTGACAAGGCTATTATAGACTATTTTTCACCACTACATTAAGATTGGTTAGCAAGGCACTGGCCCTATGTTGGTGAACATAAGGGAACAGGGCCCTGCCTCTGCCTTTCTGCACTGGACTGAGGCTGTCTTTGATGCTGAGCACCATGGAGGTGCATCTGTGTTGGACTGGCTGCTTGTAGTAGGACTATTCCTAAAAAATGATGTGTATGTATTTTTTATAAATATTTCACCTTTGGCTGACAGAATTGTTTCATTTCTCATTGATCATCAAATACCCCAAATACTTCATTTTTTAGTTTCCTAAGTGGTAAATTGTCCATAAATGTGTGAAGGAGGGGCTCTCTGTTGAAAGCAATGAGCTATTTTAAGTGAATCCTTTCATAAAGCACAAAATCCCATTTTAGTGAGGAAAAATCTCCCCCCAGTTGATCTAATAAATGGCATTTCTCTTGCTGTATATAGTCACTAATGTACTAGAATTAGCTCGTGTCTGAATGGCTCTTGAAGACCACACATGTGGGCAGAGCAGTGTGGTGGAGAAGAAGGGAGATTGGAGGTGAACAGAGCACCCGGTGTTCCCACTCTCACATAATCCATTCAGAGTCCTGTGAGCTGGTGTTATTGTCCATATTTAGAAAGGGAGAAAGTGAGGCTCAGGAGAGGTCCATGACCAAAGTTGTAGGCAGGCACGGGCAGGGCCAGAACCCAGTCCAAGGGCACTTCACCACCTGGCTCAGAGGGACCTCCCAGAGCTCACGGTCCTCTCGTGCCTCAGCTTTTCAATGGGAAGCAACCTGGGCAAGTGATTCAGGCTCTGGGTTTTGAAGCCACTCTTACCTGCAGTTCTTGGAAACTAATCTCAGGGTTAAGCCCCCTTATTCTTAAGAAAGGAGATGGGTTGTCATGAGATGCAGTTTTTCTGGGTGGTTCCACTGTGGTAGTGCAGAATGGTGGAGAAAAATGGGGGCTCAGTGTTTCTCTCCTAACTTTCCCAATACCTGGGGGCTCTGGCAAGTCACTTTTTCTTTAGCCTCTCTTCTCCAGGATGAAGGTCATCCTCTAAGACCACCAAATTATTTAAGACAGCAAATAGCTCAGTTGCCCTATTTTGACCAGTAACTGGGGTTAACATTTTTAATGGCCAGGGATTTTTCACATCTTATAGATAATTTAGAGCCACAAAAATAAAATTCAATTTTACACATACCAATACATGAAAAAATGATGAAGTTGGAAGAGCCTTTCTATTTTCAAAGTGCTAACTGGACAAACTTTTTCTTTAGCATTCCTTTAATTGGTGATCTACCTAAATGCATATATTTTGTTTCTAAAATTAGAATTAAGTTTTTCTTCAACTATGTTTTTCTAAATTTTTTAATGTTTATTATTTTTGAGAGAGAGAGAGAGAGAGAGACAGAGCGTGAGTGGGAGAGGGGCAGAGAGAGAGGGAGGCACACTATCCAAAGTGGGCTCCAAGCTCCGAGCTGTCAGCACAGAGCCCTACGTGGGCCCACAAACTCTGAGATCATGACCTGAGCTGAAGTCAGATGCTTAACTGACTGAGCCACCCAGGCGCCCCCAAATATTTTTCATTAGAGATAATTTATCTGGCATTAAACTATTGCATGAAGTGTATGTGAGTTAATTTATTTAAGAAAAACAACCACAGCTAGCCTGGATCTTCCCAAACTATGCTCTGTGAAACTCTAATATCCTGAGATGTTAACAAAGCATTCTTTGAAGAAACTGTTTTATAACTAAAGCATTCAGAAAATACTGAGTCAAACAAAGTAAAATACAGTTAAAAACATGCAGGACAGCTTCTGAGATTAAAATATGTTAATACATTTTTGTAGTAATTGTCTATCACTATGTACCAAATTACCTTAAAACTTAGTGACTAAGAACAGCAAATGTCGAATGGTGCCCAAAATCTCCGTGGGTCAGGAGTTTGTGGGCAACTTGGCTGGGTGGTTCTGGCTCAGGGTCTGTCATGAAGTGGCAGTTAAGATGTTGGGTGGGGCTGCATCATCTGCAGGCTCGACTGGGGATGGAGGAGCCACTTCCAAGATGCCTCACTCACCTGACTGGCAAGTTGGTGCTGGTTATTGGTGGGAGCTCTCAGTTCTTCTCTAGGTGTGTGTCCCCACAGTGCTGCTTGTGTGTCCTCATGGCATGGGGGCCACCTTCTCCCAGACAATCTGCCAGACAAGAAGGTGATCTTTGGGAGCCATCTGGCGGCTGGTTCCCATGACATTACACGATCTTAGGTAGAGATCACGGTACATAGTTTTCCTCAAACTTGCTTTACCACAGATAATCACAAAATCCTTTTTTTTTTTTTTTTTTTTTTTAGGGAATTCTGATTCCTGGGGTGTGTTGATATCTTACTATTCTACATGTTGTTCAGCTCAACCTAGCACAGGTTGAACTGCTGTCCACCACCCTGCATGAGGCCAGAAGACCCTTTGGCATCACGGTGTGTGCGTGCATGCATGAACCTGTGTGTGGGGTGTGTGGAGCCAGGATCATGATATGAGGCTGGGTGGGATGCACTGTGATGGCAAGGCGAAGTCTGGGTCTCTTTGTGTAGACCCCTGAGTTGAAGGAGCTCCTGGGCATTCAAACTGCACTCCTCCAGATGGGCCTTCCCTTGCTGCACATGCTGAGTTAGTGTTGTGCTCTGACCTCTTTCTTGCCATGGTCACAGAGTCCCTTGGAGTCTCTCTCTACTTCTCAGTCCCTTCCTCACCTTCTGCCTGGATCCTTTGTTCTCCTGCACACTAAAGCCATCTTCCAGGATTTTCTTTCACAAAACACCCATGATGACCAAATCAGAAAGAGCCTTTAAAACAAGATTATGAGTCATTAGCAACAGAAGAAATCACTCCTCCCTTCTTTGCTGTCAAGAGACTTTACTCAGAAACACAGCTGCTTGTTGTGCACTTTCTGGGAAAGATTGTTCTCCCTCCTGCCCATCCCAGAATGTGTCACATGTGAGGTGGGAAAAGAAAGACAAAAACAACTTGAGATTTTATATCAAATTAGATTGAGCATTTATATCCTTCCATATTGGAGCATTGCTTCTATTGCAGGCCTGTCTCCACCTGCATCGACACTGGGGCATAAACACAACCTTCCTAATAATAAGGCTTCACTGAAGTTCATTGCCCAAGAAATGATGTCTTTCCTGCTTCACATTTGCAGTGATGCTCCCATCCACCTCCCAAGCGCCTCCATCTACGGAAGTTGCCTCACATTTTCATGCTACAAATTGGGCTCATTCATTTTGCTTGTTCCTAGAAAAAGTGGGAGGTCATAGCATTAGCATCTGAAGGCTGTGATTCTGATTAACATACTGCTACTAGAAAGTGAGGTTGTGATAATTAGCATCCCCAGGCAGCCAGGCAGAGGGACTGGAAACCACGCATGTTACTCCTTGTTTATCTGTTACCTTGCATGATGAATATGGGAAGGCCCATAAACTGTCCACGATCTTTTTTTAAACAATTTTTTAAAAATGTTTTTATTTATTTTTGAGACAGAGAGAGACAGAGCCTGAGCAGGGGAGGGGCAGAGAGAGGGGGAGGCACAGAACCTGAAGCAGGCTCCAGGCTCTGAGCTGTCAGCACAGAGCCCGACACGGGGCTCGAGCTCACAGAGTGTGAGGACATGAACTGAGCCGAAGTCGGACGCTCAACCGACTGAGCCACCCAGGTGCCCCTGTCCATGATCTTAACTTACACAATCCTAGAATGGGAGGAGACGGCCATTACTGAAGGTATCACGCAGTGGAGTATGAGCTCAACCTGTGTGGACACTTGGAGCATCTCTGAGAAGCAGAGCCAGGCAGGGTCAACAAGCCTCCTTCTCTCTCCCTCTGTCTGTCTCTTCCCTCCGTGTGTGTGTGTGTGTGTGTATGTGTGTGTCTTTGTCTCTCTCTTTTCCATCTCATGAGTGATCTACTTGTCCTTTTTTTTTGATATAAAACAAACATTTTATTTTATTTTTTTTAGAGTTTAACAGTATTATTTATTTATTTATTATTTTTTAAATATAATTTATTATCAAATTGGTTTCCATACAACACCCGGTGCTCATCCCCACAGGTGCCCTCTTCAATGCCCGTCACCCACTTTCCCCTCTCCCCCACCCCCCATCAACCCTCAGTTTGTTCTCAGCATTTAAGAGTCTCTTATGGTTTGCCTCCCTCCCTCTCTGTAACTTCTTTTTCTCCCCTTCCCCTCCTCCATGGTCTTCTGTTAAGTTTCTCAGGATTCACATATGAGTGAAAACATATGGTATCTGTCTTTCGCTGCTCATAGCAGCACTTTCAACAATAGCCAACTGATGGAAAGAGCCTAAATGTCCATCAACTGACGAATGGATGAAGAAGATGTGGTTTATATATACAATGGAATACTACTTGGCAATGAGAAAGAATGAAATCTGGCCATTTGCGGCAACATGGATGGCACGCGAGTGATTTACTTTTCCATCTACCTCACTTGAAGTGACCCCCTGGGCAAAGCTTCCTTATTGGAAGGAATCTCTTCCTTTGTATCATTTTCTTCCTTCTGTGAAGATCAGATGGTCCACTCAGGATATCTGGTCAGAGGGAAAAAGGAAAGTGTTTTCTAGACAGGGACGTTCTGGAAATTTTCAGCTGTCCTTTATATGGAGGACTACCAGACTTCAAGTACACAAATTTTTTTTCCCTACACAATGGCTGATTGAGCACCAGAGTTGTTATTACAGACAAAAAAAAAGGGTGGTTTCTAACTTTGGCAGGAGAGGATAAAGACTTAACCTCTTCAACAAAATGCTTATCAGGGAGTTTCGAACTCTTTTGTCAAGGACTTGTCTCCTCAACTGAAGAGGGCAGCGCTCCCTGCTTCTTCAGCAAATCTGCTGATATTTTCACTTGTTGATACATTTCCCCAAAATGCTGCACGCTCATTTTTCCCTTAACCGTCTCATGGAACTGCTTAGCATGTTTTTTCCTGAGTAAAGGATGACAAAACTGTGGCATGGAGACAAAAATGGATAAATCAATTGCTTTGAAGGAACTCTTCCTTGGCTTACTGCAGACCACTGTTCTATTTCGTCTCCATGAAAGCAGCTTCCCATAAAATCCAGTGAAAGTTGGACTGTAGATCAGCCAAACACTTAAGTAGCCTGCTCTGCTTCTAGAACTTGGCCTGTGAAAGAATGTCCCCGCCACTAGTTTCGGGCAAATGGGATTTCAGTTATTGAGAGAAGGGTGCGTGTCTTCTTGGTAACATGAAGAGTTGTTGAGTCTGCTTTGCTCTCAGATTTACTCTCTGACAACTAGCCAGACCCCAGGTAGATGGATGAATGGGGTGGGTTGGGGCAGAGTGCCCACACGGACAACTTGAGTCCTCTGGGCCAAGCGACCGTCTTCAGTCACCGATCCCCAGATCCTTTGCCATGAGCCTTCCACTGCATCCTAGAGTGAATCTGGAGATCATTGCTGGCTCCTACCTGTGGAATGCTCTGGAATGGGATGATCAATATGGAGCCATCTCTGAGTAGAAGACTTAAGAGCCATTCGTGGGTACACCATCTCTCTTTTCCCTTTGCTGTAAGACCAGCATGTGCCAGGGAGGGGCTGCAACTTCACCTTCAATCCTGGATTCCTGGCAACCTGGAGCAGGCTGAAGCTGAAGCCAACCCTTTTGGCTCTGACATGAATGAGAATTAAGCCTTGGATGTTAGAAGCCACTAACCTTCTGGAGGTATCTGCTAGGGAAGTGTAAGCTTAAGGTGACTGATCAAGAGGTTAAGTCCATGTATATAATCAAGAGTTGATTCATGGAAAATCTGGGCAGGCTCATGTTTTGGGGCTGTAATTGAGATAGCAGGGTGAAGGATGAGACCTTCAGAGAGTGGGAAGGCTTTAGGGCAGCTGCAGGGTGCAAGAGAGTTGGAAAGAACTGGAGAGGAGAGGAAAGGAACATTTTTTCTAGGTTTTAAGTCAAACGGCTTTAAAGCTCTTTGAGAGAAAAGATTCTACCAGAAGCCTTTGCACAAAGGCTGCCGAGACTGAATTTCTAACGACTCAGGTGCTTGCAGCAGTTTCCAGTGAGAGGTGACAGGAGGCCAGAGGGAGGAAGAAGAGAGAAATGAAAAGAAATAACACAGGGAAGTCTTCAGGGCATCAGCAAAATCTTCATTCAGACGTCCGGTGAATTATTTCTCATTTTATCTGGTATTGCCACTGGGGCTGTGTAGTTCAGGAAGTGCATGATTATCGAGGGAGGCATATCAGAGTTTCACGCAGAAGCACAAATTGTTTTCTCCTAGTTTTTGTTGGAAAAAAAACAGGAGCAGGAGGCAATCCCCGCTGAAAGACATTTCTACTTGCATTGGGGTATGTCATTTTTCCATGGGGCAACCAGAGGCTGCTGTGGAAAGCAGCCCAGCCTCTCCTTAATATGCTCAAGGCTGCTAGCCTTGACAGAGAAGGCCCTAGCGGCTAGAATCACAACTGAGCAGATTCTCCCAATTGGTTGAAATCTTTTTTACACGATACTTTTGTGTTTGTTTGTTTTTGCAGAGAAGGGCAATTGATAAGAAAACCAGCTCACATGAGGCATTTAGTAAACAAAGAAAGGAAGAGTGATTTCCAGGTTCTCAGTTGTTCGAATAAGATCTCCAACATCAGTGTCCTTTATGCACCATTTTTTTGTAGTGTAACTTCTTTTTTTTAAGTTGTATTATTATTATGATTATTGTTATTTTTGAGCGAGAGCAAGTGGGGAAGGAGCAGAGAGAGAGAGAGAGAGAATTCCAAGCCCAATGTGAGGCTTGAACCCACAAAGAAAACTGTGAGATCATGACCTGAGCTGAAATCAAGAGTCAGATGCTCAACTGACTGAGTCACCCAGGTGCCTCTTGTAGTATAACTTCTTGGTTAAACAGGAGCTAATCTCCTATTTTAAAATATAAAACGGTGTAAGTGGGGTGGCCCTGGTTGAAGGGAGGTAGAATCCAGAGCCCTACCCCCTGGGACTAGACACCCTTTCCCCACCTCCAACTCCCTCTAGCTGGCAACTTCCTCTGGGCATGGCGGGAAACCCATTGCCCACCCCTTCACCCACCCAGGGCTCCTGGGCCATGTGACACCACTCTCGATGACCAAAGGTCCTCTATCCTAAACTTAATCTGCTAGGAAAGTGAACTACAGATTCACAACTGCGGGAGGGGCATTGAACATCATCTAATCCAGCTCCCTGGCTTTATAGTCAAGGAGACTCAGGCCTGGAGCACTCTTGTCCTGGGAGACACGGTTAGAGAATTATAGAACCTGGACACAACATCAGGTCTCCCGGTGCCCATCCAACAACCTCATTTATTTTCCTGTATACCACGATGCTTGCTTACATTTTAGAAAGATTAGAGGAAAACAGTACCAGCCAAAACAAAACAAAGGGGACTTATTAAAACCCAGTTAATAGGTACGTATGGTTCTCTGGGATTATTCCGCAAGCAGCCTGGCTAGCCATTTCATTCTTTTGTGTGTCTCAGACACGTCACAGTCAACACGAAAATGGTAAACCCATAACCTCGGTGAGGCAGCATTTTGTCCCTCGTGGTTGCTTTTTAGCTCCGGGCTTTATACCTGCGGGTGGTGGGTGGAGGAATTTGATACTGAGAGACAGACAGGAAATCATCATGGAGAGGAAGGCTTATCATGGGCACAAGGGGTGTCCAGGGATCCCTCAGTGAAAGGGGCAACTTCCCCTTCTGGGTGCCCACGAGGTCTGGAAGTCGCTTTCTACCACCGCCTATCACAGGCTTTTCTCCAGCAGTGAGCATGTCACAGGGGTTCACGGAACACTCAGGAAGTACAAAGAAACATAACGTCCAGGCCTTTTATCCTTTGCAAAGGCACAGGGGACCGCCAGAGGCCAGAGAGCAATCCAGCTTCGAGGACGCAGTCCTACCTTTTGTAGGAAGCTTCTACACTTTTCCAGCTGAACTCTGAGCAAGGGCGATGAAGTATCTCTGCAGTCACCTGTCCCTGCTGACTCAGGGAGGAGACAAGTCTGACTCAGGCTAGCCTGGACCAGCTTGGGACATAGAGGTGGTGACATACAGAGCCAGGTGACTAGAGTGACGCACTCAGACAAATCGGGGCCAGGCCACCGGCTGAGGACCAGGGCCATGGACGTTAGTAATAGTCTCACAATGCAGTTACGTGCGTGCAGGGTTTGAAGCTGATGTACATCTATAGCTTTCTATACTTAGGGTTAACGTAATGGTTTAATAACCTACCGATAACTTATGCCATAGCATGAATTCAATTCTATTCACCTTATTATGTTGTCGCTTTGCAAATTCATGAGTTAAAAGAAATTGCTTCATGTGTGTTGGGAAATTGGAGCAACTGTTGCTTGGAACCGTGCCTGTTGCACAGGATCCAGAATCGTATCCTCGACCTCGGTCTCCACGAGCTTCCTGCAGGAGATGAACCCAGAAAACAGTTCCAGGCAAAAGAACACTTTGACCCTGGCCTCCATTGCCATTCTCTGGAACTTTGCTGTATATCCCGCGGAGCAGTCCGGCTTCGACTTCAGGTCATGATCCCGCGGCTTGTGAGTTCAAGCCCCGCGCCCAGCTCTGTGCTGACAGCTCGGAGCCTGGAGCCTGCTTCCGATTCTGCGTCTCCCTCTCTACATTTCTGGCCCACGTGGACTCCCCTGGGATTTCTTGTCTTCACCTCAGTGGTGTGGCTGACCATGGCCCCATGGCCTGACCCAGATCAGGAGCTGTGGCTGTTGGGGCATTGCTACACCTGCGATGTGTCCACCCGGGGCTTTTGGACGGAGAGCTCCCAGGACCTCCTAGCTGCTCTCACAAGTTCTCCCAGTGCCCGGGGTCCCCAAAGGCCTCCCTGCCGGGACACCTGCCACCTCTGGAACTCGCATACACCCTTTCAGACGGGGGAAGGGCCGAGGGCACTCCTCATGGGGATGTGCTGCAGGAGAGGGCCTCCTGTAAAGTCACCCGCCAAAGCTCCTGTTTTCACCTTCAGATTTCACTTTAGATAGGTGTCAGAGGTCAGCCCAGGCTGTTGGAATGAAGTCTGGTGGGTTGTTGACCTCGAGCAGAGCAGAAATGTCTTCTCGCCGCTTTTAGGCCTGGAGGATATTGTGGGTAAGTGCCAACATGCATGTGATGGGATGAGCCCTGCCCCACCTCTGCCATCCCCCGCCCTGTCACCTCAGTCTTCTGGAGGCAGAATGCGGTCCCTTCCCCTCAGGCCGTCTGAGGGCCCGCAGCTCCAGCAGGAAGCTAGGCGCTGGTCTAGGGCCTGCCTTACCCAGCGGTGACTGGTGTCCTCCCATCTGACTTGATGGGGAGACGCCCCGGAGAGCACACAGGGATGGTCACCGAGGGAAGAGGGAGGAGCCCGGGGCGGGGTGGGGGTGGGGGCTCTAATATGTCGCTTCTTATCAAAATCTCTCGAAGCCAGGGAACGTCCAAGGATGGAAGGCAACCCTGGGGATCGTGAAGCCTAGTGGTTCTCAAACTTAGTGCACCAGAATGATAGAGACTGTGTGTGAAGAGCTCAGTGTGAAGTTTGGGCCCCGGGTGTTATGTGCTGGGAGCTGTCCCGTGGGGGAAGGTGACCCGGTGACCTGTTCGTCCGTGTCCGTCGTGCGTTGCTTCCTCAGGGAAGACTGGGCTGCGGCCAGGGATCTGATCATGCGAGTCCTGGACACGGAGGGAGTGACTTTGTGTAACAGGCTCTCTCTGGTGGGCTCAGGACACCCCATTCTCCGAGCCCCAGCTCCGGCAGAGAGGCTCTTGTTTATCCGGCCCTCACCTTTGAAAACTGCCAACACAAACGGGCGGACGGCTTGTTACCTGGGACACTTGATTAAGTAAAACCAGAGCTCTGTGCCCAGGGGAGCAGCTGGAGGACGGAAGGCTCTGGAGGGAAGGGTTATGTAAATACTGGCTGAATAATTGGGTTTGTGTGTTGATTAGATAAGGGCGGAGAGACTGAAGCCCAGTGAATAGCAATGAAGCTTCTAGGCTAGTAATGGCCTGATTTGAAAGTCTGAGGCAGGACCGCCTGGCACCACGGGGTGGAGGGGGTGGAGGGCCGATTTCCCTGATGGGTCTGTGGCGGCTGAGATAATGCCTGGTGACAAGGGGACAGAAGTTAATGCCTGGTGACAAGGGGACAGAAGTGCGGGACCTCGGAGTCTGCATGCCCCTTCACAAGCCAGTCCCCAGGCCTATCTGCCCGACGTCCTGTCCTCAGGGGAATTATGAGGACAATCAGACAGATGGGAGCGCTGCCCCTGGGAGGTTAAAATCCTATTGAGGCTGAAGTCAAATTTTGCAGGTTAACCAAATCCTATGTAAATATTTGTAAGCATCACAAGTGTCATGAGCAGCCATTTGTCGGCTGGGGAGTCAGCCCTGGGGACGAAGAAACAGCCGGGGAACAGCATGCACTGCCTGTGAGCTGGGTTCTTTGTACTAGCTGTCTTTGGGGCTCTGGGACATAGATGGCCTCATCTTCACTTCATTGGGGGGGAAACTGAGGCCCAGGAAGCTTGAGTAAACTCGCAAGTGTCCACCCTAAGAAGAGGAGGAGCCAAGATTCGACTCCATGTCTGCCTCAAGGTACCGCCCATGAAACAGGAGCCTGGGAGGAAGGACAAAAGGGACCCTGTTGAGCAGGTAGGTCAGCTCCACTCCCGAAGGTTCTTCTCATTCCTGACCTTCGATGACCTTTGAGTGGTTCTGAGTCAGACCAGGAGGGCCTGAAGTGTGTGTCTCCCATCCCCCGAATCCCCATGTTGAAGTCCTAATCTCCAGTACCTCAGACTGTGACAGTATTTGGAGACGGGTCCTTTAAACAGGGGGTTGGGTTACAACGAGCTTATTAGGGTGGGGGCTATCCACCGTGACTGTGGTCCTCCTAGAAAGAGGAGAGGGACACCCAGGTGGTTGAGTTGAGCGTCCGGGTGACAGTCGGTTGAGCGTCCGACTTCGGCTCAGGTCATGATGTCACGGGTCGTGGATTCAAGCTCCGCGTCAGGCTCTGCACTGACGGCTCAGAGCCTGGGACCTGCTTTGAATTCTGTGTGTCCCTCTCTCTCTCAAAAATAAATAACTAAACAATCAAAAAAAAAAAAAGATGAGATTAGGAGTACACCAGCAGAGGGAAGGCCGTGTGAAGACACAGGGAGAAGACGGTCTTCTGCACGGTGAGGAGCGAGACCTCAGCAGGAACCGACCCTGCCGACAGCTTGATCTCGGCCTTGCAGCTTCCAGAAGTGTGAGAAGATACATTCCTGTGGTTTAAGCTCCGCGGTCTGTGGGACTTTGTTACCCGGACCCAGCCGACTAATACAGGCAGAGGGCTTTGATCAGCGCTGCCGAAGGCCTCTCTCTCCTCTGCTCTGCTCCAGATGCTTTTTTAAAAAAAATTTTTTTTTAACGTTTATTTATTTTTGAGACAGAGAGAGACAGAGCATGAACGGGGGAGGGTCAGAGAGAGGGAGACACAGAATCTGAAACAGGCTCCAGGCCCTGAGCCGTCAGCCCAGAGTCCGATGCGGGGCTCAAACTCACAAACCACGAGATCATGACCTGAGCCGAAGTCGGACCCTTAACCGACTGAGCCACCTGGGCGCCCCCCTTTGCTACAGATGCTTAAATCACACCAGTTGTGATTCCCACAGAGAACCATTAGCAAATTCAAGACTAGGTGGTTTGGGATGTAAGGATGATGGGAATTCACAGGCGTGAAAAGCTTCTTTGAACTGGAGTCATCAGAGGAGGCTTTATAAAGAATGGAAAGTGGCTGGTCCTTGAAGAATGAGGAAGATGGAGATAAAGAAAGGAGAAAAGAGAGGCCCCCAGGTGGGCGTTCCTGCCTGTTTTCAACAAAAAGGAGGCAGAGGCCTTGTTCCAGAGCCCTAGGGGTCTGTGCTATGACTTCCCTCTTATAGATCTCCTAACCCCCGCCGCCCCCCACCCCGGTCACAATTTTTAATCCATCAAAGATACCTCCAGCATCAAGGAATCTTCCGGGATCTGGTGAGTTATATGGTCCAAGCAGCCTGAACCTGCTGCAGGGGTTCCTTCTTGCTCAGTGACCCACTCAAGACTGGGAGCCTTCTGTGTCACCTGACAAATGGGTCAGAGAAGTGTTCCCATGTGCTATGTTTGCGGCCTCTAAAACCTGAAGCGCCCTCCCTACCAAGCACTGTTCCTCCTATGTTAGTGCAAGTTGCAACAACTTGTCCTCTACTGTGGACAGTATTTGCAGGAGAGTTGGCTTTGGGAAATTTTCTTTGTCACCCGGTCTCCATATTTCCCCGCTCTAACTAGGGGATCATTAATAGCTTGATCTCAGGTCTTCGCAGGTCTTCCTTGGTAGGGTAAATCTGCTCTAACCTTCTTACCTCCTTGAGCTAACTGATCCTTTCCTTGATCGTGTGAAAAGGAAATTGGTACCATTGCCTCCTTATATGTAGATTTTCTTTATGTCAAATCATCAAAGAGGCATCTCAATAAACTCTCGGGACTGGCTCCAGGCGTCCTTGTCCGAACACTGAGTCCCAACTCGCGTGTCAAATAAATTCTCCCTTACCCAGCCTATGCCTCCTCACCCCACATTATCCTCAACATTATTCCCACATGTTTCCCAGTTTTTGACAGTACTGATGATCCAGGACTGCAGTTCCTTTGGTATGTAAACTTTATCCGGGAACATGGGCTACATTTTCCCATTTAGGTGACTTTTGTCCTGGAATCAATCAGGGTAGCTAGGAGCAAATCTAGAGGAGAACAAGTATCATCATGCAAGTCATGTGCTTCAGGAAGGTCTTTTGCTGCTCAATTTCCGGGCAAAGGAATATTCTTTTCTAGGGAGGAGATTTGGGCTGTTTCTGATGGTTCACTGGATTCAGGACAGTCTAGAGGCTCCAAATTCTCAGTCCCATCCATTCAAATAATCTTGTTACAGATCTCAGAGTCCCACTTTTATTTATTTTTTCTCATCGGGGCCTTGACTTTGACCTAGAACACCTATCCAGACTCTGGATTCAGTCTCCTCTGTAACCATTATGGCTCTGCTGTGTTTACAGTTTAATACCGAGCCTGATTTTCAGCCTAGCCTGCCCTGTGACTGCCGGACGCTAGAGTCTCCTTAAGGCCACCGTATTTGAGTTGGCAGATGACTGTCCTGAGCTTATTATTTCCTCTTATTAAAAAGGTTTTCTTTTTTTTTTTTTTTAATTTTTTTTTTCAACGTTTATTTATTTTTGGGACAGAGAGAGAGAGACAGAGCATGAACGGGGGAGGGGCAGAGAGAGAGGGAGACACAGAATCGGAAACAGGCTCCAGGCTCCGAGCCATCAGCCCAGAGCCCGACGCGGGGTTCGAACTCACGGACCGCGAGATCGTGACCTGAGCTGAAGTCGGACGCTTAACCGACTGCGCCACCCAGGCACCCCCTAAAAAGGTTTTCAGTGCAGTTAAAAACAGTCAACTTCCTCCACGTACTATTCTAGCGTCCAGTACCAAGACAATAGCTTGTCTTCTACTTGTACCTCATTCCAGTTACCCGCAGATAAAAGCATTCAGTCTTTCACCATTAAGTGTGATATTAGTTGTAGGAGTTTTTTTGTAGACAACTTTTACCAGGTTGGAAGTACTCATCCATTCCTAGTTTGCCAAGAGTTATCATCAGGAATGGATGTCGGATTTTTGTCAAATGCTTTTTCCGATGTCAACTGAGATCATATAGGGTTTTCTATTTTTGGTCATTTTCTGTATTATTGGATTTTATTTGTTAAAATTTTGTTTATATTTCTTTTTAAAAATTTTTAAAAACATTTATTTATTATTGAGAGACAGAGAGAGACAGAGCATGAGCAGGGGAGGGGGTGAGAGACGGGGAGACACAGAATCCGAGGAAGGTGCCAGGCTCTGAGCTGTCAGCACAGAGCCCTGGCAGGGCTCGAACTCACGAACAGCGGGATCATGACCTGAGCCGAGGTTGGACGTTTAACCGACGGAGCCACCCAGGCACCCCAAACTTTGTTTATAATTTCTAATTCTATGTTTATGAAAGGCAGTGATCTGTAGATTTCTCTTCTTGTAATGCCTGTGTCTGGGTAAGATTTGGTATTATTTCTTTATTAAATGTTTGGTAGAAGTTACTACTGAAGTTTTCTGGGCCTGGAGATTTCTTTGTGAGAAGGCGTTTAGCTACAAATGCAATTTATTCGATAGTAATGGGACTATTCCACGTAGTTTTCCTTGAGTGAGACTTGGTAGTTTGTGTATTTCAAAGAATTTATCCATTTCGTGTTAGTGTTCAAATTTATCGGCATAAAGTTGTTAACAAAATGTCGACATTTGAGTATCTGTAGAAGTTGTAGAGATAGTCCCTGTCTCATTTCTGATAATAGTAAATGGCGTCTTCCTTCCCTTTTGCTTGATCTGTTGAGCTAGAGTTTTGTCAGTTTTATTGTCCTCTCAAAGAAACAGCTTTTATTTCATCGATTTTCACTATTATTTTTCTGTTTTCTGTTTTGTTGATTTCTACTGTAATTTATGTTGTTCTATCCTGTCTTTAGTTTTGGTTTTATCCGATTTCCTTTCCCCCTAGTTTTTAAAGTTTAAAGCCATGGCCATTGATTTGAGACCTTTCTTCCCTTCTGATTAAGGCATTTAGCGCTATTTCTAAATATTACTCCGGTAGCATCCCACAAATTTTGAAGTGCCATGTTTTCATTTCCATTCCGTTTTAAGTAATTTATAAATATCTATTTGATTTCTTCTTGACATGTGGGTTATTCAAAAGTATAATTTTTAGTTTCTAAATATTTGGGGATTTTCCAGAGATCTTACTATTATTGTTTGCCAGTTTAATTCCATTCTGGGAATAGAACATATAATGTGCGATTCGAATCCTTTTCTATTTATTGAGGCTTCTTTTACGGCCCAGATCTCTCTTGATAACTGTACTTAAAAGAATTTTTATTCTTGTTGAGTGTTCTATAAATGTCAATTATCTCGAGTTGGGTGATAATGTTTTTCAAGTCCTTGTATCCTAGTGATTTTGTCTGCTTGTTCTATCCATTTTTGGAAGAAGAATACTAACATCTTTGGTTATAATTGTGGATTTGTTTATTTCTCCTTGTACCTCTTTTGAGTTTTTGCAGTACTCATGTGTTTTGAAGCTCTGTTATTAGGTACATAAATGTTTAAGATTGTTATGTCTTTTTGATAAATTGATCCCTTTATGCTTGGGAAATGACCTTCTTTATTCCTGGTAATTTCCCTGAAGCCTATTTTGTCTGATATTAATTTAATCATTTCAACTTTCATTTGACCAGTATTAGAATGCTATATCTTTTTATGTTTTTTTCTTTTAACTGACTTACGTCTTTAAAGAATGTTCCTGTAAGTTGTATATGTAGTTGGGTCTTACTTTTTTATTCAATCTGACAATCTCTGCCTTTTAATTGGGATGTTTGGACCATTACATGTAATATTATTTTTTATATATGATTTATTTTTTTATTTATTTATTATTTATTTATTTTTAATTTTTTTTTTAACGTTTATTTATTTTTGAGACAGAGAGAGACAGAGCATGAACGGGGGAAGGGCAGGGAAAGAGGGAGACACAGAATCAGAAGCAGGCTCCAGGCTCTGAGCCATCAGCCCAGAGCCTGATGCGGGGCTCGAACTCATGGACCGTGAGATCGTGACCCGGGTGAAGTCGGACGCTTAACCGACTGAGCCACCCAGGTGCCCCTATTTTTTTAAATGTCTATTTTTTTTGAGACAGAGGGAGCAAGCATAAGCAGGGAAGGGGCAGAGAGATAGAGGAGGACAGAAGATCTATCTGAAGGAGGCTCTACACTGTCAGCAGAGAGCCTGATGTGGTCCTCGAACTCAGGAACTTTGAGATTGTGATGTGAATCAAAGTTGAACAGTCAACCAACTGAGCCACAGAGATACCCCTATACATATGATATATCTATCTATACATATTTTTTAATTAAAAATGTTTTTAACTGCTTTTATTCACTTTTGAGAGAGAGAGCGCACAAGCTGGGGAGGGGCAGAGAGAGAGGGAGACATAGAATCTGAAACAGACTGCAGGCTCTGAGCTATCAGCACAGAGCCCTACATGGGGCTCGAACTTGTGAACTGTGAGATCGTGACCTAGTCTGAAGTTGGATGCCCAACCAACTGAGACACCCAGGCATATTTTTATATTTTTATATTTTTTTTTTAAACTTTTTTTTTTTTTTCAACGTTTATTTATTTTTGTGACAGAGAGAGACAGAGCATGAACGGGGGAGGGGTATATTTTTATATTTTTAAGTATAAGTCTATCGTTTTGATGTTTTCCATTTGTCCCATCTGTTCTATATTTCTTTTTTCTATTTTGATTTCTTTTAGATTAATTGACTATTTTTTGTAATTCCATTTTAACTCTTCTGTTGGCTTATTACCTATAACTTTTTAAGTTGTTGCCTTAAAGTTTATAACATATATCTTCAACTTATTACAGTCTACCATCATGTGATATTAGACGATTTTATGTGTAGTATAAATACACTACAATAACATATTTTCATCCCCCAACACAGACTCTATGCTATTGTTGTCATATGTTTTACATTTTACTAATACATGTAAGTGCTAAAATACATTGCACCTTTCATGTTTAAGCGGTTACTTAGATTTTAGAGAGATTCAAAAAAGAAGAGATGATCTTATATATTTACTCATGTAGTTGCCATTTTCAGGGCGTTTTTTTTTATTTTTTATTTATTTTTTATTTTTTATTTTTGGTATAGATGTGTATGTCCATGTTATATCAAAAAAAAACAAAACAAAACAAAACAAAACAAAAACTTGACTGCGTATAGAGTTTATATTCCAGGTGGTAAATTCACATAATAAAATATACTCCTAAAATATATAGTAAAGAGAAACGAAATCAGAAAACGGAGATAAGGAGTAAGAGTATGTGTATAGAAATTTCAAAAAGATAGTCAGTTCAGACCTCATGAAGAAAGTACCTTTTGAGTAATACCTAAGGGAAGTAAGCCAGGTGGATATCTGGATGAAGAATATTCCAAGTGCTAAGGCCTTGAGGCGTGTGTAGGCTGAGTAATGGCCTCTCAAAAATGTCCGCACCCTAAGCCCAGAAAACGGGAAACGTTGCATTAATGGCAAAAGAGGCTTAGTGGATGTGACTTAAGTTTATAATTCTGAGACGGAGAGATTATCCTGAATTATCCAGGTGGGCCCAATGTGATCACAAGAGCCTTTGCAAGAGGAAGGAAAGAGAGTCAGTCTGTGAAGGAGGTGTGAGAACATCGTGCCACTGGTTTTGAAGATGACAGAAAGGGCCACGCGCCAAGGAACGCCGGCGGCCTCTAGAACTTGGCCTAGGCAAGGAAATGGATTCTCCCCTGCAACCTTCAGAAGGAACTTGGCTCTGCTAACTTTTTGATTTAGCCCAGTGAGAACGATTTAGATTTGTGACCTCCAGAGCTGTAGGACAAACTTTTGTTATTTTAGGCCACTAAGTTTGTGGTAATTTGTTACACAGAAATAGTAAACTCGTATAAGGCATGATCATGCTTGATGTGTTTGAGAGGTAAGGAGTGGAGAGGTCATGTGAGGTCCTTGCAGGACGTTATAGGGACTTCGGTTTTTACTGAGTGAGGTGATTTGACTTATGTGGTTTTTTTTTAATATATATATATATATATATAAACTTTTTTTTACCGTTTGTTAATTTTTGAGACAGAGACAGAGCATGAACGGGGGGAGGGTCAGAGAGAGAAGGAGACACAGAATCTGAAACAGGCTCCAGGCTCTGAGCTGTCAGCACACAGCCCGACGCGGGGCTCGAACTCACGGACTGCGAGATCATGACCTGAGCCGAAGTCGGACACTTAACCGACTGAGCCACCCAGGTGCCCCAATATATATATTTTTAAGTTTATTTATTTGTTTGAGAGTGACAGACACAGTGTGAGTGGGGGAGGGGCAGAGAGAGAGGGAAAGAGAGAATCCCAAGCAGGCTCTGCCCCTGTCAGCGCAGAGCCTGATGTGGGACTCGAGCTCACGAACCATGAGATCGTGACCTGAGCAGAAACCAAGAGTCGAATGCTCAACTGACTAGGCCACCCAGGCGCCCCTGATTCGACTTACGTTTTATTTATTTATTTATTTATTTATTTATTTTATTTTTAAAAATTTTTTTTTCAACGTTTATTTATTTTTGGGACAGAGAGAGACAGAGCATGAACGGGGGAGGGGCAGAGAGAGAGGGAGACACAGAATCGGAAACAGGCTCCAGGCTCTGAGCCATCAGCCCAGAGCCTGACGCGGGGCTCGAACTTCCGGACCGCGAGATGGTGACCTGGCTGAAGTCGGACGCTTAACCGACTGCGCCACCCAGGCGCCCCTAGACTTACGTTTTAACAAGATCGCTCTGGCTGTTGTGTGGAGAATGGGGGAAGAGGAGGCAGTGATAAAGGCAGAGCAGGGAGGTCACGGAGGAGGCCATTGCAGTAACCCAGGTACGAGGTGATGGGGGCCTGGTAAGCAAATTAACCCCTTGGCCCTTGTGACTGCCCCTATGTTTTTCCTGAGTGTACTTCCCAGCACCCAATCCTCCTCCTTGATGACCGTGATCTTTTTTTTACCTTTATGCGCACCTCTAAGTGCTTCTTAGTTGGCAGTCTTTTGTTATGTGCCTTGGCATCCTTCCCACAGTCCCTGATGAAGCTTACGCGGGAGCTGCCGCTTCCTTCTCATGAACTGGTTGCTGGCGATGACTCCTTCTAATCATGATTATTGTCTTTTTCCAGCCTCTACTGAATCTGAATCTAAACTTCTAGATCTGTTGCCTCTGTATATTGTCTTCTTCTGTACTTTCCGATCGATCTTCAGTGGGCTTTAGACGGTTAAAAATGTATCTGGGGGAAAGTTTATATTTGACTTCAAACCAAACAGTGTAACCATTAACTATTAACTAACGGCAAGTATTTACGTGGGTCTTACTAGGCTTCAGGCTCTATTTAATATTATGTATTCATACCACATCACATAATTCTCACAAATCCAGGAGGGAGGTGCTATTGTCACCCCTTATCACAGGTGGGGAAACTGAGCTATCGAGTTTGAGAATTTCCTCTAGATCACATAACCACTAAATGGCGGAGCTGGGACCTGAACCCAGAAAGTCCTGCACCAGCGTCCAGGCTCTCGAGTACCACCTGACACTGCCCTTCCAAAGGAGCCGAATTTTATATCACCAAGTGAAAGAATTTTCTTGCCTTTCAGCTGTTGCTGACATTGAGTCTTCAGTGAATAGGAGCATCATCATCTCTCAGTGGAAGAAGCAGGAGAGAGAGAGAGAGAGAGAGAGTAGAGAATGTTTTTATAATATGGGTCTTGGCCAGATAATAGAAAGGATGCTCCAAGGCGTCTGTCTCTGTGAGTATGGGTCTTGCAATGGAGCACTCAAGAAATTTGGGTTTCATGTGAAAGGGTCAACACCCTCACTGCTTTCTACTCAAACACACATCCCATAGATAGCAGTTGGCAATTAACTGATTGATTGATTTCAAGGGATTTTTTTTAATATGAAATTTATTGTCAAAGTGGTTTCCATACAACACCCAGTGCTCATCCCCACAGGTGTCCTCCTCAATGCCCATCACCCCCCCCCCCCATCCCCCATCAACCCTCAGATTGTTCTCAGTCTTTAAGAGTCTTTTATGGTTTGGCTCCCTCCCTCTCTAACTTTTTTTTTTTCCCTTCCCCTCCCCCATGGTCTTCTGTTAAGTTTCTCGGGATCCACATAAGAGTGAAAACATATGGTATCTGTCTTTCTCTGTATGGCCTTTTGTATCGAAGGATTTTTTTTTAAAAAAAGTCCTTCAAAAGTCACAGGCTTAGACCCCTTCTTAAAAGCGAGGAAAATGGCATGCTGTTATGGGCTGACTTGTGTCCCTCCAAAACGATGTTTGAGTCCTAACCCTCTGTACCTTAGAATGCGAATTTGTTTGGAGAGAGTCTTTACAGAGGTAACCAAGTTAAAATGAGGCCATTAGGGTGGCCTGATCCAATATGTCTGGCATCCATATAGAGAGGGGAAATCTGGACACAGACAAACACAAGGAGAGCAAGCACTATGTGAAGAATAAGGCAGAGATTGAGGTGAAGCTTCTACAAGATAAATAACACCAAGGGTTGCCAGCAAACTACCAGAAGGTAAGGGAGAGGCCTGGAACAAATCTTACAGCCCTCTGAAGGAAGCAACCCCTGTCAACACCTGGGTCTGGGACTTCCAGCCTCCAGAGCTGTGAGACAATAGATTTCTGTTGGTTAAGCCACCCCGACTGTGGTGCTTTGTTACGACAGCCCCAGCAGACTCATGCACATGCAGACAGGTCTTACTGTAAAAATATCCCTGTGTTCTTAGTCCCTTCTATTTTCTCTCTTCTCTCTTGTTTTCATTTCTCCTCTTACGTGTTCTCTGATGCTTGTGGTCTTTCTGTGCCCTCCCTCCCCCCTGCGCCCCAAGTCTCTCTCTCTTCATTTCCTTGGAGATTGTCTGCTTCAGGTGGTTCTAGGACCCAGGGGACATGACTGACATCTCAGGGGCCAATGACGTATTAGAAACTGTCTGGTTCCACCCCTGAATTCCTCAGCCCAGTTAATACATTGCCTGACTTCAAAGAAATGCATTCAGGAGGGCACTTGCTGGGATGAGCACTCGGTGTTATATGTAAGTGATAAATCACTAAATTCTACTCCCGAAACCCAACGTTAACTAACTTGAATTTAAATAATCCTAAAAAAAAAAGGAAATGCCACAAGGGCAGAGGCCAAGCCTGCCGCTGGGCCAGGACAAGTTTTGAAGTGTAAACCCAGCCCTTCTGATTTGCTGAGCCACCGTCTGATTTCGAAGTGTATTATTGGAAGATATTTTGAACCCTCTCATGATGCAGTGGGGGCACTGGGCACCCCACTGTGCCCTCTGTCATCTCTCCCACTGATGCAGGGCTAGTGAGGCAACATGCCAGGCCTTTTGTGACCTCTTACCTCCAGATTCCCAGGGAGGGCAGTAGACGTGGACCCTGGAGTCTACCTGCCTTTAAGCCTGACTCTATCACTTCTCTTGGCTTCCTCACCTGTGAAGTGGGGACAACAGTCTACCTCACAGGGTTGTTCTGTGCACTGACATGAGATGGGTAAGTCACGTAGAATGTGGCCCAGAAGACAGGAACTGTTCAAAGAAAAACATGTGCCCTGTTCTTCTCCCCAGGGCTAAAGTGGGGGAGGACACGTTTGCCCCTGACTTTCCTCAACAGAAAGGGCAACGAAATGACTATGTCCCTAGAGGAGCTGAAAGGGAGGGCAGCCTTTCGGGTAACCAACCTCTGTCCCTAGTGGCAAGGCAGTTAACAGACACTGACTGGCAGAAACTTCTTTAGAATGTGAGGGGTATGCTGCCATGGATCAAGTTCCTCTGAAGGTTGATTGATGGTGGTGGCCAAGACCTTGCTGTGCAAGTGCTGGCCTTCACCATGGAACCGGCCCTGGGCTGACGGCTGTCTCCCTGCCCGGTGCCTGGAATGATGCAAGGAAGGGCCCACATTGGCCTCTGTCAACCTGGGGCTATTTATTAGAACTAGGAAGAGCTTCGTTCTGAGCCTCAAAGATGTTGCTTAGACCCTCTCTCTCCCCACTATTTCTCTGACCCTACTTGGAGGCAAGTTCCCTTCCCATCCCATTTCAGGTGTGATTTTAGGTTTATTTCGATTCTGGCAAGGTGCAGTGATTTACGATAAAGATTTCTTTCATTGCTGGCACGCTTCTGCATAGTAAACATTTATTGGACCTGCCTAGAGCAGGTGCACCGGTCAGTTGCTCTGGGTGTTTGGGAGGAGGGCCGGGTGGTTATTTGGAGGGGTTAGAAACGTATGTGCCCAAAACCACCATCTCTAAGTCAAGACAGAAACTGAAGCTACATTCTGAGCACAGGTTTTTTCCTTTCCCCTAGAGAGTGGAGAAAGGCAAAGTCATTCTTGGGTTGTGTCGTTGATTTTGGATTTTATGGCTTGAGCGTGATTAGTGTAAGCTTTGCTACTCAGAGTAGGTTTTCCTACGAAAGCCTAACAGTGAGGGTTCTCATGAACTCTCTTGTCACATTCCCCAGCCCCAACTAGCCACAGGCTCTGATGTCTCTGGGACCTCACTGACCTTCCAACCATAGGCTCCGCCCCTTCAAGTTTCTGAGCCACTCCCATTAGCAGGTGGACTCTAAGTCTCCGTAGCAGTCCGAGGTCTCATCTGCTTGTGGAAACTCTGACCTCACACATGGTCTCAGGACCACGGGCTCCCCTAAATGCAGGGTTCTGTCCCGACTCCTTGATTTGCAATCTCCATATAGAGCAGCAACCAGCGTTTTCTGAGCCTTCGTTGCATGTAGGACATTGATGGCTACAAAGAGGGAGGCTGTCCCCAAGGCGTGCCATTCTAGCTGGGGAGATAGAAATGGAAGATTCTAACGCAAGGTAATAAAAGAGAGGTAAGAACAGAACACCGTAGGAGCCTTCCGCAGGGACCCCTAACCTAGACTGGGTAAGGGAGACTAATCTAGGGAAGATTTCCCAAAGGAAGTAGAATACTCCCACCCCACACCTGGGACTGGAGCCCTGATTTTATTTATTTATTTATTTATTATTATTTTTTTTCAACGTTTATTTATTTTTGGGACAGAGAGAGACAGAGCATGAACGGGGGAGGGGCAGAGAGAGAGGGAGACACAGCATCGGAAACAGGCTCCAGGCTCTGAGCCATCAGCCCAGAGCCCGACGCGGGGCTCGAACTCCCGGACCGCGAGATCGTGACCTGGCTGAAGTCGGACGCTTAACCGACTGCGCCACCCAGGCGCCCCTGGAGCCCTGATTTTAAATCTCCGCTGCATATGGCTGGGTTCGGCTCTAGGTCACAGTCCACCTGAACCTAGGACACGCCATCGCTGCCTTTAAGTATCGCATTACCTGAGGACTCCTGGTGCCTTACCTGCCCCATGTACCAAAACCCCAGCCACAGTCACCAGCTGGGCCCCACACGGGTTCCCCACACTCAGTCATTTCTTTGGGATCCGGTCCCAGACGGTGATTTGCACTCTATTTGGGGGCGGGGGAGAGGTCTTTCCCTAGTAACCCGGCTGAGATCTTTGCTGTCCTTCTGACTGAGCTAATCTGAGTGAAGGCAAGATCTTTGGTGGATGGTACATTGACTTCCATTCTCACTACATCCAAAGAATTCTACATTTGTTCTGCCCTTGACCTTCAGTGGGCTCGTTTGGGGTTACCTTGTGTACCCTTCAAAGTGCCACACGCAAGTGGCGCCCGGGCGGCTCAGTCCGTCAAGCGCCTGACTTCGGCTCAGGTCATGATCTCGCGGTCCGTGAGTTTGAGCCCCGCGTGGGGCTCTGTGCGGACAGCTCCGAGCCTGGAGCCTATAGCCTGCTACGGATTCTGTGTCTCCCTCTCTCTGCCCCTCCCCTGCTCGCACTTTCTCTCTCTCAAAAACAAATAAACATTAAAAAAAAAAAAAACCACCACCAACAAAGTGCCACACACAAGAGGCAAAGCCAGATTCTCAGGGAAGAGAAAGGAAAGGAACTGCGTAGTGGAGGGGCGGCCTTTTCCTCTTTGGAAACTCACGAAGACTCAGCCTGTCTGCCGGATTCCATCTGAGTTCATTAGCATCAGAATAAAAATAAAAATAACATTAGCTTCATTATTCACGAGCCCCTGGATTATAGCGGAGTTTATGCTAATAAACCCAGAAACTCCGCTATAATCCAGGGGCTCATGAATAATGAAGACACTGCTATTGCTTGGAAAATGCCAAGGACTTAGAGTCTCTCTCCCAGGAACCAGGGACCCAGATCATTTGTGACATTTCCCTGAGGCTCAATTCTTTCTCTAAATTCTTCCCCAGACTGACTCTTAATCTGCCCAACTCAGTTGGAAATGTAATCCTGGCTTGCCTTGCAATACTTTTTCCGTTTATAAACTTTGTCTCTGCAAGTAGACGGTCAAGGCCTTGAGGCCAAGGGCTGTGTCACACTTCTTTTGATCACCACCCCCCCCACCCTGCCACCCCTTCCCTAGAGCTTTGCCAGACTCCGTTTAAATGCTCGCTACACACATGCCTGGAATGATGAATGTCATCTGTTATCTCAACATTTGTTTTTGAAGTGGTATATTTTTGAGCCACCTTTTAGGTAGACAGTTTTTGAAGCTTACGTGAGAGATCTGGGCCATCCAGAGGGGCGTGCGTACTTTTCCTTCACGTCTTGATGTTCAAGTGAGCTTTTAGAAATTGCTAGAAGGCAAATCAGGAGCAGACTCAAGGGACCAGCCATCCCCGGGAACTGTAAATGGTGGCCTAGCCCCGGAGGAATATGTGTACAGAATAAGAATGGGGGTGAAACAGAGTGGGCTGGAATGAGGGGTGGGGTCCTCTTCTCATCCCTGCATGAGCACCACACTCTCTGGGAGAGGAGATGGTTGGTAGCCTTCCCTGTTAGGGCAAGTGATGCCGGGCTGAATCCAGTGTCTCAGCAAGAGATGGTTTCATTTGTCTGCAAAGAGATGGGAACGTGAAGGGGCGCCCGGGTGGCTCAGTCAGTTGAGTGTCCGACTTCGGCTCGGGTCATGATCTCACCACTCGTGAGTTCGAGCCCCGCGTCGGGCTCTGGGCTGACAACTCAGAGCCTGGAGCCTGCTTCCGATCCTGTGGCTCTCTCTCTCTCTGCCCCTCCCCTACTCTCACTTTGTCTCCCTCCGTCTCTCAAAAATAAATAAATGTAAGAAAAAAAGAAGAGATGGGAACGTGAGAGGTTGAAGAAGTTGACTTAGGTGGGGTTTCAACAACCAACGATGCACAGCCTTTCATCTCTACCCCGTTGTGCTAAGTCCCCTGCGTCTCCTGCCTGGATCTCCCAGCTTGATCCGCCATTGGACCTATTTGTCTATTGATTCGGACACCAACCAGTATGCTGGGATTCAATTCTGGCACTAACTACACGGAGTTAGAGCAGACCCCATAAATTAAAGGGTGTGGCCCACAATAAGACTGTTCTCATTTCTGACTGACTGGCTGCAAATCTGGGAGGTTCCCACGATCCCCGTCAGGTTTGATAACTCACTAGAATGGTTCAAAGAACGCAGGAAAGTGCCATGCTACGGTCACCGTTGTAAAGGATGCAAGTCAGAAACAGCCAAATGAAGAGGTACGTACGGCAAGTTCTGGAGGGTTACAGACGCAGAGCTTCCGTGTTCCGTCTCTGTGGAATCAAGGCACATCACCTTCCCAGCACGGTGACGTGTTCCCCAACCAGAAGTCTCCACCAAGCTTCAGTGTCCAGAGTTTGTGTTGAGATTTCTTTATAACGGCACGGTTGATCGAACCATTGGCCATGTGACACGCGGCTTAACATTGGCCATGTGACATGTGGCTCAGCCATCAGCCCCCCACCCTTCCCTGGAGGTTGGGAGGTCAGGCTGATGCCAGTGGCCCTAACTCGCTCATCAATCACATGGTCGGTCTTTCCAGCACGATCAGAGCACCGTGAAACTAACCGGGGGCCCACGTGAGTCAGCTCATTAGCATAAACTCAGATACAATCCAGGGGCTCGTGAATAACGAAGACACTCCTGTTACTTGGGAAACTCCGAGGACCTAGAGTCCCTCTCCCAGGAACCAGGGACAGAGGCCAGTCAGATTCTTTATCGTATGATACTAGCTTTTATTTAGCCTTCTGGTTTTATTTTCCAGATTCTGACTCATGCGTTGGCTGTGAGCTTGAGGAAGTCATGACATTCTCTATAGAAGGGAACCGGAGCGATCCCTCGACTCAGCGCAGATAACATTCTGATAACAGGAGCTTCAAGATCACTGGAAACAAAGCACTGCTCTTCACTTGTGCGGTCTGGCCCTTGCAGGTTGGTGCCGCTCTGTCCCTCAGGGGCTTCCTGCTGGGCCCCAGGTTCACGGAGAACTTCATTAGAACACGGCCGGCTGCCGTGGCAGAGGGGGAGAAAGAGTGTCTCCAAGCAAGCACGGGCCCTTATTATGCCTTCTCACTTCCATCCCTTTTCATTGGCCAAAAGACGGGCTTCTGTCGAGGGATAACCGTGACCCAGTCTGAGATTCAGGGAAACAAATTACCGTCCAGGTCATAGAAGGCCAAGGCAGAGACAGGAGGAGAGGATGGGAGGGGTCTCAGAGGCCGTGGGGATCAGTCACATGAGGAGGCAAGGGCAAGGAGCGACCCAGGGGGTTCCTGAGGGGTCTAGCTTGGGGAACGTGGGGGCAGTGGCACCCAGGAGGTCAGGAGAAGCCGACGGAATGTTCTCTGCCTTTGCAGGATGGTGCTGGAGGCCGCATCTCGGCTTCCAGCCAGCGGGGGAATATAGGGAAAAGAGGACGTTTCTTCTTCTCATAAACAATCAACCCATCAACAAGCAGGCGGCCCTCTTAACCTGAACTCCCTGTGTTGACCGAAAGCCAGGGGGACTTTGACCGTGCGGGCTCCGTTGCATAACTCGTTTCAATGGGCTATTGTTTTCCTGCCTGGATTTTTTCCCTGATGGAAATGATTCGTGTGCCATGCTGGGCAGGAGATCATATGTAAATGCTTCCTGGGTTTGATCTCCATACGGGGCGTGACTTAATGCTTGCGCGAAGGCACAGAGTAGGTAGTAAATGGATGTAATGAACGTAAAGTATTTGAGCCATCATGGTGGGCGGTGGTGACCTAAGGTGTGGGTACCTGCCGCTTTCCAGCTTGGTCAGCACCAGAAATTGCCACATTTCGCGCTTAAACCACTCAAAGGAGTTTGACGGTGGAAAAGCCAGGGTGGAGATGGGGAAGTCAGGCCGGGAGCCAGGTGTCTTTAATGTGTTTCTGCTTTTGCTGTGAACCTGGGCAAGTTGTGACACGTTCTAAAGATTTGCCCAACTGTTCAAGGACAGCGATGGGGCGAGGGGGGTGGGAAGTTTGCAGAGAGCTCCCGAGAGGAATTCTGGATGCCAAGCCACCTTCCAGAAGGAAGAAGAGGGTCGCTTTCCCTCTCCTCGCCACGGGAGTGAACAGGGACCATGCGGTTTGCAAAGGAGCCTCTACAGCCTTCCCCTTGCCCTCCGCCAACCACAGTGGACTCTGTCTTTTTTTTTTTTTTAATTTTTTTTTCAACGTTTTTATTTATTTTTGGGACAGAGAGAGACAGAGCATGAATGGGGGAGGGGCAGAGAGAGAGGGAGACACAGAATCAGAAACAGGCTCCAGGCTCCGAGCCATCCGCCCAGAGCCTGACGCGGGGCTCGAACTCCCGGACTGCGAGATCGTGACCTGGCTGAAGTCGGACGCTTAACCGACTGCGCCACCCAGGCGCCCCAGTGGACTCTGTCTTTGCCAGCTGCCTTCCTGGGCTCTTCCGTTGCCGAGTCAGGGCGAGGCGGGGAGAGAAAGGACTGGAGACTCCTGGAGGCACGTGCTGAGGAGTGGCCGCGGCAGGAGAGTCAGAAATTGCCCGATGGGAGAGAATCAGAAATGAAGGAAGCAGAGAAGGAAAGACAGCTGTCCACCGGGGACTGGGAGGGGGCGGGCTTTGCAGGGGGGGGAGGGGCAGGGTGAGAGAAAAGTTACGGCGGGTCAGTGGGAGAGAAGGAGAAAGAGGACTTCAGAAAAGTCTCCTGTGCATGAAACGCCACCCCCCGACGTCATCTTGAAATCTAAGTATGAATTGACTTGATCTTTCATTGAGAATTCCAGTGAAGTGGTTCTTTCCTGGAATCCGCATGTGGGGCTTGGGGGCTCCCCGGAATCCGAGCTCCTCTGTGGCTCGGGTCACTGTGGGAGCTCACTGCTAGCAGGAGACGCCCCGCCTGGAAGGGCAGGGATCTGTGCCTGGGCTTTACCCAGAGGCCTGCTGGGCGGGGCTGGCGGCCTCCTGGGGCCTCGGCTTACCCAGCTATAAAACTAAAGGGCTCTGCCCACTCCCTCCTTGACGCTAGCTTCTCTCTGAAAGCCTCAGGGGCAGGCCCCTGTATACACTTCTGTTTAAGCGCGAGCACTCGCTGCTGGTCTGTGGAGCAGGGAGGAAAGTGTAGGCATCCAGGGCGGTCCCTTCTTCAGCACCGGAACCTTTTGGCCACATTTCCTTTCCTTTCCTTTCTTTTACTTTTATTTGCGAAGATGCGGCTGGCCAGTCAGCTTCCTCCTGTGTCCTCCGCACCCGCAAACACTGGAAAGCCAAGCCCGCACCTCGCAGATCCTCTGCGCGCAGGTTCTGGATGGGACGCGGGTTCTGGATGGGACGCAGGCTCTGCCGGCCAAGGGCCCCGGAGGAAGCTACTTCGCGGTGGAGTTATGTGGGGAGACAGAGGCAGGGCGGGAGTGCTTTTAGAGGAAGCACTGTGGCTTGATGGCTGGCAAGCTCCTGATCGTGGCAGGGGAGCGGGGACGGGTCGTTTGTCACCTGGTCCTGCGGTGTGGCTTGGGGAGTTGAACCTGAGACCCAGCCTGGCCTGCGTTAGCCGTCCCACAGATTCTGTGAGCCTTTTGTTCCCTTACAGGCCGTCCTGTTCTGCTTTCAGACAGATGAGGTTCCCTGCAGCCGGGCCCTGCCTGACTCCTAAGAGAACCCTGGTCCGAAGGCAGCTGTGAGGAGCCCGGCCCGCATTCAGGGGCGATTTCGTGTTGCGATCCCGGCCACCATGTCACAAGGACTGATGTGGCTGGCTGGGTCCTTGACCTTCTGCCGTATGCCTCACTTCTCTTCCCCTCTGGAACCCGGTTGCTCACGTCCAACCCGGAAGGGGCAGTGGCTGAGATGGAAGGGGAGGAAAACCTGACAGGGGACACTGTACCTCTGGGCTCTGTGCATGGGTAAGGAGTTTCTCCAGACGCGGCCTTTCTCTGCTTCTGCTGCCCTGATCCCTCTCCTGCCCAGGGCTAAGGCATTGTCACTGTCTCTGGCGTATTTTTAGCTATCCTGTTCCTTGAAAGCCTTTCTGATTTCTCTGACGTTGATTTTCCAGAACAATCCAAGGGTGGGTCGATGCTTTTATGTTTCTAATTTTCCATGCTTTGTTTACTACAAGAGCAAACATACATGTTACAAAGGCTGTTTGTACGGTCGGATAATTCACTTCTCCTAGTGGTTAAGGCGGAGGGCGGAGAGGGCACGAGGTGGAGAAAGACGGAGGAGGCTTTAGAGTCAGACCCGGCAGCTTTGAATCCGGGCTCACCACTCGTTAGCTGTGTGGCCTTGGAGAAACAACTAAACCTCTCTGAGCTTCAGTTTCCTCCTCTGGAGATTGGTAACAGGAAGAGTCTCCAGCTCACTGCATTGTTAGAAATTGAAAGAAGGTAATGAATCTAGGGGCGCCTGGGTGGCTCTGTCGGTTGAGTGTCCGACTTCGGCTCGGGTCACAATCTCGCGGTCCGTGAGTTCGAGCCCCACGTCGGGCTCTGTGCTGACCGCTCAGAGCCTGGACCCTGTTTCCGATTCTGTGTCTCCCTCTCTCTGCCCCTCCCCCGTTCATGCTCTGTCTCTCTCTGTCTCAAAAATAAATAAACATGAAAAAAAATTAAAAAAAAAAAGATAATGAATCTGTAACGATTTGGTTGGTTCATGGTACTTATTAAGGGCTCTTCTTTATAAAACTCTTATTGTAGTTCGCCTCAGTGTTCTCGTCTGTAAAAGGGACATATAGTAAAACACCATGAATAAAATAATACAGAACTGGCTCTAGAGCAGAGAAGTTTGTATGAAGCAAACCCAGTGGGCCTTGTCCCTGACAGGGACAGGGCCTTGTTACTGGCCTGACAGAGGGTAAGAGGCGACGTGAGTGGTTTGGGGGAGCCGCTGAGGAAGGTAAGAGCCAGGCTCATTTAAAGGGATGTGGGGAGGACGAGCCTCTGTCTCTTTCCTTGCCTTGTCCTGGGATTGATGTCCTCTCACCATGCACAGACCTCCACAAAAGGGCCAGCAACAAGCAGGTCTAGGACTCTCGGGTAGGCTTTCTTTCTCTTGAACATTTACATATGGAGTCTTCCTTGGGATGGAGGAATTCTGGGCCACGAAGAGGGGCTCATCATCAGGCTAGAAGCAATCGCATCGGGTCGAAGTTGGGTATAATAAGTTCTCCTTGGGTCATCAGGAGAAAGGAGAATCCGCTTTGCCTAAATGATTACGTAGCCCCCGAAACACTAAAGGCTGGGGGATCCTTCAAAGTTTTGTACGCCAGGCCTCCGAGAACAAAACTATGGAGAGGTACAAAAGGGGGGAGGAGCTACATGTTTGTCCCTCAAAATCTCTTCCACAAATGTTTCCTCGACTTCTGGACCTACAATCACTTCAAATCTGGTCTCTAGGATGAGGTATTTTGGAATTCGTCTGAATAAATTTAATTCATCTCTTCTGTCAACAGTCTTCAACTCAACTTACCCACAACATGAAGTTCGTGCGGAATGGAAGGTTCAAGAAGCCTCTTTTCCAGGAGACTTTGCAGTCTTTCTTAATCACCAAAAGTTTGCCTTAGGGTTCATCGAGAAGATCCAACCAACATTTTCAGATGGGTGTAGGCGTGAGAGTCGGATCTCTCCCACAGGGCTTTGAAGACCCCAGCAACAGTCAGCTTCCACGGTGTGTGGGGCTCTGGGCTTGGGTCGGAGGGCTGGCCCCAGGCTCCTGTGGGGATACCCCGCTCCCCCGCCTTCCCCCCAGGGACCCCTTTGTGGCTCCCAACATGCTGTCCCGCAGAAAGCTAGTGCTGGCCGCATCTGTTCCTTGGGCTGGTCAATCCCCATGTTAAGAATGGGTGGCTCAGTCGGTTAAGCGTCCGACTTCAGCTCAGGTCACGATCTCGCGGTCCGTGGGTTCGAGCCCCGCGTCGGGCTCTGGGCTGATGGCTCAGAGCCTGGAGCCTGTTTCCGATTCTGTGTCTCCCCCTCTCTCTGCCCCTCCCCCGTTCATGCTCTGTCTCTCTCTGTCTCAAAAATAAATAAAACGTTAAAAAAAATTAAAAAAAAAACAAAAAACACCAACTGCTTTTTTTCCTTATTTGATTTTTTTTTTTTTTTTTATAGTCACACGGATTCTCTATCTAGCCCGTGTCCGTTCCTCATCTCCCCGGTCTCCCAGTTCTGTTTATCATGAAAATAATCCCCAGATACATGAAAACGTGGGCTCTCAAGGGGGTCATCCATTTGGGGGGGGGGACAAGCTGGCTTACATAGGGGTACAGGGAACCCTACTTTCAGACCCTGACTATAGATTCGGCAGAAAGCATCTATGAGTCTTCCCCTATTCCCACAAAAAGAATGGGGGTTCTCACAAGTCGGGGCACACGGCAGTGAAGGAAAACTTCGCTTCTATGGCAGAGAAGTTAAATCTTCCCAGCTTCAGAGCTTGGATAAAACAGAGGAGTAAAAGTCTGCCCCCAGGTCTCAGATGTTCTGTGTGGCTCCTTTGTGGACCGGTTTTCCGTCATGTTTTAAGTCTTGATTAGTCATTTCATACATTTATGAAGTGTGGGCTGGGGGTAAACTGTAACGTTTAACACAAGGTATCGAGGCCCTAGTCCTTGTGCCATGCAGGGAGTAACGATTTGGTGACAGGCTGAGGTAAGCTCATACATCATCGTGTTTCAAAAAGAACATAACTACCAAGATGTTGTGAGGGACAAGCTCATATCCTTCTGAGGGCACAAAAGAAGGCAGAGTGGCACAAGAGCTCAAGAAAGCGACAGAGGAAGGGTTAATCTGGAGAGCCGAGGAATTAATGGGAGAAAGCCTATCTGTGGGGTTCGAAATCCTATGACCATCACGTGCCTATTCTATAACGATATGTATTTTACTTAAAAACGAAAACATGGGTATGCTCTCTCTGTAACTGATTATAAAAATAATTACGGCTCTATTTACAATTCTGTTGCCGAGGACCACAATATTTTAGGTCAGTTTTCTCTACTTTCTTCACGAACTTATTCATAATAGTTCACTAAATCGCAAATATTAATAATTTCTCTTAAAACCCTTTTTTTAAATGTTTGTGCATTTTTGAGAGAGACAGAGACAGAATGCGAGTGGATTGGGGCAGAGAGAGAGGGAGACGCAGAATCCGAAGCGGGCTCCGGGCTCCGAGCCGTCAGCGCAGAGCCCGACGCGGGGCTCGAACCCACGAGCCGCGAGATCATGACCTGAGCCAGAGTCAGACATTCCACCGACTGAACCACCCAGGCGTCCCAAATATTCATGATTTCTTAATGGAACTGGAAAGGAGGCTGACCTACAAAATGTTATCTTGACTGCAATGAATTATTAACGAACCAGATCCTTACTGTGATTTCACATTAGCCAGGCTTTATCAAACTACCGTGCCAACGCTGTGCTCAAGTGAAGATGATTCAGTGGGGTCCGCATTCAGCCCTTACCACCCCCCTCCCCATTCTTGTGTTGTATCGGCCCTATCGTCACAAGACAACAACTGCTTTGCTGTTATTTCTTTCTGAAGCATAGTCATTCCCCTCAGAGATTCGAGGAGCCTTGGGGCCCCCGACTTCCCGGGGACCATGTGCAGAATAACAGTTGGATTCTAGAAAAACTGAATGCCTCCCATGTTTCTGTAGGGGCTGCCCTGGCCTTTCTAACCGGCAGACTGGTGGGATTCTGAATTCCAAGCATACAGCTCTGTCACATGGGGAATATAATTAGGAATAATGCAGCCCACAGGCCTCTGCTCTGGGGTATCCATATGCTCAAGGAACTTCTCCCCCGGTGATAAGGGAGCTATAGACTGAATTTTGTGCCCCCCTACCCCAGAGTCACACGAGGAAGTCCTAACCCCCGAGGGGCTGCTATTTGGAGGTGGAGCCTTTGGGAGACAACTGGGTTTAGATGAGGTCAGGAGGGTGGCCCCAGGATGGGGTTAAGTGTCTTCATAAGAAGAAGGAGAGACACCAGGGCTGCCGTGGGAGGACACAGCGAGAAGGCAGCCGTCTGTGAGCCAGGAGGTGGGCCCTCACCAGGAACTGAGCCAGCTGGCACCTTGACCTTGGTCTCGCGGCCTCAGAACTGTGCGAAATAAATTCTGGTTGTCTCAGCGGCCCACTCTGTGGTATTTTGTGACTGAAGCAAGTGCTGACCGTCGTGACAGGGCTCAGAGGTCGCCCGTCATCTGCCTGCCTCGCTTTGCCGCCCCGTTTCTGGCCAGTGCCCCCAGCTCTCTCACAGGTGAAGTCCGGGCCTCCTGACAGATGCCTGTTTAGGCCCCAGGAGGACATTTGCTTGGAACTCCTCTACTGATGTGGTGACTCTTTCCAGGCAGTGATGGGGCAATGGAAATCTTTTTCAGGGAGTAATGAGGATCTTTTTTTATTTTTATTTTTATTTTTTAATGTTTATTTATTTTTGAGAGCAAGAGAGAGCGGGAGAGACAGAATCCGAAGCAGGTTCCAGGCTCCGAGCTGTCAGCACAGAGCCCAACGCGGGGCTCGAACCCACAAACCGTGAGATCATGACCTGAGCCGAAGTCGGATGCTTAACCGGCTGAGCCGCCCAGGCGCCCCAATGAGGATCTTTCAACTGTTCTTTTCTGCTTCTAAATTGCAGTGTTTTTTGAAGGTTGGAGTTTTTAATACAGGGGTTTACTCCCCTCCCTTTTGTGTAGCTTGTAAACTACACTATATGCTTTAAAAAAAAATTTTTTTGTTTTCAATGTTTTATTTATTTTTGAGACAGAGAGAGACAGAGCATGAGCAGGGGAGGGGCAGAGAGAGAGGGAGACACAGAATCTGAAGCAGGTTCTAGGCTCTGAGCCCTCAGCCCAGAGCCCGACGCGGGGCTCGAACTCATGGACCGCGAGATCATGACCTGAGCCAAAGTCGGACGTTTAACCGACGGAGCCACCCAGGGGTCCCTAAACTACACTATCTTCTTGGTTGACCTGTGGCTCTTTGCTCATCCACGGGTTTGGATAAGCACAGAGGAGTTTCCCTTCCTAGAGCACGGATAAGCCCTTTGGACTCGAGATACCAAGAGCCAAGCGGGGTGGTCGGGGGGCCTCGCTCGGGCATAAGCAATTGGGGAGATAAAAAGAGAAGGGGGACAGAGGGGTGCAAGGGGGAAGCGTAATGGCAGAAGCCAGAGGAAAGAAGAGGCCGAGGAGTGGGAAGGTGAACCTTCAGGGGAGCGAGGGGTGCCAACCACAGCGGCTCCACGAGTCTCAGGGGCCCACGCACTGCCCGTGGAGGCTGCCTCTGGTCTGGGCCGGAAGCTGACTCCAGAAGCAAAGGGGACTCCAAGGAGAGGGCAAGGGCCCAAAAGTCAGGGCTTCACCCAAGGGGGCAGGAGCCCAGCCTGGCTGCCTCGATCCACCCGAGTCCTTATAAACTAGGGCATCACCCAAGGCAGGAAGCAGGGGTGAGGTAATATGCGTGAGAAGCTTGGCCTTTATCCCAGCTGCTTTCACGGAACTGAGTGTTTACCTACTCGAGCACAGGAAGGGGAAGTTGGGAAGGAGGCCAGAGTCTCTTCTGTGGAGACACAGGTTCTGCTTTATTGGCCCTCCTGATAGTGGGGGTGACTGAGACCTCGCGTGCCATCAGGCACGGGCCTGGTGACGACCGGGGACGCTCCTTAGGTGGGCTAAAAATAGGTTCTTCTCCAACCTTTTCCTTCACATCTCGACAGCCTACGAGCGGCTGAGGTGACGAGAACACCGCCTCCCCCCATCAAGGTTAAAGTTGGGCCGAAGGCTCCCAGTCCCTTCGCCAAGGGCAACTCGGCGCTCCCGCCACAAAGCCCGCTGTGTTAGGAATGGACGCGCTTGAGAGATTCTCTCAGGACACAGCCACTTCTGTCGTCAGGAGTGACAAAAGCACAAAGGGAGCGCCCCTTTGGGGCTTGGCGGATGGTGGGCGGCCTGGCGGGCGAGTAGTGCTCAGTTATACAAACGGACAAGATGAGTGAAGTGACAGCCGGGCCTGGGAACCTGACCCCGGGGCACCGGCTGAGAGAGTAAAAGAAAGATCCAGGTTGGCCTTGGAGCTTCCGCACAGGTGCTCCATCTGGGCCGGTGAGACCGGGTTTGGGGTCAGGTCTCCAGGCTTGCAGGGGAGCCCCCTAGGTGCCCTGGCGGGAAAGGCGAATGTCAAGGATGAGACATTCTCTTCTAGGAGAGAAACTCTGCCTCATCCATCATGATGATGATCGTGGCACAGAGTAGGCCGCAATTCAGGTGTGTGGAAAGCAGTCAAAACATTGGGAAAGTTTCCATTGAAAGAGCCATCTGAGGGAGGTGACAAAGGCATAATATCTTTCAGGGATGTTTGCGCAGCTTCACGTGGAGCAGGGGTCTGCGGGGGGCGAACAGGAGACTGTGTGGGAAGGTCTGGGAAGGATGGGCTCTGCCCTGGGGTCTCAGAGCCTGCGAGGGCTTTGTCTAGGGCTGGCTCTGTTGTGGCAAGACCTCAGGTGACAGCGTAGCCTGGGGCCACCTGACAGCACAAGCTGCTGGCTCACCTGGAATGTTCCTCCCTCTGTCGCCAAGGATGGCCCCCAGCATCTGAGGTGCCTGACCCGGGAGAGGTGATAGTCACCTCAAGTGACGCATCATCTTTCGGAACAAAGCCTTGGAAATTTGAGGGAGTTTTTACATAGAAAAGCAAGAACGATCTTCCTCAGTGATAAAAAAGCAAAAACAAAAACAAAAAAACCAAGACGCACAACAGGCCTGTGTGGCTTTAAGGTACGGTCTGCTGTGGGCACCAGCAGAGAGAAAGGATTTGCATGTGATTTCTATTAAATGGGAAGGTTTCCTCAGGATGCTCTGGAGGCCCCGTTCCTGGTTTGGTTTAACTTTACAAATCCTTTCTCTGAACACGTCTGGCAGAGTTTAGCGCGGTTTGCAGTACGTAGGGATTAAAAACAATCCATTTGTATACCTCTCGAAGAATTGACCCCCCTCCCCTCCACTGCCCTCCTGAGTTCCAGAGAGAAGGGGGCAGGTGTTTGGGAGGGCTTAACTGGCTCACTGGAAACATCTGAGCCGTCCTTAGACCCGACAAGTCCGAGGCCAACCTGGCCAGCGCGCCCTCAGCCAACCTGGGTCTCCCGGATGGAAAGCCTGCCCCGGACAGAGAGGCAATCTCTTTCCAAAATCCAGACAGAAATGTTCGTTATTTCTGCTTTGGAGTCCCCCGGTTCTGCGCCCTCCCCTCAAAAAGATTTCCCTTCTCTCCTCAGAATATAGGTGGCCTTGCCTGCTATCCCTTCTCCCTCTCAGCTGTGGGAGGCTCAGAGACCTCAGTTTCCCCTGCCGAAGGGCAGCCGGGGCCCAAGGGCGGGCCGGGACGTGCCTGGTCCCCCGGGAAGGCCTCCCCACCTGGAGACAAAGCCAGGGGGACCTGAGGTGACCACTGGCAGACGTAGATTACATACGGTAGCTGGAGAAGGAATGCCTGGGGTCCCCAACATTATGCACGCCTCTGTCTCTAGCCAGGAGGTGCCAGGCACAGGGACACCAGACTGGGAGGCAGCCGGCCATTTGCATACAGCCTCAGCTGAGTCTCCGTCCACACCCTGGGGGATGCGTTCTGTCTGCCTGGGTTTCATTCTTTTTTTAAATTTTTTAAAACGTTTTTATTTATTTTTGAGACAGAGACAGAGCATGAGCAGGGGAGGGGCAGCGAGAGAGGGAGACACAGAATCCGAAGCACGCTCCAGGCTCCGAGCTGTCAGCACAGAGCCCGACGCGAGGCTCGAACCCGCGAACCGCGAGATCATGACGTGAGCCGAAGTCGGACGCTCAACCGACTGAGCCACCCAGGCGCCCCCTGCGTTTCATTTTTAACACCCCTCCTCCATTCTCCCTGGAGGACACTGGACAGGAGTTGGGCCAGCTCATCGCCGCTGCCCTGGAGACGAAACAGGCTGTTTGCTCCATGCCTCCAAGCCCCTGTCCCCATCTCTCTTCTCTGTCTACATCTGAGCCTCTCACAAACGTCCCACTGTGCCGGGCTGAGCGTTGGGTGAAGAACGGAGAAAAGGCTGCGTCCCGGGAGGGTCGGTTGTTGGCAGTGGGGTCTCAAGGCCATGGTGGCCATCCTGGCCATTGTCCTCCCAGACTCCACTTGCCAGCTAGGCAGAACCATCCGTGACCGGGAGAGCAGGGGGGGAGAAGGGAGGGGAAGGTGGCGTCCAGTGCGGGATCCAGGTCCCCTCTCTATGTGTGCGTCAGGCAGACACGAGCACACCCCCCCCCATGTCGCTCCGTCTTGGTTTTCTCGTCTGTAAAATATCCAATATTGATGTTACATGCACTGTGTGCGTGGGATACTGTGTGTGGCTGTGCGTATGTGGTTGTGTGTGTGTGTGTGTGTGCGCGCGGGGGGTGGGGGTGGGGGAGGAAGCTGGTGAGGGTCATTTCTGAGGTTCCTTCCTGTTCTGAACCTCCTGCAGGGCTGAGCGTGGGCCAGTCTTTGATCTCTTAGAGCCCTGGGGCAAGAAGGTAGAGGGACAGGCAGCGTCTCCTCCTGCCCAGGGTGCCCCAGGTCTCTCAGAAGTGACGAAGCAGCTCCCACGGCTTCCCTGACTGCGTGGCCTTTGCCATCCCCCATGCCATTCCTCCCAGCCCTGGTCCAGCTCTGACCCACAGGTCCTGCTGTCACACCTCCGCGGTTCCTCAGCTTCCCCTCATCCTCCCCGATGCTCCTTTGCCAAACTTCTCAAATCTGGGGGGGGTGAAAAGGGCCCTGGGGACTCAGGGTCATCGAGTCCAATCTGTAGTCGGACTCTGGGCCACAGACGCCTTCCAAGGGCTCCCCTAGGAAGGACCTAGGCTTGGACCCCGAGGCTTGGTTGCCTGGAGCTGAGCTCTGTGTCGTCACAGGGCCCAACGGAGCAAGTGTGGCATCTTCTCGGACACAGTCTTTGGCTCTCTTCCGCCTGCGTTTCCAGACCCAACAGCTTGGCTCCTCAGCCCTCGGTCCTTTGCGCCAGTCTCCTGAGAGCCCCGTGTCATATAACAGGTGTTGTAGAGAGAAGCCATCCTGGGCCTGCAGGAGACCCCAGTTCCGTCAGGTTGGCCCGTAAACCAGGGACCAAGGCCTCTTCCCAAGAGTATCAAGAGTACGTGAGTGCACTTTGCAAAGCATTATACAGATTCGTTTAGAAATCTCCTTTCTGGCGCCGCCTTCTAGTAATTTCCCTGGGGTTCCTCTTGCCTCTGCAATTACGTTTTTAAGATTTCAACATAACTGTAATTTTCAGTCATTTAATTCGTTGTTAATAGTAGTATTTAGTATTTAAAAAAGAAGTTTTAGGCTTTTTTTTTTTTTTTTTATGTGCCCTGGAGCCGCTGTCGCAGCCCAGGGAAGCTGGTCAGCTCACCTGCTCTGAGTCCCTTTCCTTTTGGTGACGACTCCTCGGGGCTGACATTTCTCGGGGCGGGGTGGGGGGGGGGTGGGAGGGACTCCCCAGAGTCATCGCCAACCGTTTTCTCGCTCACCCACTTCTCACTTGCCTCGCAGCCGGACATGGGGACACACAAGGGCAGGTGTGTGGGCCGTGTGGGAGACACCGGGGTCCCCACTCTGCCTCGGGTGGTGCCCTGTGCGGTGGGGACGCCCCGGTCTAGGACAGCCTTCTTGGAGCCTTGGGAGGGAAGAATGAAGAGACACCACGTCACAGGTCCCGAACCAGCCCCAGAACCTTCCTCCTGTTCTGTTATTCAGTAAACGACGGATTCCTCTCCGGTTTAAACCATATGGCCACATCCAGTCTGCTGCCTGGTCTTGTAAATTGCGTTTCGCTGGCACACGGGCAGCCTCATCTGTGTGCTCATTGTTGGTGGGGCTTTGGAGTGGCAAGGGCAGGCATGAGCCCGTGACAAAGGCCATGTGCCCACAAAGCCTCAAATACTGACTATCCGACCCTCGGAAGCAGAAGTTTGCTCGTTCCTGATCCAAATCGTTGGCCAGTTGGGGTTTTGATTGCTTTCAGCCGAATGCCTCTGACCCGACCTCGTAACAGAAAAGGCAGCCTCGAGGAGCTTCTTTTTCCCAGTCACGGTGTATCTTGCTCCTTCGCTTCAGGGTCGACGCCACAGCCTCAGGGTCATCGAGGTGGGAGAAGGCAATGCTTTTCCCTTCCGTGTGTTTTTAAATTTTTCCAGCAGAGAGAGCTTCCCCAGAAGCCTCTCCGGAGACCCCCACCTCTTCCCTCACGCCGAGCGGAGCTGGGCCACGGGCCTACTCCTAAACCAGCCACTGGCACTCGCTGGTCCCTCGGAATAATCCAGATCCGCCCGGCGGAGGGAGGCGGGCATCAGACACGAGCAGGAGAGAGGAAGGGCCAGGGTGGAGGCTGCTGGCCCCAGCCTGCCACGGCGCATATCAGTGCCTTGAACACGGAGAGCTCTTCTATGCAGAACATAGGGTCTCAGACAGTGTAGTAACCGAGGCAGTGCACCTGCTACCGTATTAAAAGTACTTACCGGGTAGGAGGCTGGGGGCTGGTCACCCAGGGGTGGCAGCCTAGAGAGAGATGGGTACTGCTCATTTGCGACGAGCACCGTGCCGCCAAAGGACCAACGATGGTAGGAATGACACGGGAAGCCAGCCCCACATCTACTGCCCTCTCTTATTTTAATCTCAGAGACGTGAGTCATCCAGTCACTTAAGCCTCCAAGGTGGACGTGGAAGGCGCATCTGGGAGCAGAGCAGGGAGGTTTTCCATCCCACCTTTGAAACCCACCCTTGGGCTGGCGCGTATCCTGTCTCTGTGAGAACAGGGTGGACATTTACACGGCACGGACATTTACAAAGCCCGTGCTTTCTCCGAGATGTACGCAGAATGGCTCATTTGATTCTCCAAACGACCCTGCAAGCCAGGCCTCATTACCACTCCATTTTGTAGAGAGAAACCAAGGCACAGAGAGTTCTGGCATCAAGCCCCGCTGTGACCCCTCGGGCCACTAGGCTTTGGTCCGGCGTCTGGCTCCGGAGGCTGTGCGTTTCAGCAGCGCAGGAGGAGGGCTTCGCGAGGGATCTGTGCCGGCCGTGGGCACGAGCCGCCCAGAGTCCGGGAACCCCGGGCGTCTCTGGGACACCGTCGCTGGTCTGCCCGGGCACCCTGAGATTGACCACGGGCTGGATGAGGAGCCCACAATGTCCCCAGGCTGCAGATGTGTCTTTGTCGTCTTTAATAAAGGTGAGGGAAGGTTGGATAAGGATTCGATTTGCAGAGCAGCTTCCGTGCCAGGATCTTCTGTTCTGTGCGGGGGACTCAGAATAAGCAAGACATAGTCCTGGCCCTGAGGGACCCCGGGGCAGCGGGGGAGTCAGGCGAGCCAGCGAGTAATGGCAGTGATGAAACAACTCGGTCAGGGGCCAGGGGCCTGGGGGGACAGGAGGCAGGGGCTGCTCAGGGAGGTGGCATTGATTTTGAGCCTTAAACCATGAGTGAGAGCCCCTCCCCGGGAAACCTGGGAACCCCTAGAGTTTCTTGCAGTCCCACCTTATATCTTACAGGATTTTCCTAAGCTTTCCCACGTGGCGTTTCGTTCTGTGGACGGGATAGACTCAGAGGTCCCCGCCTTTTCCACCAATCTGGCCTTGGGTCCCTGAGCAAGGCATCACTTCTTTGCAAAATACTGACTAGGTTCCTGCTGTAAGCTGGGCACCATGTCGGTCGCTGGAGATTCAGTGGTGTCCCAGGCGGGCAATGTCCCTGTCATTGTGAGGTCACACAGGGGCACGAAGGGAGATGCCTGCTCCCGGGTCAGATGTCTGGGAGGGAGCACGGGTTTTGGAGGAAGGCTGGGACACGTTCTCTTCCGGGGAGTAATAGTGATCCCGAGTGTCACAGGCATCCGTCCGTACCCCATAAAGCTGTGTTCGATGAACAAATGAAGTGCACGTCGCAGTTTATAAAGCACTAGGAGGTCGGCCGAGTGACGAAACTATGAGATCATTTATTCCAGCTCCATAGACGCAGCAGCCAGGAAGCATTTCTTGCCTTAGGTGAGAGCTGGTGGGCAGTCTACCTTCTCCGGCTTACTGAAGACCAGCCGGATGAGGCACCTTGGAGGGAGACTCCCGGGCTGTCGTGTGGCAGGTGGTGGAGACATAGAGCTGAGTAATAAGTAGCCTCTGCCCTCAAGGAGTTCAGGGGCCGGTGACGGGTGGCTCAGAAAGCCGCGTTCATTGATTCAATCAGCAAACACGTATGGCTTGCCTCTGGCTCTCAGGGCTGTAGCAGCCCAGGTATAGCGTCCCCACTGCTACAGAGCCTACCTTGCAGAGTCTGAGGGTGGGGACAGATCTCGGGTCTGACAGCAAGCGGCTGTCAATGCCTCACTTGGATTTCCTGCCTCACCTGTCACCTGTCACGGTCAGAATGGTCTCCACCCCATGCCCTGGCTATGTGGCTGGTTCCTGTGTCTTGCCCCCATACTCCCAGGACGTGACATCGTGACAGCGCACGGCTCTTGTTATCCCGCCATCCCAAGTGCCTGGCACGTAGCGGGAGGGCGATAGCGATTTTTGAATAAATTAAATAAGCCAAAACCCAAGTGTACAATTGGAGCTGGAGATAGTGAGGGCTCCCTGGGAGAGAGAGCGTGGTGAGAGACGCACAGGGTAGTGCTCCCAGGAGCCACTGGGGCTGGTACCGGCAGGCCAAGGGGGGAGCTGGGGTTGAAATCGGAGGGGGTGGCCACGGGGGCGTGGCAGGCAGGAAACTGGCCTGATCGGATCTCTAAAGGAAGTCTAGCCTGCAGGGGAGCTCGAAGGAGGGATTGGCTCCCTCTGTGGACAGGGGAGGAGGGGCTGGGTGGGGAGGTCCCTGCCAGAGGTGGCATCGGAGCTGGTCCCCAAAGGAACCAGGGTGTGTGGCCGGGGAAGGAGAGGGCATGCCTGGCGGTGGGGCTGCAGATCCAAAGGCCGCGAGGTGTGAGAACGTCGTGTTCTAGCAGCAAGCAGCCTGACAGCGTCATGGGCAGGGCCTGTGGGGAGGGGTGGATACGTGGGAGCCGGTCTCCAAGAGAAACGTGTAACATCTAAGTTAGGATCCTCTTAGCAGGTTCGGCGGGAAAAGCAGGTGGTGACAGGTTCCCATGAATTTTTCTCTCTTGGCCTTCCCGCAGCCACCGTGGTGTGGACGACTGAGCTTCGGCTCTGTCCCTGAGCTTCTGAATCCTGATGAGGGGAGATGGGCCAGACGGTCTCTAAGCTCACGTGCAGCCCTGTCCTAAGATTCTTTCACGAGCCCAGTCATGGTGGAAAACCAGTTACCCGGGAGAAAGCCCTTAGTCTCCAATAAGCGTTGTCCTGCTGGATCGTTCAGGGTGATTCAGGGCACGCCTTGCTCTGTGCTCGTGACAGGGGCTCTTCCCTCCTCCTGGCTGGCCTCAGTTACTCCGAGACAAGCCAGAGGATGAACGTTAGGCATTCCGTGGCATGCTTGAAGTCTGGGGCTCCCGCCAGGCCCAGGTTTAACTGGCCCCATTCCTGACGGTTCAGGAGAGGGAGCTTGCCGGGTCCTGCCTTCCGAAGGGAGTACATCACCATCCGGAAACCGCATCCCCTGAGCTGAAGGATCTTTGGAAGGCAATAAGAGAGATTGCCTGGGTCAAGTTAAGAATAGACTGGTCTCAAAAATAAATAAACATTAAAAGAAAAAAAAATAGATTGGTGACAGGCAAGGAAGGAGTGGCACTGTAAACACTACAGCCTTTTTAATTTTTTATGTTTATTTATTTCTGAGACAGAGAGAGACAGAGCACGAGTGGGGGAGGGGCAGAGAGAGAGGGAGACACAGAATCGGGAGCGGGCTCCAGGCTCTGAGCTGTCAGCACAGAGCCCGACGCGGGGCTCGAACTCACAAACCGCGAGATCATGACCTGAGCCGAAGTCGGTCGCTCAACCGACTGAGCCACCCAGGAGCCCCTAAATACTACAACCTTTGCTGGAGGAACTTTGGATGCTACTTCGTAAGAGCAGCACAGTAATGCTCCACAACTTGTCGGAACGGGCGATTTGCCTGGGTACAAAGTGTACGATGGCCAAATGATTTTTCTGAGCCATTCGTAAAATTTAGCCAATAAAGTCCTGTCTCTTCTCAGTGCTGTCGTACGTGGTTGTGCAGGCCTCCCAGTGCACAACCTGTGCAACCATACATGGAGACCGGGCTATTCTACAACGCATGTATTCTACAACATTTATTTAATAACTTTTTTTGTACTAGGTACGTGGTAGGCAGTGGGGATAAAAAGTGAGCCGCAATACGTCTCAGCCCTCAGGGAAAGACAGACGGGTAGGACTTCACGTAGGGCAGCGTGGTAATGCTACGGAGCCTGGTTTGGATCACCCGATGGAAGAGCCAAGCAGCGCTCGGAGATCTTGGAAGGCAGGAGGTTTATTTCACACCGGCGGGCTCAGAAGAGATCACCCTCCAGAGGTCTGAGTCCCGAGCGTAAGCGTGGGGGACAATTGTAGTCTGTTACTTCCGCATTAGTAATTTAGCGTGTGGCAAGCGGGGCAGGAAGAACCTGGAAGGGGAGTCTTTGGGCCGGGACCGAAATTCCCCTATCAGTCCTGTTGGCCATCTTATAACATAATTTTTCTCTACCAGTAGCTGTTTTGATAGAAGATTCCCGGAGGGTGCTGTGGGAGGGTAAGGAAGGTGCTGTGGGAGGGTTAGTCTGGACTCGGTGAGCGGTGGAGAGAAAGAGGCCAGGAAAGCGTAGCAGAGAGAGTGCTTCCCCACATTTGCGACGTTCTCCTGGCCCAGAGAACTTGAAAGGCCTTCTAAGCTGTGCCATTGTCCTTTCAAACCCTGCCCCTGGATCCTCAAACTTCTAACAGCATGGCAATATCACAAGTGAATTTGCTCTTCCCGGAAGAGAATGCCTGTCCCTGGGGATGTGGCTGGAGGCAGATCAAGTGCCTGCTCCGATCTGCGGCTGTTGGGTCTGGGTGGCCTGCCCTGCCCCCACCCGAGGTCAGGGGGGTGAGCAAAAGGGCCGTGCCAGCCAGCTCCAGTTGGCCAGGCTTTTAATCTCACCCTGTCTTCGGTGGGAATCGCTATTCTGACAACGCGTCAAATGTTTTTCAAACCACGAAACCATAACGCGGGGGCACATCTCTGACCCAGACGGCGGGGATCTTGTAATCGACCAAGACCCATAAGTAAGCTAAAGGCTCTGGGGACCCCCGGCAGCTGCTCTCAACTCCCGACAGCGAAGTGAATGTATCAGAGGGACCCCCAAGCTCTCACTCATAAACGTGTGGACTCCCATGCTGACCAACCGGCCTGTCCTCTCAGGGATGTGACTGCCAGCTCCAAGCTGTCAGCACAGAGCCCGACGCGGGGCTCGAACTCACGGACCGTGAGATCATGACCTGAGCCGAAGTCGGACGCTCAACCGACTGAGCCACCCAGGCGCCCCTCCCTCTTTTCTTTTAGGACTGAATTTGGAGCGGACTTCTTTGGGAAACCCTTCGTATCCCTTGCTCGGCTGGGCAAGGGGCTCGGCTATGTACTTCCAGGGATAACCCCTCACCCCGGGGATCTGAGAACTGATCTGAGTGTCCTGATTCTTCCCTGGGTCTTTCCTTAGACTGATTGCTGCTCGAGGGTGCGGTGGGGTGTTGCGGATCGAGTCGCCTAGAACAACGCTCAGAGAAGGCATTCAGTCGGCGCACGCTGAACGCATGAGGAAGCTGACTTCCCAGGGAGAATGAGAAGAAATCAGTTATTTGGGTTTCAGATGAAGTCAAATGTGCTGTTAATCAGGTTGGAATGCCTTCAGCTGCAAGGACATAAAGCCTCAAGGAATGATGTTGTGTGAGAGAAATGCGTCTGTTCTTGTGAAAGTGCCACCCCCGGCATGTAACTGTGGGGGGGGGGGGCGTCCTGGTGATGTTGGGAGGGGAGCCATCTTCTGGAAGCTTTGACCATAGCTGGGTTTGCTTTTAGCCCTCCTGATAATTCTGTGAACCATCTAGACCTCTTTCCGTCTTAACCAGCTGGCATCGATTCCAGTTGCCTAAAACCCACGCGTACCCTCGAATCTGTTTTTCTCGTGCTCAGTTACCGAATGTTAGAATTAGAAGGGATAACAAGTTTCACAGTGGAAATGTCCCCATGTAATGGAGAGAGACCGAGATGCTCAAATCGCATCACTTAGAGGCTAAGCGGGACTCAACCCCTGGAGAGCAGGGTTGCTTCCACTGACCCAAGCTGCCCAAGGCCAGCTGAGCAGAGAAACAAAGTGGAACAGGCAAGCCTGATAACCGGACTTAAACCTTGTCTACCAGCCTCCCAGCGAAGCTGTGTAACCGTCAAATTGCCTGCTTGTAAACGGCTTACATCCCAAGAGGGCCCGGCACAAATTTCCTCTGCTCTCAACACAGCCAGCTGTGCATGTGCAGAGCCTGACCTCTTGGTGGACAGCCATGGGGTCAGGAACGCGCTGTCTAGCGTCTGGGCCTCGGGCCTCGCAGAGGACCACACTCCACAGCCCTCGGGTTTTCTAGCAGTGTCCATGGTAGCATTTTTACCTGGAAGGTGTAATTAGAGCCCTTGAGTTTTCTCTTTACGGGGGTTTAACTTCAGGCTTCAACGTCTGAAGCATTATTACCCTGGCAGTGGGCCTGGCACCTTTTGGAGCTGTATTCCATCTTGCAGGCTTTGGGGACCAGTAAGTGCTGGGAAGCTCTGATGGGTCAATTGGCTGCACTATTAGTGGTCTGTGGCGGGGGTGGGGGGGGGGGAGAGGCACTTCTCAGGGGGCCTGAGTCACTGAAGCAGTGGCAACTGCTTCTGGAGCAGCGGTCCCTGCTCGCCAGGCTGCCTCTAGAAAGGTGCTGGGGAGAGATAAGGGGTAGGAACCGCTTTAAAAGTTAATGAGCTCGGCGAGCCTCCCAGGGCTCTGTCTTCAAGGCAGCTTTGCAGCACTTTGAATTTCCACTCCCAGAGGCGGGGCTCCCGCAGAGCCCAGCTGGCTTTTAACCCTTTCAGGCTCCTTACACCCTCCCACTCCTGTAAAGAAGGCGCCCCTCTGGCCTCTTCCAGGACTCGTCCACCGTTCCGCGTCTCTGTCTCCAGTCATTGCTCTGGGAGATCCCAGCCTCCCGGACCAGCCGGGCCCGAATGCACATCACCGTTCCCTGCTGCTGCCCTTGACCAGATGACTGTGGTGCCGTGTCCCTGCTGGCCTTTGCCCCTCTGCCTCGCCAGGCCCCAGGGCCTGCCTCTCCCTAGCTCACTGGCTGCACTGCAGGCTGCTGGACCACGAACACCCCAGAAGCTCAGTCCCAATTTCAGTGATGAGAACATGGAGTGAGGGCCCTGGGCCCGTGAGGGACCAGGTGGGAGAGGGGGGCTGGTCAGCCTGGCTCGCTCATTTAGCTGAGCCCCTGAGCAGGAAACCACTCTCCTCAGGCCTCAGGGCTGTGTCTGCAAACTTGCTCTTGATCTGTGGTGTAGGGGAGGAAAGACAATTTCTACCCTTCCAGGTTCTTGGCTGAGATCCTATAGCAAAAAGGCGGATTAACGGGAACAAAGTGACAGAAGTTTAATAACGTGTGTATCTCCTATATACATGGGAGATACTCGGGAAAACAGAATAAGTCCCAGAAACGGCTGAAGCTGTTGCCTTAAATGCCATTTTCAGCTCAAGACAAAAAACGATGTTGGGGAGACAGGTAGGAAAGCCTGTTATTGGAAGATCACCAGGAAAGCCCAGGAAACCGGGGAAGGCTGTTACGCAGATTTAAGTCCTTCTGCCTTGGTAAGAGTTTCCTGACACAGAGGGGGAGACACCCTTACAAATGGAGATTTCCTTTATAAATGTGCATATCCCTTACAAAAGAATTACTTCCGCTAGGTTTTCAGAGTTCCTCCTGTGTCTGTTGTTTTTAATCAACTCAAGGTAATCCCTCTGCCAAAGAGGCATATTTCGGGGTGTCCTGTCGTATTCTCCCCATTCGCTGGTTTCCATAACAGGGAGGGCAGAGGGAAGGTATCAGAATCACTGGGGCTTTTAAAAAATTGTGATGTTGTCCCTCTTTCTAGAGGGCATGTCAACATAAGGAGGAAAAAGAAAGGGCGCGCGCGCGCGCGCACACACACACACACACACACATGCGTCCCCACTTGTATTTTTTCTATTTTTGGAGAGAAAAAAGATCCCTAGTCTGACTCTCCTCTCCCTTAGCTGTGAAACACTGGACCAGATTAGTGATTCCTAAGCTCCTGGCTGTTTATAAGGATTCTTCACGTTAGACTGGTAAAGAATTCAGACTCCTGGGCCTCTCCTCAGACCCACTCATTTGGAACCCCTGGGGCAAGACCTAGGAATCAGTATTTTAATAAGTCCCGGGGGGGGGGGGTATCTTTATACTCAGCACCTGGGGGCATCACTGGGTGGGGAGGGGGCGGTCACTGGGCAATGTCCAGCCCTCTGTTGAGCCCCAGGGAGTAGGAGGCTCTGGGTTTGTGAGATGCTTGGATGCCCCTTTCGGCCAGCCCTTTAGAATTTCATGGGACATCCTGTATCCCCCGCCCTCACCACCCCATCCCAGGAAGGCCACTTACCAGTCAATTCCTGTAGCACAAAGTGAAGGGTGCTCCATCTGATGGGAAACAGACTCGACCGGGGAGGGTGGCCAGGGCTATCCGATTCACCGCGGCTGGGCAAACGTGATGTAAAATCGACATCCCCTCTGCTCACAGGGTGGGGAATAAGAGAGCCCACAGCCCTCTGCAAAAGGACCAGGCCTCACTCCACTGCCCAGGCCACTTCCGTTCATTGCAACAGATTCAGGTGCCCGGTACCACTGAGGGCTTTTTCCATACGTGTGCACCCCCCTCCCCCGCCCCGCCCTCAGCTACCCAGCCCCTCTCCTCTGAGCCAGTCCCTTGCAAATCCCCCAGGTATTAAAAGATAAGTCCGATTTCAGCTCAGGTCATGATCTCATGGTTCGTGAGTTTGAGTCCCGCGCCGGGTTCTGTGCTGACAGCTCAGAGCCTGGAGCCTGCTTCGGATCCTGTGTCTCCCTCTCTCTCTCTCTCTCTCTCTCTCTCTCTCTCTCTCTCTGCCCCTCCCCCGCTGGTGCTCTGTCTGTCTCAAAAATAATTAAGCATTAAGAAAATAATAAAAAAAATAAGAGATAAGTTCCTGCAACCCCGTCTGAAGCTGTCGTTTGGTGTGAGAACGTCTGTGAAGGAGAGGAGAGTCCTGTCCAACAGCAAACACCGAGGGCTCACGGAAAGCTCAGGTAACGAAGAGTTGGTCAAACAATGCAGATCATGATCTCTGCCTATCTGAAGCGCCAGTGGCTGGCCTGGTCCTCTTGGCCAGGCACTCACTGCTGGCCAGTGCTGTCCTCCTGTCCAACAGAAACGTTTCCACAGAACAACGACATTGGACGAAACCACTGTCCCTCCGCGATGGAACCGGACAAAGCCCAGTCTGAACTCAGCATCGGGATCAGTCTGAACTCAGCATGCACACTGTCCAGCCACAAAACACCAAACATGCCCCGCTCTCTTGTCCCCACGACACCAGCAGCCACTGTTACTTCCCCAGTTCCCGGCTTGGACCTGGACCTTGCTGTCCTGCCTTCTATGGGAGATTTACTAAGATGCCCAGTCATAAAATTGCCCTGCTCCCTCGCAGCATCCAATACAAGCCCCTTTCTTGAAGCCTGTCCCCTCATCCCCCAGCAAGGCTCCAGACCTTCAGGTCCTTTCTGACCCCCGTTCTCAGATACCCGCGGGTCCCTGCTGCACGTCCCCCCTCACTGCCAACATTCATCAACTCAACTGGCTCAGCCCCAGGGGCCTCCTGGCCCTTGACCGGCCGGCTCTGACAACAGAGGCCGAAATACAGACACAGCAAAGTCATCTTACAACACGGAGAAGGCGGGCGGCGTGGGACCGTGGCCTGTTTTGTAGCCAAACCACTTCCGAAACTGACCAATCGAAAGACCACTTTTTCTTCTATAACCTCAGCAGGTTGGTGGACCAGGCCACTGACCTAACTATTTTTTTTTTTTTTTGCTCATTTATCTTTGTGTGTGTGTGTGTGTGAACATTTAAGTTTCCCCCTCTTAGCATATTTCAATTAGACTGTGTTATCAACCATAGCTACCAGTTTTCTGATCATAATCTGAATATTCCAGGCGTCACCAGCTATGACCAGCTGGAAGGCCTAGAGAATCACTTCTACAGTAATAGTCCAGTGGAGGGTCTGGCCTCTCCTCAGATCCTTCCGGTCACTCCTTGGAGACCCCAGAGGGGCCCCAGCTGTGCTCATCGGTAAGTTGGTCCCTGCCCACCCCGCCCCCGCTGAACTGCTGCTTTCCCACAGGGAGCTTCTGGACACCTACATGCCAGGGACTCAGGCAGAAGATGACCCTCCTCCAACCATGTGCTCACGTGGTCCTGTGGGCTCAGCATGAGCGCTGCTCGAACGAGCACTGCCTCACGGAGTCCCTCCTGAGAACCCCATGGCTGGACTCAAGGCCTCCCTCTCTTTGGTTGACCTCTTATCTCAAGAGACCCAAGTTGGGAGCCGGGCACAAAGTCCCCTCCATTCCCCATTGGCATGAGCCATTCCTGCTTCTCCAGGTAAAATCCCGAAGTCCCCAAGTGAATTAGTCGTGCAAACAGACTCTTCTGGGGCTCTCCATCCCTTACTGGGTGGTCACTTAGGCTCAGCCGGGCCCACCAATCAGGCAACCGTGTTAGCAGATGCAGAAGGTAAGCCACAGATTTCTAGACAGACCCTCTGACTGCATTTTCTCAGTCTGCCACTTGCTAGCTTGAGCAGGCTCTGTACCTCAGTTTCAATTAGAGCCTCAGTTTCATGGTCTGAAAAATGGGAACAACAATAGTTGCTTCTCGTTAAGTTGTTCTGAGAGTCAAACATGATCATCTGGGTCTAGGGATTGCCACGGTGAACACGAAGGGCTCCATAAATGTAGCCTGATGGTCACTACTGATAATCAATCAACTCACGTGTTCAGAAAGCAGACATACACAGAGAGTGGGGAGGAACGAAAGCTGATTTGTTTTAAAGTAAGCCTGGCCAAAGAGGGTAGGTTACTAGGGTGCTGTCCACTGAAGAAGCTGTATGAAGCAGGGCTCATGGCTCGCTGACCCTCACGCTCCTGTGGCCAGCGTTCTGGCTGTGCCAGTGCCGAGAGGGGAGGCCAAGCAAAGGAGGCCATGGTGTGGCCTGTTTTGGTCATGGAGACTAAAGGGTTGGCAGATTTGGCAAAGGACGGTACCAGATGCCCAGGTAAATTTGAAGCATGGCTCTACCTGCCAGCTTTTTGTAGTTTATTGAAACAAGCCGAATACAGGACATTTAAGAAATCCTGACAGAGTCAATAGGGCAGATGCTGACGGCGTCATTAGACACAGGACACGACACGTCCTGGCCCTGCAGGACACCTGGCAGCCCCAGGTAAAGCCACGTCACGCTGCGATAGCTACAGAGGAGGAAGCACAACCTGGAATATACACACATATGCTCACCATTAGCTACTTTCTCATAACGAACCAGTTGATAACCCAAGCGCTCAATACAGAACATTTCTGAGTTGATCACGAGCTAGAGAGTGTGGACATTGACCACTGATTGTTCTCGGTAATCACCCCTCTGTCTACTTGATTAGATCTCTCGTTGATCCACCAGCATCAACCAAATGTGTATGGTGTTTGGGGCCGGAGAATCACAAGATCAGGTCTTAAGTCTTGAAGTAATGCCGATGGCTCAGAGCATTATTGTTCTGAATCATCCGTAGGCCAGGGGATTTGAGGACAGGGACCTTATCTTGTACTTCTTTTGTATTGGGTACAAATGCTTAATAGATATTTGTTGACCGATGGGGCGCCTGGGTGGCTCCGTCGGTTGAGCGTCTGGCTTCGGCTCAGGTCATGATCTCGCAGTTTGCGAGTTCGAGCCCCGCGTCGGGCTCTGTGCTGTCAGTTCAGAGCCTGGAGCCTGCTTCAGTTTCTGTGTCTCCCTCTCTCCCTGCCCCTCCCCCACACACACTCTGTCTCTCTCTGTCTCTCAAAAAAATGAATAAACGTTAAAAAAAAATTTTAAATAGATATTTGTTGACTGATCTCCAAAATTAACTCTTTTTAGACCATTAAGTATTGAAACTATGTTTTTTATTTCTCTGTCCCTTCTTTAGAACATAATTCCATGCCTTACTGTAAATGTTGCGGGATGCGTAACCAGCCAAGATAACCAAAATATGTATGCATTATTAGTCTAACTAATAATCAGTCAGCAAATTCATAGCTCTGCTGTTCAAACAGGGGCAAAAGAGATTAACTCCCCAATCAGCTTAGGTAGTTTTCCAAACACTAGTTGGCTGGTTGAAAGAACTTTTTGCTTAAGAACGTAAAGTTCCGTAGGATTGGGGGAAGTTCGGAGGTTAACAGTGAAGGCCTGACAACAGAGATGGAAAAAATTCTGGGCCAGCAGTGATTTTAATGTTTTTCCAGTCCTACCTAGAGTGCGACACTTCATTGGTAATAAAACACTAATGTGATTACAGAAAGCCAGCTCTTCCAGTGGAGAACTCATGTTTGCCACTTTCATTTACACGGAGCATGTTTGTTGTTTATTACCAATTCTCTCTCAAAGCCAAGCCTAGTGGGTGATCACAACACTGAGCACGAAGAGGGAGGGGGGAAGACTGCCAATAGGTCAGCAGTCGCTGGTTTCAGAAATATTTGTTGAACAACCTGTGAGTGCCAGGTGGTATGGGTGCCCGGGGCGGGGGGTGGGGGGTGGTGGTGCTGGGGAGGGAGCGGTAGGCGGATACAGTGTGTCCCTCTCATTTATCACAAAGCCATGGGCATTAGGTGGGAATCTTGGGTGCATACGGAAACCCAGCCGGGCAGGGCAGACCCCGTGCTCTCTTCCTCAGCGCCTGAGCCTGGGGTTATTTGGGGTTCTGGATCAACCCCCTGGCTGTGTTCCCACAGTGAGCTCACTGCTCTTCATGCAGATGGGAACTCGATGGGCAGCAGTCTTGACCTTGCAGAACTCGCTGCAGGTCAACTTGCAAGAGCTGACATCATACAGCAGGCGTTGGAAGGCCCCCCGAGCCCGGGTGGGCAACGCAAAAGGAACCAGGGATGGAGAATGGGGGGGGCCAGGTAGGAGAAGGACCTTTATGACACATTCCTGCACGATGGATGACGTTCCTGCATGATGGATGGCAACCTCCACCCTGCTTTGTCTGGCTGTCAAGAAGCTGGTGACACTCGGGATGTGGTGAAGAGGGGCCGAGAGTTCTGGAAAAGGCTGGCCTCCTCCTGGGGGCCTAGGGATGGTGGGCAGGGTGGGGGTAGTGGGAAAATACCTCTCTTGAGAAAGGAATCAATGGTTTCAAAACTGGATCGCCATGTCCTTCTAATCCATACTTCTGTCCATCTGATTCCACAATGGCACTGAAGGGAGGAAATGGTGACCAGAAGAGATTAGTGATGTTCCAAGGTCACCTAGCACACCCATGCCGGTACTGGGTTTATGACTGGTGATCCTGTTTGTGTGGAAACGCCCAGAGTGAGGGTAGAAAATCTAAGATAAGAATCCAAACCCTTGTCAAAGTTACTTTCAGCAGACTTGTGATTCATTAAAAAACAAAACAATGAAAAAAAGAGCCAAAGCATTCACTGAACACCAGCTGTTGGGCCCAGAGAAGGGACCCACGGAAGCTGAAGGAGCAGTCCTTGTCCTCAAGGGGTTTGCACTCTCGTGGGGGGGACGGGCCCCCCACACGCGTGAAAGTGAGCCAACCACACATGTCAAAACCAGTTAAATCCAGGTCAACGTGGAGTAGAACAGGCGTCCCCAGGTGACAGACAAAGAACCAGAGTCTCCTGTCCAGGTGTCTGTCTCCATTCCTGTGCGCTTCCCAACCCTGTTTCTGCGGGCACCAAAGAAGATGAACACACAGTCCCTTGCTTAAGATCCTTCACAGGCTCTGTCTGTGGTAAGAGTCAGAACTTTGCCTGGTCAATATCCTTCTACAATCTAGGCCCTGCTCCCCCTCCCAGCTCTATTCCCTCACCCAGTCCACCTGCTGCCCCTTATCTGGCCACATGGCATAAAGCAAACGCACCATCTCCAGACCGTGTGCCTTTCATGCTGTTCCTTTTACGAAGTTCCAGCCCTTTCTGCCTGCCGTCCGCCTACCAACACGCCTACTCACCCTCAGCAGCCCCGCTCCAGCATCATCCCGTCGGGGGTGAGTGAAAGTATCCAAAGCGTAAGTAGAAAATAGAGAGGACTTTTTATCTGCCCAGAAACAATCAGATACGTGCCCTTTGTAGACTTTTATTAAATAGCATATATACTCTAACCATTAAGCACAATCCTTTTATTTACTTATTGTTTTTATGGAAGTGTAATTAGCATACAGAGTTCTATTGGTTTCAGGTGTACAATATAACGAGTCGACAGTTCAATACATTACTCAGGGCTCATCACATTTAGTGTACTCTTAATTCCCCTTATCTATTTCACCCATCCCCACCCCCGCCCCCGGCCCCCCGCCAGCCACCTCCCCTCTGGTAACCCCAGGTTTATTCTCTGTATTTAAGAGTCCGGGTGTTTCAAAACAAAATTGGGGGGGGGGTCTCTTTTTTCCTTTGTTCATTTGTTTTGTTTCTTAAATTCCACATCTGAGTGAAATCCTCTGGTATTTCTCTTTCTCCGCCTTATTTCACTTAGCATCGTAGCCTCTAGGTCTCGTCATGTTGTTGCGAGTGGCAAGATCTCATTCTTTTTTCTGGCTGAGTGATAGCCCCTCACAAAGATATATACCAGTCCTTTACCCATTTGTCTACGGATGGACACTGGGACTCCTTCCGTGTCTTGGCTGTTGTAAATAACGCTGCAATAAACGTTCTCTTTTTGAATTAGTGTTTTCACTTTCTTTGGGTAACTACCAAGTGGTAGTAGGTTCTTGAATCATATGGTAGTTCTATTTTGAACTTTTTAAAGGAAACTCCATGCTGTTTGCCACAGTGGTTGTGCCGATTTGCAACCCACAAACCACGCACGAGGGTTCTCTTCTCTCTACATCCTCCAGCACCTGGGATTTCTTGTCTTTTTGATTTTAGCCGTTCTGACAGGTGTGAGGTGGTATCTCCTTGTGGTTCTGATTTGCATTTTCCTGATGATTAATGATGTTGAGCATCTTTTCATCTGTCTGTTGGCCAGCTGATGTCTTCTCTGGAGAAATGTGTGTTTGTGACTTCTGTCCGTTTTTAATCGGATTATGTGGGGGTTTCTTCTTTTTGCTTTCTCTGGTTTTTTTTGGGGGGGGGGTTCTGGTCTTGAGTTATAGGAGTCCTTTATATATTTTGGATATTAACCCCTTATCAGATATATCATTTGCAAGTATCTTCTCCCATTCGGTAGGTTGCCTCGTGGTTTTTTTTTTTTTTTTCAATGTTTATTTATTTATTTTTGGGACAGAGAGAGACAGAGCATGAACGGGGGAGGGGCAGAGAGAGAGGGAGACACAGAATCGGAAACAGGCTCTAGGCTCTGAGCCATCAGCCCAGAGCCCGACGTGGGGCTCGAACTCCCGGACCGCGAGATGGTGACCTGGCTGAAGTCGGACGCTTAACCGACTGCGCCACCCAGGCGCCCCTGCCTCGTGGTTTTGTTGATGGTTTCCTTTGCTGTGCAAAAGCCTTTTATTTTGATGTGGTCACAGAAGCTTATGTTTGCTTTTGTCTCCCTTGCCTTAGGAGACGTATCTAAAACAATGTTGCTAGAGCCGATCTGATGTCACAGAAATTACTACCGATGTTTTCTTCTAGTACTTTTATGGTTTCAGTTCTCACATTTAGGTCTTCGTCTATTTTGAGTTTATTTTTTTGTGTACGGTGTAAGAAAGCGGTCCGGTTTCATTCTTTTGCACGTAGCTGTCCAGTTTTCCCAAAACCATTCGTTGAAGAAACTGTCTTTTCCCCATTACACATTCTTGCTTCCTTTGTTGTGGATTAATTGACCATAACATTGTGAGCTTATTTCCAGACTCGCGATTCTGTTCCATTGATCTACGTGTCCATTTTTATGCCAGTACCATGCTGTTTTGATTACTACAGCTTTGTAGGAGATCTTGATGTCTGGGATGGCGATACCTCCGGTTTTGTTCTTTCTCGAGATTTCTCTGGTTATTCATACAAATTTTAGTATTATTTGTTCTAGTTCTGTGAAAAATACTATTGGTATTTTAATAGAGAGTGCATTAAATCTGTAGATTGCTTTGGGTAGCATGGACACTTTAATAATATTGGTTCTTCTACTCCGTGAGCATTTGGGTCACCTCTAATTTCTTTCATCAATCTTTTATAGTTTTCAGAGTACAGTCCTTTCACCTCCTTGGTGAAGTCTATTCCTAGGTATTTTATTCTATTGGGTGCAACTGTAAATGGGATTGTTTTCTTAATTTCTCTTTCTGCTGCTTCATTATTATTGTATAGAAATAGCGCAGCTTTCCGTATATTAATTTTGTATCCTGTGACTTTGCTGAATTCATGTGTCAGTTCTAACGGTTTTTTTATGGGGTCTTTAGGGTTTTCTGTATATGGTATCACGTCATCTGCAGATAGTGAAAGTGTTACTTCTTTCTTACCAATTTGGATGCCTTTTCTTCATTTCTGTTGTCTGATTGCCCTGGCTAAGGCTTCCTGTACTATCTTGAATAAAAGTGGTAAGAGTGGATGTTCTTGTCTTGTTCCTGATCTTAGAGGAAAACTCTTCAGTTTTTCACGCTGAAAATGATGTTAGCTGTGGGTTTTTCATAGAAGGCCTTTGTTATGTTGAGGTATGTTCCTTCTAAACCTATTTTGTTAACAGTTTATATCACGAATGGATGTTGTACTTTGTCAAATGTTTTTTTCTGCATCTATTGAAATGATCATAAGGGTTTGTATCCCTTCTCTTATGCATGTGATGTATCACATTGATTTATTTGCAAATATTGAACCACCCTTGCACCCCTGGAATAAATGCCATTTGATCACGGTGAAAGAGTTTTTTAATGTATTGTTGGATTTTGTTTGCTAATAGGTATAGTCCCTTTCAAGAAGACAAATTCTTTTAGATCCTGGGACTAGTCCCTCAAACCTTCAGGAGTCTTCAGGTCAAGTGTATGAAACACTGAATTATTATTTAAGGGAATTAGGCCATCACTTGTGCCACCCTGGTCACAAGTAAATAAATATAAATACAACATACATATAAAACATGAACACACCTACTAAACTTTTCTAGATCACCCAATGATCCAGAATACATTTGAATATTGAATTGAATGTTGAATTGAATACATTGAATATTGAATTTTTAGATTATTGCAATGAAAACAAAATAATTAGGAAATGGGGTGCCTGGGTGGCTCAGTTAAGCGTCTGATTCTAGATATTGGCTCAGGTCATGATCTTGCGGTTTGTGGGATCGAGCCCTGACAGCACAGAGCCTGCTTGGGATTCTCTCTCACTCTCTCTCTGCCCCTCCCCCACTCACACAAGGACACACTCTCTTTCCCTCCCCAAATAAATAAACTAAAAAAAAAAAAAAAAAAAAAAAAGAAGAAGTGTCTTTACCTAGCAAATCCATGAGAATATGCACACAGAGCCCTAGAAACATATGGGGTAATGGAGATATTTTGGTCAAGGACAATAGCAAAATACCTCTAGGGGAGGAAATCTCTCTTGGGTCTGTGAAACACCTTAATGGCTTGTTGGTTATAGGGTGTTGTCTCAGTTACGGGGTGAGGTTAAAGCAGACATTTCTTTGCCTACGTTCTGCTTTCTTTGTGGTGGCTGGGAAGACAGAGGGTCTGGCTCTGGGACCTGTGAACTGTGAAGGGGAACGTGTTCCCTACAGAGGGCAAGAATGAGCCCCAGCAATATGGCCACAGGCTGACACCAAGGAAAGGAGGCGAGGGTTCCCTGGGAGAGAAAATAACCGATGAACTCAAGGAATAGTGAATCCAACATTCAATCTCAGATATTCCTACTCCCAAATCATCAGTAACAGACCGTTGGACCCAATAACTTGTTATGTTTGGAGAATGAAGGGGAAGAAAGGAATAGAGAGGGAAGGGCAGGTCTGGGGATGAAAGGGGGAGGAGTTAGGAGTTAGGTAAGAGCCAAAATTTGGAGTGAGTGGGAGTGGGAAGGTGGTCGTGTGGCAGTACCAGAAATTTCTGAAAGGCACTGAGCGTCCCTCCTTTCCATGGGACATGTGGGTTGAGCTATATATTCAAGTTCACTGCATGGGGCAGTGATATCTCTTCTATTATCTGGGCTTCACTTGTATTATCTATTTGTATTTGTAATTACGTTTGTATTAAACGTTTTGTATGTGTTTTGCTGTCTCTCCAGTGGACCCTGATTCTTTGAAGGGTACTATGGGCAACTTAAATTGAGTTTGGAGGTCTATGTAGAGGAGTAATCAGAGAGAAGTGGGAAGAACTTGGTTGGAACCAGATCACTGCATAATATTTTTGCCATATACTTCAGAATACTTCAGTATGAGCCCTGTAAAGTTTACAAATGTGTGAAGTTAACTTTATCCCTTAGGAGTGGTCGGTAAGCAGTCGAGAACTTGACAAGGGCTTTAGCAAGTGCTTCGAATGTCATCGTATAAATGCGCACGGAGAGCCCATTATTTAGCATATAAGGTATTAGAAATAGCTTTTCATTGGTAAAGCAAGTAGCGCTCAGGAGGTGTGCTTAGCTAGAAAGTTTACACGAGCGCCTGCATGATGAGATGTGAGGACACAGGGTGCTCAGTTTCCCTCCCTTCCAGTAGAGCTCTCTGTAGAGACTTCTGATGGGTCCTCGGGCCTTAACTACCCTTCCTGGGGGGGGGCGGGGGGGGGGGGACATCTCACCTGACCCAGTAGAAGGCTGGGTGGTAGAACTCTTACAGTATCTGCCCCAGAGTGGCCCTTGCCTGCAGGATGCTTGCCGGAGCCTACGGCGACAGAGACCAAGGTTAACAGGACCAGGTAGAAGGACTGTTTTTATGCCTGCTGATAACCATCTCGTCTGCGTGTTGTGCTTACTGTGACATTCAAAGCGGCAGACATTAAAAAAAAATTAAAAAAATAAAAGTAATAAAAGGGGCACCTGGGTGGCTCAGTGGGTTAAGTGTCCGACTTTGGCTCGGGTCATGGTTTCACGGTTTGTGGGTTCGAGCCCTGCATTGGGCTCTCCGCTATCAGTGCGGAGCCCACTTTGGAACCTCTGTCTCCCTCTCTCTCTGCCCCTCTCCCACTTGCCTTCACTTCCTCTCTCTCTCAGAACTAGATAAACATTAAAAAAATCAATAGTCACAAAGTGGCGGAAAGCCACGCCTATATCTCCTGGTCAATGGGTAGCATTGACATACATGCGAAGGGTGTTTAGAATTTAAAACTCCGGCCATGAGGGAGTCGTTGAAGCTTTTGAAGCAGGGGAATGGTATGGAGAAGGTGTTGCGGCGCCGAGGGCCCAGAGGGAGGGAGATGAGTTAAAACCAGAGAGTAGCACCAAAAGGTGGGTGGACCCAGAGCTGGGGCTTTTGCAAGGTCAGAATCCATGGGCTCCCCCCAACTCCTCTGAGCCCTGGGGCTGGCCCAGGACTTCCCAAGTCAGAGGGGGTGTGAAGAGAAGCCAACTCGGTCCCCCGTGACAAAGCCACATTGTGATGAGTCAGGAGGAAATCTGTCCCAGACACATGGATTACATTTCCTCTCAGATATATGTGGGGATGGGGGTGGGGGTGGAATTCAGAGTCAGGCCAATGTGAATGGCAGCCTGGGCTTTGCCAAGAAGACAAGCTCACAGAAATGACGCTGGAGCACGCAGGAAGGCTCGGAGGCTCACTCTCCCAGGGCGGGCTCAGGGATTCTCATCTCTTGTGAGATAAAACCAGGGTCTGTTGCAACGGCCTCTGAAAGGGGCCAGTGTGAAGGATCACTTTCATAAAGAAATGGATGGAACAGGGAGTTGCCCCGCAGATCACTTGACCAGAGGGGATAGCGCTTTGGGCTCTATCAGGACCCCTTCTTGACTTTCGGTTCTTCCTCCTGCTTTCCCTCTCTGAGACTCATTTCCCAAGTTTGGCTCCTTCTCAGTTGGAGGCTACACTTTCTCTGATCAAAACTCATGAGCTGTGCAATGCACTAGCTATTGCCTCCCGGGGTAGGCGGTTAAAAGTTTGCAGAAAATAGAGTGGAACAAATAGGCTTGGGAACAGCCTAGTCACCCCACCTACCCACCCCCAGCCCGCCCTCTCTCTCCCAAGCCGGGTTTCCAGGATGGAGGGGGAAAACTTTGAGCAATTAGCACTCAAGCAAGCGCGGACATTCGGGGACCCAAGCTCAGGCCAGATCTCACCTGTGGTGTCTATTAACCACTGGTGCCAGTAATTTTCTCTCAAGGCCTTGAACTCTCCCTACTCGCAGCACTACCATGAGGAGTGGAAGTTATTCGTGAACAGTAACAGCCATTACGAATACAGTTAGCCATCACTAAGTGCTTACCATGTAGGAGGCACGTGCCAGGGACTTGATGTAGAGCAACCCACTCAGTCATCACAGCTCTCTGAGAGGGCGGTTACTGAGCTCCCGTTTTGCAGACGAGGACATTGAGATTTAGGTTCAATGACTTGCCCCAAAATCGCCGTAGTGGTTTGAATGGTGCCCCCAACCCCCCGCCCATGACTGAATCCCTGAGACCTGTCAATGTGATCTTATTAATTTTTTTTTTTTTTGAGAGAGAGAAAGTGAGGGAACATGCACAAATGCATGGGGGAAGGGTAGAGGGAGATGGAGAGAGAATCTTAAGCAGGCCTCATCCCCAGCACGGAGCCTGGCACAGGGCTGAAACTCACAACCGTGAGATCATGACCTGGAGCGAAATTCAAGAGTTGGATGCTTAACCAACTGAGCCACGCGAGGGACCTGAATGTGATCTTATTTTTGAAAAGATGTGCTCTGATTTTATTTTATTTTTTACATTTTATTTATTTTTGATAGAGAGAGACAGAGCACAAGTGGGGGAGGGGAAGAGAGAAAAGGAGACACAGAATCCGAAGCAGGCTCCAGGCTCCGAGCTGTCAGTACAGAGCCCGACGTGGGGCTCAAACTCACAAATCGTGAGATCATGACCTGAGCCGAATTCGGACGCTCAACCGACTGAGCCACCCAGAGGCCCCGATGTGACCTGATTTTAAAATTACGTTTTTGCAGACATAATTAAGGACTCTGAGATGAGAGCATCCTGGATCGTCAGGGTAGACCCCAAATTCAATGACAGTTGTTCGTATAACAGAAGAGAAGACACAGAACAGGAGAAGGTCAAGGTGGAGGCACAGACAGGAATAATGCGGCCCAGAGCCAAGGAACCCCTGGAACCACCAGATGCTGGAAGAGGCCAAGAAGGATCCTCCCCTCAAGCCTCAGAAGGAGCGCGGGCCCTACCGACACCTTGAATTTGAACTTCTGATCTCCACAACTGAGAGAATGCATTCTGTTGTTTTAAGCCACCCAGTTTGTAATTGTTTGTTATAGCGGCCCTAGGACTCTAATATGGTCCCATAGCTCTTAAATGATAGAGTAAGCTATAAAAGTTAAAGCTGTTGGGGCGCCTGGGTGGCTCAGCTGGTTAAGCATCCGACTTCAGCTCAGGTCACGATCTCACGGTCTGTGTCAGGTCACGATCTCACGGTCTGTGAGTTTTAGCCCTAGTTGGGTTCTGTGCTGACGGCTCAGAGCCTGGAGCCTGCTTCGGATTCTGTGTCTCCCTCTCGCTCTCTGCCCCTCTCCCACTCGCGCTCTCTCTCTCTCTCTCTCTCAAAAAAAAAAAAATATATATATATATATATCTTCTATATATTTATATTTATACACATATATATTACATATATATCAGGAAGAGGAGGTTCGGCGGACTCAGACGTACCTATTCGCCTGACTGGTGAGGTAGCAGGGTGATAACGTGGAGCTTCTTGTAAAACCCCCCGGGAAGCAGGGTTCCCGGAAAAAGCCCCGCTCTTCTGGAAGGTCTGGCCACAGTCTCTACGAAATGAGGCCCACGGGCTCCTCTCGAGGATCACAAAGCCCACCGATTAATTGCTTTCATTGAGGTCTTATCTACATGTGTGTGCAGCTCTGCCTCACGTGACTAGATCTCTTCTAGTAAGGTCGAGTGAGTAAGTGAAGTTTTGACAAATTGAATTGTGCCGGAAAAGTGGCAGACTGGCCGCATACACGAGGCTCACTTGGACATTTTGGGGAGGTGGATTATTATCCTTCTTTGCACCCACTCCCACTACCCACTCTCTCTGTTCCTGAAGTCTCCCTTGTGGGTGTACTAGATTTCCCGGACGAGAGGGAGGCCTCCTTGCTCCGTCACCAGGCACACTTAGCTCTTAGGTGCAACCGTGCACAGCGTCCATGCACTCGCCCACGCCTGTGACAGCACCAGGCACGGTCAACCCCCAGCAGGCAGAGCCTCTGACGGCTGCACTTGTTCCCCGGGGCGCCCTGTCACAGGGGTTACGACGGAGGAGGGGAGTCAAGGGCTGATGTCTGGAAGGGAATCTAGAACCCCTGCTTGCGGGGCTGAAGGGGGACGCTGCTGGGGAGGCCAGGCCAGGAGGGTGAGGAACAGCTTGCGGGGAGGCCCCCGCCCCCCCCCCCCCCCCCCCCCCCCCCCCCCCCCCCCCCCCCCCCCCCCCCCCCCCCCCCCCCCCCCGAGGACACGCGTTGGGCCAGATCTCAGGTCTGAGTTCAGGCGCGAGCTGCTTCCGGTGCCCGGCTTCTAGCACCCCCGGTGCTCCGCAAACGTCCTGGGCTTTTGCTGCCACGCCCACCCGGCTGGGGCAAAATCCGCAGGGGGCACTGGCAGAGCAAAGGGAAGGGACTCAGGCTCGGGAGGGAGTCGGGCAGTTCCAGAGCCCGAATAATGAGCCAACCGTGTGGCTTAGTTTTGTTTTGCTTCAAGTGATTGAAATAGTTTAAAAGGGGAGGGAGCTCAGAAGGGAATTACTCCCACAGCTGGCTTCGAATCCTCCCACCTGGATTCTTTCTTTTAGCTTCACGTGCGATGCTTGTGGTGTTGTTGTTTTTTAAATCTAAGTATAATAAATGAGGTATTATAGATAAAACTGTAAGTTTGTCAAATGCTAAAACCAAAAATTTTCAAACTGGCTACAGACATTGTCCATTTTCCGAGGGGCTTTTTAATGAAATATTGGCTATGGCCTTTAGGAACAATTTAAAATTTTTTTTTTCAACGTTTATTTATTTTTGGGACAGAGAGAGACAGAGCATGAATGGGGGAGGGGCAGAGAGGGGGAGACACAGAATCGGAAACAGACTCCAGGCTCCGAGCCATCGGCCCAGAGCCTGACGCGGGGCTCGAACTCAGGGACTGCGAGATGGTGACCTGGCTGAAGTCGGACGCTTAACCGACTACGCCACCCAGGCGCCCCGAGGGACAATTTAATATCAGGCTCTGGAATTGGCAGAATGTTCCCCCTCGCTCCTCACAGTGCCATCTGTCTAGTTTAAAGCCGAGCGTGTGAAACTCCAGCTCCCAGGTGGAAAACACAGTCCTACCTTCTCTGACAGACTGTCGGAACTGTCATCAGGATTTTTTAAGGACTGACTTGATGAATAAAATATAAGGGCTTAGAGCGAACCCCGAATGTGCAGGGTTGAAGGGAACAAATAGCCCTTTGTTATTGCCAAAGATCCTTCCCGATAACGCAACCTGAGAAATCTCTGCTTCAGCCACATCTGCTGCTAGGGAATGCTGAAAAAATCGTGACTATAAAATGCAATGAAGCTTGGAGGTGAACCATATGAAATCCTGCGGATTGAGGGAGAAATCATTCGCTCTTACCATGGAGTCTGGTGAAGGAGGGGCACAGTGGGGGTGAGGAGACCATGAAAAACCAACAGCGCAGATTGAAAATGTGGATTTGCCCTTGGGAAGCTTCATTCCCCGGGAAAGAAGCAAACGCGAGCAATGAAGTTTTGCCTGGAGAGCAATACTGTTCCCATTTGCATGTTAAATGGATTGAGGCCTCTCCTAGGCTCCCCTTAGGGAGGGCCGTCAGAGGCAGCTCTACCCTCTGATGGCTCCATGCCCCCACCTTACTCTGGTTCAGAGCCCACAGCCCCAGAGAGACCCTGGTCCACCAGAGGTGCTCAATAAATATTTGTATAGAATTGCCTTTAAAAGCTAGTTTCTGGGGCGCCTGGGTGGCGCAGTCGGTTAAGCGTCCGACTTCAGCCAGGTCATGATCTCGCGGTCCGTGAGTTCGAGCCCCGCGTCAGGCTCTGGGCTGATGGCTCAGAGCCTGGAGCCTGTTTCCGATTCTGTGTCTCCCTCTTTCTCTGCCCCTCCCCCGTTCATGCTCTGTCTCTCTCTGTCCCAAAAATAAATAAAAAACGTTGAAAAAAAAAATTTTTTTTAAAAGCTAGTTTCTGGGGGCGCCTGGGTGGCTCAGTCGGTTCAGCATCTGACTTCAGCCCAGGTCATGATCTCACCGTTCGTGGATTTGAGACCTGCATCGGACTCCGTGCTGACAGCTCAGAGCCTGGAGCCGACTTTGGATTCTGTTTCCCCTTCTTTCTGCCCTACCCCACTTGTGCGCGCGCTCTCTCTCAAAAATAAATAAACGTTAAAAAAAAAAAGGTTGGTTTCTTGAGTGATCCCCCCCTCCAAAGGCTGTGCTCAGATGTCTTCTTATGTATATCTTGAATTCTGTATAATCGGTCCAGCGAGACCTTAGGAAGAGGTAGTTTTCATCCCAAAGCCTTCCTCTCATTTATTTTAGTTTTATGGCCTGCCCACGCCCCACCTTTAGAAAAACGGGCTTGAATAATCCCCAGAGCTGCAGAAACAGTGCTTGGGAGTTTGGGACTTGTGAGCTTGGCAGGGTCAGCCTTGGTTTTAGCTGTGAGGACTTAACAAAAACCTGGCTTGCCCTCCCCAGGCGGTCCAGGTACAACACGGACTCTTTACCCCTCAGAGGGCCCACAGTGGGGGCCGTGCTCTGCTTTATGCAACTCGCCTACAGGATGTGTGAGGCTTTTGGGGCACCCTTCATCTTTATACACCCGTGTGCACCTCTGTCCTGGCCCCATCCGCCCACTGCCCAGACCTCTGTGTCCACACATTCAGATTCTGATCGCTTCTGATGAACACGGTTCTTTCCCATTTGTCTACTCAACATGTGGTCCTTGAGGGACCACTATTGTGCCAGGCATTTCTCTAGGTGCTTGTGGATGCAACAGGGACAAACTAGATAAAACCCTGCCTTTGTGGAGCTTACATTCTAGTGCGGAGGGGCAGGTGATGACAAACACGATCAGTAAGGAAATATTGTGTTAGAAAGTAATGTGCTTTGGATAAAAACAGAGCAGAATATGGAGAGTCTGGCATGTGTGGGGAGGGATGGGGATCAGGAAGGGGTGGTTGGGACCAGCCTCCAATAGAAGGGAGAGCCCATGGCACTCACAGGAGGACAGCTGTGGGCTCCAAGGGAAAGGCAGGCATTGGCTGTGCAGGAACTGGTCAGACTCAGTTATCTGCACCAGGAGGGAGAAGGAGGAACCAGCAGTCTAGGGGCCAGGGCTTCTGGGGGGGAAGTTCAACCATTGGATTTTCAGATATTGTTTGCGCAAACTCTGAAGCAAACCCTACAGATGGGTAGAAGGGTTAACTGAAGATAATGAACCGGACGTAGATGACAGAAAGGAGCTCTGCCCAGATGCCAAGGGGAAGGAAGGGGGAGGGTGGAGAGGAGATGTCTGTGTGCCAGGACCTTCAGAGTGTTCGGTGCCTTCCGGCTGCGTGGGACCCAGGCTGGAGCCGCCCAGGGATGCACTCTGTGGCTGGGCTTGCAGAAGGCCCTGGTCAGACAGCCGAGAGGGAACTGTGCTCTAGAGAGGCCCAAGTGCCCTCCCCTGGGGAGGATCTCCGTCTTCCCGTCAAGGGGAACACAAGGGAATCCCACATTTATCTCTGGAATGCAAGGGAGTTTTGTCCATCTGTTTGGTTTATTGGTTATGTCTCAAGTGTCTTAGAAGGGGCCTGGGTCATGGTCGAAGTTGGCTAGATACTTGTCGAGTGAGTAAATGGATTCATCAAGTACTCATGGGATGCACTCTGGAATTCTCCACTTGCTGGGCATGGCAGGCTCACAAGGAGATGTGAGTATCCCTCCTCGTGGACTCCTCTGAAGCCTTGCGAGAAGCAGCGTCTTCCTCCAGCAGGTCAAGGTGTCTCCGGAGCCTTCGAAACAAAGACACAGAGCAAAGAGTGTTCAAGTCCCCTGTTACCCATTCCTCAATTTGATTCCTCTCTTCTCTCCTCCTCAGAGGCAACCACTATCATGAATTTGGCGTATATCGCTTTATCCCGTGTCTTAAATATTTTTAATATATGATTTGTGGGAATTACAACATATACACAACATATTATAAAGATTGTTTTAAGTTTGCTTAAGTAATAGTTTATGCAATAAGTTTATGCACGCGCAATTCCAAGTATGTATGGCTGGAGGTTTCCTGCACTGCGAGCAATTCTCCAGAACCACCTCAATTCGGACACTGTCTACCTGGAGACAGCATTGGATCCCACAGGTTAAGGGCTCAGTCCCACAAGTCCCCTCGCCCCCCCTCCCCGCCCCCCAGACACAAATCCCAAGTCCAAGTTGTCATCACCTGTGCTTCTGCTCTGCCAGCTACTGATTGGAGTTTCCAACTAATCCCTCCGTGTGTTCAAGTAATTTGCTAGAGTGCTTCACAGAACTCAGAGAAACACCTTATTTACCAGAGCACTGGTTTATAATAAACAGGTATAACTCAGGAACAGCCTGGGCAAGGTCTGGGGAAAGAAGGTGGAGCTTCCATGCCCTCTCTGAGCATGCCACCCTCCCCGAATCTTCACGAGTTCACCAACAGGGAAGCTCTCCAAACCAATCACTTTGGGTTTTCATGGAGGCTTCATTACATGGCATAGTTGATTGAATCATTGAGCCTCTAGGCAGATCACCCCCTAATTGAGGCTCTGCTTTGGGGAATGCTGAGAAGAAATGAAACATGAGGGGGGCTGGTTCCAGCATTGAAGATGGTTTTCCCTTAAATTAAACTCCAAGTCCTGGGGGCACGGGGGTGGTTCAGCTGGTTGTCAACTCTTGGTTCAGTTGGTTAAGTGTCCAGCTCTAGGTTTTGGCTCAGGTCATGATCTCAAGGTTCGTAAGTTTGAGCCCCACATCGGGCTCTGCGCTGACAGCGCAGAGCCTGCTTAGGATTTTCTCTCTTTCCCTTTCTCTCTGCCTCTCCTGTGTTCTCTCTCTCTCTTTCTGTCTCTCAAAAATAAATAAAGAAATAATGGGGAAAAAAATCCAAGTCCCGGGCTTTCCCTGGAGTTACCTCAACTCACTTGGGTCCTTGGGGGAAACAGATGGATAGGATTGACGTATATTTGGGCTTTATTTGGACTCTGACCAAAATATATCCCAGCTTAGAGCTGGCTCTCAAGGAAAGGGGTGTTGCCTTTCTCTGTCACCCTCCTGGCCATAGTAACAAGCAGGCTGATAGGAGGAGTGGCCCCCAGGGATGAAGCATTCGGCGGTGCCTTGTCCTCCTCAAAGAGGGCTGGGTGCCCAGGTACCACCCAAGGGAGCAGGGATCTATGTGCAGGCCTCAGCTTCCAAAAGCCCTATCCTCCGGCTTGTTCGTCCCAGTACATTCCAGAACCATGACATGTCTCTCAGAAAGGAAGAATTATTTTTGCCCATGGCATAAATAAATCCAGGAACTCGTTCCAGTAATCACAAGTGCGTGCCAGCTCTCGAGTGCACTCTCGACAAAAGCAGAAAGAAATCAGTACAGCCTGCCCAGAAAGGCCACTGGCCGTAGGGAAGCCAACAGGATCGTCAGGGATTGCCAGACTGGGATTCTAGAGAAAGGAAGCAGGAAGGAGGGGCTAGATTTTTATTTGAAATTTTCAAGTTTTCAAACAAATGGAAAGACAGAGCAATTTAAAAAACAAATTTTAAGTAATGTTGCCCAGTTTATTTCAGATCTTAAGAAATAAAAACATTATGTTCCACTAGAAACCTGACCATACTCTACAATTCCCTCCCCAGAGGTCATTGCTACCCTCAATCTGTGTTTACCTTTCCCATGCTTGCTTTAACAGTTTCATGATACACACACACACACACACACACACACACACACACAACTGGATGTGATTTTCTTTTGTTTTTAAACTTCCTTTAAATGATTTTCTACTCTACATACGATTCTGCCACTTGCTTGTTTAGAAAAATTGTAGCAAAAAGAAAGAAAATACACATGAAAATTCACCCTCCCAACAGTTTCCGATGTAGGCTGTAGTATTCGTCAACCACACGACCCCATCCTGTATGATGAATCTACACCCGCCCACAACTCCCCACCTTCCCCTTTCCCAGTCCCTGGCACTTACCATTCTGCTTTCTACAAATTGAACTACATTAGATACCTTATATAAGTGGAGTCATAGAGTATTTGTCTTTTTGTGACTGCCTTATTTCACTTGCATAACGTCCTCAAGGTTCATCCATGTTGTAGCATATGTGAAATTTTTTCCTTTTATGGCTGAATAATATTTCATAGCACATATATGCTGCACTTTGCTTGCCCACTAATCCATTCATGGGCCTTTAAGTTGCTATTATGAACGATGCTGCCATGAACATAGGTATGCGAATATCTTTCTGAGGTCTCGGTTGAATTTTTTTGTGTGTTCCTTCGGAAATACACCCAGAGGTGGGATTGTTGGATCATACGATAATTCTACCTTTTTTTTTAAGTTTTTGAGAAAGCGCCACGCTATTTCCCCTAGAGGCTGCACCATTTTACGTTACCGCCAACAGTGCCTAAAGGTTCCAGTTTCTCCTCTTCCTAGCTAACAGTTGTTATTTTCTCTGTTTTTGGCAGTGACCACACTAATGGGTGTGAGGTGATACCTCATTGGGGTTGTGGTTTGCATTTCCCTGATGATTAATGATGCTGAGCATCTTTTCGTGTGCTTGTTGGACATTTGTGTACCTTTGCAGAACTGTCTCTTCAAATTGTTTGCCCATTTTTTCATTGGGTTATTTGCTTTTGTTGTTGTTGTTGTTGTTATTGAGTTATAGGAGTTCTTTTTATATTCTGGATATCAACTCTTTACCAGATAAATGGTTTGCACATCTTTTCTCTATAGGATTGCGTTCTCACTCTGTTGATTTTGTTGTTGTTCACAGAAAATTTTAAGCTCGATGTGGTTCCGTTTGCCTAGTTTTGCTTTTGTTGCCTGTGTTTTTGGTGTCGTTTCCAAGAAATCTTTATTGAATCCAACGTCATGAAACCTTCCTCCCTGTTTTCTTCTAGGAGTTTTATAGTTTCAGGTCTTATGTTTAGGTCCTCAATTAATTTTGAATCAATTTTTGTATGTGGTACATATGCCTTGCTTTTCGAACTTTCTTTGTCTTGGAGATTTATCCATGTCAGTACAAGGGGTTCTAGCTCACCTACTGCCACTGTGGATGGAAACTCCTTGTAATGTTCTCCACAAGTTATTCACCCATCATTCAACGTGTCACACACAGTGTTGTGATGTTCTAAGTCTCCATGCTCATGTGTAACAAGCAGAATCACTGGCCCTGGGGTTGTGCTTGTACTCCTGTCCCATATTAATAGATACTCCCCCCAAGTGTCATCCGAAGGCATTGTATGAACTAACACTACTGCTTCTCTTCCCCGCAGGCCCCTACACCCTCTGTCACTGATGATGTAAGCTAGTGCCTCATGATGTTAATTTCCATTTTCCTGACGACCAAGTACAAATTGACGTATGTAGTTTACTAACCTGTTTCGTATTTTTCCACCCCCCTGAGCAGTTAGAACAGGTGATTATTACAATGTTAAAACCCAAGAAGTAGCAGTAAGTTACTCCCCGGAACACGCTTTTGCCTCTTACCCCCATGGTGTCAACTCAACGATACTAACCTATTACGGTAGTTTGGGGCAAACTGGGGATAAAACCAGTTAGCAAAATTTATGCCCATCTTCAAGAGATAAACAAAAGAAGAAATAAATCCCTGGTTTGAATAATGGGTCTCAAACATGGCAAGAACTTCCCTATACTTAGATATGTGGGCCACACTGCCTTCACTTTGTTCCCGGAGCTCCCTGAGTAAAGGCACGCTAGAAATGGGAGGCGAGTGACATTTCTCAAATTCAGACTGCAGTTCATCTATTTGGGGTTGCAGAAAAAGCACCAGGTAGGCTCCAATGTTAGAACTACCCCCTGAGAAAAGGCTCTGCCTGAGGACAGGATTTAGCTGATAAAATGGTAAGAAAAGACGCTGATCCAGTATGTTGGGATGTCGTCACTCCTGTGCTCATGACAAAGAGAAAGCTGAACAAAATGAAAATCGGCCACTCTTCCTAGATCCATGACAGTACTGACATCACAGGGCAATCGGCTGCCTCCCAAATTGGAGAGACGAGCTGGCAGAGAGAATCACAGCTTATTGGCAGAGAGGATCACGACTTACTGGAGAAGCAGCTTAGGAACAGAAATCTTGGTGGGAACCAGTACTGGTGTAGGAAGAGCCAAACTTTAATGGACGGGTCGCTAGAAGCTCCAGTCTGAGACTTGGCCAAGCCTGAAAGCTAAAAACTCCTGAGGGGACGCAAGGTTTGGAAGCTCCCCCCCCCCATTAGTTTTTGAGTTTTACTTCCATGAGCCCTATCAGGTTCTCACAATGAAGATTGGAGAAAAATACCTTCAGACTGGTGGTGGGGGAGGGGAGAAGGAACTATTCGGAAACGTGCCAGAGCATTCTGTTCTTCTTAACAGGGCCTGCCTTCAAGAGAAACAGCTAGCCTACTGGGGTTTCATCAGAGCCTAACCAATTTGGAGGAAAGAAAACACCCAACTCCAGCTCCCTCTGGCCGCCTTATTCCATGCAAGTATGTGCTGGGGGGTACTGAGAAGCACTTGTAGAGATCACGGTCCATGGCTCAGGCTCATTAAAAGACTGAGACCTCATCATAAAACTATAGACCTCTCCCTCCCTATACCACACCCCCACATCAGTAGTGCTCCTGTATAATATCAGGGGAAAACAGCTGTAGGACTGTCACGTGACAGATCTTATTTGAGAAGACTTTAGGGAAACCCAAGCATAAACATACAGTGGAAGCAAAAGCAAAGACACCAGAGGCAATTTTAGCCTATGACACCTAAGTGATAATAAACAGTAAACACAGCCTCGCTCCTAGCCACGCAAACATAAAACCTCACACTAAAGGTGTAGTACGTCGGGTTCCTTTTACTTAGTACATCGGGTTTGTTTTTCACCAAAAACTTAGAAGTCTTACTGAGAGACTGAAAGCACAGTTTGAAAAGACAGAGCAAGCATTAGAACCACAATCAGATATGGCAGAGACGTTGGAATTATCAGACCGGAAGTTTAAAGCAACTGTGGTTAATATGCTAAGGCCTCTAATAGAAAAAGTAGACAACATGCAAGAACAGATAGGTTATGTAAGCAGAGAGATGGAAATGCTAAGAATAATAAAAATAAATTCTAAAACCACTCTAACAGAAATGAATGAGGAGTGCCTTTGAGGGGCTCATCAGGAGACTGGCATGTATTGGGAATAGCAGAGGAGAAAAAAGAGATAAAGAACAGAAGAAATATTAGAAGTAAGAATGACTGAGAATTTTCCAAAATTAATGACAGACATCAAACCACACATCCAGGAGGCTCAGAGAACACTAAGAATGCTAAATACTGAAAAATCTATACCTATGCATATCATATTCAAACGGCAGACTATCAAAGACGGGAGACAATCTTGAAAGTGGCCAGAGAAGAAAACACCTTACCTATAGAAGAACAAGAATAAGAATCACATAGGGCTTCTCTTCAAAAACTGGGCAATAAGGAAAGAGTGGAATAAATTATTTAGTGTTGAAAGAGAAAAACCACCAACCTAGAGTTTTGTATCCAGTGAAATCCTTTAATAGTGAAGGAGAAATAAAGAGTTTCTCAAACAAGCAAAAATTAAGGGAATTTGTCACCATTAGATCTGCCTTGCAAGAAGTATTAAAAGTTCTTTAGAGAGAAGGAAAATGATGTAAGCCAGAAACCTGGATCTACATAAAGAAAAGAAGAGCATGAAAGAAAGTATAAATAAAACATTTTATTTTCTTATTCTTACTTGATTTAACAGAAACAGTTTGCTCAAAACAATGACAATGCCCTCTGTGATTATAGTTTACAGATAACTGAGGTCAATGACATCAATGTTATAAGAAACAGGAGAGAAACTTGGAACACTCTGTTATAAGTTACTTGTAATACTCACGAAACAGTATAGTGTTATTGGAAGTGGATTAGTTATAAATGTATACTGCAAACTCTAGGGCAACCACTAAAAAAGTTTTATAGATTATAATTGCTGTGTTCATCAGGATTCTCCAAGAAATAGGGTGATAGGGTGTGTGTGTGTGTGTGTGTGTGTGTGTGTGTGTAAGAAATTGGCTCATGCAACACCTGAGAAGTCCCAAGGTCTGCAATCTAGAGACCCAGGAGAGCCAATGGTGTAAGTTTCAGTCCAGGTCTCCTCCAAAGGCAGGAGAAGACCAATGTCCCAGGTCAACATCATCAGTCCAACAGAGAGAATTCTCTCTGGTTTGTCATTTCTCTCTGTAATTGTCATTTACAGACTACTTGAGCCAAAACCAGCAGAATACACACTCTTTGCAAGCTCACACAGGACATTCACCAAGATAGGCCACATTTTGGTCATAAAGTATACCTTAACAAATTTAAAAGAATAGAAATCATATGAGATTTGCTTTCAGATATTAATAGAATTAAACTAGAAAATCCTGACAGAAAGATCACGGGAAAATCCCCAAAGACTTGGAGATTAAGCAACAGGCTTCCAAATAACACAGGAGTCACAAAAAGAGTCTCAGGAGAAATTTTGTATCTTAAACTAAATGAAAAAGAAAATATAACCCACAAAGTTTGTGGAATGCAGTGAAAGCAGTGCTTACAGGGAAATCTATAGCATTGAGTGCATGCATTAGAAAAGAAAAAAAGACCCAAATCAATTTTCCAAGCTTCCACCCTGGGAAACTAGAAAAAGAAGAGCAAATCCCAGGTAAGCAGAAGAAAAGAAATAATACAAATTAGAGCAAAGATCAATGAAATTTAAACCAGGGAATTAATAGAGAAAAGCAATGAAACAAAAGCTGGTTCTCTGAGAAGATCAATATAATTGATAAACATCTAGCCAGGTTAACGAAGAAAAAAAAGAGCGAAGACACAAATCGCTAATCTCAGAAATGAAAGCGGGGTCAATGCTACTGATCCTATGGGCATTAAAAGGATCACAAGGGAATTCTGTGAACAAGTCTATGCCCACAAATTTGATAACCTAGATTAAATGGATTCATTCCTTGAAAGTTGCAACTTACTGAAACGCATACAAAACTCACAGAAGGAAAAATATACATCCTGAACAGACCCATATTTATTAAAGAAATTGAACTAATAATTAATAACCTTCAAAAATAGAAAACACCAGTCCAGTTGGGTTCACTGATGAATTTTACCAAATGTTACAGGAAGAAACGATACCAGTTCTTTATAATCTCTTCCAGAAAATAGAAGCAATAGGAATACTTCTTAACTTATTTTATGAGGTCAACATTACCTAATACCAAAACCAGAGAAAAACATTACAAGAAACGAAAACTACAGATCAACATCTCTTATGAACACAGATGCAAAAATCCTCAACAAATTACTAGCAAATTGTATCTAACAATGAATAAATAGAATTACACACCCTGACAAAATGGGATTTATTCCAGGTATGCAAGGTTAGTTCAACACTGAAAACCAGTATTAGTGTAACCTATCTTAGTTTGTTCAGGCTGCTATAACACAATACCACAGAATGGGTGGCTTAAACTATAGAAATGTATTTTCTCACAGTTTTGGGGGCTGAAAGTCCAAGATCAAGGTGTTGGCAAATTTGGTTTCTCCTGAAGCCCCTCTCCAGATGTCTGCATTCTCTCTACATCTTCACGTGGCCTTTCCTCTGTGTGCACATCTGTGGTATCTCTGTCCCTGTGACCTAACCTCTTCTTGTAGGATTACCAGTCAGATTGGATCAAGGTGCATTTTAACTTAATTACCTCTTTAGAACGCCCCATCCTTAAATATAGTTACATTCTAACATACTGGGGGTTAGGGCTTCAACGTGTGCATTTTAGAAAGGACACAAAAAAGAGAGAGTCAATGTTCTCAAGATGTTAGTTCTTCTCCATTTTGTCTATATATTCAATGCAGTCACTCAAAATCTCAGCAAGTTACTTTGTGGATATAGAAAAACTGACTCTAAAGTTTGTGTGGAAAGGTAAAAAAATCCAGAATAGCTAACGTAGTATTGAAGGAGAAGAACAAAGTCAGAGGACTGACACTACCCAGCTTCAAGACTTACTATAAACTATAATAATCAAGAAAGTGTGATATTGGTGAAGGAATAGAGAAATAGATCAATGGAACAGAAAAGAGAGCCCAGAAATAGATCCACACAAATGTAGTCAATCCATCTTTGGCAAAAGATCAAAGGCAATTGAGTGGAGAAAGGATACTAGTCCTTCACATAATAGTGCTAGAACAATTGGGCATCCAAATGCAAGAATATGAATCTAAATACAGATCTTACATCTTTCACAAAAAGAAACTCAAACTGGATTATAAATCTAGATGTAAAATGCAATAAAACTCCTAGAAGATAACATAGGAGAAAATCTAGATGACTTTGGATTTGGCGATGACTTTTAAAATTTAAAACCAGAAGTACAACCCACGAGAAAAAATTGGTAGCTGAAGTTTGTTAAAATTAAAAACTTCTTCTCTGTAAGAAACACTATGAAGAGAATGAAAAGCTAAGCCACAGACTGGGGAAAAAAAATCTTTGCAAAACACACATCTGATAAAGATCTGGCATTCAAAATATGCAAAAAAAACCAAACAAACAAACCCAAAGAACTCCTAAAAGTCAACATAAGTAAACAGGCAACCTGATTTAAACATGGACAAAATACCTGAACAGACATCTCACTGAAGATACACAGATGGAAATCAGCATATGAAAAGATGCAACCCATCATATGTCATCGGGGAAAAGAAAATTAAAACAATGATGAGATACCACCACACATCTATCAGAGTGGCCAAAATCCAAAACAACAACATCTAATGGTAACAAGGATGTGGAGAACAGGAAGTCTTATTCATTGCTGGTAGGAATGAAAAATGATACAGCCATTTCAGAAGACACTTTGGTAGTTTCTCACAAAACTACATATACTTTTACTATATGACCCAAGCAGTCCTCCTCCTTGGTATCTACCCAAAGGAGCTGAAGACTTATGTCCACACAAAAGCCTGCACACAGATATATAGAGCACTTTTATTCATAATTGCCAAAATTGGGAAGCAACCAAGATGTCTTTTGGTAGATGAATGGAGAAGTAAACTTTGGCACACAGACAAGGGAATATTATTCGGTCCTGAAAAGAAATGGGGTATCAGTGAGCTTATCAGCCATGAAAAGACATGGAGGAAACTGAAATTCATCTTACTAAGTGAAAGAAGCCAACCTGAAAAAGCTTTACTCATATTGTATGATTCCAGCTATATCGCATTCTGGAAAAGGCAAAACTATGGAGACAGTAAGAAGGTCAATAGTTGCCAGGGGCTGGTGGAGAGGGATGGATTGGTAGAGCACAGAGGGTCTTTAGGGCAGCAAAGAACTTTGTATGATACTATAATGGTGGATACATGTCATTATACTCTTTTTTCCCTCTACTCACAACGCTTCTGACCCCAAAGTATGGGGGTTTTCCCACACTAACCAATTCCAATCTCTGGACACCAACTAGATGTCTTACAATTCCATTGTGACACTCCTAGGAGGTGGTACAGACTCCACGAAACCCAGAGAATGCAAAACGCAGAGTGATTGTTAAAAATGTATCAATGTTGGTTCATCAATTATAACAAATGCATCACACAAATGCACCACATTCACAATAAAGGAAACTTGGCAGGGAGGGGGCAAGGCTGAGGAAGTATATGGGAACTCTGTTTTCTGATGAATTTTTCTGTGAACTTAACCTACCCTAAAAATTAAAGTGTGCTAATTTAAAAAATAGTAAGGAAAGCAGGTGGCTTGAAGTCAAGCAAATTGAACAGATGACTAAATCAGAATGGTGAGGCAGATAGGATGGTGAAATGGCACACAGGGAGGGCCCGAGGAATGGGCATGTTGATTGGCCAAGGAGTCAGTAACTCATTTTGACAATATGGGCTGTTCCTAAAGGTATTTCTCTATCTACACTCTGCCTGATCAGAGAAGAACCTTTCAATGGCAAACCACTGGACCACAAAACCATAAACTATGCAGAGAAGGAAGCTGAAGAACCCATAAAAAGTTTTCAGTTTATTGAGAGCATGTGCACATGAATGATGGATGGGCAGAGAGAGAATCTCGAATCTTTTAATCAGGTAAACCTTAGCCTTGTGGTATAATTTGACCTACTACGTCTTTAGCAAAACTTTTCGTTCATAGACAATTCAAATGCAAATTCCAAGCTCCTTGGGGAGCCTAGCCTGGGGTCCAGGTGAGTGAGATTTTCCTGTATTACTCTATTCCAAATTGTCTGTTTCTTTTTTCTTTTTTAAAAAAAAAATTTAATGTTTATTCATTTTTGAGTGACAGAGCATGAGCAGGGGAGGGGCAGTGAGAGAGAGAGAGAGAGAGAGGGAGACACAGAGTCTAAAGCAGGCTCCAGGCTCTGAGCTGTCAGCACAGAGCCTGACGCGGGGCTCAAGCCCACAAACTGCGAGATCATGACCCGAGCTGAAGTCGGACACTCAACCGACTGAGCCACTCAGGCGCCCCCCAAATTGTCTGTTTCTGTAGTGATGAAGTGGTTTCATGTTTCTGGGTATTGTGGAGGATACTAGAAGGACAAATACAAGCTCCACCAGTCATGGGTATCAATGTGGAATTTTTTTAGAGACAAGCTGGCATTGCTTCCCAACGATCTTGAAACCCCACCTCCTACCTCACTGTGCAATACTAAGAGGGAATAGCATTGACCAGTCTCTGCCACACTCGAATGAAAACAAGTCAACTGTTCAGCCAATACACTGGGTCTTAATGGTCCACTTCTGTGTTTGCTGCCAAAACCTTGTATCCTTGGGCTTAACGCCCCTTTAAGGATCTCATAATGAACTCAAATAAAGACCGCCTGTGAGCCCACAACACCTGAACTTTGGAACCATATCTACCTGCCAATGGGACAGCTCCTTTTGGATGTCCACAGGGGCTTACGCCAATGTGTCCAGCACCGAAGCTGGCTCTTCCTCCTGTGATCTGCGATCCCCTCTGACTGAGAATGGCACCTCTGTCCCCAGGTGCATAAGCTAGGTGTCTCTTTCTTCACTCTTCTTCCCCCTTCCACACCCACGTATGCTGTAGACCCGCCACTCCTCTTTCCTCTTCTGTAACTTCCTCAGTACAGACGACCCTTACTTGTCATTTGGAGGACAGTTTCCCTTGTTGCTTGTTTGCAAAGAGCCCTATTCTTTCCCATTCGAAAACATCTCTGTAATTACACATCCATGGATGGTTTTCTGATTCCCTCTTTTCGACCTTAAGCTCCACGAAAGCGAGACTTGCTTTCTGCTCCCCATTTTATTTCCAGTATCTCCACAGAGCCTGGCATATACGAGACCCTTCACAAACATCTGCAGATTTAACAGATTGTTGGATCAGCTCCCTAATGGTCTCCTGCTTTTGCCATTCCCCAATCCTTCTCCCTGCTACCGTAAGAACACGTATCTGATCATGATGTCACTTTTCCTGCTGAAAACTTTGCAATAGCTTCTCGTCGGCCTCATAAAATCCAGTGCGTGACAAGGCTTCTGACAGGCCTTGGTCTCTTCTTACATTACTCGCCACCATGGCCACTAAGAGCTGGGAGCAATTCTCACCTTCATTTAGATCCTTCCCCCAGCTCTTTTCAAGCCTCCACATTTGTTGTTGGCTCTGCCTGGATACTTTCTCTTCAATCCCCTTTTGTTTGACCTGCTCATCATTATTCCTTATTTCAGCTTGGATGTCACCCTTGCTGAGATGTTTTCCCTGACCCCCTCCATCAGATTAGTGCCCTGCACACCAGTGTATTTCCTCTGTCACTTTACTCATCTGACCATATTTTACTTGCATATTCAATTGCCTGTCTTCTTTATAATATATAAATCATCTAAGAGCAGGCACCTGTCCTATCCATTGGGCTTATCACAGCTCCTAGCTTGGGCAGACCCAGTCAATCCTTGTTCAAGGAATGAATAAGTAAATGAATAACCAAAGGGCAAAAAAAAAAAAAATACTGGCTGATAATACATCTAGGCTCTAAAAATGGGATGGGAGACAGAGTCCATCCAAGGTTTATTCAGTGCACATGCATTGAGGACATGCTCTGTGGCAGGTTCTGAAGCACAGACAGTGTCATAGAGATGACACAGAGAGAAACTGTCAAAACACATGGGGTGGTGAGTACCCTGAGACTGTGGAAACCCACCCACTGGCATCTGCAAGGGAGACCCTGCTCTGCTGGGCTCCCAGAGACAGCCAAAGGAGACCTAGGTGCTTTCTATTTCTCCTACTATTTCACTCACAGAATTTGTCCCTTCACGCTGGACCCATTGAATTTTTTCTCTCACTGTCTGCGGTGGAAAATTAGAAAGAAAGAAAGAAAGAAAGAAAGAAAGAAAGAAAGAAAGAAAAGAAAATTACTCAGAAAATCATGGGATGTAGAGAAACTTGAAAGTCATCTAATTAGTCTCCTACTTTCAGGAAAGATTGCTCTTTGTTTAAATGCATTCAGACAAAATTCCATAGCTGCTTTCAGCAACAGTCTAGAATGTCACAAACCCTGATGCCAAGAAGTTTTTTCTTATAGGTAATCTTGGTCTCTCGTGCTACAATCTGAGCCCATTTCTTCTTCTCTGTACCCTGCTATGAACCCCGCCCCCCCCCCAGCCGATCACTTGTTTTTGTCATTCTCTGCCTGGAGTGCCTCCCTCTCTCTCATTGGCTCTACCAAAATGTGTGGTCCCTGCACACCAGCTCCCCCAGAGTGTGGTCCAAGGACGTCTCAGATCTAACTTGTCTTGGGGGTGATAAAAGGAATGAATTAGATTTCCACTAGTCAACATGGATTGGACTCCAAACCATGATGCTGAATGAAGGAAGTTTGAGAACGAAGCATACAGTACATGAGTTATGTAAATCAAATATTATATAAAACAATACTATACCTTTTATGGATGTCACACACACACACACACACACACACACACACAAATCAAGTGTGGGAGGAGGGCTGGGAGGATGCAGTAATTATATGAGATTGTGTTATGGGAGGGTGGGGCCAGGAGCAGGGATCAAGGGACCCACAGAAGAAATGGATGTCTGCATGTATCAGCCGGCCTGCAGTATTGTGCCATCAACTAAGGACATAGTAACTTGAATTTATTCAAATTCAGCCCCCCAAAGGAAAAAGCACACAACTCAAGGTGCATTACACATAGAGGCAGCTTTGAGGTGGACAGGGCGCAGAGTCAAGGGAAAAGAGAAGATGGCCAAGAGAAAGTCCAGGGGCAGGCACCCAGGTGTGAGCGATGTGCGTATGTGCTCCCCAGAACTTCTGTTCCGTGGTACCTCTGTCCTCAGAGGGAAAGAAAAAAGAAATCAGAAACTCTGAGCCGTGGTGCAGGGAAAAGAGCCTAAGATATTTTTTTCTGGCACTAGAAAAGATATACAGACGTGTCCCCTATAATAGAACAAACAAGCCTACAAGGGATCGTTAGCTCCAAACATCAGGAATGTTTACATAAACTGAGTAGCGTTTAACGTCACGGCTTTGTGAGACTTAGATTTGGTATTTTGAAGGCAAGGTCAAAAAAGATGCATGGCCCTTTGAGGTCGGTGATATAAATATCCAACCATTGACCCCTTAGGCTAAATCCCCAACTCCTGACTGTGGAGCCCTTACCAGGGCACAGGGGCACCCAGCTCCCACCGACCGGGGGGCCGGGATGCCACCGTCTTCCTATGCCTCCCTCCACCCTGCTCTCTCCTGCCTTCAGACCTGTCTGTGTTTCTTTGAACTGTACCTAAATTGTTATATTTTTAAAAATATTTTTATATTCATGTTATGATTATGTTTTGCTGTCTTATCGATTTGTCTTTGAATAGGGTGAGCACATGTCATAGAAAAGCACAACTCAGTTTAACTGCCTATTGGAAGTTATTTAGACTGCGAAGCCCTAAGCCCCCAGGGGTTGGCTTGCTTGGATCTAGAGCCCTGCCTCTGGCTTGCCAGCTGCTCATTCTACTTTTAGCTGATGGTGGATGTTCCTCTTACTTTCTTTTCCATAACCACCCAACTGCCACCCCAATTAGTGTTATACTTTGCAAAGCAGTGTTAAGACTGGACTCTGCCTCAGTTTCTCCTGTGGCCAGGACGCTCACATTCCAAAGATGGGAGCCAGCCCACCCAGCAGGGTTTTCAAAGGAGGCCTCTGTACATGGCGTCTTGCTGCCTATAAAAGAGGTTGGAGAGAGGTGAGGGGTCCAAAAGACAGAACTTACGTTGTGGGCATACACTGAGTCCTTCCCCTCCTGTGGGGAAAGAGTAGGGGTGTTCCCCCTCACCCCCAGTTTAGGGAGAGGGGCTTTGAGTAGATACATTTGGGCACAGGCCAGGGGATCCAGGTCTGACAACGGCCTGAGAATGTAGGGGGGACACTTAGCCGAACTGGCTGGAGGAGGTGAGACCAGGACTGCAGGTGGGAAGTTGCTAGTCCTGACAAGGGGTGCAACGGAAGGGGTGTCTCACCTGAGAGACCAGGCCCTGGGCTTCTTTGCCCTTGATACCCCAGAATAAAATGCCTCTGTCTGTGAAGATGAACCTCCAAAAACCAGGGACTGGAAGGGAGTTGTCGTGGCCAACTGGGCAGTGTATCACCCTCGTCCAGAGAACTGGAGGTGAGAGGTCCTCAGACATCTCAGGACTGGGTCCCCAGAGGACCCAAAAAGACATTCCCAAGAGAAAGCCTGGTTTTTATATCTGTTGTGGCCACAGGGCTCCACATCCAGACAGACAGAGTCCTTCTCCTCCTGCTAAGGCTCTGTCTCTCCTCTATCCCCAGCTTCAGCTCTGGAGAGGTCAAAACTAGGGAGAGGTCGGGGGGTAGGAACACTGGAGAGAAGAGAGAAGGCCTGGCAGGTGTTGTTGGTCACGTTGCAGCTCCCCCACTCCCTGAACCCATATGCTGAGGTCCTAACCCCAGCACCTCAGAAGATGGCTGTATTTGGAGATAGGATCTTTTTTAAAGCTTTTTTTAAAAATTAAATTAAAAAAAATTTTTTTAAATGTTTCTTTATTTTCGAGAGAGAGAGAAAGAGACAGAGTGTGAGTAGGGAAGGGGCAGAGAGAGAAGGAGACACAGAATCCGAAGCAGGCTCCAGGCTCCGAGCTGGCAGCACAGAGCTCGATGCGGGGCTCAAACTCATGAACTGTGAGATCATGACCTGAGCTGAAGTCGGACGCCTAACCGACTGAGCCATCCAGGTGCCCCTTAATTAAATTTTTAATTTTAATTCCAGAACACTGAACATACAGTGTTCTATTAGTTTCAGCTGTACAATATAGTGATTCAACAATTCTATACATTACTGTGCTCATCATGATAAGGGCCCTCTTATCACCTCACCTACTTCACCCAACCCCTCCCACCCACCTCCCCTCTGATGACCATCAATTTGTTGTCTATTAACCAAGAGTCTGTTTCTTGGTTATCTCTCTCGTTTTTTCCCTTTTGCTCATTTGTTGTGTTTCTTAAATTCCACCTATGAGTGAAATCATACGGTATTTGTCTTTCTCTAACTTATTTTTCTCCATCCTTATTGTTGCAAGTAGCAAGATTTCATTCTTTTTCTGTGGCGGAATAAATTCCTTTGTGTATACACATCTTCTTTATCCATTTGTCTATCAGTGGACACTTGGGCTGCTTCCATAATTTGACTATTGTAAATTATACTGCGATAAACACAGGGGTGCGTGTATCGTTTTTGAATTAGTGATTCTGTTTTTGGGGGGCATATACTCAGTAGTGCAACTACTGGATCATAAGGAAGTTCTAACTTTTTGAGGAACCTCCATGCTGTTGTTCACAGCAGCTGCACCGGTTTGCATCCCTTGCCAATACTCGCTGTTCTTGTATTTTTTATTTTAGCCATTCTGACAGGTGTGAGGTTATATCTCACTTCTATAAGTTTTGATTTGCCTTTCCCTCACGATAAGTGATGTCGAGCACATTATCATGTGTCTGTTGACCATCTGTATGTCTTCTTTGGAGAAATGTCTGTTCATGTCTTCTGCCCATTTTTGTTTTTGTTTTTGTTTTTTTTAATTTTTTTTTTTAACATTTATTTATTTTTGAGACAGAGAGAGACAGAGCATGAACGGGGGAGGGGCAGAGAGAGAGGGAGGCACAGAATCAGAAGCAGGCTCCAGGCTCTGAGCCATCAGCCCAGAGCCTGGCGCGGGGCTCGAACTCACAGACCGCGAGATCATGACCTGAGCCGAAGTCGGACGCTCAACCGACTGAGCCACCCAGGCACCCCAGTCTTCTGCCCATTTTTGAATTGCATTCTGTTTTTTGGGTGTTGAGTTGTATCCGTTCTTTATATATTTTTGATACTAATGCCTTATCAGGTATGTCATTTGCAAATATCTCTTCCCTTCCCATGGGTTGCCTTTTAGTTTTGTTGATTATTTTCTTTGCTATGCAGAAACTTTTTATTTTGAGGTAGTCCCAATAGTTTATTTTTGCGTTTATTTCCCTTGCCTCAGGAGACATATCTAGAAAAATATTGCTATGGCTGACGTCAGATGAAAAGAAATAAAAGGCATCTAAATTGGTAAGGAAGAAGTAAAACTTTCACTATTTGCAGATGACCTGATACTGTATATAGAAAACCCTAACATCTCCACCAAAAAACTACTAGAGCTGATTAATGAGTTCATTAAAGTCACAGGATACAAAATCAACATACAGAAATCTGTTGCATTCCTATCACTAATAATGAAGCCGCAGAAAGAGAAATTAAGAAAACAATCCCGTTTATAATTGCACGAAAAACAATAAAATATCTGGGAATAAACATAACCAAGGAGGTAAAAGATCTGTACTCTGAAAACTATAAAACACTGATGAAAGAAATTGAAGGCAACGTAAAGAAATGGAAAGACATCCCATGCTCATGGATTGGAAAAACAAACGTTGCTAAAATGTCTATACTACCCAAAGCAATCTGCAACATTTAATGAAACCCCTATCAACATACCACCAGCATTTTTTACGGAGCTAGAACAAACAACCCTAAAATTTGTATGGAACCACAAAAGGCCCCGAATAGCCAAAGCAATCTTGAAAAGGAGAAACAAAGCTGTAGTCATCAAAACAGTATTGTACTGGCATAAGAATAGACACATAGATCGATGGGGATAGGGTCTTTAAAGAGGCAATGGAGTTAAAATGGGTCCATTAGGGTGGGCTCTAATCCAACCTGGTATGCTGATAAAAAGGCATTAGATTAAGGGAAGACCAGGGACAGCAGCTGACCACAAGCCAAGGAGAGAGGCCTCAGAAAGAACCAACCTTGCCAGCACCTTAACTGTGGACTTCCAGCTTCCAGAACCATGAAACAATAGAGTTCCATTATTTAAGCCACTCAGTCTATGGTTCTTTGTTATGGCCACCCAAGCTGACTAGTAAACCATGCCCTTGCTCTCTCTGCAGGCTTCCTGCCTACAACAGGCCTGAGTTTTCACTTTAAATGAGATTCACAAAGGATGTGTTAATAACTGAACTACGGTCATTCATGGAACTCAGATTATCAGCAAACTCCTTGTTCACGGGTGAAGACATGAGCTATGGCCTTTCCCCTTTGCCCAGGCCCTGGAAGAGCCAGCCCCATTGGTGGGTTTGCAGGAGACGGCAAGACAAACCTTGAAGTTACCTCATGACTGCGTTACAAAGGCCCTGCTCTTTTCGCATCCAGCTGACCTAAGTCATGAAAGCAACAGCCCCATGGCCATGATCCTAAGAGGTTCTCTCACATTTTATAGAGGAGTATACACCTCCTGGTTGGATTTTGGCTGCCCCAATTATTCTTTGCAGAAGACAGAAGGATGAATTCAAGGTAATGAATTCACCAAAGCATGCCCTACCCTCGGCAGAGCCCAGCCTCCAACTCTGCTGCTCACATCTGGGGATGGTCTATGAGTCTTATCGATGCTATTTTGCAGTCTATTCTTTGAAAAAGCTTCTTCTTCCCCGTGCTGCAGGGGTAGTTTAGTTGCTCTCCTCCAAACCTCGTTTCCCATTAAGGCTTTGTCTTGGATTAAATCTGATAGTGATGATTTGTGGCAAAGGTGACCCTACAAATCCATACAGGTGTGCTGAGTCCCCAAGAATAAGAAAGTTGAACCCAAAGGAGAGGGATTGGTTTGACCTTGTTCTCCAGAGTACCCAGGGGTGATCTACCTCCCCAGCAGAAAGCGGATGCAGGCTGGGGCTGCAGGGATTCATTTTGAAATGAAGCCACCTTGCCCTAGATGCCCAGTTTCCTAAATCCACCCAACAAAGGGCCCTTGTCATGGATAGCAGTTGATGTGAACTTCGAGACATCCTGGGGCTGCTGACTTGAAGTTGCTTCAACTTCCTCTGTCCTCGCTGAGGAAGCTGGGCGCTCAGCACGCTCAGCAAGGTTCATAAAACAAATCCTGGTGGCAGAAAAGCCTGTGACGATAAGCAGGAGGCCCTGAGGGGTATGTCCCAGGGGGTAGCCTGACCACCAGGCGTCCCTGGGTTAACTCAAGGGCTGATGCTTCATCGTGCTGGAGACTGTTGACATGAGCCTTGTGCGTCATTGAGCCCTGGGGGTGGTCCGGGGATCCTGGTCCTGGCAAGCTCAGAGCGCTCGAGGATGCTACTGCCATGGATGATCGCTTCTCTGTGTACCAGCAGTGACTAACAGGGACTCAAGCCAAAATCAGCCTACTGGGGGATTGGAGCACTTGGAATACACATCTTGAGGCTTGAATCTGGCCCCTTCAAAAACAAAGCCAATCGAAAACAGCAAAACCGCACCATTACCTGAGGATTCTTCACAAAACTTCTGGTAGGTTCTAGGAGCTTCTAAAAGTCCCAGGCTGATGCATTACTCGGTGGTTGTTAATCCTGTGCAGGAACGCTGAGTGCAGACCCGTCAGTTCTTTCTGGGTACTTGGGGCCTCAGCTGACATCCCAGAGATCCTGGGGGTGCTTTTCTGAAGTTCTATCTCCTTCTGCAATATGGCCACCCCCAACTTCTCAGGCAATGGACATACCTCTGGAGAGTCACTGTCAGTCTTAGAAAGCATGAGACATACCTGGGGGAGCTTGTTAAAAGTTCAGATTATCTAGGGGCCCCTGGGTGGCTAAGTCAGCTAAGCGTCTGACTCCTGATTTCAGCTCAGGTCATGATCTCCTGGTCTGTGAGTTTGAGCCCCGCATCAACAGTGCAGGGTCTGCTTGGGATTCTCTCTCGCCCTCTCTCTCTGCCCCTCCCCCACTCATGCTTGCTCTCTTTCTCTCTCAAAATAAATAAACTTAAAAAAAAAAGTTCAGATTACACATACCTCTGAGAATGGTGAGATTCAAAAGCTGGCAACTCTAGCAACTGTCCCCTGCTGGTGGTGATGTTGATGGAGGAGGGGAGGCTGGGCATGTAGGGGGGAAAGAGGTCAAATGGGAGCTCTGACTTTCCACTCAGTTTTGCTGGGAACCTCAAACAGCTCTAGAAAAATGGAGTCTATAAACAAAACAGCTCATTCACTTACCCACCCGAAGGGATTCTGATTCAGCAGTGCTGGAGCTGGGCCCGGGAATCCACATGTACCCTATGACCCAGCAACAGCACTGCTAGAAATTGACCCAAGGGATACAGGAGTGCTGATGCACAGGGGACTCGTACCCCGATGTTTATAGCAGCGTTTTCAACAATAGCCAAATGATGGAAAGAGCCTAAATGCCCATCAACGGACGAAAGGGTAAAGATAATGAGGTTTCTATATACAATGGAATACTACTTGGCAATGAGAAATGATGAAATCTGGCCATTTGTAGCCACGTGGCTGGAACTGGAGGGTGTTACGCCAAGTGACGTAAGTCGGGCAGAGAAAGACAGATACCATATGTTTTCATTCATATGTGGATCCTGAGAAACTCAACAGAAGACCAGGGGGAGGGGAAGGGGAAAAAATAAAGTTACGGGGAGGGAAGGAGGCAAACCATAAGAGACTCTTAAATACTGAGAACAAACTGAGGGTTGATGGGGGGTGGGGGAGAGGGGAAAGTGGGTGGTGGGCATTGAGGAGGGCACCTGTGGGGATGAGCCCTGGGTGTTGTAGAAACCAAGTTGAGGGGCGCCTGGGTGGCGCAGTCGGTTAAGCGTCCGACTTCAGCCAGGTCACGATCTCGCGGTCCGTGAGTTCGAGCCCCGCATCAGGCTCTGGGCTGATGGCTCGGAGCCTGGAGCCTGTTTCCGATTCTGTGTCTCCCTCTCTCTCTGCCCCTCCCCCGTTCATGCTCTGTCTCTCTCTGTCCCCAAAATAAATAAAACGTTGAAAAAAAAAATTTAAAAAAAAAAAGAAACCAAGTTGACAATAAATTATATGTGATATAAGAAAGTAATAAAAATTTTAAAAAGAAAACTGTTCCCCACACACCCTGACGTCACTGGTCTGTGGGTCAGCCTCAGAGGAGCAAAACCTCCCAGCGCCTGGCAACAGCTGGCAGAGGCAGACAGAGCTCGGCAGCTTGAGGTTCCCTCCGCAGGCCATAGCCACCCCCACCCCCACCCCGGCAGCTGGAGTGGGCTAAGTACACTGGCCTGGGGGGCAATGCAAGAGGTTTTGGCTTCTCCCACCCCTAGGGCCCTGCCCCTTGGGTTGGCAAACTACAGAGAAGATTTGCGAGTGTTTACCTACCTGGCCAAAGCTTTGGCGTAGGCGGAGGCTGAATTATTGGAATGAATTCCCTCCTGGCCGCTCTCCCTTCCCCAGGCTTTTCTCCTCTGCAGCGTTTATTTATACAACCGGCCACATAATGTTCCTCTGACACATTTTCATTCCTCCGTCTCCTTCCTCAAAAGCCTTCCCCTGCCTCCCTCCTGCCTTTAAGGTCAGCCCCAAATGGTGGCCTCCCTGATCTCCAGATCTTTGGGGGCCGTGTGCTCCCTTCACTCCTCCCTACCCCATGGAAATGCCCCCTTCAGGCAGGCTACTGTGCTTTCTGCTTCCTGGAGGCTGGCTCTCCTCCCTGCCCATCTCCCCTCTTCAGCATGCATGCTCCCCCCGCCCCTCTTTCTGATGCACCTTGTCCCCCGTTGTGCTAAGCACTTGGCTTACAACTTACCTCTGTGAGGAGCTTCTCTGTCTGATCTCTTGGACCCCAGAGCACATGGCAGTGTCATTACTGAGGGTGCATCTCTCTGAATCTGCCTCGGTGGGTTCTTCCACCTGTCCTCACCCTGACTCCTAGAGAAGAGGCCAGTGTTTAGGCAAAGGGGACAACCCAACTGAACCAGAGGACCTGGCCTCAAGGACAAACTCTGACATCCGGGAGCTACAAGACCGGTGCAAGGTACTCAGTTTCTCTGAGCTTTTGTGTCTTCGCCATAAAGGAGAATCGTAAAGGACCGTTGGGAGGAGGAAAGGACAATGATCCTGGATATGAATGTGCTCTAAATTGGAATGCACTTCCCACAATCCAGTGACTGTCAGGCTTCATCAAACCCGGTTCATCAAAGGCCAGGCTGGGCTCAGAGCAGACATGAGACCGGGGGTGGGGGGGGGGGCACTGTTCTGAGGCTGAGACTGGGGTAGGACCTAGAGAAACCCCATGCAAAGCCTTGGAGTCAAGAGCGACGAGGAAGAGGGTTGGGTCGGGGATGTGCAGAAGAGAGATTTACAGAACCGACTGGGTGGGTGCCCAGGTGGCAGAAATGGCCAAGGATGGAGACCCGGGCAAGAAAGCTGACAAGCTGCAGAAGGAGGCTGAAGACAAAGACAACAGTCTCTCTGGTTTAGGGAAGAGCTTCTGGAACGCTCTTCATCCAGGGCCCACCTTGTGGCCGAAAACATCACCAGGGAAACCCAAGAACATGTCCTTGAGGTCAGGAGTCCCAGAAACTCGGGAGGCTGATAGGTTCTCCATTAGAGGGTGGCTGTCAATGTAGAGTTCAGGATAATGATCTAGGACTTTGGCTTCAGAATACTTCCTATGGCCTTCCCAGTCTTATTCAAGTTCTTGAAGTTTCTTCTATTTAAGTTCTTCAGTTCCTCCTGTATATGATGGGGACATTCGTAACCACGTCATCGCATTGGCGATGAGTATCTCATCAGGTAAGGCACGTAAAACGCTCAGGACAGGGCAAGGCACATGGTAAGGGATCAGCAAACCTTAGTTCTAATAATCATTATTATTCTTACTTAGACCATCAGTAGAAGCTGGAAAAATGTGAGTTTCTGCCTGCACAAAATACGGGCGAGGAAAATATGAAACCACCTCCCGCCCTCAAGACCAAGAGAAGCTTCGTCTGCCTGAAGCCGGGAAGGGTGTCTCCTCTGCTTGCGTCCGTCCCAGGGTAAGTCTGTGTCTCCAAGAGGCAGGGGCTGGAGAGTGATCGCCTAGCTCAGCCTCTGGAGTCCAGACGTGCAAGTTTCCCATCCTTTCAAAAACTGCTTTCCCAGGATGATTATCTCTTTTTTTTCTTTTTTTAAGGAGGCTCCGCGCCCAGTGTGGAGCCCGGCGCGGGGCTTGAACCCCAGACCCTGAGATCAAGACCCGAGCTGAGATCAAGAGTCGGATGCCAACCCAGGCGCCTCCGGGATGACTCTCTTGAGGATGCCCCCTGCTATCAAGCCGCTCCTGTCCAATAACTCGACAGGAAGTTACCCAAGTTGGGCACAGAGCGCCAGACGTGTGGGGGAAGCCCCAGCGGGAACGTTTGACTGGAGAAGGAAGTGCGGGGCTGGAGGCCTGGCCACAGGGAGAAGTGCTGTCTGCTCTGTGGTCACGCCGTGGGCCAGAACATTCAGGGCCACCCGTGGCACACGGCAAGTGCAGGCTGGCCGGGGCCTCGGGTGAGCGCAACGGCCAGGGGGACCTTTTTATGATCCGTGAGACAGCTACCTTGGACCTGAAGGACAAAGCTCATTTTTGTGGGTGAAAATTTGGAAGCCGTGTCTGCTGAACTTGGCAGTTCAGGACCACTAAGATAATGCTTAGGAGGAGGAAGGAAGAGAGAAGGGAGCCGAGAAGGAGGGAGATCGGGAGGCCGGAGCCGCTCCTCAACTGCTAGACTTTTGACATGCTTCGTATAAATACTAGTTCAATTCGTGTTTACTCTTTCTAAAGACTCATTTGCTAAAAACTTCTCGCACTGCTGTTCAGCGGCTCAGCACTCTTACGGGCATTTCTCTGGAGAGCCAGCCAAGGAACAGCCTTATTAGGGTCCTGCTTCTCAGAAGGCGCTGCTGGTGGGTGTTTTTCCCCGCTCCCCCCGCCCCCCCCCCCCCCCGACCCCGCAGAATGACGTTTCACCACACAAAACATTTGGGAACAAGTCGGGCCGGGGGAGGGTCAAGGTGGGGCAGCCTCCCTCACTGTCAGAGCCGAGGGTGCGGGCCGAGCCGAGCAGCTCTGTAATCCCACCCCACACAGGGTCTGGAACGACATAACACAGAGCATGTGGGCTTTTCTTTGGAGAGCTGTCACATGGGTAGCAATCTGTGTGTTCTCCCATTATATAGTTTGATGTCTTGTTAGAATAGAAAGATTTCAAAATTAGCATCAACATTTGAGAAGAAATAAAATTTCTTCCATATGCTGCGTAGCTTGGGTGGCAGGAAAAAAGGCAGAGCCGAACCCCGGAATGTTCTGTGTATCGCCTCTCCCCACGGTCCATCCAAAGCTGTTTTCAGACGTGCCGCGGCCTCCACGGCGGCCTTATTTCTGCTTTCACTGCGCCTGGCTGTTCCCCACCCCCGTGGGCTCATGTGGGCCCCTGAGGCCCGGCTCTGCTGCCTCCTGCCTTTCCTGGCTCAGCCTGGCCAGGCATTGGCATCAGGGAGGGGGTGAAGGCCAGCCAGCCTCCTCTTCCTCACTCCTGGGCTCTTCCGGCCAGGAAGAGGGATGACACGGGGACGAGTGTCTTTCAGCTGGGCCACACCACATTCTCTGGACGCCCTCCCAGGCCCTCCCTTGACTTAAACATACAAACAGATGACCCTGACCTCTATTTCAAGGCTTCGTGGAGTCCTCCGATTAAAAGAGCAGAGATCCTCAGATAGAGACAGGCACACATTGACGGACCGCCCTTGCCCAGAAGCATTGTCTCCTGACTTGTTCGTATTCTGGAGACACAGGTTGTTGTGCCCTCTTGTCCGGAAAACAATCAGCTAAGACCTTGGCTTCTTTTTTTTATTTTTGTAAACGGAACAGTCCCCTGTGTCTCACCCCAGTGAACGATGTGTTTCCTGTTCACAAAAGCCCCCGTGGTAAACAACAAATTCTCACACACAGGGGACAGCACAGAATCTTATCAGATAGGATTTTGCTTGCCCTTGAGGAAAACTACCTCTTGGGTCCAGGTGATCTATCCTGGAGAATTGTTAACTAGTCCCAACTGTATAAAAATTCATTCTTAATATGGCTACAGCCTTCCTCTCGGCCTTTCGTGCCATCAGAGCGTAGAAACTCCACTGCCCAGGGTTGAAGATCTGAGCTTTGGCCTTGGGCCTTCCCCATCCCCCCACCCCCCTCCTTTTTTCTTAAATACCTTGAGACCAAGGAAAAGAAAGTAACTTTGATATTCATAAAAATGAATTTATATTATTCATAAATTCATAAAAATGAATTTGTATTATTCATAAATTCATAAAAATGAATTTGTATTATTTATTTTATTAACAGAGGGAAGTAGAAAAATAAATCATTTTCTTAACATACACAGAAACAATAGACAACATTCAACATCAGTGCCTTGTGGGTAATTATTGGCAAACTTGAAATAGAAAGGACCTTCTTTCCCTGGACCCTTTGTCATCGGCACAGGTTAGTTTATCGAACCAGATGTTGGACACCTTGAAGCCTTTGGGAGTCTGGGGTCCGGAAAGTGTCAGTGGGAGAGGGGAGGGGGACAAGGAATAGGACAGGCCCATGGGGACAGAGGCCTCCGGGAGGAATGAAGCCAGGGGGCTCGTGGGCATCTTAGAGCAGCTGTGGGGTGCTGACGAGCGGGATGGTCCTCCCTTCCTCTCTCTCCCTCCCCTGCCTTCCCCTCCTGAATCTCCAGCTCCTGTCCCAGCTAGTCAGGCAGGAAGGAAGTGTGGAAACAGTCTTAAGCCCATCCTTCTTTCCTGTCCTCGGAATTAGCCGGACCCAGGAGGCAAGACAGAATGGACTTCGGGTTCTCTCTCACGTAGCAGTCCAGAGGTGGGAGCGTCCGGGCGAGTGGGCTCGCTTGCTGAGGCCATACCTAGACCCAGATTCCTTCTCTTGCTGCTCTGCTGTCCTCTGGCTGTGGTCACATCTGGCCACAGGGTCACATCTGCATCGTAGCCTGTGAGAAGAGGGGTTGGCCGGGGGGAGGGGCAGGAAGGCCACCAGCTTCTCTTTGAAGCCATGTCACCGAGAAGTTGCACTCAGCACTCCTGCTCACAACCCAGTGACCGGGGCTTAGGCGACACTGCCACAGGCCACTCTAGGGAGACCAGGAAATCTAGTCTGTAGCTGGGCAGCTCTGTGCCCTGCTCAAACCCCGGCCGAAAGAAAGAATACGAGAATGGGTACTGGGAGATAGCCGGCAGTCTTCGCCACAGCAGTCCTCCTGGGATGAGGCGGACAACGAGCCCAGAACATCGAGTCCTGGGCTCCTGCGCTGCTCCCGGTGCTCGTGTCTTTCAGCTACTGAGTCTGCATTAGCCCCTTGTCCCCACACATCCCGATTCGGGGGACTGGCCTACTACCTTGGCCTCTATTCCAGATGGCCTAGTAGAGCTGTGGGCGCTCCTCCCGGCTGCCGACCACCCGCCTGAGCTTCGAGGATCAGCAGCTTTGGCCCTGCCGGGCACCTGCAGGGGTGGCCTGCTCAAGCAGCCTGAGTCTTCAGAGGCCACAGAACCCCGCCCCCCGCCCACCTGTCATTGTCCACCCCCTCCCTGCAGGTCAGGCTCAGTCCTTCTCCCTCCGCCCCTCCTCAGATGGGCACAGGCGATGGGGAACCTCCGGGGGGGGGGGGGGGCGGTGGTGAAAGGTAACAAAGGAGAAGTGCCTGAGGGAGCGGGCTGGAGGTGAGCCCTGAGCCCTGAAGCACTCTGTCCCCTTCACTCCTCTGCCGGTGCCGGAGGGGGCTGTTGTGACATGTGCCCCCCACCCCTCTCCCCAGTTCCTGTGCCGAAGTCCTAACACCGACACATCAGAATGAGACTATACTTGAGTTTGGGTAACCGGGGGGAGGAGTTCCCACTGCTCGCTTGTCAAGTGCGCGCTCCCCGACCCTGCATGCTGCCTGGGCCGGGCGAGGGCCTCAGACTCGGTAGCAGAACAGAGGGGCCGAAAGAGACCTCAGGCTCCTCGGTCCTGGCAGGGTCCCAGGGTGCTGTCTACCGCCTTGCGTTCCGGAGCTGCCTGCAGGTGTGACGGGGTGGGGGGGGGGAAGGGGGAGCGCTGTAGGGCTCAGCCAAGGTTGCCCCTCCCCTCCCCTTTAGTCTCAGAGACGCCAGTTTTCTCTTAATGCATAGTTCATTACCAAAAAGAATCCAAAAGACTCCAACGGAGCTGGAGTCACACGGGGGGTTGGAAGTCTCAGAAACAGAGTCCGGCTCTCCCGAGTCACAGCCCAGGGGTCTTCCCATCTCACAGTGACGTCTGTCCCAATGGGGGAGGAGGGGAGGGGGTAGGTGTCTGAGCACCTGTGGACCAGGAGAGGGGCCCTGTCCCAGGATCCCAGGGCGTCGGGCCTGGAGGAGCTCAGGGGGCTTGGGAGGAGGGGAGCAGTGAGATCTACAGCAGGGGACAGGAATTCTGGCTCGGCCTTCCCTGGGACATCCAGATTGTACTCTCCCACCCTGTGGCGCAGGCAGGGCACTGGGAGAGGTAGTGAGGAGAAGTCAGTAAGTGAACTGTTGCAGGTGTTAAAGGGGAGAGGGTAGGAAGTCTTCGAGTAGTGGTCTTCCTCGATGCTTCTCATGCAGATTCTGACTCAGTGGGTCTGATGGAGCCTAATGTGGGATTTCTAACAAGCTCTCAGGGGCTGTACATGGTGTGCCGGGATCTGTGATTTTATGTGCCAACTTGGCTGGGCCCTGTACTCGGGTAGTGGGTCAAACACTACCCCGGATGTTTCCGCAAGGGCATTTTTCAGATGAGATTGGTATTTAAATCGGTAGACTTTGAGGAAAGCAGATGCCGCTCCATAGTGTAGGTGGGCCTGGTCCAATCAGTCGAAGGCCTTGAGAGAACGAAAACTGACCTCCCCCTAAAAAGAGGGAATTCTGCCCGCATGGCCTTCGGACTCGAACTGCAACTCTTTCCCGGGTCTCTAGCTACCGGCCTGCCCTGCAGGTGTTGGACTTTACCAAGTCTCCACAGCTATGTCAGCCAATTCCTTAAGATAATCTCTCTCCCTCCCTCTCACTGTGAGATTTTGACAAGCTATCCCACACCTTTTCTTCCTTCTCTGTAAAGTGGAGATTATGCGTTTAGCACAGTGCCTGGCACCACTTAGGAAACTCTTAATAAATTAGAAAAATAACCTTGGGGCACCCGGGTGGCTCAGTCAGTTGAGCATCCGACTTCAGCTCAGGTCACGATCTCACCGTTTGTGGGTTCGAGCCCCGCGTCGGGCTCTGTGCTGACAGCTCGGAGCCTGGAGCCTGCTTCGGATTCTCCGTCTCCCTCTCTCTCTGCCCCTCCCCCGCTCATGTTCTGTCTCTCTCTGTCTCAAAAATAAAATAAACATTAAAAAAATTTTTTTAAAGAAAAATAACCTTTATCCACACCGTGATGATCGTCACCACAGCACCGGGAGAAACTGTAAGAAGTCTTGTCTTCTCTGTCCTTAGGAAATCTTGTCTCCACCTCTTGTAAGCAGTAAAAAAACTTCCTCTGTTCTTAGAAATCTCAAGGAAGTGGGGCGCCTGGGTGGCGCAGTCGGTTAAGCGGCCGACTTCAGCCAGGTCACGATCTCGCGGTCCGGGAGTTCGAGCCCCGCGTCGGGCTCTGGGCTGATGGCTCGGAGCCTGAAGCCTGTTTCCGATTCTGTGTCTCCCTCTCTCTCTGCCCCTCCCCCGTTCATGCTCTGTCTCTCTCGGTCCCCAAAATAAATAAACGTTGAAAAAAAAATTAAAAAAAAAAAAGAAATCTCAAGGAAGCGAGATTGTACAGACCTTTTCCAGAAACCCAGCAGCTTTCAACTAAATCCCTCCGATTGTGTTTTGAATCCGGCGTCCTGTCCTGGAGGCAGCCCTTCCTGGCACGTGAGGGGACCAGCCCTCTTCCCTGCCACGCGTGAGACCCTGGCCTGTCTGCTCAGTCCTGGTGGCCTCACTTCCCGCCTCTCTCCTCACTGCCTGGCCGGAAGAAGAAAGCAGCAAAGCGTTTTCCAGTCGGGACATGCCTGCCATCGGCTCTCTCCCTGCTAACAGTCAGTGTTCTCTTCTTGTTTTAATTGGCATCAATCTGTTTGTTATCAGCGTGGTTCTTTGGAGAAAGCCCAGAAAAATCATTTCCTATCTGAACAGCAAAGAGTGCTGAGCTCCTCCCTGCTTTGTTGACGATCTTTAGGACTCATTTAGACTTCTGGCTCCTTCCGCCCCACGGGCAGGTGGGTTTGCTGAATTAGTATCGTGTACAGAGACCTTGACTCGTATCAGGAAAAAGGTTCCGCAGCGCCATGGGTAGCCCCAGGAATTTTGCATAAAAGGGACTTGGAGACAGGAATTTGGTCGTGGCGGGGCGGGGGGGGGGGGGAAGGGGGGAAGGTACTAGAATTGTCCTACACCTGTGTCCGTAGAGCAACCACCCTGCTTTTACTCAGATGCTATATTCTAGAGCATCGAGGCAACAAACCTGACACTGGGCCAAATCTGGCCCACGACGTGCCTTTGTAAATAAAGTTTTATTGGAACACGGCCCCATGCCCATCCATTTACCTATTGTTTATAGCTGCTTTGGGGCGACAGGGGCAGATTTGAGTAGTTGTGACAGAGACTGTGACCTGTATACATCAGCCTAAAAATACTTATGGCAGGAAAAGCGTGCCCACCCCTAACAATGACACGGCAATGTCGCTAACAACGTTTACGTAGACTTGAGAATACATCCTGTGCGCATTTCAAATACTATCTGTATCTGGGGACGTCTGGGTGGGTGAGACAATGAGGACGCGGTGGGGAGAGGACCAGACAGTTTCCCTAAGCTACCAGTTTGTGCCGCGATGGTCTAGACGCTCGCCACTTGGCCCAGGATTTGACTCTGCAGAATGCTGGCCCCGAGGTTCTGGCTTCTGCTCTGTGTTGAAGTCCAGCCTCTGCCCAGGGCCCCTACTCGCAATCTTTCAGGCCACAGGACCCACATTATTTGGGGTGGCAAATAATGAAGATGGCATTATTTATAAAAGGGTGAGGCCGCTCCCAGGGAAAATGCCACGTGTAGAGGCCATGCCGTTCCAGGCCCCGTGCAGGCCCCCAGGACTGAGGCCTCGGCCTGTGCACGCGGGAAAACCCATTCACTGCCTGGAAGTCACTGCCTCCCTAGAGGTGAGCTTTCACGTGGCGAGAGCTCTTTGGATCTGTTCATCCAGGGGGTGGAGGAGAGTGGGCCACCCTTTCCCGCCTGCTGCTCTGGGATCTCCTGCCCCCTAGAGCTCCAAAGTGGGCTGACAGGACCACCTTAATAAGGACCTAGACCCGGGAGTGAGTTTGCCAGTGTTTTCTCCTCCCTTTCATTAAAGCCTGATCGAAGTTCTGACAGTAGGCGGGATCGGTACGATATCCCTGTTTCGTAACCGGGGAATTGGAACCTCAGAGAACTGAAGCCGGTCTCTTACGGGGCCCAGGCTGGCCGAGGGGGTGCGGCACGTCCTGGTAGGGTTGTGTACTGGGCCGTGGCGTAAATCCTGCCACTGTCCTGCTGGGGCGCGGTGGGGAAGCCAGTGCAGGGTCCCGTGCACACAGGTGCAACTGTGCATGCCTCGCAGGAGGACGCACGGGGACGGTGCCCAAGGCGCGCTCTCAGAAAGCGAGGTCAGGGCTTCTGGCCTCTCCCGCTTGCCTGCCACGGCCTGAAGCCTGGCTCTGCCGCTCACCTGTTGTGGGGTCTGAGAGTCGGTTCCTAAACCTCTGGGGGGGGCCTCCTTTCCTTATGCATGGACTGAAAAGGCATCGTGGGGAGAGCGTGGGAGCAGACCTGGTGCAGGGAGAGCTGCGGGCGTCTTCCCGTGACGCTTGGACTCTTAAGAGCGGCATGCCGGGAGTCCTAAGCACGCCCACCCCCATCACCCACATACAACTAAAAACAAACATAACACGAAACCATATGTTTCCAAAAATCCAAAACATTCTGAGGTTTTGCTCCTGACGCCTATGTCAAAAAAAAAAAAAAAATCTTTTAATGTAAATCATCAAACTCTTTAAATTTTTTTTTCAACGTTTTTTATTTATTTTTGGGACAGAGAGAGACAGAGCATGAACGGGGAAGGGGCAGAGAGAGAGGGAGACACAGAATCGGAAACAGGCTCCAGGCTCTGAGCCATCAGCCCAGAGCCTGACGCGGGGCTCGAACTCCGGAACCGTGAGATCGTGACCTGGCTGAAGTCGGACGCTTAACCGACTGTGCCACCCAGGCGCCCCATAAATCATCAAACTCTTAAGAGATGAAAAGTGTTAGGGTCACTTCGTTACCTCCGGCAAGTGACGGAGGCCATGCACTACCAGCCTTCAGGACGGTTGTGAGGACGGGGCCGGTGACCCACAGGAGAGAATCTCTGCCCGGATAGGGGATTTGGAAGAGGTGGGTGTCCTTGGATCCCACCAGCCAGAGCAGACTCGGTTAAGGCAGAGCCGACCTGTGGCTGAGGACTGTTTGGCCGAGGAAGAAATCTCCAAACAGAAGCATTGGGAAAGCACAGGAAGTCTAATATAAGTCCTTTCCAGAAGCCTTGGGCCAGCATCTCCACCAAATCCGTCTTTCGGAGTTCTGACCACAAGTGCCACCAGACTCCCATTTGGTGCTGCAGCTGTTGATTGGAAAGGGTTGTGATCGAAGCTATACTTATCTATGTAAGAAATTCTCGAGTCTTTCTGTGGCATTAAGGAGGTAGGCAAGGGGGTGCTTGGGTGGCTGTCGGTTAAGCGGCCGTCTTTGGCTCAGGTCATGATCTCACAGCCCTGCGTCGGGCTTTGTGCTGACAGCTCAGAGCCTGGACTCTGCTTCAGATTCTGTGTCTCCCTCTCTCTGTGCCCTTCCCCCACTCATGCTCTGTCTCTCTCTGTCTCAAAAACAAACAAACACTAAAAAACATTAAAAGAAAAATAAAATAAAATAAAAAGGTAAACAAAAGAAGAGGTAGGTAAGGCATGCCCGCTCTGTGCACGTGTGTCTCGTATGTGTGTTTATGAAAGTGAGTCAGAACGCAAGGCCACCCCCTCCAGGCTCCCATGACAACAGGCTCGGTGTTGTCAGACCATCGCTCTGGGTCTTTCTGCCTTGAAGAACATGGTCACAGTAGGGTTCAGCTCGGAGAAAGCAGAGACATGCTGAAGATCGTGTTCTTCCAAGGAAGACTGAGAAGATAAGGCAGACAGTGAGGCCACAAACTGGGTGCAGCAGGGACAAGACAGTCTCCTACTATGACACAGATTAGAGGAATGTGGTGGCCTTTCCCCTCCCCTCCACCCCATCTGAAGGGCTGCGAGATTAGGTGGGGCTCCAGCACCAGGTGAGAACACTGTGAGCACCCAGTGGCTTTGTTACCGAGCAAAGGCTGGATGGCCTAAGGGCGAGGTCACAAGATCTGGATGGTCAGGCCCGTGGCATGCCTCCAATGTTGCAAAATGATGTCAGAAGCAAGTCTGCACACCCCAAGGAGCACCACCTCCCCCAGCCCAGCCTCACTTTCGAGGTTCTTTTCACGAAGAGGGCTTGTGAGCCAAGGAAAGAGTGTGGCTGGGTGTGGGGTGGTGGTGTCCCTCCGGTTCTTGGATGCTCGCAAGTCTTCTCACGGACATTTACCCAATTCCCACTTAAGACTGTACCCGCTGGGTCGTTGGTCCTCGGCTTTGCAAGCCCTCGGGGGGCTCCCAGGCTTCTGTCTCACCCTTTGAGTACATCCGCTTTAGGGCTGGCAGAAGAAACTCAAGACCCACAGGCCATAGCCACGTCTCAAACAGCAGTGGCCTTGCTGAAATCAATTTCCCGGTGACAGATGAAGTGTGGACTCCATTCATCACGGCTTCCCACAGGCTCGCCTCGCATGGCACTTTGCGGCCAGCCGGTGCTCGCTAAGCCGATCTCTCTAGAAAATCACAAAGGGATGCCAGAGGAGAGGCAGAAAAATGCCAACTCCCAGATTTTAAATGCCCTGCCCCTTATGGAGCCAGGACCCTTAGAAACACCTATCTGGGTGCTTCTGTCAGTCTGCCAGCTGGCTTGTCTGTCTGTCCATCTCTCACACATACACGCACACACGTACACACACAGAGTTTAAAAATCCCTTTCTCTCTGTTGTCCTTTTTCTAAGCCTCTTTATTTAGCACACTTAAAATACTGAAAACACCGTCTCTTCTACGTGTGGGTCCACATCAAATTTACTTCCGGGTTTTGTGTAATTTGGAAAGGGAAGAGGAAAGGAAAGGTATCCTGGCACGACCTTCTCCTGTGGATTCATTGATTGATTCATTGAATCACTCGAAGAAACGACCATGTGCCACATGCCTCGCTAGTGACGAAAGGTGACGTGATCAATGAGATGGGCCGCGTGGCCTAGCCTGGCCCTCGTGGAGTTGGGTGTCCCGCAGAAAGCCATCAGCATTTGGAGGAAGTCCTCCTGCTACCCATGACCTTGATGCTCTCTCACTCTTTCTTCCTCAGGATCCCGGCAGAATCCCCAGTGGTCCCTGTGTTTCTTCTCCACGGCCCCATGCCCAAAGCCTCGTGGCTGGGCCATGGTTGCCTTCTCTGCTCCCCAGCTCTTCGTGTCATTGGTCAGCCTGGTAACTGCCCTTCCAACATGGCTGACCTCCAGGATCACCGCTGACCACTCAGCTGAAGTAATCGTATCTATCCTGACCACCCTTCGGGAGAGGTGCCCTCTCAACTGAGATTTCTAGTACATCTACAGAGAATTATAGCTTAAAGCCCTTTATCCCTGTCATACTACTTAGGCAGTGCTTTGGTGCCATTGTAAAACTCAACACAGAAGCTGGGAGAGGTTCAATGAACTGCCCAAGTCCACGGAGCTCATAAAGGGCAGGGTCAGGCATCAAACCCAGATCCCCGACTCGCACCTGCCTTTTCCGCTGTGACGCATTGGATCATGGGGTGACCAGGGAAGCATGCTCAGAAAGCTGTAGAGGGCAAATCAAACCCCAGGTACTAGCCTGCTTCCCCGTTTGTAGTTGCGTAGGGACTTTTAGGGCCTCAACCCAAGGTCTCTGGTAGACTTTTTGACACCTCAAATGCCCCATATGTGATAGTTACGCCCTTTGCCGGGTGTTAACAATGATTTATTCAGGTCTGCCTTCTTCAGTAGGCGGGGAGGGCCCTGGAGGTGGGAGATACAGAATATATAGGGGATGTGGGGCCCGGATCAGGAGTAGGGGTGATACGTGAAGGGACCCAATCAGGTTTAATCGCAAGCCCTTGGATATGGAATTACTAATAATATGAAGGCAGAATACGTTTGGTTGAGCCAGGGAGCCCCTCGCATCTCAGTTTTCAGGAGGCCCAAGGTGTTTCTGACACCCTGTAGGGCTGACGACTCCGACCTGGCCTGCACCTCAGAGCTGACCTCTGGTTTGCTCTGTCACCACCTGCCCTGAAGATGCCTTCCTCTCTGGGATCGGCTGAGCCTACCCGTTTTGAGTCACTTTGGCAGCCTTCGGCTTTCTCAATGATAGAGAGAACAGAAGTCGGGATCACTGGCCTCTTTCTCCGGGCCTCCGCCTCCTGGCTTCCTCCTCAAGGTTGCCTCTGCTCGCCTCTCACCAGCTCTCCCTGCTCTGCGTTTCTCTTTCTGTCCCGTCTGATGCTTCCTCTCCCTGAATCTCTCTTCCTCTTCCTTCAGTCCCCTTTCCTCATTCACTGCCCATAAGATGAATTTGATGCGCAGTAGGAATTACTTGGCAGGATTCGGTAAGCCCAAGCTCGTTTATTTAACTACTCGTGGAACTTAACATCTTCCACCCTTCTCTACCAAGTTGAGATCCCCACGTTCAAATTAACCCCAGGGGCTCTGTCCGGATTCAGTTTCAGGTAGGTCGGAGACCTTAAACGCTCGCCCTTCTTGCGTGAGCCCAGGGCAATGAGGGTGTGGATCCGGGCAGGTCCTCGCTCTAGGCTTTTCTGCTTGGCTCTCACTAAGCAGATTTTATTCCTGATATTTGAGTTTACGTCCCTGTAAAATGCAGTCTTCTCTCAAGGAGATGCAGCGAGGCGCATGCCTGGCCCTGAGCGGGGCGCCTGGCAGGACACAAAAGTAACGAGATCCCTGGCGTTCTGGGAGAAATAATACCAGCCCTGGCATACTGGGAGGCTGGTTCAGAGAACTCGGCTTCATTTGCACAGAAGAAAACAAGACACAAAGGATAGCTTTGTGCCCTTGCCCATTCCGCTGAGCAACAGGACACAGTCTTGGCTGAGAGCCAGCCTTGGAAAGGGCGAGAGGCTTGCACGATCAGGCTGGCGCGGTTACAAGGTGCCTCCTCATTAATTTCTTCCGTTGTCACTGTGTGTGAGCATGCGTAGCGTCAGGAAGGAGCGAGCAAGCATTAGAAGCCCTTGACAGAAGCCTCTTTTCCCTCCCAGGTCTGGTGGGGGGAGGGGGAGCCTCGCAGGAAATGAGGACATGATCAAAGGTGGACAATTATGCAAATAGGTAAATGGTTTTGCGAAGAGTTCTTAATAACATAGGAAATGTTTAAGACGTGAACTCTGTGGCCACGACTGTCCCGGGTGTGTGTGGGGGTGGGGGGGAGGTACGGAGTGTCCAGGGTTGGGATCGCATTTGTCTCTGCGAGTCTGGTGACCCTGTGGGCGGACTGAGCACTGAAAAGCCTCCTGGGAGGGCAGTCAGCCCGAAGGAAGAGCCGTGCATGGCCAGTGACAAGGGCCTGGAGGAAGGGGTGTGGACCTTTGCTTTGGCCCTGTCCTCGTGGATTTCCATCTGTGTCCTGAGAGTGCCAGCTGAGAACACCCAGGAGAGAGCTTTGCACTCGGAGCTCCGTGGGGTGGTGGGTGGGACGGGCCAAGTGCGTTTCCCTCCGAGCGCAGACGAGAAGGGAGCAGGTGGGCCCCCCTACTTTGCCCTCTCTTGCAGAGGGCTCCGGGAAGAAGGGGCAGGGCGCCTAATGGGACCAGCACTGTCCTGGGGAGTACTGTCCCCCATCCAGGTGGCTTCTGTCCTGAAATAACTGTGGCTGTTATTTTTTGTTTTCTGATGCTTTGGCATCTGGGGCCCTTGGGGACCCCAGAAAGACTACGCCTCTCAGGGCTCACCGATTCCCAAAGATGGTCAACACCTGACCCAGAGCTCCTGCTCTTCAAATGCAGAGCGACCAATGCAGAACTCATCCCAGACCCACCCCCCTAGATCCCTCCCTCGCTCTGGACCACTATCCACCTGCCCTCCCTGCCCAGGGCCAGGTACCGGACAACAAGGGACGTTCTGTCCAACGGGGGACATGCCGTAGGACCCTGAAAGCCTTCGAGCTAGCCAGCCCTCAGCCTGTGTGCCCTGTTTCTGCAGAAACCACAGGAAAGGCTCTTGCCCACGTGTCCTCTGGTTCCGTCTCCCTCCCGACCCACCCTGGTGCCTCCCTGCGTGCCCCGCCGCCCATGACGCGATGTGCCCCTTTCTCCCGAAACCCGTCCCGTGAGCCCCAAACTCTCCTCTCCCTGGCGGTCATCTCCTGATCTGTTGGCCTTACTGTATCTCAAAGAAGGCCTGGGCCTGGGCCTGGCCCGAGCAGGCGGTGGGAGGGAGCAGAAAACATGTGCAGAAGTCAGCAGGGAGCACACACAGATGCTTCCAGAGGGCCGCCCGGCAGGGCCGGGCGATCTTTTCTGCTTCTTTCTACGTACCCATCTTTTCCAAAGGTCAACGCGGAACACGCTGTACTTGGATGATGGGGGGAAGGCTTGGTTCTGTTTCTGCTTGTTTTTCGGGTGGCCTCGGTCTCTGCAGAGGCAAGACGAAACGGCGGGAGGGTGCGTGCTCTGCCGGGACCATCTCTGGCGGCTTTGGTCTCCATGAGAAGCAGCAAACCGGAACCTCTGCCCCCCCCCGGGGGGGGGCAGGAACCCGCCCCACTGTGCCACCTGCTGATCCGGCCCCCCAGCTGGAGAGACTTTCACTCTAAGTTCAGCGGGAAACCACATGTGTTGCTGGAACAGCCTCGCGGCCAAGTCCAGGGATGCTGGTGGGACAGCTGTGTCCAATTAGCAGGGCCGGGCAGGCCCACCCCACACAGCTGCAGGACAGCAGCCCGAGGGGCTGGAAAGGCAGGGGAGGGAGTGCTGTGCGTTCCCAGGCTTGAAGCATGGGGGTGAGGACCAGGATGGGTCCCAGGCAGACCGTCCTCAGCCCCAGGCCGGTGGCTGCGGTGGAAGGCACCCAGCCTTGGCACCGACAGATGGACAGCCTTGCACGGTGACCCCGACCGGCTGATGGGCCTGGGCGCATCGTTCATCCTTGCCAGGTGTCAGTTTACCCCCGGTGCGAGGCGGCTATGGTGCACGGGTGACATTTTAAGATCTCGACTTGCGCGAAGGTTCCTCCCACCACCCCCCCCCCCCCCCCCCCGACTCCAGGAACGACCGGGCTGCGTGCGAGCCCTGTGCCCTCAGTGCGGCACCGCAGGGGAGGAAGAAGACGAGGGCTTAAAGCCTTCTGATTCCTCTTTCCGAACACCGAGGCCTCAGAAAGGGAGAGGATCCGTGGGTATAAACAAAACATGGCTGGGGCGCCTGGGTGGCTCAGTCGGTTGGGCGTCCGACTTCAGCTCAGGTCACGATCTCACAGTTCGTGAGTTCGAGCCCCGAGTCGGGCTCTGTGCTGACGGCTCAGAGCCTGGAGCCTGCTTCACATTCTGTGTCTCCCTCTCTCTCTGCCCCTTCCCTGCTCATGCTGTGTCTCTCTCTGTCTCAAAAATAAATAAACATTAAAAAACATGGCTGGTAAAAATGGAGAGGGAGAGTGGGGTCCCTCACCCTGGACAGCTACCCCTGGGCTTTGGGGGGGGGGGGCAAGGAGGACCAGGGAGAGGAAGAGGAGCACCAAGAGAAAGAAGAAGAGGAGAAAAAAAGGAGGAGGAGGGACAAGAGAGTTTGGGGCCCCCGAGAACCCCTTCTCTCTGACAGTCCAGCCCGGAGCCAGCCAGACCCCAGGCAGAAATGGCAGCCAGCGACCGGGGTGCAGAGGCCGGCATCTGGACCTTGTGTGCAACCTTGGCCTGGAACCCCCTGGCCTGCCCTCCGTGAGGGGCTGGGCGGGCTCGGGAGGCCCCCCTGTGACACACGCACAAAGGGAGCATGTGACGTCGGCACCCGGTGGGCCCGTGCTGGGCTGTCCAGCCCTGTCAGCAGTAGCGATGGAATTCTATTCTTAGGTAGAATTAACTTAAAATGTTCACGATCTGGTGAGGTAAGAGCAGGGTGCACACATCAGACAAGAACTTTCCATTCGCCCCCCCACCCAGACTCGGGTAAGCTCCGTTCTGCCTTCCGTTTCTCTGGAATTAACTATTCGGGGTACCTCGTGCGCGTGTAATTATTGCCATATTTGTCCTTTTGTGGCCGGCTTACTCCGCTCGGCGTAATGTCTTCAAGGTTCTTCCGTGTTGAGGCACGTGTCAGGGTCTCCTTTTTTCTTAAAGCTGACTAATGCCCCGCCCAGTGTGTATATCACATTTTGTTCATCCATTCCATTGCTCGATGGGCAATCGGGTCATTTCCACCTTTGGGCTACCGTGAATTACGTTGCTGTGAACCTGGATGGACAAATAGCTGTTTGAGCCCCCGCTTTCGATTCTTTTGAATTTTAGGAGTCGAAGTGCTGGATCACACGGAAGGTTTATGTTCACCTTTTCCAGGAACTGCCCAACTGGTTTCCACAGGGGCTGCACCATTTTACATTCCCATAAGCAATGCAAGAGGGTTCCATTTTCTCCACATGCTCATCCCCTTATCAGATACATGATTTCCAAACGTTTTCTCCCATTCTTTGGGCTTTTGTTTCCCTCTCGTGATAGTGTCCTTTGTTGCAAAAGTTTTGAGGAAGTCTTATTTTTATATTTTTTTCTTTTGAAGCTTCTGCTTTTTATGTCATTCCTAAGAAATCATTGCCAAAACCAATGTCATGAAGATTGCCTTCTATGTTCCCTTCTAAGAGTGTTATACTTTTAGGGGTGCCTGGGTGGCTCAGCCAGTTAAGTGTCTGACGCTTGATTTTGGCTCAGGTCATTATCAGTTTGTGAGATGGAACCTCACGTCGGGCTCTGTGCTGGTGGCGAGGAGCCTGCTTGGGATTTTGGGATTCTCTCTCCCTCTCCCTCTCTCTCTGCCTCTTCCCTGCTCTCTCTCTCTCTCTCTCTCTCTCTCTCTCTGGCTCTCTCTGAAAATAAACTTGAAAAAAAATTTTTTTAATTTTAATGTTTATTTATTCTTGAGAGAGAGAGAGAGAGAGAGCGCACACACGCATGCGTGTGCATGAGTGGGGGAGGGGCAGAGAGAGAGGGAGACAGCATCTGAAGCAGGCTCCAGGCTCCGAGCTGTCAGCACAGAGCCTGATGCGGGGCTCGAACTCACAGACTGTGAGCTGTGACTGTGAGCTGAAGGGCGCCCCAAACTTGAACAATTTTTTAGAAAGTGTTTTACAGTTTGGGTGTTCACGTTTAGGTCTTTGACCAAGTTCGAATTATTTGAATGACCTTGGAAACTTTGCTGAGAATCCACTGACCATAGAGGCAAGGGCTTATTTCTGGACTCTGTTTTACTCCATTGACCTATATGTCTGTCTCTAGGTTAGTGCCATACTGTCTTGTACTGGTTAGAGCTTTGCAGTAAATTTTGCAATCAAGAAATAGGAGAGCTCCACATTTGTTCTTTTTCTAGATCGTTTGGCTCTCTGGGGCTCCTTAAACTTTAACACGAATTGTATCATATTAACAAAACCCTTCATGATGTGTTAACATTTTACTGTCTTTATTTCAGTTGAAACCTCTTCAACTTACCATGGGATGCAGAGAATAAACACATGAGCCCTTGGGCGGGTTGCCATGCATCCCGAGACTTTCTGCAGGGGCCTTGTCCTCCGGATTGAGTGCCTGACCAGACTTCATGCTGAGGCCTTCATTGAGATGCGTAAGGAGGGTGGCGGTAAAGGGGCCCGGAGTGCTTCTAGAAAACAACCGTGAACAAACTATGGTGAAGGACGCTTCTCCTTTTCCTGGGAAACTTTACCCAAAGCCATTTTAAATCCTCTACAGCTAACTTATCAATGCGATGGAAATTTCTATTTTATTGTTATTACTATTAATTTTATTTTATTTTGTTTTACCTGTGTGTGTGTGTGTGTGTGTGTGTGTGCACGTGCTACAGAGAAGGCAGAGGGAGATTGATTCTTTTTCTTTCCCTAAAGTGTCACAGGAGTGTCTACCTCTCTTCCCTTCAAAGGAGCCACCCCCTTTACCTCCTACTGTAATACATTCAGGGACCTGGCCTCATTATTCCTTCCAAGGAGCTTCAAATTCGATGAATTCCTTCTGAAACCCTTTACAACCCCCTGTGGAGCAGGCCATCCCATACCCACCCATCCCTTTGTTGGCTCTGGAGTTAACTCTCTGCTTGGGATTGGGCAGCCAATTAATAGCAAAGCTGGAGGAAGAACAGAGCTTGGGGGATTCCTGTTTGTTCCAGTGCTACCTGAGTCCAAGCTGCTTAAACTCTTGCTGTGGCCCAGGATGGTGTTCAGGGCCCTCCTCTTTAACACTTGGGCACAGAATTCTGAGAATGTGGCAATGGAGGCGTGGAGGGGAAGCCAGGCAGGTGGGCCCCCCCTTCCCATCATCCCTCTCTTCAGTGCCTAGTCTGCTGCTGAGAAACGACTTGGGGGCTTTTGAAAATGAATTTTATTTTATTTTATTTTATTTTATTTTTATTTTTTTATGTAAAAGAATTTTTTTTTTTAATTTTTTTTTTCAACGTTTTTTTGTTTATTTTTGGGACAGAGAGAGACAAAGCATGAACGGGGGAGGGGCAGAGAGAGAGAGAGGGAGACACAGAATCGGAAACAGGCTCCAGGCTCCGAGCCATCAGCCCAGAGCCTGACGCGGGGCTGGAACTCACGGACCGCGAGATCGTGACCTGGCTGAAGTCGGACGCTTAACCGACTGCGCCACCCAGGCGCCCCTAAAAGAATTTTTTTTAATGTTTATTTTTGAGAGACAGAGAGAGACAGACAGACGGTGTGAGCGGGAGAGGGGTGGAGAGAGAGGGAGACACAGAGTCGGAAGCAGGCTCCAGGCTCCGAGCCATCAGCACAGAGCCTGACGCGGGGCTCGAACCCACGAACCGTGAGATCGTGACCTGAGCCGAAGTCGGACGCTTAACCAACAGAGCCACGCAGGCGCCCCTGAACATGAATTTTAGACTGAAGAATTGCGACGAGAACATGAGACAGAAGAAGGGGCAAGAGAAGACCGCTGTTCACAGCTGACTCCTTTTCCCCCAACCTGGCTCTGCAAGACGATGAGTTCGAGGGATGTTTGATGTCACACTTGGCTCTGTGGCCTGAAAACTAGAAACAGATACAGAGAGGGTGTGTAAACCATTAAGAGGACATCTGGGCCCAGTGGGGAACGGCTCCCAGTGCCGCCAGATCCCCCGTCCCCAGCTGATGCTGAAGCCTGGCCCGGGGGATTCTGGCAGGACTTCTGCACCTTGGGGGACCCGGCCCCACAGGGGGTCAGAAGAAGGGAAGGAAATCTCCTGGGACAACTGGTCTACCCTACTGAAGGGTATGGTTGTTCTGACCTCCCTTTGGCAGCCGATGTTTCCCTTTGAAAAGAGAGAAACCAGAAACGCCACAGACGTAGCTTGCTCTGTATTCCAACGCACACAGTACAGTGGCCGGCTTGGCCGTGTACGTAAGATCTTTTTCCTCAGAGTCTGTGCGCAGATAAGCGTGTTGGAAAATTCTAACTCCTTTGTGTGGGATGAAAGCACTCAGAAATTCAAACTGCGGTGTTCTGCTAGGAACTTATCAAGGCAAGACTCTAACTAAACACTTCACTTTGACAACAGGCCAGCAAACAAAAATACCGTATGTGAATTTCCTGCTTGTTTTGTTTTTTATCTTCGGCCTCATGGGTGGTTCCATCTATATTCGACAGCACTCCCTCTTTCTTTCGTACTCATTTAATTATGGAATTAGTAGAAACTGATTTAAAAAATATGACCCAGGGGCGCCTGGGTGGCACAGTCGGTTAAGCGGCCGACTTCAGCCAGGTCACGATCTCACGGTCCGGGAGTTCGAGCCCCGCGTCAGGCTCTGGGCTGACGGCTCGGAGCCTGGAGCCTGTTTCCGATGCTGTGTCTCCCTCTCTCTCTGCCCCTCCCCCGTTCATGCTCTGTCTCTCTCTGTCCCAAAAATAAATAAACGTTGAAAAAAAAAAATATGACCCAGAGAAGAGGGCCAGTTGCATGGGCGAGAGACAGAAGGATGCCGCATTTGGCTTAGTTCTCTGCTGTCGGTGTCTTGAGATTCTTAACAATTTTTGGACAGGGGCCTCCTAATGTCATTTACTACGTTTGCAAATGACGTAGCTGGTCCTGTTAGGATATACGACTCCCCATCTCGGCTCAAATGTGCGGTGTGGTTTTAGCCAAATTTTATACTCCTTGGGTTTGTGTTCCTTCATCTAATTTTTTTCCCCAAAGGCACTGGCTGCGTATTTATTTACTATACATTCCCAGCCCCTAGCACGGGACACGTATAGGTGCTCAATAAATACTGTGGAGTGAATGCATTAATGTCGAATACAATCTGTTGCTGAAGATTTGAGAAAGAATGCCGAGTTACGGAAATACATTTCTTAAGAGCTATAAAGACAAGCGTACTAAGGGGGCGCCTGGGTGGCGCAGTCGGTTAAGCGGCCGACTTCAGCCAGGTCACGATCTCGTGGTCCGTGAGTTCGAGCCCCGCGTCGGGCTCTGGGCTGACGGCTCGGAGCCTGGAGCCTGTTTCCGATGCTGTGTCTCCCTCTCTCTCTGCTCCTCCCCCGCTCATGCTCTGTCTCTCTCTGTCCCCAAAATAAATAAAAAACGTTGAAAAAAAAATTAAAAAAAAAAAAAGACACGCGTACTAAATGGTCAATGTGATCAGGGTGACGATACCAGCTCTACTCATCAATTTCTCTGATGGCGTTGCTGGTAATTTACCAAATAGTGGATGAGAACAAAAGAGTATCACCTTCAGTGAATAAACCTGGGACCGGTGCCAGACGTTTCATTGGATCGTATGAATTCTTCATCTTTGCATGAGCATTCATGGAAAAAAAAAAGCCTCACAAGCTATAAAAAAAAAAAAAAAAAAAAAAGATCTGGATATTACATTTCAGGCCAAGGTCTAGTTCAGAGGCGATCTGGGAAAAGTATCATTTGGAAAAGCTATCTGCCTGCAGAATACTATACCTCATTAACATTTTGGTCTTTTACTCAAGACACAGGCAGAATTCAAGCCCGGGGCCCAGGAAGCAGGAGGATTTCTTGTACGGTTGTCTCTAGGCAAAAGTGTGGGCCCGGACTGGATGAAAACTAAGCAGCGGCTCCAGTAAACCTGGGAGGTGTTTGATCAGGGGCTGGGTTGGAAACTAGAAACAGATACTAGCTTCAGTCTGCCTTAGACTTGTGGATTATCTTCCCTGCCTTTTCCCCCATCCCTGGGCACATCCCAGAGGCTGCCGTTAGAGTGGGCTTTACCACAGGACTGCTGGGGGATAGAGGCACAGCTGTGCCTGAGATGTGAGCATGTAGCTCTGATCAACACGGCTGAGCTTTTAATATTCTGTACTAAGGTTAGGAGATGAGGTCACAGACCACGGTAGCGAATGACCGTTGGGTACCCGCTACGTGCCAGGTAATGTGTTGGGTGCTTTGTGCGTATAATGTTTCTTCTCCAAAGCTCCTGAAAGTACCTATTATTTTACCCATTTTAAAGGTGAGGAGAGCGAGGCTTGGATAGGTTAATTTGGCTGAGTTCATGTATTTCCTAGTGGCACCACTGGGATTTGAACCCAGAACCCAGATCCCTCAGTCTCTAAAACTTAACGCTTATGCCCTTTCTCATCTACTACCTGCCTCGTGGATTTCAGACGTGGCCGTGACTTGCTGAGAGAATTGGGGTGGGTGTGTTGTGGGCAATGGCTCTGAAACTGCTTGCCGTGAGGGCATATGCCTAAGGAAGCCACTGTCCCCCGGCCTCAGCCTCAAAATGGGACACGCGGAACAGACTGGAAGTGGGTATGAAGCTGGAGAGTCACTGAGCTTTGGGGTCATTTGTTACACAGCACCATTACAGCAATGGCTGATCAACGCAAGCCTGGTTTCCCTCCCTAGGAAAAGAGAGCTAAGGTAACATATTGATTAATTTAATAAATGCTTACTTATTGATTACTCACTCTGTACAACGCACGGGGTTTGGTTGTGGGGAATACGGTAGTTAATGGGTCAGACGCCATAGGCTTCCTCGGTTTTGCTTGCTGGGTCATCCTTCTCCATCCAACTTTTTTTTTTTTTTTTCAACATTTATCCATTTTTGGGACAGAGAGAGACAGAGCATGAACGGGGGAGGGGCAGAGAGAGAGGGAGACACAGAATCGGAAACAGGCTCCAGGCTCCGAGCCATCAGCCCAGAGCCCGACGCGGGGCTCGAACTCCCGGACCGCGAGATCGTGACCTGGCTGAAGTCGGACGCTTAACCGACTGCGCCACCCAGGCGCCCCTCCATCCAACTTTTAAAGGTTAACATGAAGGCTCCATTTTAGACCCCCTCAGGTCCCTACAGTCTCGCCTCAGCAGGCGCGTCTCTGCCCACAGCTTTAATTCCACCCACGTCCGTGGAAGAGGATCCACGCAGCTCCCGCGTGGAGATCTTGCCTCCCTCGTGCTGTAAAGCATCCACAGATCTGCGGGTGAGCGTATACATCCACCCGCAAAACAGGCCCCGGACCTTGTCCCGGAAAACTGAGGCAGTGGAAGGGAAGGTGGGCTGTGTGCTCTGACGCCCTGTGTCAAAGTTCCCACCAAACTCTGGGGCTGGTCTTTCACCTTCTTTTTAAAATTTTCAGGTCCTGCGGACTCTAACCTCCGTATCCATTTCTGGAAATCCCCTCATCTACTTCTTTCCCAGAGGGCCCATTACAGAATTTGGCTTTGCCATTAAGTGGTGTTTGGATCCGAACAGCTGTAAGATAAAGGGGAATGTTTCAAGTTAACATTTTCTTTTGTTTCGAGACTTCGTGCGTCTTTTTTTCTGGTTAAAACCTCCGTCCAAAGTCCACATGTCAGATAGCACATCCAAGCTGCAATCGCAGACCAGTGAGCTCATGCAGTGTGTGTCTGGGCTTCGGCCGCCTGGTCCAACAGGCTCTCAGGGTGGGTCTCCTGATTAGAGCGACAGCGACAGTCCGGTCCCGAGCTCTCGTTAAAGGCAAGGCCAGCCTCCTGGGGAGCTCCGGCACCTTCCTCAGGACCTCAGTGACTCCTTGCAGATCCCCTGTCAGACCTCTTGGCACCTCTGTGGTCTTTGACGTTGGCCATTGCTCTTGGTGGACTAGGACAGTGGTGGCAGCTGGTCAGAGACATTCTGAGCAGGTCACGAGGCAGACTGGGGAGTGGGCACATCCCTGAGGGTCTCTCTGAGCAGATGTCATGCCTGCATCCAGGGTCTGACTCCAGGTTTTTGCCCGTGGACCAGCTGAACGGCCCATTCCTCACCTGTCACGTACAGTCCTCCAAATACAGTCAGACACAGAAAGGCCACCCTGACCCATGGACCTGACCCATGACAGCTGTCTCCACTCTCATTTGCTGGATTTGGCCTTCCTACCCCAGGCCGAGTCTTCACTGACATCCGCACCCCTATCTGGAATCCTCCTGTTCTCCTTCTAAGTTACCCCCAGAACCCTCATGGGACTTCCCCTTTCCTGTTTGCATCAAAGCTTCCTCCAGCCTCACAGTGGCTGAGGTCCAGTTTCTTTTCTAGCCAATCTTCTCCAAGGGCCAGGCTCCACAGACTCAGGGCCTCAGAGGGGCGAGGGGCTCAAGGCAGCTGGCAGCCGACGGTGCCCGTGCTTCTGGGGACGTAGGGCTCAGGTCCCAGCAGTTCCCAGGTCCCGAGGGCCGGTGGGGGTGACCATGTTTGGACTAAGGCAGTAGAACCATTTTGATTTTGAATTTGTGGGCTGGCGTGGAACCTAACGACCACTGATGATGCCTTTTCTGTGAGGAAATGTGCTATGTGTTCCATTCACCTGACCCATGCCCAGAGCCCTGGGATGTGTGGGAGGCAGTATCTGAGCTGTTAAGGCTTGGATTTGGAACAGGCCAAGTTCAAACCCAACCATTATTGCCAGCGGGCTTCATGGCCTTGCGTGGGTGGCATAGCCAAACCTCAGTCCCCTCTTCTGTAAAATGAAGACAATAATCAAATACTTAAGTTGTCGTGAGGAGCCAAGAAAATGTAGGTGAAATCCGCTGCACAAAGCCTCCCATACAGCTCTCGATACTGTAAATCCTAACCATCGTCTCCATAATTTATTTCTAAGAAAGAGCTCACTTGTCTGTTGAGAAAGATCTTCCACAGAACCTTCTGGAAGCACAGAGCACTAGCACTAAAATAGAGGTCTTGGAATTTAGGGCGGGTTCTGATCTGTCACAGCATGGTGTGACCGTGGCGCCCACAACTGCTCCGGGCCTTGCTTATCTTTTTTTTTTTTTTTTTTTTAATTTTTTGAAATGTTTTATTTCTTTTTTGAGAGAGCGCAAGCGGAGGAGGGGCAGAGAGAGGGGCACAGAGGACCTGAGACAGGCTCTGCGCTGACAGCAGTGAGCCCGAGGTGGGGCTCGAACTCGTGAACCACAAGATCAGGACCCGAGCTGATGTCGGACGCTCAACTGACTGAGCCACCCAGGCGCCCCTGGGCCTTGCTTATCTGATGTGTACGATGGGTGGCTTGCCTAGAATCATCGGTTTTCTAGCCAGCTCTGGTCACACAGAGATCCTCGAGGAATGGTGGGGGGGGGGGGGGGGGGGGGGGGGCGCGGGGGGAGGCTCTGTGCCCATCTGCTGGCTCCTGCAGAAGAATCTATCTTCAACAAGGGCCCCCATAAGCTTTCATCCGAAAGTGTTGTACTTACAAGGGAACATTCAAATCCCCAGGCCTAGGGGAGAACTAAGACCATCCCAGCTGCAACGTTCTGGAACCGAGGTGCTAGCAGTCTAGCATATGACAAGCTGGCATTGTGCTCTGCTCCAAGTTGTCCCTTATGGAAAGGCTGACGCACTTACGGGAGGGAAATGGATTCTTGTCGGGGAGAACGGCGCCGGGATCCGGCTCAAAACCAAGTAGGCTGAATAGCGCTGACTATACAAAGGGCACGTCGACTTGTCGCAAAGGGCCATCTGGTTGATTATTTCTAATAAGAGGAGCTCACGTCGAATTGCCAGTCTGTGTGTGTCCCCACCATCCCAGAAAAGGCGACCTAAATTGATTGGAGGCTACGAGTCTTCAGAAGCCACACCACGGACACGGTCATCGAACTCAGCTGTCACCCCTTGAGCCAAATGCAGCCAGCAGAGATGTGCGTGTTGCTGGGGAGAGCGTCTAGACTGGCTCTCTCCAGGTAACGGGGTTAGGCCGGGTGTGGGGTCAGCTGAGGCTCCTCACCAGGAGCAGCCAGATGGTCTGTGACAGCTGCTCACACATCAAGTCCTTTTATTTCTTCCGCTGCCATTGTCCCCACCCCAGAGACGGAGCTGGGTGGGGAAGGCAAATGAGGAGGATTGTAGGGAAGGGGGGGCGGGGGTCGTCGCGGGGCTGCGGTGGTAAAGTTTCTGGAAGCAGCTTGCCTTGTAGCCTGTGATACCACGGCTCTACTCACTGCCTTCCTTCTGAACCGCGTCCGACCTCTGCCCTAGACACCCCGAGGTCTGGGGGCAGGGGAGTCTAGAGCTGCTGCTCAAGACAGCAGCCACAAGCCACATGTGGCTATGGAGCACTTTAGATGTGGCCGCTCCAAATTGACATGGGCAGCGACGTAAAACACATATTGGATTTCAAAGATCCGGTACCAAAAACAAACAAAAAGAACATACACTCTAACTAACAGCTTTATATAATAATTCACACACATCTTACTAAAAATCGTTTTCACGTTTGGTTTTTGAGAGAGAGAGGAACAGTGTGAGCAGGGGAGGGGCAGGGAGAGAGAGAGAGAGAGAGAGAATGGGAGACACAGATCCGAAGCAGGCTCCAGGCTCCAAACTATCAGCACCAGAGCCCGAGGCGGGGCTCGAGCTCACGAACTGCGAGATCATGACCTAGGCCGAAATAGGTCTAGGTCACCCAGGCACCCCTTACGCGTATCTTATTGATAAGTTTAATAATCGTATGTTGAGATGCTAATGTTTGTGATACATGGAGTCAAATGAAACATACAGTCGTACTAAAACTAATTTCACCTGCTCCTTTTCGCTTTGGTGTGGCTACCAGAAAATGTGACGTGGCATGTGTGGCCCACATTGACATTCTGTCGGATGGCCCTGGTCTAGGAGGGACCAGATTTGTAGAGAGGCCTAAGTGGACCATTTCAGTGGATTCGGCAAATGTCCACCAAGCATGCTGTGCGTGTCTGTGTCAGGCAAGGCGGGGGAGCCGAAGGGCCACTCAGCTCTTTTGGCCCCACGGATGCCTTGGCTGAGCTGCGGGGGGAGGATGGGAAGGGAGGTGACGAGCCCTGACTGTCAGAGCAGGGAGCTGCCCCGCCCTGTGGTTAGGGGCTTGGAGAGCAGCATCCATGCCACCAACATCTTCTTAAGAATGTCCACTCGTGGGCTGTGCCCTAGAAATGGCATGACGGGGGACATCCAAGTCACCCGCAACATTTGTGGACATGTCACAGAAGCCCGTGGACCAAGGGGGGGATCAGCTCTGACCATAAGCCCCGAGAGCACCGCGCCCTCCTTTCTCCTCCACTGAACACCCTCATCGTTCCCATGCGGTGACCGGCAGGCCCACAGAGCTCCAAGATTTCAGGGACCTGTCTGTCTTCTTCTGGGTCGTCTCCTCTGTTGGGAGAGACAGCACATAGCAGAAATCCCACGGTCACTTGCTGACTGGATAGACAGTCTGATAGAGAATTGTGAGAGGGGAAGAAGAGAAACGGGAGGGAGTGGGGAGGGAACAAAGTTGCACAGCTCCCCCTGGAGAGCTGCGGCTCGCCTTGGACAGATGGACCGGGCGAGGTGTGGGCGACCAGTCCTGGCACTGGTTGCCCTCAGCAGGTGAAGGGGCATGTGTGTGGTGGGGTCCTCCTCCCTCCCTCCCTACTTCCCCCCTTCCTTCCTCCCTCCACCCCTCCCTTCCCTTTCCCTCCTTCACTCTCTCCCTCCCTCCCCCCCCCACTTCCCTCCCTGTCTCCCTCCCCCTTCCCTACCTCCCCACCTCCCTCCCCTCTCCCTCCTTCCCTTTGATGCCTAGGACTAAGCTTGGGAAGAGAGAAAAACTCCTGGAAACATAAAAGCTGAAGGTAAACCCCAAAGCTTCCTTTGTTTTCCCTTAATCGGCTTCAGGCTCCCACTAGCTCAGTCCTAATTGAGTTAGTCCTTGAGTGAAAGGGGCATTTAGAGATGTTAAACTGTTATTTCATCACAAGTGGCAGGTGGGATGTGGGGCAAAGGGCAGGAGAAGAAGTGTCCGTGGGAACACTGAGTTGCGGGACACCCTCGATGCCCTTTCATTCGGATTTCAGCCAGTGTTTTCCAAACCGCTGGCCATAAACCATTAGGGGATTGGGAAACCACTTTAGTGGATTTCAACCAGTATGTTGTAAATGTGGGGGTGGGGTAGGGTGGAGAGAATAGAATAGGAAAATAACAGGAGGCACGGTATGTAGTAACAGGAAGTGTTGCTTTGCGAGATTTTTGACGCAGGTGTGTGTGTGTGTGTGTGGGCGTGCACCAAGTTGTAGGTCACCAGCATGAAAGTTTGAAAGCCATTCTGATGTAGCACATGCTCCTAGAAGTAGAGTCCCCCGTGTGTTTGGATCCAGAAACATAATAACTTACGGGGAGTGGAGTATCCATCAGGCAAACAGAGCTCTCTGCAAGAGGGCCAGGACAGGATCTGGGGTGAGGGGAGGGGGGCAGGCCGGAGGACTTGGAAAGGGAATTGCGTGCTGTGACAGAAAAGACAGTGGGGGTGGGGGAGGCGCCTGGGTGGCTCAGTCGGGTGAGTGTCCGACTTCGACTCAGGTCACGATCTCGCAGTTTGTGAGTTCAAGCCCCGCGTCGGGCTCTGTGCTCGCTTCTCGGAGCCTGGAGCCTGCTTCAGATTCTGTGTCTTCCTCTTCTCTCCGCCCCTCCCCTGCTCATGCTCTGTCTCTCTGTCTCTTAATAATAAATGTTTAAAAAAAAAAAAAAAGGAAACAAAAAGAGAAGACTGTGGCGGGGAGAGAGGTGGGTGGAGATGCATGCCGGGAGGGTCTCCCCCAAGTCCGAGCACAGTGGCTGGACCCCAGTGGGCACTTGGCTCCCCACCCTGAATGAGTGAGAGAGGAGGGGTGGGGGGAGGAAGGGGAGGATGGCAATGGACAGATGGTTCTGGAAAAATTTCAGACCAGGCTAGCATAAACACACAGTGGGCAGCTTTCCTTCAGCCCCAAACAAGCTTTGCAGATGACCTTTCTATTTCGCTTTCTAAAGGACCTGTCGTATTCCTCTTTTGTATGTCACATTCGTCCAAGAGCCTAATAGTCAATATAATATAAATAGTATAATATAAATATTATATTATTGAACTCAACTAGATCACAAAGTGGGGTACCTTTGCAAAAAATAAACAAACAGAATGGTGAAATAAATCCTGGTTGATATGTCGCCCTGTGGAAGGAAGCAGCTTGTCTCAAGAAGAACAAAGACAAGGCCATCAGGCACTCCAGTCCTCGAAGTTTGCAAGTAATTGTCCGCGACCTCCGTGATTCCTTCACACCCGTGCAGAACCCTGGGAAAGTCAGGGGGAAACAGGACTTTATCTCCAAGACAAACTTTGAAGTTTAAAAATAAAAGCAGGCCCGCCAGTTTCCTAGAGCTGGTGTTGAGATTGTACAGGTCGGGCTATTTCTGTACAAATAAACAAGCATCTAACAGGCTAACGAGTTAATTGCCATTTCGGATGGCTGCAACCTCTTCCTCCAAGGCTGGCCCAGGTGAAGGGTCAGTTATTTGGGGCTAACCTGTTCCCATCAAAGGGGAAATTTTAAAAAGCATCTTTCTTGGGGGAAAACGCCATTATTTTCAGACGGGGGTGGGGGCGGGGGGTGGGGATGAGACATCCTGAAGATTCTCTGGGCGGCTTTGGTTTCAGAAAACAACAAAGAAACAGCCCAATGGGTGAGGAGTTATGTGCCTATCGTTGCTCGCGGTGGCAGGCAATTATTCACAGAAAAAAGCCCGACACCATTTCTTCCACCAAAGTCCCGGGGGACAAGCCATCAAAAGCAGGGATGAGAGAGAAGCCGTGAGCAGTCAGCCATGGCATCTAGCTCGTTTTTACTTGCTTCCCTTCCGCCATGGTTACTCAGTCTTGGGTTTTCTTCTCTTCTCGAATGTGCCTTCATGTATCCCAGCAGGAAGTGAGCCTGAGAGGCATGCCTCCCGGCCCTGTGGTGTTTCTCTTGGCCCAGCCTTGCATTTCTTACGTACATATAGACGCTGACGGTGGCTCCTGGTCCCAGGACTGGCCCCGGCGTCACCAGGATGTGAGGGAAGCCGCAGGCCCAGCGTGCACACTCTGCCCTTTTGAGAAAGAGATACCAGGAATCCTCTTTTGTCCTCCTGGAGGACCAGGCTGCCTGGATGCCGTATCAGCTTCCCACGATATCAGAGCCCGCGTGGCCCCGGCTGGCCGTGCATCTGTACCTGTGGCCCTCGTAGCGCTCCAACGTTGTCAGCAGCCCTCCCTGCTGAAGGCCCGTGCCTGGCCCTGGCCGTCTCTTTCTGAGGCTGTCGCTGCTAGAAAGCTGTGTTCACCGGAATGTTCTAGGGAGCGGACCATACCGCTGAGACACGGACTTAGGATGGCTTGCGATCTTGCCAACGGCGGCGGAAGACCCTTCTCTCGGCTCCCGTGCCCGCCACCACCCTGTGATTCTCCCCACTCACACACGAGGAAACCGAGGCTTCCGGAGGCTCAGGGAATGGACCAACTTCTGATCGGTTGGAAGTAGCAGATTCCAACCCAAAAGTCGTAGCTCGTGGATAATTCCCTGTCGGTGGAACAGACCAGCCGCCTAGAAATCCTGCCTCAGTAATATGGAAGGTGCAACACAGTGTGGCCTTCTTCTCAAGAGCAGGGTGATGTGTCCCTCTCCAGGGCACTCCTGGCCTCTCCCTGGACTAACCCACTGCATTTGCAGCGGATTCTCTCACCCCGGCATTTCCTTCCCCCAAAGAGGGGCTTTGTAGGGGTGTTGCTGGGGCTTGAGGACGTCGGTGAGTCAGGGGAAGATTAGGTGCCTCTCTGGGTCTGTGGAGAAGAGCACGCCGTGGTCTCTGGCTGTACCCAGGCACTTCGGCACAGCTGGACAGAGTCTCGGTGTTGTTCGTCTGCAAGGAAAGGGCTCCTATCTCTGGGTAGACCGAGCCGGCGATGGCAAGTGTTCCTGTTCTCCTCGCCGGTTATCTCCGGCCTGGAGAGCCAGGAAGAAAGTAATGATTAACTTTGCTCCAGCTTTCCTTTCGCTGGATGCTTTGGCAAAGATGCTCTCAATTTTCCTGTTGTTCTCCTCGAGGAAATCCTATCGGGAGGGAAGATTCCATCGGGACGAATGGATCAAGTCCTGGTTCCAGGCTCTCCAAGCCTCCCCCTGGCCCCTCCCGCCTTCTCCCAGCGATCATCAGATCATCAGCCAGCCCAGGAGCCCCTCCTCCTCCCGGAGTGGGGTCCCAGGCAGCGGCTACAATGCAGGTTTTGTTCCAGAGCCCCGGAGAGGCAGTGGACTCCAAAAATATTCCTCCACTGATCTGGAGGCCTGTCCTTGACATCTGGCTTCTCTCCCAGGACCCAACTTTTCCCCACTCAAGCAGGATTTTGAATGAACAAAATTAGTCTTTTGAAGTGACTTGACAATTCCCCTGGTGGTAATTACATTTACCACTTAGCGTATCTAGGCGACTCCAACACTTTTAGAAATAACCCCCTCCCGAATCCCTGGTAGGTGGTCCACAGTGTTGTTTTTCTAGAAGAACGTGGCTCCGGGAGGACCTCCTGCCCCAGCAGTTGGTGGTGACAATTCCTGCTGGAGTATCTGTGAATGTCACATTCCCATGTAGAATGGGCCTCAAATAAATCCAATCATTATGTTCTTTGCATCTCGGCTGGCATATTGCTAGCTTTGTAGCAAAGTCACTGTATGGATGAAGCCGGCCTCCTGTTGCCTGGACGGACAGTGCTTTTCTGTCCTAAAACCATCTTGTACCTTAAGCTAAAGTACGTTACGTGATTGACTTCACGGTGACTCCGATATGGTGATTGTCACAGTAATCAGCATCAGAAATGGACTGAATTTAGATGTTTTAATACCCCTTCTATTGTCCTCCTTTTCCCTGGGGCTTCACCTTTTAAAAATTGGAGGTAGGGGCACCTGGGTGGTTCAGTCGGTTAAGTGTCCGACTTCAGCTCAGGTCATGATCTCACAGTCTGTGGGTTCGAGCCCCACATCGGGCTCTGGGCTGACAGCTCAGAGCCTGGAGCCCGTTTCAGATTCTGTGTCTCCCTCTCTCTCTGCCCCTCCCCTGCTCACGCTCTGTCTCTCTCTGTCTCAAAATAAATAAAAAACATTAAAAATTTAAAAAAAAAAAAGAAAGACTTCAGATACATATCAACCAATCTCAGCGTATGGATCTTTTTTTTTTTTTTTGAAACCTAAGTCAAGTAAATGAAGTGAAAGAAACGATAGGCCAATGTAAACACTGGCTGGATGTATGATGAGATTAAGGATTCACTTTAATTTTTCAAAGATGTAATGGTCATGTTACTATGATCATATACTTTTCAAAACAGTCTTTATCTTTTAGATAGATATACAGTTGACCTTGAACAACATGGGTTTCAACTGCATTGGTTCACTTACACACAGAGGTTTTGTTTTGTTTTGTTTTGTTTTTTCAGTAAATCCAGTATGTAAACGTATTTTGTCTTCCTTACAGTTTTCTTACGAATATTTTCTTTTCTCTAGCTTCCTTTATTGTAAGAATACAGTATAGAATACACATAACGTACAAAATATGTGTTAACTGAATGCGATATCAGTAAGGCTTCTGGTCGACAGTAGGCTGTTAGTGGTCAAGTTTTTATGAGTCAGAAGTTATATGTAGGGGTGTCTGGGTGGTTCAGTTGGTTGCTTTTGGCTCGGGTCGTGATTTTGCGGTTTGTCAGTTTGAGCCGTGTGTCTGGCTCTGAGCTGACAGCAATGAGCCTGCTTGGGATTCTCTCTCTCCCTCTCTCTCTCTGCCCCTCCTCCACTCGCACTTTCCCGCCTGCCCTCTCTCTTTCTCCGAATAAATCAACTTAAAAAAAAAAAAGATTTAAATGATAAAAACAAAGCAAAACCAAAAGTTACGTGTGGATTTTCAACTGTGGGGGAGGTTAGCACCCCTCACCCCCATGTTGTTCAAAGGCCAACTATAATGATTGAAATACACATCCAATGTTATACTATCTGGTATTTGCTTCCAAATGATATGAGTGTAGGCAGCAGTGGCCGAGTGCATAGATGGAAACATGTTGATAATTGTTGACGCCCGGTAATGGATAGATTGGGTTATTGACCATTAAAATGTTATATATGTTTAAAAAAATAATAAAAATAAAATAAAATAAAATTTTATATGTGTTTGCATAATAACATGTTAAAAAAAGAACAGAAACAAGGGCACACTCTCAGGGCTCCATTCCTGATAGGTGGCCTGAGAAGAGGGTGGAAAACGTTCGCTCTGGATCCAGCCCTGCAAAAGCCCAGCTTGCTCCGGCGTTCTTGACCCTCGGTGAGCTTTACCGGGTGGGACAGCCAACGAAAGTGGCTGGGGCTCACTGGAGACCGATCAGAGGGGGAAAGGACATTTTGAAGGTAAAAAGAGAAAGCAATGGGAAGGAACTACCAGCACCGGGGCAGTCTACGAGGGGCATTTTCACAAATTGGGAAATTCACGTAGTTTCAGAACTTAGGGGATGACGATGTTCGCGACACCTCTTCCAAAAGCATTGAGGCGAAGATAATTAGAGGCTGGTGCAGAAATTACAAGGATAAAAAAGGTGTGACAATGCAAGAGAGGGATCATGGATCATGAGTGGGAAGCCGACTCTGAACAAGCCCGGACTCGGGTCCTCGGCTCTGCAACTTCTCCCGACAACCTGTAAGCTGATACAGGATTCAGGGCGCAGTGCAGCGCTGCCCACCTTCCCGCCCGGCTGGCTGGGCTGGCGAGGCCAGTTCTTCATGAAACAGACTCAAGGGCTGGGATCGCCTAAGGGTCTCAGCAAACCAGATCGCCAGGAAAACTGAAAAAGACGGCAGGAGCTAAGAGCACCAGACTGCCAAGGGCGAAGGTGGGGGGAAGAGCAGGAGGGAGCGGGAAGGTGGCGGGGAGGTAGGGGGGTGGGGGTGCACCTTAGCCAGGGCGTCAGTCCTGGGAGAGTCAGCGTGCTGGGTGAGAAGTGTCTAGACAGGCCCTGCGTGTCCTTATCTTGCTGCCTCTGGCCCTTACCCCTGGAACGACCTCTCTGGCCCTTAGACTTCCCAGCCCTCAGGGCAGGAGTGGGTAAGATCCCCACCTCGCCAGTGGTGGTGCTGGGAGAGGACCCCTTCTCACCAGTTCCTCCAGGTAGGCTAGTGACAGCTCCAGACGAGAGCCAACGACTAGAGTGTCCCAGGACTCAAGGGGCTGGCGTCGGGCACTGAAGGCCCAGATTTGCATCCCAGCTTTTGCTTCTTATTGACTTGAACCCTTGGGCAAATCATTTATTTGCTTCATCTTTGAAATGGGGGAAGTGATACCTCTGGCCAAGTTTTATTTCTAGGTGTCTGAAAATTAAGTGCATCGAGTAGTGGCTCCTATCATTATGAGAGAAGTTTTACTTAAAAGACGTCTAGAAGACTCTGTGTATTTCTGCTTTCCCTGGCACCTCCCCTGCGTGGCTGTGATCATTGAGGTGATTGCTGTTTCTAGGCAAGGATGTGGGAGGCAGTGAGGTGTTGGGGAGAGAAGGTGGGCTCCAGAAACAGAAGAAGGGTAACGGCCGCCCCCCGCCATTCCTCCTGTCACCAATCGCCAGCCACCGGATAAAATTTCTGGAACTTCAGATTTTCCTCTTGCTTGAAAACGGTTCTTATTTTCCTCGGTACTTTCTTAACAAACAACGAAAAGTTTCTTCCATGATCAAGCCCTTCATCCCCATCAATGTTACAAAGAAAGCCCACTTGGGAGGGTGGATGTCAAGTTTGATGAGGAAACGCAGGCAAAAGTTCTTGGAAAGCCCTCAGTGTATTGCAAATTTCTTTCAAAGAAAGCCAGTTGAGAGAAACCAATGAACTGAAAGGGCCATTGCTCCCTGGCCTGCAGTATCCGTGTTGACCACGGCAATAAAGGTTTTTGAAGGTGATAAATAAAAGTTGCGTTAGGGGCGCCTGGGTGGCGCAGTCGGTTAAGCGTCCGACTTCAGCCAGGTCATGATCTCTTGGTCCGTGAGTTCGAGCCCCGCGTCGGGCTCTGGGCTGATGGCTCAGAGCCTGGAGCCTATTTCCGATTCTGTGTCTCCCTCTCTCTCTGCCCCTCCCCCGTTCATGCTCTGTCTCTCTCTGTCCCAAAAATAAATAAACGTTGAAAAAAAAAAATTAAAAAAAAAAAAAGTTGCGTTAAATCACAGAGAACAATCTTCACGGAGAAAAGTTGTCTCTCCATCTCCATCCACCTGCAGGGACAGGATGTTGGCTCTTCTGCCATTAAGGAGGCTGGTACCCACCTTGAGCCTCTTTCTAGTGATCACGTATGGGTTAGAGATTTTCTCTCTTCTGCGGCTTTACTCACACTGGTCCCCCCGGTGGGAGCCAGAGGCCCCTGTCTGAGCTCCTGCTACCACTTTATCAGAAAGCTAATGGGCTCTAGCAAGATCTAGACGTGAACCCATTTTTAGGCCCTCAAAAGAAAGTCGCACTAATACAACCAACCTTTCGGAAGAAGGAAGCTTACCACGGGGGACAGGAGCCCTCGGAGTCAGTTGGGAATTGAAGCCCCACCAAGAGCCTTCTCTGGGGATTTGGGTTAAGTGGCATATCCTGCATCCCAGAGATGTGGTCCAATGTCCATTGAGGGGTGACAGCACTATCCCCACAAGGTCACGGTGGGTGGCCTTGGCTATGGGCACACTGTGTCAGAGCCCGAAGCACAGCTCAGTGTAGCTAACTAGTAAATTCGAGCTGGAGGCAGATCCACCCGGGGCCAGGCAAGCTAGGTGCAAAGCAGAGCCCAAGGGAGCCAAGCTCTCCCTTGAAACGGGCCACCCTCTCCCCCTTCCCTCCATCAACACCCCACAGCCTCCCCTCTGCCACCGACTGGAGCTGGCTCTCCACCAGCTGTGCCACTGGAAAACTCTTGCTGAGTAATTTCCGCCAAGTTATGAATGACTAAGAGCACCGAATTTGTGGTCCTTCTCAGAGGTACATGACTTAACTATTTTCATTTTTTATGCAACTATACGGCATAACATGACATTTTTTTTTTAACAGCAAGGCACTCATCCAAATATTTTTGTTTTGTCTCACCTTCTTCCAATTCTTATCCATTTGTGTACACAAGGTTCGTTCAATCATTTTCATTCAGCAAATACTTGCTGAGCACCTGCTATGCACGGGGCACTGTCTTGATCACTGGGTACGGGGTGGCCAACACCACACCTGGCCCTGCCCCTGTAGAGGATGTGTCCGGGGCCGAGAAGGACAACACACAAGTAAACACAAAGGCAACAGACAACTACAGCCTTTAGGAGTTGCTGCAAAAGGCAGTTGGGCACCGTGGTGTAGACACTGAGGGGGTCTACTTGATGGTCTTCAAGATGGTACTTGAAGACACCAACCCCGAGGAGCGGGGGTTTCAGCTATGAGCTCATCTTTCGGGTGTAGACACATTTTTGTTTGTTTGTTTGTTTACAACTCACTGATTTGGCGTACAATTTCCTATCGATTCATTTGGTAATTGCTAATTTTATGTGAATTGGCCAATCACGTCTTTCCCAATTAAGGGATGGTTTTCTTGAATTAGGAGAGAGGGGGCAAGGAAAAGAGAAGAGCCAGAGGACCCTAACATTTGTTAAGCACCTGCTATGTACTGGATGCTTGAAACACATTCTTTTTAAAATAAGATCCCAAACAGGCAGCATTGTGGTATCCACTTAGTGACGTGGAAAGGAAGGCCCTGAATGTCCAAGTGTTTAGTAAGTGTGAGAGCAGGCTCTGGCTTAGCTGCATGTAATGTTAAAACTCAGGCTCATGGGGCGCCTGGGTGGCGCATTCGTTAGGCGTCCGACTTCAGCCAGGTCACGATCTCGCGGTCCGTGAGTTCGAGCCCCGCGTCGGGCTCTGGGCTGATGGCTCGGAGCCTGGAGCGTGTTTCCGATTCTGTGTCTCCCTCTCTCTCTGCCCCTCCCCCGTTCATGCTCTGTCTCTCTCTGTCCCAAAAATAAATAAAAAACGTTGAAAAAAAAAAAAAAAACTCAGGCTCTTTCCACTCCAGAACTATAGTTTGTGGAACCCCCGTCTTGCAAAGCGCTCCATGAAGAAGTGTTCCGTGACCGAATACATTTGTTGAATTCTGTGTGCATCTCCCCACGGTCCTGGAGATTCATAATGCACTTTATGCCATTAAGAGCTCTGACAAGTCCTGCAGTAAAAATAAACAACCTCTTTAACTTTAGCCCGTCAACGTTTCCCTTTGATACAAATTCTGGCGGATTTAGGCAATAGAATAGTTCACGGCTGTGCGGTCCCATGCAGAGCCATGAGACCCTGAGGCTTTTGAGCATTTGAGCTAGGGCCAGCCTGAACTGAAATGTGCCATACGGAGGACACACACCCTGAGCTCCAAAGACTCCGAGCAGAAGAAGAATGCAAACTAGCTCATTAACAATTGTATATTGCTTAAAGGTGGAAATAATATTTTGGCTATACTGGGTTACATAAAATGTCATTAAACTTATTATTACTCGCTTCTTCTTTTCTATGTGGATACTAGAAACTGTTATTGTGGCATTAAATTATATTAAATTATATTGTGGCATTAAAATGAACTCAATTGCATGAACAGGGATAAATTGCAAAACACGATTTTGCATAGACAATCAAGTGATAAAATGATAAATGAAATATGATATTGTTTGCTTAAAGTTTAAAGCCATGCAAATAATAGTATCGATGAGTGTATACGTATGAAGTGTACATTTACGGTATAAAAACCATGCATAGGGATGGATAATTCCGGAACTTCGGATAGTTCATTTTTTTTGTAGATTGACCACTGGGCCCCTTTTACTTCTTATCTCTGTCTCTTTAATTTTTTTTAAGGTTTATTTATTTATTTTTGAGAGACAGAGAGAGACAGAGAGACAGAGCGTGAGTGGGGGAGGGGCAGAGAGAGCAAAGGAGACGCAGAATCCAAAACGGGCTCCAGGCTCTGAGCCGCCGGCCCAGAACCCTACGGCGGGGATCGAACTCACGAGCCATGAGATCACGACCTGAGCCGAAGTCGGACGCCTCGCCGAGGGAGCTTCCCCGGGCGCCCCTCAAAACTTACACCTTACGTGTAAAACCAGAGTCAGGCAAAAGCAAAGCGAATTGTCCTGCGTACCTGTGAGGAAAGACCCAACGAGCCTGGCTGGTTTCTCAGCGTGCCTCTTCAGAGGGAGAACTGGCACGAAGGCAGAGTCATGGCACCCTTCGCAGTGGGGCGTAGGGGGCTTCCTGGGAGGCAGCGGTGTGGGGGCTGTAGAAAGCGCCATGTGTTTGTTCAATAAAATAAACGCAAAGAGAATCCTGCTGTATCAATGCTTAGGCTTTTGTCCTAATCAGCAGCTCAGACCAGCACCTCACACCTCCGACTGCCAAGATCCCGGTCTTGTCCTTAGAAGCCCACACGATTCTCACAGGTATCTGTGGCCACCGCGGACGACGTCCGGGCTTGGCCTTCGTGCAGACAGAAGCGGGGTGTTCGGTCTCTGACACGGTATTCTCTTACACTCTGCCTGAACTGGCCCCTCGAACTGGGTCAGTTCGATGAATGCGCTACAGTCTTCCTTCTATGGAGCGGGGCCGCGTTGGATGTGGGAAAGTTCAGACCTCGCTAGTGGGAACGAGGCACCTCGCACTTCCCCTTTGCTCTGACCAAGCACGCTGGACAGCTCTCTTTTATTTGTCGGGTGGGTTATCACATAAATAAGGCGGCCAGCTTACGTATGCGGTGCGATCACACGAGTGAAACAGCCTGAGCTCATTTGGGAGTGGTTTCAGAGCTTGGTTTCCTCTCCGGGTTATCTAGGCTTACTCAACAAGGCACCTAACTCAGGGCAACGTTGAGCCCTTTCCTCCTTTTCCCTCCACAAAACAGGACCGACTGTAGGTGGGACTCACGGCTTGTTCCCCTCAAGTGAGTTTGCGCTTTTGCTCGCCAGTTAACGATAGTCAGATCTTATTGATGTTTATTTAAACAGTTTGAAATGTAACTCGTACAGGCCTCGGATCGATGGCTCTGATCCTTGGCAAACTGCACGTTGGTGAATACCGTGAGATGGGGAAGAGTCCCAAATTCAGAACCCAAAGTGGGTAGGTTCACCTCTTGGTTATATCAAGACGTTTTCCCCGGAGGCCACTGGTTTCTTTTCTGTTTTTTTTAATGTTTATTTTTGAGAGAGAGAGAGAGATACAATGCAAGTGGGGGAGGGGCAGAGAGAGAGAGAGAGAGAGGGAGACGCAGAATCTAAAGCAGGTTCCAGGCGCTGAGCTGTCAGCATAGAGCCCGATGTGGAGCTTGAACCCACAAACCAGAAGATCATGACCTAACTTGAAGTCAGATGCTTAACCTACTGAGCCACCCAGGTGCCCCTGAGGCCACTGGTTCCTTAACTCTGCTTTTCTCATCTGTTAAGTGGAAATCATAGAAGTGCATGCTTCGCAAAGGTGTAAGGATACGGCAAAACCATGAAAGTAAACAACCTTTGTAAACTGCAAAGTTATGCAAATAAAAATAGCATTGTTTATAGGCAGTGTATCATAGGAGTACAAGCAGGAAAAATAAAATATTCAACATAACACCGCCACGCTCTATGAGCGTTCTATCTTCTTGTTATTGCCAACCCTCCTTTTTATTAATGTTTTATTTATTTTGGGGGAGAGAGAGAGAGAGAGAGAGAAACTGCGCTCATGATCACAAGCTGGGGAGGAGCAGAGAGAGGGAGAGAGAGAATCCCAAGCTGGCTCTCGGCAGTCAGCACAGAGCTGGATGCGGGGCTCAAATTCACGAACCGTGAGATCATAACCATGAGCCCAAATCAAGAGTCAGACGTTCAACTGAGCCACCCAGGTGCCCTGCCAACCCTTCTTTTTAATCTATTATGACCAGCTTCCTAAGGACCTCTCTTTGGAATCACTTCCTTAGGATTACAAAATGATCTTTTTAACATGGCCACATCTTTTTTTTTTTTTTTAACGTTTATTTATTTTTGAGACAGAGAGAGACAGAGCATGAATGGGGGAGGGTCAGAGAGAGAGGGAGACACAGAATCCGAAACAGGCTTCAGGCTCTGAACGGTCAGCACAGAGCCCGACGCGGGGCTCGAACTCACGGACCGCGAGATCATGACCTGAGCCGAAGCCGGCCGCTTAACCGACTGAGCCACCCAGGCGCCCCGGCCACATCTTTTTAAAATGTCTCCTATGCCGAAATGTGTCCTTTCCTGCCATTAGTACAATTAGGGAAGTCAGCACACCTTTCCACTTATAAATGGAGACATCAGGACAGGCTACGTAGTTTGTAGACAGAAATGCAAAATGAAGCTGCGGGTCTCTTGTTCGTGAAATATTAAGGGTTTCAAGTGGTGATAGCAGAACATCAAACCAAGAGTGGGGCCCTTCTAAGCACAGGGCCCCGGGTGCCAGCAGTGCTGCAGGAAGGTCACAGGCTACGAACAGGTTGGTGGGAGGGCCACCCCTGTAGTTAGTAGGAATTGCCCACGTCTAATGCCAAGTTCAGATTCCTATGATATTGAAGAAGTCAGGAATAGACCTTGCAATACAGCAAACATGTATTAGGTGTCTTCTCTGTACACAATCCTAAGCAGTCGAAAAGAGGAAGAAGAGGGGGCGCCTGGCTGGCTCAGTCGGCTGAGCATCCCACTTCGGCTCAGGTGAGTTCGAGCCGCGCGTCGGGCTCTGTGCTGACAGCTCAGAGCCTGGAGCTGCTTCGGATTCTGTGTCTCCCTCTCGCTCTGCCCCTCCCCCACTCATGCCATGTCTCTCTCTGTGTCTCAAAAATAAATAAATATTAAAAACAAAAGAGGAAGGTGTAATAAAAAGATTACAAATAGGTCTATGGCAATCCCTCCGAGGAAGCAATGAATTCTAATGTGGACAACAAGGGAAGGGAGACTCTTGGGACGAGGGGACCTTTGAGCTCGCCCCAGAACCTGGGGAAGACTTGGACAAAGTCCTACCCATCCCCACTCAATGAGTCAAGCAGACCCTTGGGTACTACTGCTTACTCGGATCCTTCTCATCCTGGGTAAGCTCCCACAGACCCTGCCAGGAGCCCTGCATATAGAAAGGTGGCATGATGGGGCTAGCTGGGAGGAAGCGTGACAAGTCCTGGAGAGAACGGTCTGTTTCTTATGGCTTTATTAAGTGTTTATATGGGGGAAAAAAGTGTTAGCCGGTGAAGTCCCAATCACTCACTCCCCACGACGTCAAAAATTTAATTATTTCTAAAAGCTATGTATTCTCGGCAACGTGTGTGGAGATTAACGACAGCAGCCAACCTGCTTCGAAGAGGGGTCCTGTAAAATGCCGGGGCTGAGATCTCCCTCTTCAGATTCCTGTGAGAGAGCTTGACTTGGTTGAATCTTTCAGAGACACGCAGAACACACGTCACCTTCCACCCTTGGAAGAGAGCTCAGTGGGCGCATGTGTGTCTTCACTTTCTTACGATGGGCATTGGTGTTTTTCACGTCCAGTGGATTTGTTCCTTACCTTCCCTGCTCCTTTCTCCCTCCTCTCCCCTCCCCCTTTCTTTTCTAAGTATTTGGGTCTACTTAGCCACACATTATCTAAATCCTACTTAAGATAAGCAGGAAAAGGGATTTAGGAGTTAGAGTGGAAAAGTCCTTGAAACTTTCAACTCTGTTTGAAAACAAAAGGAAAGTGGGTAGGAAACCAAAAAAAAAAAAAAAAAAAAAAAAAAAAAACCACCAAAAAAGAAAGAAAGAAAGGGAAAAAAAAAACAGGTATGTAGGGATTTCTTAGGACTGAATGTTGAGTAATATTTGCATATTCATATAAATATATTAATCGCTGAAAGTGCATTTGCGGATAGCTAGGAAGATATTCCTCTTGTTAAATTAAAGGAGGACGATTCTAAAAGTCTTAAAATGGTATGTTTTTCACATAAGATTAAAACTGGGGAAGGTAAGTTTTGGAAGGTATAGGCAGTGAGGAGTAGAGACAGCAAATTGGTTGTTCGAAAGGAGCCTCAAACATGTTTAAATGTATGACTAGAGATCCGTGGTGCAACACCCCCAACCTTCCCAGCTAGTGGTGTGGGTTCCCACCCCCCTGCCCAAATCCTGCAAGGGTCTGCTGAAACCTCTGCCCACCCTGAGGTCTCTGCTCTGTGAGGGAGGGGGTGACTCGGGGAGGAGGGGAGGCCTTCGCCTCCAGTGAAGGCACGGGAGACAGCGAGAAGACGCCGTGAATTACCTTTTTATAAATAGAAAGCCATACGATGACACGGCAAAGGTCATGAGGCAAGAAGGAAGTTGAGCCCAATTCTCCTGCCCCATTTTTCAGCTGAAGCGCGTTCACTTGCCTGGGATCCCATAGAGAAGTCTTGCAGTGCTTGCCGAGTCCAAGAGCAGCAGAAGTGTCAAGGCATGACCGCTCCCAACAGTTCCGATGTCGTCCCAACTCCTGGGGTCTTTGCACCTGTCTCTTCAGAGGCTGCAGGAAAAGACCCCCTTCTGAATGCCTGTGTAGAAATGGCATCATTTCTCCCTTCCGCCTCGTATGCCACCTTAAGGGTCTTCCGGCCTGGAAGCAAAAGATGGCCGCCATCAGCCCCCACCTGAACTGACTCCTTAAACATGGCCTCACTCTTTGTAAGCTCTTCCTTGTGCGAATGTTGAGGCTCTCCTGGACCGGAGGGAATGATGGGGGCAGGTCCTCCAGACTCCACTAACTTTGTCCAGGCACAGCTGGCCATCTTGGGGGTCAGATGCCTTCCAAGTACACACATGTGGAGGCTGCGAATTCACAGCTCAGGGCTCCTTACTTCCAAACTAAATGGTCTTGATACACAGCACCTCTCTTGACCAGGGGCACCCCCCAAAGAGGCAGAGTTCATGTGGTGGTGAGCCATGACCTCTGACTGTCCATCAGGGATGAGCGCTATCGGGGCCAGTGCTCCCCAAGGTGGGGGTGGGGGTGGGGGGAGACAAGCACAGACAGATGGAGAAGGCTGAGGAGACTGTGAGGGGTACAAACACTCTGTCCCAGCTCACACCTACCTTTTGCTTGCCGTGGTCCCTGGGGGGCATGTAACCTTTCAGCAGACTGCGCTTCCCATAAGTATCGTCTCAGGCTGAATGGGGACCTGGCTGGCATCCCCAGCTGTCCGATAGCCAGAGCCAACTCTTGAGTCTCTGATTTGAGAGAGTCTCCGATTCCTGAGTCACAGTTTGTCACTGTGTTGAATCAAGACTGTGCCCAACCCAAGTCCAAAAGTGAATTCCCTCTTCACGGGAGAAAGGGATGGGCTATAAAATGTCATTTGAGACCAAAAGGAGAAGGAATGTTTCTCTAGTGGTCCTGGAGTTAAAACATTTATCGTCCATTCAGATTCGTGTGAATTTGAGCTTAGCTTCTCTAGACCTTAGTATCTGTAAAATGAGGGCAGTGACGCTCCCCACAAGGTCATTGCCAGGATTAAATAAGGCAACATGGAAATACTTTGTGCTTTTCAAATGTTAAGGTATTAGAGTCTCAACAATCTAGAACAGACCAGTCCTAGCCTGGCCTCCACTGTACTCAGGTGACCCCCCCCCCCCCCCGGTCACCCTATTTCTACTCTCCCGGTGCCTTGAGAATCATTTGGCCACGTTCACGTTCAAAGCCCGGCTCTTGGTAACTTCTGTCTTCTTGGCATGAATGTGTTCACTGCCGTGATACTATTTGTCCCTGAAGTGACAAGCTTCCTTCTTATCTTTTCTAAGCACTTCACTGGCCTTATCACTGCCCTGCTGAGGCCCTGCCCTTTGTTGGTTGGGTCTGGGTGTCTTGCTCTCTTGAGTACCGGTTCACCCACCTGCCTGGTGCTGAGCCCCGTGGAATTAGGTCTTCAGTCAAACAGGAGGGACCTCACCGTGCCACATCACCATGTCTTCTGGGAACCTCCAGCCGGCGCTCCTCAGCGAGAGCCTCTTACCATGAGGGGAGAAAACAAGCTTGGCCGAGCTATTCTCAAAGGTTTAGGAGCAAGTCAAGGGAAATCAGAGACCCCTGTCAGAACCTAAAGGAACGCCCCCAAGATGGGACAGCTGTGTTCGCGTTTATTGGTTTATTCACTAAGCTTGTATGTAATGGGTCCCTGCTGTCAGGCCGGACGTGGGCTCACAGGGGCCTGTCACGGAGGAGAGCACAGTGGATGAGTAAATAAACACGGGACACGTTGAGGACCCTGGTCGGGAGGGAAGGAGGAAACACGGTGGGCAGAGCCTTTCAGGAGCTGGGGCCTGGGGTTGAGAAGCTCACCAGGAAGTGATGTGGGGAGATGCCCAGGGAAAGGGGGCCTCCAGGCAGCCCACTTTGTTCCCCACATCTGGATCCCGGGCTCCTGGGGGAGTGACCTCAGCCCCTGCAGGGTTTCAGAGGTCCTGCCAGCATGGGATTTGCATTTCTTTTTTTTTTTTTTTAATGTTTATTTATTTTTAAGAGAAAGAGACAGGCAGAGTGCAAGCAGGGGAGGGGCAGAGAGAGAGGGAGACACAGACTCAATGCAGAGCCTGACGCGGGGCTTGAACTCACCGACCGCGAGATCACGACTTGAGCTGAAGTCAGACGCTCAGCTGATTGAGCCACCCACGCGCCCCTTGCATTTCGTGTTTTATAAGATATTTTTAAAGAAAATATTTCAACCAGATAGCAAAGTACAAATACAGCAAACATTCATGTATCCATCAAACAGATTTTATAAATGTCGATTTCAGAGAACTTTAGATTTGAATGTGTGGATCCAGATAAATAGCACACAGGTGGGGCGTGTGGGCGGTTCAGTTGGTTAATCATCCCACTCTTTTTTTTTTTAATTTTTTAAAAATTTTTTTTCAACGTCTATTTATTTTTGGGACAGAGAGAGACAGAGCATGAACGGGGGAGGGGCAGAGAGAGAGGGAGACACAGAATCGGAAACAGGCTCCAGGCTCTGAGCCATCAGCCCAGAGCCCGACGAGGGGCTCGAACTCACGGACCGCGAGATCGTGACCTGGCTGAAGTCGGACGCTTAACCGACTGCGCCACCCAGGCGCCCCTTTAAAATTTTTTTAACATTTATTTATTTTCAAGAGACAGAGAGAGACACAGAGTGCGAGTGGAGGAGGGGCAGAGAGAGAGAAGGAGACTCAGACTCCGAAGCAGGCTCCAGGCTCCGAGCTGTCAGGGCAGAGCCCGATGCGGGGCTCCATCCCACCAACCGTGAGATCATGACCTGAGCTGAAGTCAGGCGCTCAACCGACTGAGCCACCCAGGCGCCCCTCGTCCCACTCTTGATTTTGGCTCAGGTCACAATCATGATGGTTTGTGAGATCGAGCCCCGAGTCACCAGTCACCGGCGTGGAGCCTGCTTGGGATTCTCTCTTCCTCCCCCTGTTCTCTCTCAAAAGAAATAAACTTTAAAAAAAAATGCACACACAGGTATACACGCACACATATACACACATATACATATATATATATATTTAATATGTATTTTAATTATGAAAAGGAGCACACACCCAGGCCGGCTATATACAATACGTACACACACTTAGTAGATTAGTTCTGTGCCAGCTTCTCAGTTAAGCTCTCTCCTCTGCATGCTTACTTGGGCTCACTCCACAGGAGCCTACGGTGAGGAAGGCTCTGTCTGGGGCAACTACTCAAGGTGCCTGTAGCACCGGACAAAGGTGGCAGTGACAGCAAGAGTCCTGGACTCCAAGCCCAGGTCATTGGGTGGGTCCCAGTGCTTTTATCCCCTTTCTCTGCAACCTCGCTTCACCTTTCTTGCCTCGGTTTCTTCGCCTGTGAAATGGACACCAGGGAGCGTACTTGTGAGGGCTAGCTGGGCCGGTTCGTGCAAAGACTTCGAGCAGCGTTGGCCCGTAGTAAGGCCCAGGAAGCAAGGACGGTGATTACTCTCAGCTATTGTTGTCGTAGTATGTGTCTGCTAGGCACATGGTCCTGTTAAGGCATGGCTATGGTTTTTGTGGTTATTGTGAGTTTTGCATGTGTTTTGTGTTACCTTTTCATCTATAAATGCTTCTTTCCCCGCCTTAGGCCAAGTGGAAAAACCAGAACTTGACTACTTGTTAAAAATGAAAACTTAAGAAAAGAACTTCACGGTACGGGCAAAGAGATCGGCTACGCCTGCGGTAAAATAGCATCATGGCAATCTCCCAATCAGTGTCTCACCCAGTGCCACCCACGCTGACAACCCTGGAGGTCAGGAAGGGTGAAGGGTGAAGTCAGTTTCAGAAGGTGATGTCCTAAGGAGCCGCTGCTGTCGAGGTTCATCGCTTATTGCGACAAGATCTTCTCGTGCCCTTAGTATGCTCACGCTGTTCCTGCCAAATTAAGATCTTCTGAAAATAGAGAAGCATAAACGTGAAACTATGGTTTTCATCTTATTTCAGTGCAAGTTGAATGTTACTGACAAAAATATAAAAACAAATGAAATGAGGAGATAAAATTCACATCCGGGGGCGTGCAGAAGAAGTTACCTCTATTCCACGTGAGAAACTGAAGTGATAAAATAGGCGAGGAAACCATTCCTCATACGGGGACACTTGACATAAAGCGTGTACAACGAACAGGCTTTGGGAAACGGGATTCGCGCCACCATCTGGTGACAGAGCCCAGAGACAGATCCGGGAAGCTTTGCCCTGACGCGATGGCTGAGGACAAAGTGTGAGGTCAGGGGCATTGTGCAGTCAGCTGGGTAAGAGTGCCCACATTCCGGGTTTCTTCATTTTACTTATATTTGCAAACTACGTTGACACAGGTGAGCAAGGGTTGTCTTAGGTAAAACCTCACATTTACAACTGCCACAAAGAAACCATTCCGTTCAGGTAGGTTTTTAATTTTTTTTTTTTTTGATGTTTTATTACTTATTTGTGAAGGAGAGGGAGACAGAGCGTGAGGGGGGAGGGGCAGAGAGAGAGGGAGACACAGAATCCGAAGCAGGCTCCGGGCTCCCAGCTGTCGGCACAGAGCCCGACGAGGGGCTCGAACCCGTAAACCCGTAAACCTGAACTGAAGTCGGGGGCCCAACCGACTGAGTCACCCAGGCACCCCTCGTTCAGGTAGGTTTTTAATACACCATGAGGTAAATTAGAAAACACGCAGCGACATCTGTGACCACAGTGTGGCAGGCCAGGAGGAGCCAAATGGCCATCTTGTCTTTTACTGGCTCGGGTTGTGTGTCCTCTCCGCATTTTAAGACCTGTGAAGCGGGCTTGCACTTTACCATCCCCATGGGCCAGGTTGCTGCCCGGTGGTAGTTGTCATTGCTCACCCTTACACAACAAAGCTCAGTGTTGCCAAGTCTCGAGGACAGGAGAGGAGCATCCTTTTTCGGAGCTGAGTCGTCCATAGCCAGGCAGCTCCGAAAATGTTCTGCAAGAAACACAATGAGGGGTCTAACTTTGTGAATCTTCATACACATCGTAACCAATTTTGTTCCACTTATATTTTTTGTTTTCTGAAAGAATGTTTTGTGTTTTTTAAATGGATGAATAAGTGGGCGCCTGGGTGGCTCAGTCATCATAACCAATTTTGTTCCATTTATACTTTTTGTTTTCTGAAGGAGTGTTATGTGTTTTTTAAACATATGAATAAGCGGGCACCTGGGTGACTCAGTCACTAAGCATCTGACTTCGGCTCACAGTTCCGTGAGTGTGAGCTTCACTTCGGGTGAGCTTAGAGCCCCAATTCAGGCAAAAAAAAAAACAAAACCCACAAGCCCCGCTTTTCTCTCTCTCTCTCTCTCTCTCTCTCGCTCTCTCTGCCCCTCGCTCACTTGCTCTCTCTCTCTCAAAAAAATGAAAATATGAATACGTTAAAAAGAATACTAACAATTATAAAGTTAAATTACAAGAGATAAGAAAGCATTGTGTCTTTGTGTGGCAGTGTTTTTCCTTTCTTGGTGGCTCTTAAGACAATGGCATTAGCTTACATTTCACGCACCTCTGATTTGGTGAAATGTGTTGCAGACATAAGTACTCTGCTGGGATTGTTCAAACTGGTATTGAATGATGATGTAGAAGTTGTCAGTTTTACTAACAGTTATTTGTAATGGTACATAAGAACTTGCCTTTTTTTTTTTTTAAGTTAACTTATTTATTTTGAGATAGCATACTCGCGTGTGCACGAGCGAGTAGGGGAGGGGCAGAGACAGAGAATCCCAAACAGGCTCCGTGAGATCATAAACTGAGCTGAAATCAAGAGTCAGATACTTAACTGAGTAAGCCACCCAGGCACTCCAAAACTTGACTTTTCTTTTATTTATTTTTTTGAGACAGAGAGAGACAGAGCACGAACAGGGGAGGAGCAGAGAGAGAGGGAGACACAGAATCCGAAACAGGCTCCAGGCTCTGAGCTGTCAGCGCAGAGCCCGACGCGGGGCTCGAACCCACGGACCATGAGATGGTGACCTGAGCCGAAGTCGGACGCTTAACCGACCAAGCCACCCAGGCGCCCCATAAACTTGACTTTTCTTAATGAAGTTTGAAGTCTATCTCTAGAGAGGATATAATACTGAATATTTAAATGAGACACAAAATCACATATATATTATATGTGTATATGTGTGTGTATACGTATATACATAAACTGTGTTGTTTTTACTGATGTAGAAACTCTGTGTAGCTGAACACTGCCAAATATAACGTGGTTGCTCTAGTTTCCATGTTTTGCTGATATTTTTAAGAAATGGAACAAATTCAGTTCAGGCCATGAGGGTTACAACATTAAGATGATTCCAACTGCAGAAAATTGTTGGCAATGAGGAACCAAAGAAAAGTCTGAACTCAATCTGCAAAATTAAATAAATTTGACTCTTTTAAAACGTTGCTTAAATATTTTCCAGAGATAGGTATTGGGGTATCAAAGACTTTTTTTTTTAAAGGACGCTGTTTAATATTCAAGACATTTCAAGGATCGTTAGAAAAATACTTTCGTAAGACATGGAAAGATATTCTTTGATTTCCTCAAATTGTATATTTACTAGTTAATGATTTGAAACAATCAGCTAGACCTTTTTTTTGGTTGGCGATTCAACTCGGGAACAAATATGTTCTATTATTCTCTTGAATATCTACATCAGAGGTTAGCAGACAGCAGGCCAAATCACCCATTTTGTATGGCTCATCAGCTAAGAGGGTTTTTCCTTTTCTAAATGACTGGGAAAAAATCAAAAGAAGAATACTATCTTGTGACGTGAAAATTATGTGAAATGAAAATTTCCATGTTGATAAATATTTACACGTGGCCTATAGCTGCTTTTGAGATACAGAGCAGAGCAAAGTGGTCGTAACGGAGGTCGGATGGCCCAGAAATCCCAAATTATTTACTGTTCAGAATTTTACAAAAATTCTACCAACCTCCAATCTCCATGAATTTGATGAAAGAACACTCTGAAGCTGCAAAATAAGTTATTTAAAAATGAGGGGCGCCTGGGTGGCTCAGTTGGTTGGGTATCTGACTTCGGCCCAGGTCATGATCTCACGGTTCGCAAGTTCGAGCCCCGCGTCGGGCTCTGTGCTGACAGCTCGGAGCCTGGAGGCTGCTTTGGATTCTGTGTCTCCCTCTTTCTCTGCCCCTCCCCCACTTGCTCTCTCTCTCTCTCTCTCTCTCTCTTTGTCAAAAACAAACAAACTTTAAAACTTTCTCAATATTCTGAAACTAAAAACAATATATAGTAATATATCAGTTGGTGGGGCTGTTATGAGCATTTCTGGACTTTTTTTTTTTAGTATTTCTGAACTGTTAAATAAAATGATCCTAACGATACTTGCCAATTGAATCTGGAATTAATAAATTAAAAAAAATTTTTTTAACGTTTATTTATTTTTGAGACAGAGAGAGACAGAGCATGAATGGGGGAGGGTCAGAGAGAGAGAGAGAGGGAGACACAGAATCTGAAACAGGCTCCAGGCTCTGAGCTGTCAGCACAGAGCCCAACGCGGGGCTTGAACTCACGAACCGCGAGATCATGACCTGAGCCGAAGTCGGACGCTTAACCGACTGAGCCACCCAGGCGGGCGCCCCTGGAATTAATAATTTGAAGTAGCATAAGTGTATGCCCATAAAACATCAATTTGTGGTTTTATACTTTGGGCTTTGGCCTAAGAAGTGGAATCTATCCCCGCAAAAAAATGGGAAACGTGTTGGAACCTTAAGAGTTAAGAGTTAAAAGAAGTAGGGACTTCTGGGCACTGATGTCTCATTCTTCGAGGTCCCTTTCAAACACCAACCTCCGTCAGGTAGCGCGGCTGACCGCGTGGGTTCTAAATGTCCTCTTTTCCTCTGGGTATGTCGTAGCCTGCTGTCTCCACCCACGCTTCGCAGGCATTCCTGGAAATCTTTCCTCTGTTTGTGTCTAATGTCCTTATTGAGATTTTAAGTTCCTGAGGGCAGGGAAATTCGTCTGCCCTCTGTTTCTTCCCTGAAGTATGCCTCTTGGGAGATTTACAACTCATTTGACTTTTCACGCGTTCCCCAACTTCTGAGTTAGGCTAGGGAGACCGCAGTGAGAGCTAACGTTGGTCTTCTGACGTTACACTTGACCAGGGATTTTTATAGTCAAGAAGTAGTTTTGCCTCTATGATCTCCGTCGATTTAGGACGAGCTGCTCGTACTTCTGCAGGTGAGATCTGGGGCTTGGCCAAAGCTCGGGAAACGAATCAGCGCTCGCTGGAGTGAGAACCGTTGGATGCAATGTGCACTTCCTCGTTTAGGGTTTACTGCTGGGCTTTGAATTATAAAGCAAGGCGGGCAGGATGGTAGGGACCTGGGTAGGGAAATGAGTCCCGAGAGGCGTCCCCGAGTGGCCGCTTTGTGTGACGGTTGAGGGACTGCGGAGGCGGTCTGTGTCCCAAGGGACACTGGGACAATACAGGGTGGGGCCGCTGCTGGGACACTGTGGAGTTCCCCTTTAAGCCCAGTTGTCTGGTGTGGGGTCTGGGTCCCAGCCACAAGCCTCCCTCCTATCCTGCCACGCATGCCTCCCGTCTATACGGTGGACTCCCGCTCCCTGGAAACCCCGGGGGAAGAGCCGGTGTCCTCCCAGGGAAGCTGACAGTGGTGCTTATTCCCCAGGACAAGGAAGTCCCCGCAGACAAAGAGAAGACAGGAGGTATCCCAGTCAACAAGGCAACCTGAAGGACGGTGGCCGTGCTGCCCAGGAGCTGGAGACTGTGCCCCCCAGCACTAAGGAAACCAGAGGAGCCCCCAAAGGCAGGGTGGCGCTGCTTCAGGGCTGCTAAGCTCCCCTGTCTCCTGCTGGATCCTTGGGACGAGAGCTTGAAACCTGCCACGAGTTTTCCATCCCTGGCTCCAAACTCTCGGAAGGCAGAAGCTGCTCTTCTTTCCTCCCGAGCTTGTCTTCAACAACCCCACAGCCGCTCACTTTCCCAGGGTGGCTGGGCGAGGACACAGAGCAGCCAAGAGTATCCAGCTGTCCGTTCACAGAGCACCTTCCTTTGTCTGGAAAGTGCATCGCTCGGGGAAGCAGAAGCCGCGATTCCGGGCGGTGGGTGGCCGAGGTGAAGGGAAGGCGACTTGTTCTCCCCCAGGCCTTCCTTATCTCTCTCGGCCACCCCGAAAGCAGCTGGCGGTGTGCAATTATCTCAGGGCTGTGAGATCCTTTCTTCCCCTAACGCACCGCTGAAGTCCACACCTTAGGAAGAAAAACAATCTAAGTGCCTGTGATAGTGTCTCGGGGCCTGCAAAACCTTGACGGGGGGGGGGGGGGGGGGCGGGGGGGAAGTATTCCTCGTGCTCATGCCCAAGATCCCGCGAAGAGCTCTGGCCGTGACCCGCCCCCCCCCCCTCCCCAGCAGGGCGTTTTGATGCTGTTAACAAGCCCCATGCCCCCAAGAGAGGGTATAGCATTTGAAATATCTGCTGACTCGAAGGCTGGTTTCGAGGCAGAGGGGGTGTCCGCCAGCTGACAAGAGCTGGCTCATTTCTTGCATAGCTGTGGCACAGCAGGGTCCGTGCCAGGCCCCCAGACACGTGTTAAAGTGACTCATCAGTCACGGTTTCTGCCCCAGCACAGCTGAAGCCCCCGGAAGGCCCCAGAAAGGAGCCACCATCTGATGTGGTTTTGCCTCGTCGCCCGTCCCGGATGGAGGTGAGGGAAGGACTTCTCGAGGGTCTCCCCCACCTCGGTGTTCGTCGTGATGAACAGTGAGTACCTCCTCCCAGGGCCCTGTGGCCGCAGGAGGTCAATAGATAGTTGTCGACGGACAGCCTCCACTTCTTGCCTTGTTTATTACAGAAACCCTTGGAGGCCGGTCCCTGCTGGTGAGCCCTCCCCTCCCCCCCTGTGGCCCCGTCAGAAAACATGAGACAATAAATGGAGACGGATGGTCTGTCCGGGGAGCGACACCACCTTCCATGGGGTCGGCCCCTTCCCAGCTGTGCCTTCATTGAAGGTGCGGGACAGGGTAAGCGGCCTCCAACAGGCTGCCGGGGCAACAGGGACGGAGCTCCCCTCCTCTCCCCTCTCCCTCCCCTGACCCGAGGCAGGATGCACAAAGAGAAACGCCATGTGGGTGTCGGATTATTGGCCTCCAGTTTCACGCTGGCCTGGCAGGGGGCCCAGGCTACAGTTTCACAGAGTCAACAGATGTGCTTCTAATTATTTACTAGAACTTCTCTCACCGGGAGTCAGTTCTTCTGATGAGACACTGCAAACGTCCAGAAGCTCGCCGGCAGGTCAATCGCACGAGTAGGGTGAGGAGAAGGGGGGACAGGCCACGCGGGCATCCCCGTCTCTGTTTATAATTCAGTCTCGGATTCGGGTGTGTTTTTACGCGTGAAATGGGGAAAGTCACAGATTCAGACACAGGCCAGGAGCGCACTGGCTGCTGAGATGGCCTAAATGGTGACGGTGACCGGCCGAGTCGTGTCCCCCGCGTCCCAAATTCCTACGTCGAAGTCCTCACCCCAGGACCTCAGAAGGTGACAATATTTGAAGCGAGGGCTTTTAATACATTTTTTTTAAGTTTATTTGTTTATTTAAAAAAAAATTTTTTTTTTAACATTTATTTATTTTTGAGACAGAGAGAGACAGAACATGAACAGGGGAGGGGCAGAGAGAGAGGGAGACACAGAATCTGAAACAGGCTCCAGGCTCTGAGCTGTCAGCACAGAGCCTGACGCGGGGCTCGAACCCACGGACCGTGAGATCATGACCTGAGCCGAAGTCAGACGCTTAACCGACGGAGCCACCCAGGTGCCCCTATTTGTTTATTTTTGAGAAAAAGCATGAGCAGGGGAGGGGCAGAGAGGAGAGAGAGGGGGAGGGAGAGAATCCCAAGCAGGTTCCACACCGTCAGCACAGAGCCTGATGCGGGGCTCATGCCCACTAGCAGTGAGACCATGACCTGAGCTCGAACCAGGAGTCAGACGCTTAACCGACTGAACCACCCGGATGCCCTTGAAGCTGGAGGCCTTTAAAACGGTGACCAACAGGGCACCTGGGTGGCGCAGTCGGTTAAGCGTCCGACTTCAGCCAGGTCACGATCTCGCGGTCCGTGAGTTCGAGCCCCGAGTCGGGCTCTGGGCTGATGGCTCAGAGCCTGGAGCCTGTTTCCGATTCTGTGTCTCTCTCTCTCTCTGCCCCTCGCCCGTTCATGCTCTGTCTCTCTCTGTCCCAAAAATAAATAAACGTTGAAAAAAAATAAATAAATAAATAAATAAAAATAAAACGGTGACCAAGGTTAAACGAGATCATGAAGGTGGGCTCTGATCTGACTTGGTCCGTATAAAAAGAGACAAATCGGACAAAGACCCACAGGAGGAAGACCATGCGAGGATGCAGGGAGAAGGCGGCCATCCGCACGGCGAGGACAGGCCTCAGGAGGAACCAGCCCTGCCAATGCCTTGATCTCAGACTTGCGCTTCCAGAAAATTCTGTGGTTTAAACCGTGCTTTCTGTGGTACTCGCCGTGGTACAGCGACCACGGCAGGCCCGGGGAGGGCCGCCCTTTGTGCCAGCGAAGGGTCACAGGTCACAAAATGCACTCTGGCTAGGGGCCCACGTGATCGTAAAGGGAGGATCGGGAAGTGTCCCAGGCACATAGTCCCTTTTCCTAACTACTGGGGACAGATGCATTTGGGCTTCAGAATTCCTCAGGCTTTAAAAAGAATATGGATGTATATACCACATACTATCTAACACACCCAGAGGGCCGTGATAGCTCCCATCATCAAACATTTCTGAAATGAAACAGAACAGCGTACGTAAGCAGCTGGATACCTCAATAGAGATACGTATTTGCATTAAGAGGAGTAAGAAAGAATATATATATATATGTACGTACGTATATATACGTACGTACATATATACATATATATGTACGTATATATATACGTATATGTATATATATGTACGTATATATATATACGTATATGTATACATATATACGTACATATATACGTATATATATACGTATATATAGATATACTTATATATATACTTACATAGATATACTTACATAGATATACTTATATAGATATACTTATATAGATATACTTATATAGATATATATACTTATATAGATATACTTATAAGTATATATACTTATATATATATACTTATATACTTATATATATACTTATACATATATATATACTTATAAGTATATATATACTTATATATATATACTTATAAGTATATATATACTTATATATATATACTTATATACTTATATATACTTATATATATATACTTATATACTTATATATATATACTTATATACTTATATATACTTATAAGTTGAGACATATATATATAAGTATATATACTTATAAGTATATATATATATATACTTATAAGTATATATATATACTTATATACTTATATATACTTATAAGTATATATATAAGTATATAAGTATATATATATAAGTACATATATATATAAGTACATACATATATATATATAAAAACCTCAAGTTTGCTCAGGTCAGATTTCACCACCAAATGAGTGTGTGCTAAATGGAGAAAGGCTTGGTTTCGGGGATTTCAGAACTCTGCACAGGGTATGACAGACTCGTCTAGTAGCCCTGCCTCCAGACTTCAGCTCTCACAGAGGGAGAAATCCAGACTCAGGGAGCGAGCTGCTCACTGGGGATCACGTGGCACATGGAAGACCGGCTAGGTTCTTCTAATGCCAGGCCTGTGTCTTTTCAAACGAGCCCGGAGGGCCGCCTCGTATGATTTGCTCTCCCCGGCTCCTTGCAGGGCACCACCTTCCCATCCGCACGTCACCCACACCCTCCGTCCCCAGCCTGTTACTTTCCCTGCTCACCTGGAGAACTTCACAGCTGTCGGCAGACATCACCTTTGCCGGGCTCACCTCCCTGACCCTTCTGACTCTCGTAATTTCAGAATTGGAAACGATCTTTTTTTCAACCTTTTATTTATTTTTTTTGGGACAGAGAGAGACAGAGCATGAACGGGGGAGGGGCAGAGAGAGAGGGAGACACAGAATCAGAAACAGGCTCCAGGCTCTGAGCCATCAGCCCAGAGCCTGACGCGGGGCTCGAACTCACGGACCGCGATATCGTGACCTGGCTGAAGTCGGACGCCTAACCGACTGCACCACCCAGGCGTCCCAAGAATTGGAAACGATCTTAAGGAGACAACAAGCCAAACCGTTTCAGGTGAAGCTCGAGCCCCCATCCTCCCTCCCCCCTACCCCGGCCCAGACCCGCAGCTAACCAGACAGAACTGGGGGACCTCCACGGAACTCTGGGGACCCCCAAAGTACAGTCCGGCAGCCTCTGATGCAGCCTGACCTCCCCTCACTACTACGAAGGTGAAAAATGAGCTCTGCCAGGTCATGCAAGCAGCGGCTGTTTATGCGATCCGGACTGGTTGCTACTAACCTTATTGCACAGAGTCAGAAACCGAGGCCCCAAAAAGGGGAGGGCAAAGCACCCCAAGTGTGAGCAGACTGCGGTTTACACGGGGCATGGCACACGGCACGGCACATGCAGATGCACGCTCCCGGCATTTCGTGTCGCCCTCCCATCTGCTAAATGAAACAGCCAGACCTCCTGTTTGAAATGATGCCCGGTTGTTTCTTAGAATGATGGGGCTTTTGTTCAGAAATTCTTAGTAGGGAGGGTTTGCATAACTTGAGCCGCACGCTCTCACGCCCATCCCTGTGCCTCACAAACATTCATAACAACGCGGCGGCTCTTGAGTTAACCGGAGAAATCCCAAAATATGGTTACGTAAGAGAGATTTTTATTTCTCTGCTTTAGAAACTGCCAAATGGCGCTTGTTCAAACTTTCTATCTTAACAAAAAAAAAAAAAAGAAAGAAAGAAAGAAAGAAAGAAAGAAAGAAAGAAATGCCTCGGGACTAAAATCCAAAATGTAAGAATTCAATCCAAAAAGGATAACCTTTTAAAAGGTTGTGGTCCTGTGCATGGACTGGATTGCAGTGAGAAATGAAATTGTCATGGTGGGAAAATATATATATATATTTAAAAGTATTGTGTGGTCTTGAGAAGTTTCATCGAAAAACCTTGACTGTCTCTGAGTTTTCTAAAAGCCGCTCCTATCTTTTTCTTTGCTTTCCTGACTCATGAAAGTCTCCTCTATATGTTTGAAAACAGCACCAGGGACCTCGAAGTTTGGCGTCGTAAGGCTCGTCAGCTACCGTCTGAGAGTGTGGTAAGGACTGTAATCGACCTTCGACGGTCATGCCCTTCTCTTGATGATGGAGTCCCCTGGGCATTGCCAGGGCTCAGAGCCCTCCATCTAGAGATGGCATTTCTCTACCTTCCTTGCAATGACATACGGCCCTTTGATAACGTTTGCACGAAAGGGATGAGAACAGAGAGGATATAGAGCCATTTCTTTTTTTAAAAAAGGTTTTTTTTTTAACGTTTATTTACTTTTGAGACAGAGAGAGACAGAGCGCGAGCAGGGGCGGGGCAGAGAGAGCAAGAGAGGGAGACACAGAATCCGAAGCAGGCTCCAGGCTCTGAGCTGTCAGCACAGAGCCTGACGCGGGGCTCGAACTCACGGACCCTGACATCATGAGCTAAAATCGGAAGCTTAACCGACTGAGCCACCCAGGTGCCCCAATGGAGAGCAATTTCTGAGTTATGTCCTTACAGGGACACGCTAGCCCTTCACCTCCCCCACCTGCTTCATGAGATTGAGGACAATACTCGAGGGTTTTGTACAAGGGAACCAGGCCCCCGGATAAGTAGCATTACCCCTGCTCCGCGCCATGTGTTTTTGGACACCTTTGTTACAGCAGCTGAGCTGTGTAGGCTGACGAGTATCCGAAATTACAGGTGGGTGTGAGCATTAAAGTCTCCCCCTCCCTCCACGCACATTCGCTTCCCTCTCTGACCCATTTTCTCCTTGGCGAGCAAAGTCCTGAGGAGCAGGGCCCTGTCCCCACTGTAAGGATGTCATGGAAAAATCCACGGGAGAGATTACTCTGAGGGGTACGCTGCGCTAGAAGAGGGGGAAGAAGTTCTGGCCTTGGGCAGAAGCCAGAACATTAAGTCAGCCACATGTTCCACTCCCAAGCCGGTGGCAAATCGGCCATCGCCACCGAAGCCCCGAGAAGGCTCGGGCGTTGCTGAAAAACTTCTGCTAGATGCCGTGATCACTGATAAGGGTGCTCCCGGCCAACGAGAGCGGTCCTGCCACAGAGCGTGGGGGTGGCGTTTCGGCCGGAAGCTCTCACATCTGGTTCAGATAACGCTATCTCAGGCAATCATCGCCACACTCCCTTCTCCCGCGGGGTTTTCTCCACAGAACAATAAGCAGATGTGAACTTTCTAGGCCATGGCGGGGGCGGGTGGAGGGGGCTCGGAAATTCTCATTTACTCACCCGTTCCTCAACAGCTATTGATTGAGGCCAAGCGCGAGTCAGGTGCGATGCTGGGCATTCAAGGCCCCCCGCTCTCCGGCCACTTGCGTTTGAGTGGCGGGACACCTAGAACGCATAAGTTAACCCGAAACAATATCACTTCAGAAAATAAGTAGCACCGCCCATACATTAGAATTGGGTGATGTGAATAAGGAGTTGAGGACCACTTCGGGAAGAGTGGTCAGAGAAGACCTCTGCCAGGGGCTGGCACGCAAACGGAGACCGGCACCATAAGCCACGTAAGTGCAAATGTCCTGGGATTGTGGAGAGCTTAGAAGAACCTAGAGGAGGCCATGTGGCTAGAATACAGGGAGTTTGTAGTGGAGGGAGATGAGCCAAGGTCAGAGCTGTAGGCAAGGGGCAGATAGTGCAGGGCCTTGTAGACTCCGATACGGTGATACGGAATTGTATTTTAACGTTTATTTATTTTTGAGAGACAGAGCGTGAGCGGGGGAGGGGCAGAGAGAGAGAGGGAGACCCAGAATCCGAAGCGGGCTCCAGGCTCCGGGCCGTCAGCACAGAGCCCGAGGCGGGGCCCGAACCCACGAACCTGGAGATCGTGACCTGAGCCGAAGTCGGACGCTCAACCGACTGAGCCACCCAGACGCCCCTGGATTTTATTTTCAGAGCAATATGAAGCCATTGGAGGATTTTAAACGGGAGAGGCACATGGCCTAATTTGCATATTAAAAAGATTGCCCAGCTGCTGTGTGAAGAACGTCTTTTAAGAGTGCAAAAATAGAAATAGGAAGACCGGTTAGGAGGGTATTACCGTAATCCTGGCAGGAGGTAATAACTATTATTATCCCCATTTCACGGAGGCCCAGAGAAGATGTAATTTATGCAAATGTATACAAAAGATAATAATAATGCTTTACTTTTATTTGCATAGCAATTTCAATTTGAAAAGCCTTTTCACCTATATCACTTTCTTTGAACTCTAGAACCACTCCAAGATGAATTATCATCTGAATTTTTTTAAGTTTATTTATTTATTGAGAGAGAGAGAGAGAGAGAGAACACAAGCAGGGGCAGGGCAGACAGAGGGAGAGACACGATCCCAAGCAGGCTCCGCGCTGCCCCACTTGGGGCTCGAACTCAGGAACGGTGAGGTCATGACCTGAGCTGAAACCAAGAGTCAGACGCTTCACCCACTGAGCCACCCAGGCGCCCCGATCTGAATTGTTTAGACAAGGAAACAAGCCTCCAAGACTTGAGGAGATTGCAGAAGCGGTTAAGTGCAAGAAACCTGATTCAACTCGGGTCTCCCGACTGCCAAGCCTGTACTTTTCCCATTCCCCTTTTCCTATATCGGCAAAAGGTTCGCATTTATTCACGGCCTTCTCTTGAAAATCTCTGTTCTTATAAAAAACAAGGTTCTTTGAGGAACCATTCTGTTTTGTTTATATGAAACTGGGAAGATGAAAAACAAACAGACAAAAAAACCCAGCAGTGGGCATAGAAGCCCAACGTGAAAAGCAACCTTCCCACATCTTAAGGCCATTTACTCCGGAAGGAGCCAGGTCAGTCAGGTGACACTCAGCAAGGCCCCCTGGGATGCCTTGTTTTAGTTGCTGTAGAAGATTAGAGAACAAAGGAAACAGAAGACATCCCTCAGCTTTCAGGCACTTGCAATGTAGTTGGAAAAATTGGACAGGCGCCCACAAATAATTTAGGAATGCTCGACAAGTTAAAAGTCACATCCAATTCTAAAAAACTTTAGGAAGAACCCAGATTCTTTCCTTGTGGCACACGGACCTGGATTCCGTTAACAAAGGTAGCTTCTTTAAGTGGGCCTTCGGGGTCGTCAAGGAGAGTCACCAGCCCATTCGTTCTATTGGTGGCCTCATCTGCGGAACGTTCAACTGGAGCTCCGTCCACGGTGCCCTGAGCAATTCACTGCTGCATAGCAAAACGCCCCACAACTTAGTGGCCTAATTCGATAACCATTTTTATTACCCTCGTGCGTGCTGTCGTAAGGGAATCTGGACAGGCCAGAGCCGATCCGTCTTGTCTGGGCCTCAGCTGAGAGCACTCCAATGGCCAAGGGCTGGAATCGTCTGACGGCCCATAGGGCTGGTGCTTGGGCTGGGATGACACTCAGAGGCTGAGCTGAGCGAGGCTTCCTTTTTGGCGCGTTTCCGTGTGGTCTCTTCACGAGGCTTGGGGCCTTCACAGCATGGCAGCCTCAAGGAAGTCACGCTTCTTGTGTGGGGCTCAGAGCTCTAAGAGAACAAGGTAGAAGCCACCTGACTTTTTAGGATCTGGCCTCGGAAGTCCCAAGAGTCACTTCCACACCATTAGGCAAAGCATCACAAGCCCATCCACTTTCAAAGAGGGGACCACAGACCCCCTGCCTTTCAAGGAATAACATCAAAATTTGCACAGCTCTGTATTAAAACCACACAGTCTCTTTTTGTGCCCCAAGCAGTAAAATATCACATATAAAGGATTAATAAGATTGTGAAATAAGATTCATGCCAATGTTTTGGATTTTTTTCTTTATAGTCAATAGCTGTGGAAAACAAAGATGGCTTCTTTTTTTTATATATTTTTTTTAGTGTTTATTTATTTTTGAGAGAAAGAGAGACAGAGCGTGAGCGGGGTAGGGGCAGACAAAGAGGGAGACACAGAATCCGAAGCAGGCTCCAGGCTCTGAGCCATCAGCACAGAGCCCGACGCGGGGCTCGAGCTCACAGACCGTGAGATTGTGACCTGAGCTGAAGTCAGACGCTTAACGGACTGAGCCACCCAGGCTCCCCAAACAAAGATACCTTCTTATATCAAATGATTTGGCACACAGAATTTGGCTGCATTATAATCAATTGAATGCCACTGTTACAGACCATTGGCTGGAGCTCTGTAACAATTATTATTGATTTGTGGGTGCGGGGCGGGGGGGGATTTGAACCCCGACAGTAAGCATAAATTAATACGGAATAAGGTGTGCATGTGAACATTTATGAAGCATAAATAAATGATTACAATTCAGATCGCCTACTTAGGGAGGTATTAAGAGAGACATTTTCCTGGAAGGTTTATTTCAGTCAGGTTTTAGAGGCCGCAAGAAAAATATTTATTTCAGGCGAATGCGGCTAATTACAAACGAATCCACCCTTTTCGTTAAAGCAAGCCCAGCGGGACTTACACTTGGACGTCCTTAGTGTGAATTAATAGAGTTATTATGTGCTTGAGATAAAAAGAGAAAAGAGCTCTGGCTTGCTAGAGGAGAAAAAAGTAAAGTGCCAATGTAAGTACCACCAGGGAAAAAGGGTGATTTTTGTCTGTTGATTCTCCTATTGGGCTCCAGGACCATCGTCTAATCAATTCTCTGGTAATAAGTACAGGATGATTTCAGCATGTGTGGGGAAACAAAGGAAGAGGTTTTCTTCTCCCACAGTAGGATACAAAGCGTCTGTGCACGACAGAAGAAAAATATGGGTTGGTTTGACCTCTTCCAAATACTTTCTTTTAAAAAAAGCTTTATTGGTACATAATACACGTACCGTGCAATATACCCATTTAAAATGTCCAACTCATTGGACTGTTGGTTCATTCACAAAAGTTGTGCAACTGTCAGCACCATCTAATTTTAGAACGTTTCCATCACCCCCAAAAGAAACACCGTAGCCATTTTTAGTCACGCCCTCTCCCCAACCCCAATCCCAACCCTAGGTAAACCAGGGATTTACTTCTGTTTCTCTAGATTCGCCTGTACCGGACTTTTCATTCCTTCATTCCTTTTTATTCCAGACCAATAGCCCACTGTACGGATATACCACGTTTTGTTTATCTGTCTATCGGTTGCTGGATACTTGAGTTGTTTGCATTTTGGCTACTATGAATAATACTGCTGTGAATAGTCGTGTCCACGTTTTGTATCGATGGACGTTTTCATTTCTCTTGGACATATACCCGGGAGCAGAAGGTAGATTCTACTCAGCACCAATTCCCATGAGCACTGAGTGAGGTTTCTAGTTGCTCCATATCCTTGTCCGTACTTGTAATTGTCTGGACTTTTACTGTGGCCACCCTAGAGGTTGGGAAGTGCGATCTTATTGGGATTTTGATTTGCATTTCCTTGACGACTAATAATATTGAACATCTTTTCATGTGCTTATTGGCCCTTTGTATATCGTCTTTGGAGAAATACCTATTCAAATTCTTTTGCCCATTTTTAAATTTTTTTTTAACGTTTATTTATTTTTGAGACAAAGAGAGACAGCATGAACGGGCAAGGGTCAGAGAGAGAGGGAGACACAGAATCTGAAACAGGCTCCAGGCTCCGAGCTGTCAGCACAGATCCCAATGCGGGGCTTGAGCTCACGGACCGCGAGATCATGACCTGAGCCCAAGTCAGACGCTTAACCAACTGAGCCACCCAGGCGCCCCACATATGTCTTCTTCTGAGGGTTTATGATTTTAGCCCTTACATTTATGTCCATGACCATTTTGAGTTAATTTTGGGGTATGGTGTGTGGTAGAGGGTCCAACTTTATATTTTTTACTTGTAGATACCCAGTTGTCTAGTAATGTTGGTTGAAGAGTCTGTTGTTTCTTTCATTCAATTATCTTGGCAACCTTGTGAAAATTCGATTGACTCTAAATATAATGGTTTTTTCTGGACACTCAGTTCTAGTTCACTGATCTTGTTTCCTTATCCCAGTACCAAGCTCTCTTGATTATGACAGCTTTATAGTAAGTTTTGAAATTAGAAAGTGGCAGACCTCCAACTTTGTTCTCTTTAAAGACTGTTTTGGCTATTTGGGGTACCTAGCATTTCCATATGAACTTTAGAATCAGCTTATCAATTTCTGCAAAATAGCTGCTTGAGATTTTGGTAAGGATTAGATTGAATCTATAGGTCAGTTTGGGGAGGATTGCCACCATGACAATAGTAAGTCTTAGGGGCACCTGGGTGGCTTAGCCAGTCAAGCATCTGACTTTGGTTCAGGTCACGATCTTGAGGCTCATGAGTCTGAGCCCCATGTCGGGTTCTGTGCTGACAGTTCGGAGCCTGGATCCTGCTTCAGATTCTATGTCTCCCTCTCTCGCTGCCCCTCCCCTGCCTCTCAAAATTAAACAATAAAAAATATTTAAGAAAAAAACAATAGTAAGTCTTCTTACCATAACTTTAGGGAGTCTTTCTGCTTATTTAGGTATTTAATTGGTCTCAATGTTTTATAGCTTTCAGTGTATGCATCTTGGGTTTTTTGGTTAAATATATTCCTAAGAATTTTATTTTTTTTTTATAATTTTTTTTTTCAAAGTTTATTTATTTTTGGGACAGAGAGAGGCAGAGCATGAACGGGGGAGGGGCAGAGAGAGAGGGAGACACAGAATCGGAAACAGGCTCCAGGCTCCGAGCCATCAGCCCAGAGCCTGATGCGGGGCTCGAACTCACAGACCGCGAGATCGTGACCTGGCTGAAGTCGGACGCTCAACCGACTGCGCCACCCAGGCGCCCCTAGAATTTTATTTTTTGATACTATTGTAAATTTAATTTAATTTTTTATTTTTAGAATTAATTCTCATTTTTTGGTTTATTGCCAGTATCTAGAAATATAATCGATATCTGTATATAGATTTTTTTCCCTGCAATGTTGCTGATAATTAGCTTAATATTTTATTAGCTTTAATAGTTTTTTGGTGCATTCTTTAGGATTTTTTATATTTATAAGATTATGCAACCTGCAAATAAAGACAATGACTTCTCATCCAACCTTTTGTTTCTTTTTCTTGCCTTATTGCCTTGGCTAGACCCTCAAACACATTGTTGGATAGAAGTACAGGAGTGTGCATGTCTTGTTCATGGTGTTAGGGGGGGAAACCTTCAGTCTTTCATTATTAAATATGCTACTAGCTGTGGGCTTTGAATAGATGCCCTTTTAATGTATTGAAGAAGTTCCTTTCTAATTTTTAATTTGTGGAGTGTTATTATCATGAAAAGATGTTGGATCTTATCAAATTCTTTTCTACATCAAGATAATCATAGGTCAAAGTCTTTGTTGTTTATTTTAGTAATATGGTGTATTACATTAATTGATTTTCAGGTATTACAATATTACACCAATTTTGCCTTCCTAAAATAAGCCCCACTTGGTCATGGTGGATATGTTGGATTTAGCTTACTAGTATTTTACTAATGACTTTTGTGTCTACATTCATGAGAGATATAAGCCAGGTGTTTTTTTTTTTCTTGTGATTTCTTTGTCTGGTTGTGCTATCCAGGTAATGTTGGCCTCATAGAACAAGTTAGGATGTATTCTTCTCTTCTATTTTTTTTAGAGGCTTGTGAAGGATTAGTATTAATTCTTCAAATGTTTGCTGGAATTGGGTATGAGCTTTTCTTTGTGGGGAGCTTAAAAATTATTATTTAAATATTTTTGCTTATTTCATAGATCTATTTATATTTGCTATTTCATTTTGAGTAAGTTTTTTTCAGGAATCTGTTTTATCTAGGTTGTCTAATATATTGGCATCCAGATTGTACCATACTCCTTCTTATTTATATAAGGTCAATAGTTATACCCCTCTTTCATTCTTGATTTTAGTGGTTTGCATCTTTTTGCTTTTTCTCTTGTAAAGGTTTGACAACTTTGCTGTTCTTTTCAAACTGTTGGTTTGTTGATATTCTCTTTGGTTTTTTTCTATTGTCTATTTTATTTATTTTCACTCTAGCTTTTACTATTTCCCTCTTCTCTCTTTGGGTTGAGTTTGGTCTTCTTTTGCTAGTTTCTTGAGTCAGAAATTTGTTATTGATTTGAAATTGAATTGATTCTTTTTTGCTATAGGTGTTTACAGCTATAAATTTCACTGTCAGTACTGCTTTGCTCTATCTTATAAGTGTTGATATGTTTTCGTTTCCATTTCATTAATCTCAAAATATTTTCTAAGTTCTCTTGTGATTTCTACTTTGATCCATTGGTTATTTAAGAATGTGTTGTTTATGCATATATTTGTGGATTTCTCAGATGTTCTGTTATTGATTTTTACTTTATTTCTATTTGTGGTTGGAGACAATACTTTGTAAAACTTCGGTCCTTTTAAATTTATTTAGGCTTGTTTTATGGTCTAGCATATTGCTTATTCTGGAGAGTGTTCCACATGTAATTAAGAATAATTTGTATTTTGCTACTGTTAGGTAGAATTTTCTATAGTTGTCTATGAGGTCTAGTTAGTTTATACTATTCTAGTATTCTATTTTCTTGTTAATCTCCTACCTAGTTATCCTATTCATCACTGAAAGTGGAGTATTAAAATCTCCAATCATTTTTGAATTATCTGTGTTTCCCTTCAATACTGTCAGTTTTTGCTTCATAAATTTTGGGGTTCTGTTGTTAGCTGCATACATGTATATGTAATCATTGTATCTTTCTGGTAAGTGGGCTTTTTATCATTATAAGATATTTTTTTTCTCTAGTAGTAATCTTTAACTTTAAGTCATCTATTTTGTCTGATATTAGTATATAATATAATATAATATAATATAATATAATATAATATAATATGTTTTGTTATTTATATCTTTTAAATATAAAGTGTGTTTCTTATAAAGAGTACATAGATTGTTCTTTGGTATCTATTCTGTCAGTCTCAGACTTTGATTAAAATTTTTTATTCCATTTATAGTTATTATAATCGCTGATTAGGCAGGATATACGTCTGCCATTTGAGATTTGTTTTCTGTGCTTTATGTCTTTGCTTCTCTATTCTTTCATCACTAATTTCTTTTCTGTTAAATATATATTTTCCAGGTATCGTTTTAATTCCCTTTTATATTCTTATACTATATGATTTGTAGTTATTTTCTTAGCGGTGGTTCTGGGGATTACAATTGTTAACTTAATTTAATACAATCTAATTTGGATTGACACTAACTTAATTTCATTAGTATGTAAGCTCCAGCCCTCCTCACTCCCTTATTGCCTGTTATTGTCATAGGAATTTTATCTTTGTATATTATAAATCAATCAACACAGCTTTATAATTATTGCTCTAGGCAGTTGCCTTTTAAATCAGATAGGAGAAGAAAAGAAGTATAAAATGCATTTATGCTGTCTTCTATAAGTATCTATAAGGTTACCTTTACCAGTGCTTTTTATTTCTTCATACGGATTTGAGCCTAGGGTCTTTTTATTTCGGTGAGCAGGGCCCCTTTTAGTATTTCTTGTGGGGCAGTTCTGTGAGTGATGAATTCTCTTAGTTTTTGTTTACCTGGGAATCTTTTTATTCTTCTTTTATTTTTGAACGATAGCTTTACTGAATATAGAATTCTTGGCTGACTGTCTTTCAGTGCTTTCAATATGTTGTCCAGTGGCCTCCATGGTTTCTGTTGGGAAATCAGTTGTTGAACATATTGAGGTTCCTTGTACGTGATAGCTTATTTTCTCTTACGGCCTTCAAGATTCTTTTTTTTGTTGGCTTTCAATGATTTAACTCTGATGTGTCTAGGTGTGAATCTAGGTGCTTATCATACTTGGACTTCATTGAGCTTCTTGGATACGGAGATTAATGTTTGCAGTCAAATTTGGATAGTTCTTGACATTTCTTCAAATATTCTTTCTGCCTTTTTCTCTTTCTCTTCTCCTGCGACTCCTGCGCTGTGTATGTCAGTATGATTGATAAGGTCCCACAGGCCTCTAAGGTTCTATTCCTTTTTCTGCATTCTTTTCTCTTTCTGTTCCTCAAACTGGATAATCTCAATTGATTTATTTTCAAGGTCATTACTTTTTCCTTCTGATAGTTCAAATTTCAAATTGTAGTGAATTTTTCGTTTCAGCTATTGTACTTTTAAACTCCAGAATTCCTATTCTTTTTAGTAAGTTTAATACCTTTATTGAGATTCTTCATTTGGTAAGACCTCATTGTTACAGTTTTCTTTAATTCTTTAGACATCACTTTCTTTAGTTCTTTTAACATATTTATAACAGCTGAATTAAAATCTTTGTCTAGTAAGTCCAACATCTGAGCTTGCTCAGAGCTTGTTTTTCCATATAGGGGCCATAAATGTGCTTGTTTCCCTGTATCATACATTTTTTGTTGAAACCTGAACGTTTTGATAATAGAATGTGGCAACTTTCAAAATAAGACCCACGTATCCCAGGATTTGTTGGGTTTCATTTTGTTTTGTTTGTTTGTTTTAGTTGCTGGTTAGTTTCAGTTAGTTTGTTCAGTTAGTTTGTTCTATCACTATAAAGTTGAACTAATTTTATAAGTCCGTTTTTCCTATATTGTGCAACCATTCAAGTTTTGCTCAGTTAGTTTTGTGGTCAGCTGATGACTGCCGTAAGCATTTCAGCCCGCAGATATTCCTTTTACATTTTGCTCAGACACTTGTTCTAATTGCTGTCAGGCAGCTGCAGTGTTTAACAATTGCTGCTGATAGTTTTTGACAAATCCCCTGGGGCAGAGATTTTCCTGCAGAGTGAGCTCTCAGACCAAACATCAACAATGCCCCATAAATGGGTTTTGGCTAAGAGTCTGTGAGACAAGTAAATAATGACAATGCTCAGAGGATGGGCCATGTTGAGGAGTCTCAGATCCAGTCTGTTTCCCCTTGTGGCTGCAAGGTTCATGGTTTTCACAGATACTTGGATTTTGCCAGGCTGCTGGTTATCAAGGCTGACATGGAACTGAATAGAAGGGGATGCGTATTCAAATGCCACAACCCTGTTGCTTTTACTGAGGCTTAGCAGTTTTTCTTGAACAGATGCTCCTCTGATGGTTGCGAGTCTTTGGTTAATTTCTAGAGTTCTGAAAAAGATTATTTTGACCATTTCCCCAGTGTCTTTGTTTTTATGGGGGAACAGATTCACAGAGGTCCTAACTATGCCATTTTGTAAGTCCTGCCCCTCTTCCATTATTAAACAGGAGCATCAGTATTTTGTTGCACTGGAAAGTCATATTAACACACTTTTCTCTCCATGAAGGTATTTTGGCAAAACACCTGACCAACTAGGTTGCTGGTGAAAAATATTCTATGATCAAACAAATTCAGAAAAAAAATTTTTTTTTGCTCTATCTCATCCTTGGGGACTCCCAATGTATGCTAGTATTTTCAAGGTTCTGAGAGAAGTCCTGCTATAAAAATCTTGCTTACTTTTCTTTACTCAGGATTTCCTAAACATATTTTCCCATATAACTGCTTTTTAAAAATCTGTTCAATACCCTTGGTTAGTGCTTCTCCCAATACACTACACCACCCTTGAAGGTGAATTTCAGGTCTAGTATATGGGACTGCTTTTCAGAACTAATACGACAGCAGTTGGGTGTCTGATGAGAGTGGTCAAGGGATACAATGGGATACTTTGGGGGTTAATTTCTATTTACCTAATACATTGTCTGAGATCTAATAGTGCTGGCTACCTTTTCTTTTTTTTATGGGAGTTTGGGGAGGCGGGTCCGGCTCATCACAAACATCCTGAATGACTTAAGAAAATTATTTGATCTGTTTATAGTTTTTTTTCCTTCCACCTCAGAAAAGTCATGTGCACTGATCTCCTATAATAAGAAAGTGTAAAGAGTTTTGTGGTGGGGCAAATGACTTTTGTCCTTTTCGGAGCCCCTCAGTCAATAATGGATTTTGGGGGGCGCCTGGGTGGCTCAGTCGGTTAAGCATCCGGCTTCGGCTCAGGTCATGATCTCACGGATTGTGGGTTCGAGCCCCGCGTCAGGCTCTGTGCTGACAGCTCAGAGCCTGGAGCCTGCTTCGGATTCTGTGTCTCCCTCTCTCTCTGCCCCTCCCATGCTCACGCTCTGTCTCTGTCTCTCAAAAATAAAAACGTTAAAAAAAAAATAATGGTTTCCTAGAAACCACTCAGACTAAGGCAGAAGAGCTGCAGAACCACATAGACTGTCTGTAATCACACAGACACACTTAGACATGCACCCACGTGCACGCACACACGTGCACGCACACATGCACGTACACATGCACACATGTACAGAAATCCCCGGTGGGAATGCTGACGCCTGACAGAGGTGACAGGAGTCCCCAAGCAGGTTCCCTGCTCCCGGGAGCAGCCTTATCCTTTTATCACAGGGGGCTGTGCAAACGTATTCTTTATCCTGGGTGCCGTGGCCCGAGGAGGTCTGGGAAGTCCTGCCCAGGAGGCTTGGGAGTCTTTCCAGAAGGGGACAGAGGGCTCTGTGCCCTCATCCCGGGACGGAGGAATCAGGAAATTGGTTCTAGTGCTGCCTTTGTCACTATTCTGGGGAAGTTGCCTTAGTTTCCTGGGTCTTCTTCATAGTAAAGTGAAGAGACCGAACATGATTTTTATAATTCTCTCCAGCTCTGGAGTTCTTTGAGTTTATGGTATATATATATATATGTATATATCTTCACGGAGCAGGGAGTCCCAGTGTCCGCATGGCCGCGGTCCCTTAAAGGGCCCCCTCCCCCTACCTCTTGTCAGGCTTGCTCAGGCCACGCCTCTGGAAAAAACAGCCTCTTTTCTGGTTTCCGTCAGCGCAGCAATTGTGAACTTCCTGCCATGTGGCCCCATAAACCCAGAGTCGGAGCCAAATGTGGAGAAAGGGCAAGCCTGCCTGGAAGGAAGGAGCTGTTGGACGGGCAGGGCCAAGCTCCAACTTCCTCCTCATCTGCAGGCCGAGATACAGGAAGCCCCTGGCCCACCTCCCCTGCCAGTGTTCTGTGTGCGGGGCACCCGATCACCCAGGCCCCCTGCGTTTTACCACTACCGCGACCTCTGTTGTGCACGGGAAGCCTGGGATGTCAGGGCGGGTGCACTGGGCACAGGACACCAGCCAGCCCCCGCCCAGCGCTAGCCCCCACCCCCAGCCCAGCTCTTCCCCCCCAAGCGGTGGGCTCCAGATCCCCCCCTCTGAGGATGTCCCATGAGCGGTCTCGGGTCAGAGCTGCGGAGGACCGTTCCTGCAGAGGCCATTCCACATTTTACAAGCCTAAGCGGATGCTCTCGCAACCGCGGCCAGTTGATTAAAAACACACACTCGCACACAGAAGACAGAGAGCTGTCGAAGCTTTGCTTGTTTTGCAAGCGCGGGGGAGTCGGGCTGCGGTGTCACGGCTCACATCTGTTCCCCCCAAGCGTGCCTGTGGCTTCTTTCCAAAAAGACGGCTGGGCCCGTGAGGGCCGTGTAGGAACCCAAGAGCCCGGGGGGAGAGCCCCCTACCTCTCCCTCTTCTCCATTCCCTTGGCCTGAGGGTCTGGGGCCAGCAGGTGGCCGGGGCCAGGCTGCACCTAGGAGGAAGGAAGGGAGGGAGGGCACAGGTCATCAGAGGCAATCACCGCAGGCCTGGGACCGGCACCCGGAGGGTGTCCAGTCAAGACCAGTTCAAACGTCCTCTTGCCAGAGTTCCTGACTCACCCGAAGCACCTTAGTCAACACCTAAGACGCTGAAAGAGTCTCTATCTTATCCTGTCCAGAAGCCATGCGTGCTTTCTGCCCCAGCTGTCCCAAGCTCTCTCTCTCTCTCTCTCTCTCTCTCTCTCAGCTTTCTCTCTCAGCTGAGAAGGCATTTTTTTTTAATTTTTATTTATTCAGGCTCCTCAGAGACGGTGCCCAGCTGGACACGGGGCTCGAACTCACAAACCGTGAGATCATGACCTGAGCCGAAATCAAGAGTCGGACGCTTAGCCGACTGAGCCACCCAGGAGCCCCTGAGAGGGCATTTCTGAGGGACACCTTCTCTCACACTGCTCCGACCGGCCACAGGTCAGCGGGTCCCACAGCTCCCCTTCTCCAGAGGCAGCAGAACCCGCGACCCTTGGCTCTCAGCACCTGCCCCCTGCAGCGGCCCCGCCTTGTTTCCCCTCTCTTCCCTTACAGCCTGTTCTCCAAACACAGCAGGCGCTGGGTGTCAAAAATGTAAGTCGGATTATATAACTTTTCTGCCTGAAATCCTGCGCTGGCTTCCCAGTGCTCCTGAGTCAATCCCCAAGGCCTTACGGCAGTCTGAATGCCCTGCCTCCCTCCTTGACTCCCTTTGTTATCATTCTTGATCAGAGTCTGTTTGTCCCAGCCCGAAGGGCTTCTTCCTGTGTCTTTCTGAGCCCACACTCCCGGCCCCTCCACAGGGCTTTGGCATTTGTTCTTCGTTCTCCCTGGAACGCTCTGCTCCAATGTCCCTAGGATCGGCTGTCCTTATCACCACCCCAGAGATGGTTTCCCTGACCACCCAAGGGAGGATTGTCCCCTCCACACCCACCCTGCTGCCAAATGCTTCCCAGTTTGTTATTTGCCGCCGTTACTACCCAAAAGGTAAATGATCATTTTTATGGTATTTATTAGCGTTTACGTTAACCTCCCCTACGAGAACGAAAGCTCCCCGGACTTTCTCGTTGACTGCAGCGGCACACGCTAGATGCCCAACAAATATTTGTCGACTCAGTGAGGTCGGGTGACTTGACGTTGACCACCACCGGGTTCTGCTTTCAGACGTCACCTCGCCTCAGTAGGAATTCTCACCATTAAAAAAAAAAAAATAGTAAAAACCAATGAAAGTAAATGGCATGAAAGCCGTAAGTAAATAAAAGATAACTAAGCAAAAACAAACAAACAAAAAAAGGAATTCCCACCATTTGGAGAAGAACAACTCACCCCACAAGAATCCCAAGGTCACCGGGGCAGGCTGAGGCATGAATGTCCCTCCTGCTGGAGGCAGGTGACAGTGGATGTCAGCAGAGACCTGGGAGCCCACGGGTGAGGCTCAGTCCATGCTTTTGGATCAGTAGCTCATGCTCATGGCCTCAGCGGAGGTCACCGCCCTCTCCCTCCCTTCCTGCCAGCTGGACAACCCTCCTTGTGGGTGGCGTTGGGAAGGTGAGGGACGTTTGTGAGTAAAGCAGAAGAAGAGACAAGGTGAAGAGTAGCCCAGTAATATCACCTTTTTTTCTTTGCTTACTTCTATTTTCGAATCACTTTATACTGATCACGTATTTCTTTCATAATGTTCTAAAAAAGAAAAACAATTGTGACCAACAATGAAAGTATGGAAAAATATTGCCGTAGATTAATGCCATCGGAAGAAAAATGAGAAGGCTAGTAATAACAATTTACCTTTAAAATTTCCTGAGAGGGGCGCCTGGGTGGCGCAGTCGGTTAAGCGTCCGACTTCAGCCAGGTCACGATCTCGCGGTCCGTGAGTTTGAGCCCCGCGTCGGGCTCTGGGCTGATGGCTCAGAGCCTGGAGCCTGTTTCCGATTCTGTGTCTCCCTCTCTCTCTGCCCCTCCCCCGTTCATGCTCTGTCTCTCTCTGTCCCAAAAATAAATAAACGTTGAAAAAAAAAAAATTTAAAATTTCCTGAGAATAAGGGCGCCTGGGTGGCGCAGTCGGTTAAGCGTCCGACTTCAGCCAGGTCACGATCTCGCGGTCCATGGGTTCGAGCCCCGCGTCAGGCTCTGGGCTGATGGCTCAGAGCCTGGAGCCTGTTTCCGATTCTGTGTCTCCCTCTCTCTCTGCCCCTCCCCCGTTCATGCTCTGTCTCTCACTGTCCCCCCAAAAATAAATAAACGTTGAAAAAAAAATTAAAAAAAAAATTTCCTGAGAATAGATGAAACCAAGTACACATTTTTATGAATAAAGTTTTACTGGCACACAGCCACACTCATCCTATGGGCTCCATCATGCTACGACATTCTCACGTGGAGACACAGACCGCGTGGCCCCACGGCCTAAAATATTTTATTATCTGCCCCTGTCCGGGAAGAGTTTGCTGACTCCCGCCCCGGAGAGAAAGTTCTCTGCCCCCTGGGAATGCAAGCTGGTGCAGCCACTCTGGAAAACGGTATGGAGGTTCCTCAAAAAACTAAAAATAGAACTACCCTACGACCCAGCAATTGCACGACTAGGCATTTATCCAAGGGATACAGGGGTGCTGTTTCGAAGGGACACATGCACCCCCATGTGTACAGCAGCACTATCAACAGTAACCAGAGGATGGAAAGAGCCCAAATGTCCATCGGCGGATGAATGGATAAAGAAGATGTGGTACCTGTATACAATGGAGTATGACTCGGAATCAAAAAGAATGAAATCTTGCCATTTGCAGCTACGTGGGTGGAACTGGAGGGTATTAGGCTGAGTGAAATTCGTCAGTCAGAGAAAGACAAAAATCATATGACTTCACTCATCTGAGGACTGTAAGAGACAAAACAGATGAACATAAGGGAAGGGAAACAAAAATAATATAAAAACAGGGAGGGGGACACAACAGAAGAGCCTCATAAATATGGAGAACAAACTGAAGATTACTGGAGGGTTGTGGGAGGGGGGATGGGCTCAATGGGTAAGGGGCACTAAGGAATCTACTCCTGAAATCATTGTTGCACTAGATGCTAACTAATTTGGATGTAAATTTTTTAAAAAATCAAAAATCAAAAATAAATAAATAAAATGTGGATGGAACCCAGAAGAAAAAAAAAAGGAAGTTCTCTGCCCCCTGTGCTTCCTGGGGCTCCCTCCACAATGCCGGGCAGTCACCTACAGCTACATCAGGGGCCTCTGCCTGCATATGGTGTCTGTCCATCTCCCTGCTGTTGGTCACACTCATCTATATGTCACTACAGCGCCTCGCACATTTTTGGCCTTTAAGTTAGTTCATATGATATCCCTACAATCGACCTTTGGACAATACAGGGATAAGGCACGCCGACCCTCAGCACAGTGGAAAATCCGCGTGTAACTCTTGCCTCCTCGAAGACTTAACTGCCAACAGCCTACTGTTGACCAGAAGCATTACCGATAGCACAAATAACCGATCATTTATATGTTATTGCCAATGTGTTATCACCAATAACGTAACATAAATAATCGACTGACACAAATGTGTGCTAGGCGTATTATATATTGTATTCTTACGATAAAGTAAGCTAGAGGAAAAAAATGCTGTGAAGAAAATCATAGGGAAGAGAAAATACATTTACAGTTCTGTACTGTATTTAGTGGAAAAAAAAAAAAAAAGATCTACGCATAAGTGGACCCGCGCAGCTCAAGCCTGTGTTGGTCATCCGTTCAAATGACAGTCACCGGGTTCGCGTCTGTAGAACATTTCGAAGCAGACACGGGGAGCATGGCTTGAAATGCGTCGGTTCCCTCGTAACCCGTAGCAAACCCCACTGGCCCGGAACAGGCGAGCCTGGTCTAATAAGTTGAATCTGCCCCAGTCCCGCGTAGACCATGAACGAGCTTTTTAACGCTCTCTTCCGAAGGAACATAAAAGCAAATGGCAGCCGAACATAGCTCTCGGCCGGACCGAAGGATCACGAATCTGGGCTAGCAGACCTCAGCGAGGGAGACTGTCGGTGCGGCAACAGGTCCCATGATTCATCCACTATGAGAAGGGAATGTCTACTGCGCCGGCCTCCAGAAGCTGGGTGTGGGTGTGTGGTGGGAGACAGAGAGCTCACATGTGAGTGTATATGCATTGGTATGTGTCAGTAGGGGGTGAGAATGGCTGTGAAGGCCCAGCGGTGTTTCAAGAGAGGAAGAACCGGTTAGGGTGCATGTGAACTTCTCTTCCTTTGCCGTCTTTCCGCCCTCTGCTTTACAAAACGGCCATTCGATTCAAGGCCGGCCGTCCTCCGACTCAGGGGGAGCTGAGAATCCCCGCACAAGCTTGATGGCAACCAAGGAGGATCGATTCCCATGAAGGCCACTTCCCAGAGAACGAACGCCCTCTTGGGTTCATGGCTCAGGGCGAATGAACTCATGTGCTGGTCGCTCCGGGGGGAGCATCGCTACAGCTTAATTAAAGGACTGCAGGCGACGGGGCCGGTCAGGGGACATGCGGACCTTGACTAATTGTAATATCGTGCTCATTAAATTTCTGGAAAGGGCCATAAGCGTGGTCCCTCACGAGCCCTCCACCCCCAGGGCAGGCAGGCCACTGTTTCACGTTTCCTCCAGAAGTCGGATTCCCAGGGAGCTGCCAACGCCGGGCATAGATTCAACGTGGTTGGCACAGGGTGCAGCTTGGCCACGGAGCAGATGGGGGACAGTTTGACTGTCTGCCAGGCAGGATTCAGGGGTTCTCCACCCACCATACTCCAGGCGTTACAGGAGCAGGTGGGGACAGTGAGACGGGGCTTCCCACACCCGGAGGTGCAACTAGGGGGCTTGGGTGAGAAACACTGGTGACAGATCAACGTTTTCTCTGTCTCCTTCATGCCTTCCTGAGTTCCTCCTCCTCCTCCTCCTCCTCCTCTTCCTCCTCTCTCCACTCCTCCTATCTGATCTCCAGGCTGACTACGAGAGCTTCTGGGAAGCCAGTTACAATGCAGATTCCTGGGGCACCTGGGTGGCCCAGTCAGTGAAGCATCTGACTTGAGCTCAGGTCACGATCTCGCGGTTCGTGGGTTCGAACCCCGTGCGCAGAGCCTGCTTGGGACTCTCGCTCTCTCCTCTCTCTGCCCCTCCCCTGCTCGTGCTTGCTCTCTCTCTCTCAAAATCAATAAGCAAAACCTTAAAAATAAGTAAATAAGTGAAATGCAGAGTCCTGTTCCAAGTCAGAGGCTGAGGCGGGGGCCGGGAGTCTGAAGCAGGTGATCCACAGACCGCGCCTTAGCAGCACGGCCTCACCTGCCGATGGTTCCCCAGGTCCTCCTCTCGGTGTCACCACACATCCCTGTGCTGTCTGTCCTGGGCAGTGACACCCACGTCCGGCTGGAAACTGACCTCAAGGCGGGTCCTTGGTAACCTCTCTCCCCAGCTCCATCACCCACGGTCCCTTTTGATAGTGGGGACTCTGGACCCCGGCTAGTCACATGCTTGTCTGGATTCCAAACTCTTGGAGGGCTCCCGACACCGGGTGCAGGCCCGGGGAGGTACCAGCGCTCGTGCACTCTAGCCTGAGCTCTGAGTCCCCAGGAGGGGACACAGTAGAAGCCAAGCCCCCAGCTTCTGTGCTTTTCACGCACAGAAGGCTCTCTCATTCCCGGGCAGGGTCCGAGGCAGCCACATTTCCTCCTCCTCCTCTCCAATCACTCGGTCCTACCCCCCTCTCTCAGTGAAGCAGGAGGAGACTGTCCCCACCCCTCTGGGGGAGCCTGGTCCGCCCCTGACCTGTGGAGGCTTCCCAGCCACTTTGCCCTGAGTCCCCAGGGCCCTCAGACTTCCTGCCCATTCTTGATGCTTCTAGATCCCGGAGGCTAGTGGGATAGAGCAGAGGCTGGGCTCCCCTGTCCCCAGGTGCCCGAGTGTTCGGGGACAGCTGCCTGTTGCTTCCACCTGCTGGCTCCGCGTCTGCCCCGGCAGCTCTATCCCCGCTGCTTCGTAAGTGAGGCACGACCCTCCAGGTGTGGACGTCCAGCCGCCTGCGAGGGTCGCTTCCCTGAGCTGGCGCGTCCTCGCCTGTCGCCTAGGGATCACGACGTCTCCCCTGCGGGGCTGTTTTAAGATTTTGTGGCAGGCCTCACTGGCAGCTATCGCTCCGAATCGTAGCGCTCTTTCTTTCTGATTTACTTTGAAAAGCCAGAGTCTCACACACACACACACACTTCTGTAGCTTCCCCTTCGGTATCTGTCGCAGAAGAGCTCATTACTTCTTTTTTAATTCACTAAGTGAGTAAGGGAGAGAAGAGCTGGCATGTTTGGGAATGAAACAGATAGCGTCGGGAGGCTGGAAGGGAAGTGACCAAGGGTGGCCCGTGTCAGGAGTTGCCCCGAAGGAGAGCAGACGCGCCTCTGGGTGGATTCACCGGGATCCCCCCTGTCCGGCCGGTCGCACCCGACCTGGTTCCAGCTCCAGGCCGTCTTCAGGCAGCACCTTCCAGGTGATGTTAACCTTTTGCTGTGCCCTGGGTATTTTTTTCTTGTCTGGAATAGGCGTGTTTGCTTTTGTGGCGGTTGTTTTGCTTTGCCTTCTACCTACCGCCACAAAACACCACTGGGCCTGGTGCGCGGTGATTGCGCTAAAGTTACAGATTAAGAGAAGAACGTGCGAGGAGCCGTCTTGTGCTGGGGGGCACGTGCCTGAATCAAGAGAGACGTAAAAGTCGCTGCTTGGCCCGAAAGCAGCTCACGGTCCCGTTGATGCTATAGGTCTTAACATTTTTTTTTTTTTTTAAGTTTAAGAATATGTCGTATGAGCAGTGGCAGAGGGTGGCATGGAGATACGGAGTGTTGTCAGCGGCGGGGGGGGGGGTGGATGGGCCCAGTGGAGGGAGAGATGGCCTGGGGTGGGGTGGGGCAGGAGGAGAAGCCAGCCACGGCAAGATACGAGACCCGAGGAGGAGAGCAGGCTCGACAAACACGCCTGAGCGTGGAGGCGCGTCACCACAGGTCTACGGTGTCCACGGCACCCAGTCTAGACTCTGCTCCATTCTCCCACGGTCGCCATGGGATGACGTGACGTGACGTCACGTCGTGTTATTGCGTTTGAGCAGGTAAAGTATCGTCCCTCCGTGTGCTCATCACCCAGCACAGAATATACCACACAGGACCCACCGCGACGTACAATGTGAACCGTCTATGCAGTACAGCTCGATATGCAGAATACGATCATCCGTATAACGATACTTGTGAGAACAGCTAACTCCGTCTAAATGCAGCCCAAACAACAAACGTCCCACAGGAGACCAAATGCTGAAGCTCTAGGACCAGAAGATCACTGGGCATTCCAGAAATTCAGTAGTAAAGACCCACAGGGACCTTTTTGCCACGTCTTCTCCTCGGCACACAAACACGCTCCCCATATGGCGTCTCAAACTTGCTTTCTGGACTCCACTCCCCCTCCCTGGCTGCGTGTCTCCTCGGAGGCCCCGGGTTAGCCTGTCTCCCTCCTCTGAGCCCTGCCCCAGCGCCCAGCTCAGACACCTCTGCTGTAGAATTTGGATTTGCGACTGGTTGTTCACTCGGCTCTCAGCAATTGAACCGTGGGCTGCGGCATTCTTCAAACTTCTCCTCCTGGCCTCTTAGCCAACCGTGAAATCCATGTAGTGAGCTGGGTATTAAAATAAAAGAGTAGAACATATCAGGAGGTATCCCACATAGTACGGATCGGTTCGTTTTGTAGAACTTCTATTTCTTCTGTGTGTGTGTGTGTGTGTGTGTGTGTGCGCATCCACTGGATCACAATGTAAAATACTTTTTTTTTTTTTTTTTTACATTTTACTGTGGATTATTATTTAAAAACTGTTTCAAAGCCCTGAGCTAGAGGCCTGGCATTTTCTTACCCATTTTTGTTTCCCTCGGAGCCTGCAGAGTGACCCCCGTAAATGTTTGTTGATACATGTTAATACATGAATTCGTCTGCCAACAGAGAGTTAAATCGATAGCTAGGCAGAGCTGCAGGACGGGGCCTCCTCCTGTGACTTGCATTCACACACTGCCATCACATTTGTGAGGGATGATGGCATTTGCTGAAGCCGAAGCCTGCCTCCACCCCCCGCCCCCTGCAGTGCTGTGGGGGCCTATCGGTGCCGGTACCTAAGCTGGGAACTATCACCCCCCTGCTCCCCACTTGCACGGATAAGGGAAATCGTCCGATGCGACCACAGGCAGACAGGCCTGAGCCTCACTGTCCTTCCTTTGCCAGCTACCTGCTCTTTCGGGGCTCTGTGAAGGCCAGTGCTTTGCTGGGAGATAGTCCAGAGTCTGACAAGCCGGTGTTTCGAGGCAGTGACTTTAGAAAGACACTACAGTTATCCAGCTCAAAGTGAAAGATGTCAGGCAGTCGGCGAAGTCTCAGCTTCTCTGGGTGGAAACCCCGATGGCGTGTTGAATGGCACTGGTCCGGCCCCTTCCTGAAAGTCTCCCCAAGCTTCCCTCCGGAGCAAACGCTCCCACTTTGATTGGTCCCATTTATCACATGATTTTCACTCCGAGAGCCTTTGGGTATTGAACCAGTGCCAAACATTTGACCTGAGATTAGGCCCCGAGCCAGACTCACTCCCGATGTGCTGTATCAGCAAACCCGCCCGGAGCAAAGTGACCGCGGCCTGGAAGAAACTGGCCTCTGGCTGGGCCAGTCGTCCCCAGGGTCTCCGGGAGAGCTTCCCTCACTGAGGGAAGGGGGGGAGGGTACCCTGGCTTGACAGCTATTTAGCAAGAGGGGAAAGAACGCTTTGGGAACACACACTGGTCGCAGGAAACAAAGGGCAGGGCTGGTCAATGGGCTATCCTTGGGACTACTAAGATACTTCTGATTTTCCAGAAGGTATAGATGAGGTTTCCCGTACGATGTCTACTATGCTTCTCATATTCGGTGTGCGCAGGTCTAGTGCACGTCGGGCATTCAGATGGCGTGTAATAAGTGATCGTCAATTGAACGAACGGCCTTCTAACGTATCTTTAGGAAGCAGAACATGCAAATGGTCTGTCGATTCCAGAAAATCAGAATAAATATGTCTCGTAAAGGAAAGCAATTAAGACGTAAATTAAAAACAAACAAATGAAAAACATAAATTGTTCCAAGAAGTTACAGTGGTCTAATTAATTGGGAGCAAAATGAGTCTAGGGGTTCTGGCCTCCGTTTCCAAATCCCCAGCGCTTACACAACGCTTGGCACGGAAGCACAAATAAATGTTTAATGAATGAGCACATTTTAGTTTCCAGAAACTTTGAAGAAAGCTTCCTTCTTCTTTCTTACTTCCATCTCCTACCCCCACCCTGTCCCACTGACACACACCCACCATACACACACACACACACAAACACCATAGACTCACATCCCACACCACACACACACACGCACACCACATGGAAATACCACACACACACTCATATACTCTCATTATGTTCCAAAGCCTGAAACTCCACAATCAGGGGAACTTTCTTTTAAATGGAGGCCTTGACCCTTTTAAAAAGCCTTTGGGGAGTTGCACACAAAGTCGTATCTTTCATAACCGAGGATGAATGTTTGCCAACCTTTTCCTAGAAGCTTGCTTATAGGAGGGCTAAGAAGAGAGCGGATGCAAATGAGGAAGCAGGCCAAACGCCCCAGGAGGGGGGCGTGTGAGAATTCTCCTTCCCCACCCCCCTCTCCTTGTTCACCTGCCCGGACCCCCTGCCGCCGGGGTACAGCCCTACAGACCAGAAATTGAGGTGACAGTAATCCAAGCCTACATCTTGAAAATCGCTGTGGCGTTAGCTCACATGGTGAGGAGCACATCCTGTCATCCCACCCTTAAAGAGAATGGGGTTTAATAGAAAAGGGGCCTTATTTTATTTTATTTTATTTTATTTATTGTTTAATGTTTATTTATTTTTGAGAGGCAGAGAGAGACCGCATGCGAGAGGCGGAGGGGCAGACAGAGAGAGGGAGACACAGAACCCGAAGCAGGCTCCAGGCTCCGAGCGGTCAGCGCAGAGTCCGACCCGGGGCTCGAACCCACGAACCGTGAGATCGTGACCTGAGCCGAAGTCTGCGCGTAACCAACTGAGCCGCCCCGGGGAGGAAAAGGCGCATAATTTTTCTGCACAAAATCTGCTGCAGCCTTTCAGAAAATGATGGAAATGAAGAGCCAGCTTTCCACTGCGAGCTTGTGGGTGGGTTTTCTAGTGGCGGTTAGATTCAGAGCGAACGAATACCTGACCCAGGAGGCACGCGTTCCAGCCACCTGGAGCGGGCACCTGCCCGGAGGGAGCGCAGAACCAGGGATCAGGAGCCCCTAACCATGGGACTCAGAAGCAGGCTTCAGGTTCTCCCAAATGAAGCTCTGCCTATGCTTAGTCTAGGTAGACAGGAGGATCACAGTGATGGGATGGGGATCCTGAGCCCAAGGGGAGAGAGGACTCTCCTGGGACCACACGAGTCATTTTCCAGGACTTATTTCCATTTTCCCTGTTCTCGGCCTCCAAGCAGTCTGCAATCCGGGCCCTTGTGAGTGGGCGCTTGGGGGACGGCTAGAGTCGGGGGTACTCACGGGACCAGGCTTTGTTTGGGAAGACGGCGCCAGCAACCGGACATCAAGTTTAGAGAAAGCGATTGTTTACGGTCTTCCCCAACCGTGCTCCCAAGTGATGCTCTATTAATAGAGCACCGGCTAAAGCCAGCGTGGCTTGAGGAGCTGTCAGCTCCCAGAGCCGCTGCGCGGATGCCAGACCCTGCCAGCGGGGAGAGCACAGGGGACAGAGACCCCCGAGGTGGCAGCGAGCCCGGCAGTGCCTTCCACGTGAGAAGAGCCAGCTGCTACGTCTGGACCCCAGCACAGCCTGCGTGGCCTCCCCAGTCGCAGGAGGGAGTCTTCCCGCCTGTGGGAAGCACATCAAGATCATCTCTCCGAAGGGTGCCGTTTCAGGGGCGCCTGGGTGGCTCGGCTGGTTAAGCGTCTGACTTGGGCTCAGGCCATGATCTCATGGTCTGTGGGTTCGAGACCTGAGTCAGGCCCTGCACGGCCGGTGCGGAGCGGGGAGCCTGCTTAGGATTCTCTCCCTCTCTCTGCCCCCACCCCTACTCACAGGGGTGCTCTCTCTCTCTCTCTCAAAATAAACATTAAAAAAAAAAAAGAAAAAAGCATGTCATTTCAGCCTGGGCAACTGAAATACACTTCCCAAAGTGACACTTCCAAGGCTGCTATTATTTAGGCTACCCACTCACCTCCAAACTCCACATTTTAAGTCTTTTTTTTTAAGTTTCTTTTTAATGTTTATTAATTTTGAGAGAGAGAAAGATGGAGTGCGAGCAGGAGAGGGGCACAGAGAGAGAGAGAGAGGGAGACACAGAATCCGAAGCAGCCTCCAGGCTCTGGGTGTCAGCACGGAGCCCCACACGGGGCTCGAACTCATGAACTGCGAGAGCATGCCCTAAGCTGAAGCCGGGTGTTTAACCAACATCCAACCGACCCACACACTCCGCATTTTAGATGCCGCACGCGTCTTCCACAGGGCAACTGCCACTCAGACTTCCTACACTGTCCCGGGCAAGTCTCTGCCACAGGACGCAGAGGAAGACACGCGACAGAGGGGGCTCTTGGGAATGGATGAAAGAACGATGAATGATCTAATTCTTTATTGAATCTCATGAGGTAAATATTTATTAGTTCACTTATGAAAGCAATCACTGAATGCCCCGCACAAAACCAGAATGGGAATCCATTGCTCTCTCTTTCCTTCCGTGGCCGACAGGCAAGCAATGAAGCCCCGAAGCAGAATTAGACTGTGACCAGTGCAGGTTGTATGGGAATTTGGCATACACGAAAATTGCCTTTGGGGGTGCCGTGTGTGAAGCAGACCAAGGAGAGGAAAGGGTTGGCAGAAGAGAAGGGAAAGGCGGGAGGCCAGGTGGGAGGCAGGGAGAGCAGGTGCCCCCCACCAGGACCCACAGCGCAAACTTCCCCCTAATGGGGTGACCGTGTGCAGACCATTGAGAGTGGGCAGCCCCAAACCCAACAAGGTCTCCGCTTCTGGTCCCTGGGATGGGGCTGCAGTAGGACATCAGTAAGGAAGTAAGCACAGGAAACTCAGGGCAGAGCAAGGACGTGACCTGAGAAGCTGGACAAGTCATGGCTGCCGTAGAAGTTGAGGAATGTTCTAGAAGGACTGGTGATCCTGGGGCTCTCAGGAAAGGAGAGGCTCGGATTATAACGACTCAGCCCCTCGTTGGAGCTTCTGTGCCTCTAAGACTTCACTGGAAGCTTCAAGGAGGGGAAAGGGAGCAGAGACCCAGCCAGAGGGAAGACAGGAAACCCAAAGAACTAACCGCTGGGCCAGTGCAAAGTGTCCAGGCGTCCCTCCTCAAGTAGAAGACTCCTGCACTTCAACTTTTGTGTTTTCCAAACTGTCTCCTCATGGACACCTTTCATCCTCCACTGGGTCCCTTCCCTACCTTCTCTTTCCTTGAGATTCTCTCTGTTGAGTGAGAGTTGGCCAAGGCCATTGGGATATATATGGTGTCCTTCTTCTTTCCCAGAGAAGAAGGCTCGCGCTCCCGGAGGGGTTTCTAACAACAAAGCGTGGGGCATTCCCATTGTACAGATGAGGACACTGAGGCTCTGAGAGGTGAACTGTCTTGCCCAAAGTCACAGAGGAGTGGATAGAGCCAGCTGACCCCAAAGTGAATGCTTTTCCGAGGTGAGCTGCTCGCTTGCTCTCTCTCTCTCTCTCTCTCTCTCAGACCTGACCACCCCTCAGCCCCATGCTCTTTGAATGGCCTGCCCCTTCCTCCATTCTCTTGCTGCCCCGGGCATGAGGTTCCCTGGACTTGTCCCCAGTATTAAATCCACAGGAGATTGAAATAAAGTGACTTACTAAGTAGGACGCAAGCCAGAAGCCCCTCTGGAGAAAGCAGGCTGGAGTGGTCTCCGTGACAATTTCAGGGTCAGGTAGTCCCGTGCCAGGTATACTGACCCCCTCTTCCAAAGGTGATGGAGAACCACTGTGATAGGCTTTGTTCTGATGTCTACTTGACCCCGTGTCTCTCCTCTCTCTGGGCAGGCCAACACGAGGTGGCTATGGGTGGTTTTCTCCAGAGATCTCTCTTCCCACCTGGGGCTCCTTCAGACCGAGCAGACGGCCCCCAGCGCTGGTCAGGCACCCACACCAAAGCTCGCACCTCCCAGGCCCCACCCTGCCCACAACCCCAGGCACTCTGAGCAATGAGATAGAACTCAGAACAAAGATGCAAGAAAGACAAAGAGGTCATCGTTGGGCACGGAGGCTGCCTTAGCTCAGGGAATGATGGGTTTGGAGCCAAGTTGAGCGGGACCGGCATAGAGAAAACGAAGGGGGAAACAACCCTCAGACAAAGCCGGGGGCAGAAGTCACTTGAAGACCTCATGTTACCTTATTGATATTTGCCAACACCTGATGAAAATGTGCCAGGGAAGAGGGGTGGTGAGCGTGGGCTTCATTTTGGATCCTCGTGGCGGTGGGCACACAGCTCCCAGGTCCACCCCAGCAGGGAGTGAGACCTGCACCGGGGCGGTGGGAGGGAGGGAAGAAGATAAAGGGTCCAGGGGCCCAGGGGTATTATTGAGAACTAGGGCTTGATATTGGCTATACTAGTTTCTTCTTTGGGTTTTATCTCTAAAAAAGTTAACAAGTGCTTCTGAATGAGTAAATTCAGTTCAATAAAGAGTAGTCTGGACATAGACTAAATGCCCCGGAGGGCTGTGTCTAGGAATAGGAAGGCCAAAGACTTAAGGTCATGGCCTGGGACATTTATTTCATTTTACTTTATGTATTTATTTATTTATTTATTTATTTATCTAATGTTTATTTATTTTTGAGACAGAAGGAGACAGAGCACAAGTCGGGGAGGGGCAGAGACAGAGGGAGACACAGAATCCGAAGCAGGCTCCAGGCTCTGAGCCATCAGCACAGAGCCCGATGCGGGGCTCGAACCCACGAACCATGAGACCATGACCTGAGCTGAAGTCAGACACTTAACGGACTGGGCCACCAAGGCATCCCTTGCCCTGGGACATTTAGTGGAAATCTGGGATTGAAATGAGCCATCTAGGTAGGAAGGAATGCAGGGGAATGAAGTAGAGGAGTTTCTAATGGGGTAGTGGAGAGTCCCAGGGAAGCCAAGCACATGTGTCACAGGTAGTGAGGACTCAGGTCATGCGTCATTGAGCCCACACGCCACAGGTCAAGCACACACGCACCTCACAGGTCAAGACGGTGGAGAACCATTACACCTACTGAGTAAATCTTCCCTTCATGTTTTCTCTACTATCTTTAAAATATCACTGAGGATATTTCAATACCATTACTTATTAAGTTATTCAAGATAAATACTGAAGCAAGGATATTAGCAAGACCCTCGAAGACTTCAATGAGGTAGCACCAGGTTTTGCTTTTGAAGGACTTACACCCTGGATTTAACCTTCTTCTGTCCTATTCCACCGGTGGAATTTAGTAAAACGTTCCATTGTTGCCCTTGACGTGGTAGCCAGAAACCAGCCCGCATTTGAAGCCAATATGTCCCTGCTGTTCTCACCTCACCCAATGTTGGGTCTGTGGCACACAGATGAACCCCAATAATCTATGGCTCGTCAGTATAGCCGTGTAGGTACGTGGGCCACACGGTGGCATAGGGTGGGTGCTCACTGTGCCTTTATTGAATGAATGGATGAAGAAGATTTGAAATCAACCTTGTTACATGCACAATTAGAGTAGAGTGAGCCCTTTAAACTTGTCACTCCCCAGTTTCTGAAAGTTTACAGCATTAAAATAGCAGTTAACCGTCACTGAATATTTATTAGGTACCTAGTATTATTTCATTCAATATTTAAAGTAACCCTATGCGTTATGATCCCCCATTTAAACCAACAGATTATTAAAACAAGACAAAACGAAAAAAAAAAAAAAAAAACCAGATGATTGGGGCTTGACAAGGCCCTTTAACTTGCCCAGGGACAGAGCTAGTAAGAGGCGAGGCCGGAATGCGGATGCCGATCCGAATTCAAAGCTTGATGTCTATGAAAACTGGTATGAATACTGCCGCGGAGTGTGGCAAAATGGATAGACAAATAAAATAAGATTATTTGAAGAGCTAAGGGCAAGGCAGTAAAGAGACCAGGATATCAGTTCTCCCCTTGGGTAAGAAGCTTAGAGATTCTCTGACCCTTACGGTATTTGCAAAATGAGGTAATGGCCCCAACCCAGTAGATCCCCAGGGTTTAACATCACACAAAAAGGCTCAATTCAAGCTGCCCATCCATGTGGACATTCTCCAGGAAGCCAAGGGCCGACTCCCACCCACGGACAGAATTGTCTTCTCTTGGAGCTGGAGGGGAGGGAGCAAGGTCAACCGCGGGGCAGAATAGCAAAGGCACCACCTCGTACTTCTTAAATGGCACTCCCATAGCGCTGGCCTCAACCCAGGGTTCCCTGAGCTAGCTAGAATGAAATAATAGAGGGATTTTTTTCCCCCAATTAAACTAAAATTCGATTAACAGAGAGAACATTCTCTATTTTCAAATTCCTCCCGTAAAGTTTTCTCGAAACTTTAATGCCTCCTGCTCCGTGTCCGCTAAGAGGTAGCAGAGAAAAAACCATGATGGAAACAGGATGAAATGAATACGTGGACACAATCATAAGCAGCGAATGTTACTGGCTTTGATAGTTTATTTTTTATGTGCTCGTCTGCTTATCATTTTATAGAAGATACTTAGAATAGAGGGATGCACTCTGTTAGTACTTGTATTCCTCTTTCACGTACTGAAACTGGAACTATCAGGATGGGGAGGGCAGCACACTGACGAAGAAGGAATGTGGCTTCCGAGGTGACGGATCACCATCAGGGACCCAGCCTCGCCAGAGACTGCCTGCCGTGTGGCTCCGTGAAAATCACTTTGCCTCTCGAAACTTCAGTCTGTGAACTGAAAAGGGGCGAATGGGGTCCATCTTGCCGAGTTGTTAGGAAGGTCAAGACGATGAGGAAGGTGCCAGAACATGAGCAAGCGTTCAAGGTAGCTTTCATCATTCCTGTCTCATGGAGTTAGCAAAAGGGGAACGCTACTTGAACAGCTTTGAAGACTGCCTTAAGTGTCGTTGTCATCTTTATTTAGGCAGGTTTTTATGACACTTCAGGGGCAAGGTCTTTTCTTCTGGCCGACTGAAAAAGGGATGCTTGAGTGACGTGATAGAAAGTGAGAGCCCTATCTTCATTTACTTTTCTTCATCATCTCTCTCATCATCCGTAGCGGCAACCTCACCATCACCATCCTGGCATCATTACACCAGTCAGGGGAGGTGAGGCCATCCGTGGTTACAGACAAGATCAAGCTCTCAGTGGCTTATGAGAAGAAAAGTCTATCTTTCACTCATTTTCAGCCACCAAGGTGGGTGGGTGGGCAGGGCTTCCGTTTTGCCAAGACAGGAGGCAGTCTGTGCACTGGCTTTCTCTCCCTGGAAGAGATACGTATGTTTCCTACCCACATGTCGTAGGCCAAATCCAGTAACATGGCCCCACTGTGTTTGGGAAAGGATGGGAGTGCACCCCCCAGCACTTGGCCAGCCGAGAGCCAGACACGTTTGATGAGCAGCTCCAATGGGAACCATGGGCATCGTCATCCGAAGCCTCTAGATCCGCTGAGCATCTGTCTGTGCCAGCTGTCAGCCCTACGAAAGGGTTGAAGGGCTGGGATCAGCCAGCTCACTGGGGATAACACACGGGTAAGTTAATGAATGACACAGAGTTGCTGTTTTGCCACCTGAAAGGCAAGAAAGCATTCTGGACACCCTTAAGAGGTAGAGTATCACAGGGTATGGAAGACAGGACAACTTCATAGGCAAGGGGACTTCAATCAGATGTAAAGGAAAGGCAGAAACAGGGCAACCGTAAGCAGGAGGAAGCGTGTTCCAGGCAGGAGAGCAGAGGGGAAAGGCTCCGAGACAGAAACCCATCTAATGTACTCCAAGAATGGTGAGTAAATGCGTGAGCTGGAATGGAGGGTGCCTTAGGGGACACGTGGCAAGACTGAACTGGGAGTTGGTGACCCTCACAATCGATGACCCGGTTCAGTCAGCACGATCCTCCTTGTTTTGACTACGAGAAGGAAAAATCACACACCATCCTCTCTCACGAACAACGACTCAAAAACCCAGCGCGAAATTTTAGCAAACTGAACCCAGCAATATATATAAAAGATAATCCGTCAAGATCAAGTTTCAAGGTTAGCGTGATGTTCGAAAATCAACTAAGCTAATTTATCACAGTAACTAATTTAACACATTTAAAAATCAATTAAGGTAATTTATCACATTAACTGATTTAACACATGTAGCTAAGGAAGAAAAGTCATATAATCATCTCCACAGAACAAGAAAAACCACTTTACAAAATTCAATGCTTATTCATAATTTTTTTTGACGTTATTCATTATTGAGAGAAACAGAGCATGAGCATGGGAGGAAGCGGGGGGCGGGGGGGCGGGCAGAGAGAGGAGGAGACATAGAATCCAAAACAGGCTCCAGGCTCTGAGCTGTTAACACAGAGCCCGATGCTGCGGGGCTCGAACCCACAAACCACGAGATCATGACCTGAGCCGAAGCCGGATGCTTAACCGACTGAGCCACCCAGGCGCCCCCATAATGTTTTTTTTAATGTTTTATTTATTTTTGAGACAGAGAAAGACAGAGCATGAATGGAGGAGGGTCAGAGAGAGAGGGAGACACAGACTCTGAAGCAGGCTCCAGGCTCTGAGCTATCAGCACAGAGCCCAACGCGGGGCTCGAACCCACGGACCTTGAGATCATGACCTGAGCCGAAGTTGGACGCTCAACCGACTGAGCCACCCAGGCACCCCATTAAAAAAGCTCTTAACAGTAGAATGAAAATTTCTTTACCTGATTAAAAATAGAGCAAAAATTATATAAAAATTAAGTTTTATTCTCTGAGGTCAAGAATCAGACAAATCTGCTCACCACCTGAATTTCTGTTAAACATGATACTGGAGACTTCAGCCAGTGAGATAAAGAATATAAAGAACACATAAATAAATGTATAAAAGTTGGAATGGAAGAACTAAAACTGTCATATTCCCAACTGACATGATATTATATGTAGAAAATCCAAAAAGATCTATACATAAACTATTAGAATTAATCAATAAATTTACCAAGGTTTCTAGATACGAGGCTAATACACAAAAGTCAATTCTATTTCTTCATAATATAACCAATTACTAAATGAAGTCAGAAATTTTTTATTTAGATCAAATAGCTAGGAATAAATTTAACAAAAGACGCGTGAACCTCCTACACAGAAAACTGTAAAACATTCCTGAGAGAAACTAGAAAATTAAACAAATGAAACAGTATACCACATTCATGGGTTGAAAGGCTAAATACTTGGAGCTGGTGATTCTTTCCAAAGTGGTCTATACAGGGGCGCCTGGGTGGCTCAGTCTATTGAGCACCTGACTTTGGCTCCGGTCATGATCTCTTAGTCCGGGGGTTCAAGCCCTGAATTGGGCTCTGTGCTGATAGCTCAGAGTCAGAGCCTGCTTCGGATTCCATGTCTCCCTCTCTCTCTGCCCCTCTCCCACTCCTGTCTGTCTCACTCTCTCTCTCAAAAATAAATAAACATTAAAAACCAAACAAACAGAACCCCAAAGTGGTCTATACAAATGTAATGAAATTTTAATACGTGCTGGAAGCATTTGTTGTAGAAAGTCACAAGCTGATTCTCTCACTTACGTTGAAATGTCAAGGGCTAAGAACTGCTAAGACAAACTTAAAAAAGAAGAAAGTTGGAGAACAAACACAGCTAGATATTAAGACTTACCATAATGTGACAATAAGACCGTGCAGAGCTGCGACAGGAATATGCAGATAGGCGAGTGGAACAGATCAGAGAGTCTAGAAATAGACCCATATTATACAGACATGTGACTAGCGATAAAAGTGGCTGAAAAAAGATGAAACAATGGGAAGAGAATTTTTAAAGAAATAAGTGATGCTGGGTCAATTGGATATCCATCTGAATATCCCCAAAGTAATAATCTTGATCTCTATCTCACATAGAAAGCAGTATCAGTGGACTATAGATCAAAAGATACAAGGTATATAACAGAGCTCATAGAATAGGACATGGGAGAATGCCTCCATGACTTTGAGGAAGAGAAGAACACAAAAGCACTGACCATCATAGAAAGGATTTACATATTGGACTATATTAACATTTGTGACTTCCGTTCACAAACAACACACCAGAAAAGAATAAAAAGAAGGTATCTGCAGCACATAATAAAAAAGCTCATATCAGGGGCACCTGGGTGGCGCAGTCGGTTAAGCGTCCGACTTCAGCCAGGTCACGATCTCGCGGTCCGGGAGTTCGAGCCCTGCGTCGGGCTCTGGGCTGATGGCTCAGAGCCTGGAGCCTGTTTCCGATTCTGTGTCTCCCTCTCTCTCTGCCCCTCCCCCGTTCATGCTCTATCTCTCTCTGTCCCAAAAATAAACGTTGAAAAAAAAAAATTTAAAAAAAAAAAAAAAAGCTCATATCAAGAATATGCAAAGTACTCCTACACATCAATGTGAAACGGACAGACAACCCCTCAGCAAAACTGGCCAAAATATGAATAAGCACTTCACAAACGAAATACCTACCAGGATATGAAAAGGTAGGGGCACCTGGGTGGCTCAGTCAGTTAAGCGTCCGACTGCAGCTCAGGTCATGGTCTCGTGGTCCGTGAGTTTGAGCCCTGCGTCGGGCTCTGTACTGGTGGCTCGGAGCCCGGAGCTTGCTTCTGTGTCTCCCTCTCTCTCTGCCCCTCCCCGATTCGTGCTCCGTCTCTCTCTGCCTTTCAAAAATGAATAAATGTTAAAAAAAAATTTTTTTTAAAGACTGACAATATCCCAAATTGGTGACGATGTGAAGCAGTGGGAACGCTCGCATACTGCTGGTGGGAGTCACATCTGGTTCACCCATCCTGGGTAACTGTTTCTCAGAAACCGGACACACGTTCACCCTATGACTTTGCAATTCTACTCCTGCATATATCTGCCTCCTCCCTGAAATGCACAAGTGAGAAATGTTTCTATCAGCATTGTTTACAATAGTTAAACCCAGAAACAATGCAGATGTCCCTCCATAGATCAAATAAATTGCGGTGTATTCGTGCAATGGAATCATATGCAGCAATGAAAATATGCTGTGTGCAATAACATGAATGAATCATATAGACATAACGTTGAGTGAAATGATTCATTTGCATAAAGGTTAAAAACATGCAAAAGCAACCCAAGATGTTAGAAGTGAGGAGAGCAGTTACTTCCGGCAAGAACTGGTCCTGACCAGGGCGGGGGCACAAGGAAGGCTCTGGCATGTTTCTGCCTTCATCCGGGTGCAATGACGCGGGTGTGTTCAATGCATAAACATGGGCTGTACACTTACGGTTTGTGCATTTTTCGGTGTGCCTGTCATACGTCAATGAAAGTTTATTTTTTAAAAAAAGGAAGAGGAGAACCTTTAGGGTACATTTGCGTGGCGTGTCTGTATCCAAATAAAATCAGTGGTGAATTTTAATGTTCACGTTTCACAAATTCATACTTTTAACACCCGTCCCTCATGTCACCCCCTCCCCCCTACACACACACACACACACACACACACAAAGCACTGTGATTTCGTGGATGATCTCATTCGGAAATACAATTAAATGTCAAAGTGTGATGCCCCTTCCTCCCCTCACTCAGCTCAGCCCCATCGCCAATGACATCTCTGCAGAAATGTCTTATTTACTGCTTACAGAGCACGTGAGCAGAGCGCTGTCCTTACCATTTCAATGTGGAGTAAACTGGAGGTTCGGTGACCCTCCAGGTCCCCGCACAGACCCAAGCCTGGCTCTTTCCCCCTCCCCTCCTCCAGGCGTTTTCTGTCTCTCCAACTGCCTCGGGCTATGGAGCTGGAGGCTCTCCCCAGGTGCCCCCTTCCCGGGAATGATGATTAAGTTTCACACAACAGCCAAGTTTACAGATAACAGGACACGACATAACCAGAGAAGGGGGCACTTGGCCACTCGGAGCTAGGGAACCCGTCCTGTACTTCTCTCCAGCCCCTCCACCCCAGAAGGGTTGAGCAATCACTTCAGGGAGGCACTCCTTGGGGGTGCCTTTCTTCTTTCTTCTTTTGTTTTAAGCACTCCAAGGTCGACTCTGAAGGATCCCCCCCCCACGATCGCAAGCTTGAAGATCTTTCCGAGGGCCCCTTGGGCAGATTTCTTCGTCTCTCAGAGTTCAGTTCATGCCTTCCTCCTATCACATTTGAAACCTCCGAACGGAATCAACCCACATTCCTTTTAGGTGAGATAGCGGAGTCCCAAATGATGAAAACGGTTTGCAAAATATGTGCCAGAATATTTTGAAAGTGGTTCGCGCTAAAGGAACGCAGGGTGGGTGAAGTTTTCAAACAGATCGTTGCTTGGAGAGCCTTGCTCTCAATCTCTCGCAGAAATTCCACAGCTCAATCTTTGGCAGATGGGCGTTTTTATTTTCCTTTCGGGAGGAAAAGTCACTAAGGGAGGACAGAAAAAGAGTCCTGAAAGCAAGACCAAACCGCAGTGAGATACCACGGAACAGCCGTTAGGATGGCTATAATTTTTTTTTTTATTTTTTTTTTCAACGTTTATTTATTTTTGGGACAGAGAGAGACAGAGCATGAACGGGGGAGGGGCAGAGAGAGAGGGAGACACAGAATCGGAAGCAGGCTCCAGGCTCTGGGCCATCATCAGCCCAGAGCCTGACGCGGGGCTCGAACTCATGGACCGTGAGATCGTGACCTGGCTGAAGTCGGACGCTTAACCGACTGCGCCACCCAGGCGCCCTAGGATGGCTATAATTTAAAAAACAAAGCAGGAAAAAAAAAAACAAAAGCAAAAGGAAAATACCAAGTGTTGGTAAAGAGGGAGAGCAACTGGAACCTTCGTCTACCGCTGGTGGGGATAGAAAATGGTGACAGTGTCATGGAAAGCGGTTTGGTAGTTTCTCAAAAGGTTAAGCGTAGAATTGCCACAGACCCAGCAATTCCACTCCTACGTGTACATGCAAAAAAACATAGCAATCAGGGACCCAGATATACTTGCACCCCCAAGTTCACAGCAGCATGATTCAAATGGCCAAAAGGAGGAAACATCTGTTCACTGACAGAGGAATGGATACACAAAATGTGGTATTGTGAGATAATAGAAAATGTATACATTGGCCTCTGCCCCCCAGTTTCTAGCCTAGAGCTCCTAAAACCCGTGTAATTCCCTAAGTGATGAGAGCACTCGAAGCCTCTTTTGTTCTAATGAGGCGACTGTGGCTGGGCTCTTGGGTGGGGGCTGGTCACCGGGAAGACCATGATTGGAAGCTTAAAAATTTTCAGCTCTATCCCCCCTTGCCCAGCGAGGGGAGAGGGGCTGGAAATGGAATTAATGATTGGTCATGCCTACGTGAGGAAGCCTCCGTAATATCCTAAGCAGTAGAGGATTTGAGGAGCTTCCAGGCTGGTGAACTCATCCACCCTGGGAGGGTGACACACCCCAACTCCACAGGGTAGAACCTTCTTGGGGGCCTCCCGGACCTCACCCTATATATCTCTTCTTCTGGCCATTCATGCGTATCCTTCGTCATATCCTTTAATTAATGGGTAAACGTAAGTAAGTGTTTCCCTGAGTTCTGCGAGCCACTCTAGCAAATTAATCAACCCTGAGGAGGGGGTCGCAGAAACTTTCAGATTGTAGCCAATTAAGAAAGAAGTTGTGGGGACCCTGGGGACTCAGAACTTGCAACAGACATCTGAAGCGAGGGGCGGTCTTGTGGGACTGAGCCCTTAACCTGTGGGATCTGACTCCGTCTCCATGTAGTGTCAGAACTGAGTTAAACTGTAGGACACCCAGCTGGTGGTGTGGAGATCTGCTTGGTTTGGGGCGGGGGGAACCTCCAAAGATTTGGTGACCAGAAGTATGAGAAGTGAACAACAGAATATTATTCAGCCTTAAAAAGGAAGAAAAATCTGACACATGCTACAACGTGGATGAACCTTGTAGACATTATGCAGAGTGAAATAAATCAGACACAGACAGACAAATATTGTGTGTTTCCATGTATATGAGGTCCCTGTAATAGGCAAATGTGTAGACACAGGAAGAATGGAGGTAACCAGAAGCTGGGGGGAGGAGAGGGGCGAGTGTATTGGGTACGGACTTTTTTTTTTTTTAAGTTTATTTACTTATTTGGAGAGAGAGAGTAAGTAAGGAGGGACAGAGGGAGGGAGAGAGAGAATCCCAAGTGAGCTCCATACTGTGAGATCGTCTCGACTGAGATCATGACCCAAGCCGAAATCAAGGGTCGGTTGCTTAACCGACAAGGTGTCCTATGGGTACGGACTTTTTGTTAGAGATGTGGAAAGGTTTTGAGTATAGGTAATGGTGATTTTTACACCACGATGTTAATGTATTCGTGTAAACTCAAGCCTGGTGAAAATGGTCAGTGTATATTTTGCCACAATAATCCTTGTCCCATGGACTGTGTGCCCCATGGACTTGTCCCCCTGCAGCCACCGCAGGACTCACACGTGCCACACACAGGAGAAAGTCAAACGTGTGTCTGTGCACATCGTCAATACGGGCTGTTCCACGTGGCTGGGGATTGTGTTCCCGCTGAGCCAAAAAAACCCCAGGGGAGAATTATACTGGCCTAAAGGAGGCGTTGTAATCAGTTTACTGCAGAAATGAGGAACACGCCGATTTCTTTTTTGTTGTTGTTGTTATTATTGTGAAAAAAAATGCTGACAGTTCCCTGGCGTTGATTTGTTTTGTCTTTATGGGTGCGTATTTTATCTTAAAAGTACACGTATAAATCTAGGTTTGTGTTCTATATACAGATCTTATACGACTATAAAGCCTAGCAAATATATGAACATTTTAAAAGCTAAAAAACTAAAAGTATCTATAAAACCAGAGCCAAGAATGCTAATATGTCAGATGTTGTTTTGAAGACGCTACATAGATCTTCGCCGAGTGGATGTGGTCCCAGCTTTGCGGGCTCTTTTCGATTCGGTGTGCCCACCCTGCCCTACCCTCAGTACTCCCACCCGTCTCTCGGCCCAAATGACTGCCCACTTTCCACCTGCAGAGCATGTGGGGATGTCACTTGGCCTTCAGCTGGCCTTCTTACATCTGCTTCTGTCATTTTGTTATGAACTGGTGATCCGTAAGTCTCCCCAGTGGGGCTAAGGATTAGAAATACAGTTTCTACGGGGCACCTGGGTGGCTCAGTCGGTTAAGCGTCCAATTTCAGCTCAGGTCATAATCTTGCAGTTCATGAGTTCGAGACCCGCATCGGCTCCTTGCTGCCGGTGTGGAGCAGCCTTCGGGTCCACTGTCTCCCTCTCTCTCTGCCCCTCCCCTGCTTGCATGCACAGACACACATACACACACACTCTCTCTCTTTCAAAACTAAATTTAAAAAACATTAAAAAAAAAAAAAGAGGGGCACCTGGGTGGCTGAGGTGGTTGGGCATCCGACTTCGACTCAGGTCATGATCTCATGGTTCGTGGGTTCGAGCCCCGCGTTGGGCTCTGTGCTGACAGCTCAGAGCCTGGGAGCCTGCTTTGGATTCTGGGTCTCCCTCTCTCTCTCCCCCTCCCCTGCTCATGCTCTGTCTCTCAAAAATAAATAAACATTAAAAAAAAAACTTAAACAAAAAAGAAATACAGTTTCTGTGGCAATTTTAACTTCCAAGAACGTCACCCTGGTGATCCAGAAAAAGAAAAATACACACGCACATGTATTTATGTTTATATAAAGTTTATCTTTGAAATTAAAGTATAGCTTAAATATTTTTGCTGAGAACAATCAGACCCCGTATTAACTACAGTTTCTTATTTCCTGCATTCTGATGCTCTGACATCTGGGGTCCTGCTGACCCTGGAGGGAATGCCCCTCCCAGGTTTAGCCAATCCCTGGAGATTGTAGTCAACAAATCACCAGAGACTGAGTTTTTCCAATGCAAACCAGCCAGTCTGGAGCCCACATGCCAATCACCTCCTCTATGAGACTTGCATACTCTGGGCCACTATCCCCCTTCCCTGAACACCCAGGACCAGGAACCAGACAGCTCGGGACAGCCCCTGTGCCCCAGAGCTCACTGAAAGTTATTCAAGTGGGCAATTCGGAGCCTGGTAACCCTGTCTCCTCTGTCCCTTCCCATGGAAATCACAGTAAAGGCTCTTGCCTCCGTTTCCTCCTTTGCCTCGGCCTCCTGACCAACCCCTATGCTTCTCCATGTGGCCCTGCGTGGCGTGCCTCCCAGTTTACTGTGACCATAAAAGCTTCTTTCAAGAGTCATTTCTGTATCTCATGTCTTACCATACCCAAGGAAAACAAATCCTGGGTACATTTTTAAAACAGACTCCCTGAGAATATGCCTCTGAACTCCCAGGGGCTTGAAGAATCCTCAGGTCCCTGAAAGAACATGGACCCCCAGGTCAGGAGCATAGGTTGGCATTTGACTCTGTCCTACCCTAACTCCGTCAGCCCAATTTGGCCTCCTAACGGGATTAAAAGCGATAAAACCACATGTGAAAGTTCCAGATGAATTACCCATGCTCCACAAACACTAAATTTATTGCTGAGCCTGGCATCTTCTTGTGGTGAGGCCCGTCTAGCCATGACTTAGGGCTCCCTCTCCGTATCTCTGATCCCCGCCCCGGCCAGGCCCAGGCCTTACTAGACCAGCCACATGGGGCCCCTAGTGGAAGGATAGAGGCATCCCATAAAGTTCAAGGGCATCCCCTCTAGTGAAAGGACTCAGATATCTGCTGAAATCTTTTGATGAGAGCTCCATATTTTCCGAGTGACATGGCAAGCCCCCTTCTTTCACAGAATATCACCCAAACCCTTCACATCATCCATACGCACCGAGGTATCTGGCCTGCTCAGTTCTGCTATTGGGGAGCCAAGGTCAGTGTGCACCAGTGAGGGGTGACAAGGCATCCTGAAAGTCCTCAAGAAGACAACTGGCGGGTGGAAAATCGAGGGAAAGTTCCATGGAAACACAGAAGCAACTTAAGAGAAAGGTCTCTGGGTCCCCAAATAATTTGAATATAACTCAGTCCTCAGACCACGTCTGGCCGCACTCTTGCCTCACTGGCCTGTGGGCTCCGTGAGGACGGGGACCAGGCCTTTTTCAACTCACTGTTCTCCTAACCTGCCACATTTGAGCTGCTGACGACAGAGGGCTTTGGACCTGAGGCAGAAAGTGAATGTGTTTTCTTTTTTAACCTTCACTGAAATTAACACACACACACACACACACACACACACACACATCACAGGAAATAGGCTACCAATAATGTTTAATATACTTTCAATTGTTATAAGAAATACTTTATAATAATTTCCATTTATCTTTGTTCCATTTATCATGTTTTACGTACTAAAAAATTTCAGTCTCTTCCTTTTTTTAATTTTTTTAATTTCCTTTTTTTAAATTTCAACAACGTCTATATATTAATTTTTTTCTTGTTCCAGATAACTGCATATTAGTAGATTCCTTCCTTCCTCTCTCCCTCCCTCCCCACCTCTCTCCATCTCTTTCTTTCTTTCTTTCTTTCTTTCTTTCTTTCTTTCTCTCTCTCTCTCTCCCTCCCTCTCTCTCTCTTTCTTTCTTTCTTTCTTTCTTTCTTTCTCTCTTTCTCCCTTCCTTAATTATGAAGTCGGCATTTAATCCAGTTTTGTAATAGGAGGTAGTTGAACTTGAGTAAATAAATTCATAAATAAAACATTTAGAGAAAATTCCCTTCTGATACTTAATTTCTCTCCCAGCTGTGTCTGCTCAAGTAGTTCATGACTTAGGTAAATCACCAGAGGAAACACCTTCAGACATTGTCTTTATGGGTCTCAACTGGGATGAATTTGATTTCTCTCCATGTGTCAAAAGCTTTTCTCTGTTGAACTCAATGCACGATAGAAATGCATTTGGATTCCATTTCTATCCTGATTGGTCACAAAGTTCTGAAGTTTGAATACTCATGCTGAAGAAAACTATTAACTTTTCAGGGACTAGTTTGTGTAATTCAGCAATGGAAAGATTTTTTTTTTTAAATTTATATCCAAGTTAGTTAGCATATAATGCAATGATGATTTCAGGAATAGATTCCTGTGATTCATCCCCTACATACAATACCCAGTGTTCATCTCAACAAGTGTTCTCCTCAATGCCCCTTGCCCGTTTAGCCCATCCCCCCACCCACAATTCCTCCAGCAACGCTGTTGTTGGTTTTTTTTTTTTTCTATATTTAACAGTCTCTTATGGCTTGTCCCCCTCCCTGTTTTTATATTGTTTTTAACTGTGTGTGTCCCCTATCCCAAGTGCTGTACTCTGATTTTGGGCTAAGTTGTTAACTCCTGACTTATTCGGACCCCCACGGTGCCAGGGTCTAATGAGCTTGACCTGACTGTTACCCAATCTGCTAAACGGAGGTAAGGTTACTTCTCAGGGTCCCTCCCAGCACACAGGGGTGGAGGGCTGTCCAGCTTGAGGGCTCCCTGTGATCTCTTTACCCCAAAGCCTGGCCAAACCTACTCCCTCCTGTCAGGCAGACCCTACTGTGCTCTATTTCCTATCTTCACAAACTTCACTGTAGGAACCTGTTCCCTAACCCACCTTCTTCCGAATCTCTTTCCTGTCTCGTGGCCCCTCCTCCCCATCCTCTGGTAAGACCAGGTTGAAATGAGTGAATACTAAAACTAAAACTCTAAGAAGAAAAACAGAAGCCAATTCACATATACTAAACCATCAAATTTGGGGAAGGATTTCTGTCCTTAGTGTTTCTTGAGTTAAGCAGCACAGGGATTCAAAGAGCCAGCATCCACCAGAGACTTTATTCTGTAGACAGAATGAAGCAGATTCTAGCTCAAACGCAGAGAAGCAAGTCTCTGTGGAAGAAGGGAGAAAGAAGCAAAGGGCGTCTTATTAGAGTCAATGAATTGTACCCTTCTCTTCCGTGGGAGGGAGCAGGGCAGCGGGGCTAGACCTTTCTTGTTGACTGCCAGTGGCATCACTAGATAACTTCCAGTAAGCACAGCTGTATAGAGCTTTCATTATTGATGATGATTCGCAATAACACTCCCTCTTCCCAGCACAGGCTCTGGCCTTGGTCCTTCTCCCAGTCTTGGTTACAAATTCCGTTTTTTAAGTGCAATAAGGCATTCTGGGCAGTGCATTCCTTGGGGATTATTGTGCTGCTAGGGACTTTGGCCTCATGTCTTAGAACATCAACTGAAGTCATGGATAATGGGCCAGAAATTCATTCCCTGTTGGGTCTTATTGTTTACAAGAAAGCCACTTTCAGAACCTCCCTCGAGTCCAGAATGGAGTGATTTCTCACTTCCCACTGCCCAGTGGGACCTAATGAGTCCTCCCCTATGCCCTGGTGGCATGCACCCATTTTTGCACTATAGGCCACTGGGGAAGCCTACCCAAGGGCAGGCTGTCAAGACATGGGGCTAAAGAAACAGCACTCCGGACTTCACTGGCATTTTCTCAGACACCTTGGCAAATGCATTTGGGGTGAAGCAGATAAAGGTCACCTGCAGAGCACATGAGCAGATCTCTTGTTTCTAGAAGGGGGAAGGAAGTTCCCAGAGATCCCGAGACTGCTGGGGGCACCACCCAAGAGTGGTCCTGCCTTAGGCTGAGAGGATCAAGTGGCCTTTCCTCCTAGCGGTCCTGACGGAGAAGTGCTTGCTTCTCGAAATGCTCCTGCCACTTTCACAGCAGAGAGAGGCTGAGCTATGAGACAGGGTGGAGAAAAGAAACTATTTACAGGGCGGAATGCTCGCACTGACGAGGGCAGATTTGATGGCCTAGAGAGTAGGTTCAGGCCCTGTCCTTACCACATCCGAGCTCTGTGTCCTAACCAAGTGGCTTAAACTTTTGGCATTTTGATTTCTCCTTCATAAAATGAGGATAATCATGTCTTCCTTTATTCTGTTATCACCAAGATAATGCACAGGAAGCAGTCACTACCCTCTGGCCCATCGTAGGTGGCTCAGTAAGTAACAGCTATTGGTAGTGTTACCTACACGAAAAGAAACTCTAAAATGTGAAAGAGAAAAAAATAATAAAATAAAATAAAATGTGAGAGAATCTCAGAAGCATGGAATCTTAGATTGGCATAAACCCTAGTGTTTGTCTGGGACATTAAGGGGTTCGTCTTAAAGCTGTGATCACATATCAAGTTCATTGCTTTTTAAATTTATATTTCATGTTTATTTGGTCTAGCTTTGGGAGGCATTGGAGATTCTGGGAGAAAGAGGTCTAAAGACCTTGATAAGGAAGATAATATGTAGTTACTTAACATGTAGTTCATATGTAGTTACTTCACCACCACTAGAAGTAAATTTTTTAATTTCTAAATTTGGGGGTCTATTCCTTTTCCCACTTTGTTAGTTATCTATTGCTTCATGATAAATTACCCCAATACTTAGCAGCTTACATAACAAACATTTATTATCTCACGGCTTCTTTGGGTCAAGAATTTGGGAATGGGTTAGCTCATGCTCTCTCGTCAGGTTGCAGCCAAGATGTTGGGAGGGCTGCATCATCTCAAGTTTGGACCTCTTCCAATGGAAGAGCCATTTCCAAGATGGCACACTCACGTGGATGCTGGAAGGAGGCCTCAGTTCCTCACCGCATGAGTTCTCCATGGGTTGCCTGAATGTCTTCATGATATGTCAGTGGCTTTCCCCAGAGCAAGTGAACTTGGAGAGAGAACAAAGAGGAAGCCCGACGCCTCAGTGACCTTACACTATGGCATTAACCTTGTTCTCCATAGTTAGAAGCAAGTCACTAAATCCAGGACATACTCAGAGGAGGAAAATTTTGCTCTACCTTTTAAAGGATGAGTACAAAGGAATTTGGGGACATATTTTAAAACCACCATCCCACTATTAGCCAGGATTGGGGTAGGCCCCGTACCTCAGACCTACCGAGAGCCACTGTTTCTGAAGTTGTTTCAGTCAAGATGGGCTGTTGAAACAAATCGCCCTCAAATCTGAGTAGCTCAACACTCTTAAAATTTTCTCACTCTTGCTATAACATGGGCTAGGATAGGGGCTCTAGTCATTGTCACAGACCAGGGACTAAAGACGACGGAGGCTCTGTCTCAACATGAACAAACTTCCATGATTGCCAAACCAGGAGGAGTCTACAGCAAATCTCACCCTATCAATAAAGCCTCAGTCTAGAAGTGACACGCGTCACACCATGTATTGGCCAAGACAAATCACGTGACCTAACTCCAAAGGGTGGGTAGGGTGTGCAGTCTGAACAGTCTAGAGGAAGGGAAAACAGAACACTTGCTAACATACAGTGGTGACTGTTAATCATTTCATTTGACTTTCCTTAGCAGTTACACTTAAAAAAATCAAAATCCAAGAGCAAGATTAAAACATTCTCTGGGAGCCTTTGGTGGGTTCCCTGAGGAAATGACTCTTCACAGAAACACTTTAAATCTCTCTTACAGGGAGATTGACCTCCCTGCAGGGACAAAAGCAGACAATACAAGACAATGAGGTTTTTCTCCAAATACATGACTCAGTTGTCCCTGCCTCAACTCTCATGATCCTTCAAAGTCACGCAAAAGGCACCAAAGGCAGGACACGAGCCTAATAAATTCAATAGGCAAGAGTAATTTCAAGCATCCCGTCATTATCTACTTCATGGCGATTATGGTAATTTTGAAGACATTCACTCCATATCCGTGGGCTTTGCTGTTTGTTTCCCTCAGAATCCCTCAGACTTTCAGCAATAATTAATGATCCATTAGCATGTTAAGTACCCCTCATTATTTATTAATCTAGCATTAAAAGTGATGAGCCATCCTGAGGGAAATGGCAACAAGATCCCTCTCGGGAGCAATCACTGGGCCCTGTGAAGTGAGAGGCACATGCTCTGCCTCCCCAGTGCCCTGGTGTCTTTCTCACCAAGTACCAGGTCGAGCTTGGAGAACCACAGCTGAGAAGTCATGGAAGCCTTGTGTCAATTCAACTTGGCCTGCACTCTGGGAAGACACTGCTGATTTGGGTCACAGCCTGAAATTTTCAAATGATGAATTTTTACCACATTCTAAAATATGAATTGCTAAAGTGGGAGAAGGGCTCCTGCCCTAAAATCCCCCATGAAAGCCACCATGTGTGTACTTAGGAAAAGGACCAGCATCAATGAGCCCAGGACTTCAAGTCAACCAACATAAGCAGTTGTTTTTTAAGAAAATCATTCCGGACTGAGGAGGCTCTAATCATGCTTCCCAAACCCTGCCTGTGTGTTGAACTCTATCAGCCACTGACTTGGAATATTCCCTTAGGATTCTTTCCCAATTGTCTAGCCAGATGTCACGGGGTCTCATTGATTATCCAAACCTCCGACTTCTCTTCTGCCATGTACACAAAGCTTCAGGGTACCCTCCCCTTTCCCCCAGTACCTTATTTTTCTAACCTGATGGGTGGTGTTCCACCCAGCATTTTTTATTCCCTGAGCTTCTTTGTCACAACAACCTTGATGAGACCGTCTCCTATGTTAACCTTGACCCTTCCATCTGGAATTTCTTTAGGTCTTATGAGCATGGGCCACATTTCAACATCTCACCAGCGCCTTCAGGTAGAGGAAAGCGCTTTGTGCACAGAGGAGGGACTGAAGAAGGAAGGAGGAAGGAAGGCGGTCTCAACCAGAGCCACAGATGAGCACTGAGTGTTCCCAGGGCTGGTTACACACTTGACGTCTCTGCTCCATCCGCAGAGACCAATCCGATTCCCTGACCACTAACAGTAAGAAAATGGGATTTCCTAGGTGAAAACTTGTCCTTTAATAAAAGAAGACAGCTCCCTGCATGAGACTCTGGAGCCTGTCTGCCCCGGACTAGCTAGCACTCTGGCCCAGCCACTGCCAAGCGAATGACCTACCATCACCAAGCCTCATTTTCCACTTGCAGAAGAAGAGTCATGACCGTTCTTACCTCACAAGGGTTCCTGGGAGAACTGAGTGGAATAACGCATGAGAAACACTTAGCACCAAACACAAAGTGCTCAATAATTAATACCCAAGAATCTTAAGTCATTAATTCTGACTAGGCTTTCTCATATTATTGGTGTTTCTCTACACCATTTCTATGCACGCATCCCTACGGGGTAGGTAAGGGATCAGCACACAGCAGATACCTATGAACATCACCCAGACATGTGTATCTCCCAGACACATGTGAGCATTGCCCAGACAGGTGTGAGCATTGCCCAACCAAATTAGGGAAGGAACCCATTATCATCATCATCCTAACACAATCAACGAACTAAACCAATGGAGTCAGGATCATTCCTTCCACCCCTGGAGACAAGAGCCCACAAAGAATTCTGCTGAAAGCCCTGAGTTGTGCATCGTGTTGTCCACAGCCTTCGGACGCTGCAATCTCCCTGTGGCAGACCTGTGGCTGTTTCACATGGCACTTTAGGGGGGAGTTGGGTGTGATCCTTTCACCATGGTAGCCAGCTGTCTTGGTGAAGCATTGGTGAGTGGCACACCCTCAAATGTCAGAGCCACTCACCTTCCTTTTCTTCTATCCTACAACCATCCGTGTAACAAGAATCCATAGTTACGTCACAGAAGGAGAGCTGGGACACAGAAACTAACAAAAATTGGCCCAGCTGTTTGGTTTTGGAGACTTGACTTTGGAGGAGAACCCCCACACGGGGTACCGCAGCATCTTAGGAAGCCACAGGTGCATTCAAGGGTTGTGTTAATTGGGTCCATGTGTCAGCTCGACCAGGCTACAGTATCCGGTTATTTAACTAAACACTAATCTAGGCATTTCTGTGAACACGTTTTTTGGGATGTGGTGAATGTCTACATTCAGTTGACTTTAAGATCAACCACAATCAGGTGGGTGGGACTCATCTAATCATTTGAAGGCCTTAAGAGTGAAAACTGAGGTTTCCTAGGGAAGAAGAAATTCTTCCTCAAGACTGCAAAATCGACTCCTGCCTGAGTGTCCAGCCTGCCACGTGGCCCTACAGACTTCAGAGTTGCCACCCCACTGCTCCAAAGTAGTTGGCCGTGCTGGGTACCACTTCCTGTGGTATAGTGTGGTTTATTGTCCCATGGTCAGAAAGGACCCCGTTCCCACGCAGAAAACTGCCCACGGGTAGCCAGTCTCATCTCAACCTGCTAGAACCCCCCATGGCACCACCCTTCTCACTATGATTTTCATCAACAAACAGGTAGAACAGGTTGTACCTCCACAGACAGCAAGATCTGCTGATGGCTTACTGCTGACTCAATCAGGTAGACGGTGCGGGCTCTTAGAGTGTTTCTTTCTTTTTCTTTTCTTTTTTTCTTTTTTTTTCATATCATGGCTTTTGGTGTGAGATGAGGGGCAAACCAGAGCCTATAGATCAGCACATCCAAGTGTGAGGTGTAATGTTTCCTGCCTGTGCATCCTCAGTAACAAAAACAGGATTACCTACCTCCCAGTGATGCTGTGACGCTCAAGAAAGTGAAGGTACACACAGCATTTCGAGAACTGGAAAGAATATAGAAGCTAATTATGAGTTAATTGAATTGTTTTCATGACTTTCCGTCTGGTAGGAATAAACCCCACATAGCAAATCTTTTGGAAAAAAAATTTTTTTCTAAACTGTGATGCTTGCAAAGAGGTGGAGCTTAGCTCAGCTCATGTGCATAGAAATGTGAGTCTCGATGCATTACTGTCGTTCTCAGCTTTCTGAGTCCCCTGAAGGTTGAGGGAGGTGGCTTGGCTCTGTGACCTCATGGCCCCCACTTTTCACCAACAGCCAGTGGGAAGGATCAAATGGCATCAGTCCATCTGGGTGGCCAATCCCTCCTCCAAAGTTTCTTCCTTGACTCCTAACATTTTACATTTAGTCCAACACAGGCTCCGTGTGCTGAACGTTGGGTAGGAAACAACCGAGTCACAGACTTACCAGAACCTATGTCTTCCAACAAAGACCATGGAGCCCAGTAATAACCTGTCCGCGAACACTTGTTTATAGTGTGAATCTGGCGCTGACCCCACTCTTTAGGGCAGTGGGGAGATGAAAGACTGGTTTCCAGACTATTTGCTTTTGCCCTGTTCTGTTCAGTTAAGAGGAATCTATTCTCTTTGCTGCCCAGCTCCTACACTTAGAACAGGTCTCTGTGGCTCTACTTGGGGCTGTTCCCCAACCCCACACCTCTCTGCAGCCAGAAGAAAGGTGAGAACTCAGACCTCCACTTTCTGTTCTCAGAGCCTGGGGGCTGGGGGGCTAGAATGGGTGCAAGCTCTGCAGCTGTAGAGCGGGAGTTCAGGGAGGTTTCAGCTATGAGCCATGAAAAGAAGCAAGCTAACAGGATCAAAACTGGGTCTCTTCCCTGCCAGCGTGCAACTTAGCCTTCTGGAATGTCTAATTCTCCCTTACCATAAATGAGGGTGACACGAGCTACCTGTGTATGTGCCATAAAGAACTTAAAATGCCCCAGCAAGCAATGTCTGATACACAGCAGAAAATAACATTATTGTTATTTTTTTTTAGTTTTGTCAATGTTTTTACTTATTTTTGAGAAGGAGAGAAAGAGACAGAGCACAAATGGTGGTGGGGGTGGGGAGCACAGAGAGAAGGAGACACAGAATCCGAAGCAGGCTCCAGGCTCTGAGCTGTCAGCACAGAGCCTGACATGGGGCTCGAACTCACGAGCCATGAAATCGTGACCTGAGCCGAAGTTGGATGCTGAACCGACTGAGCCACCCAGGCACCCTATAACACTATTATTATTATTATTACTATTATTATTATCCTTTTTGCAATACTATAATCCAACATAAGCAAAGAAAGAAGGAAATGGACACACAGACAGACTAGCTTTCCAGCTAGACCGCTGTCCGGACAACAAAGGCAGGAGGGATAGGGATCACACACTATGCATAATTCTTTGTAATCTGCCTGGAATTCCCTCCCAGTATGTTTGGACAGAAAGGAAGGGAACCTGCAGTTTAGACACAAAGTGAAGGCCGGGATCTTTGGATCCATTTGATGAGGTACAAAATGCCTGGAATGTGGCTTCTTCTGCCAGCTGTGTCCAGTCATTTGTGGTTTTGAGGCCAGGGCGACTGGCACGTCCTGGGCTTGGGCCTCAGCCTTTGACATTGAACGGCAATACAAACCACACAGAGAAAGGCCAGGCTGCAGATAAGTCTTCTCTGCCTCAAAAGCCAAAATGGGCCCTCTGGGGTCACGTGCTCTGTTGGAGCCCTCCTCGCTCCTGAGAGCACCAGCTGCGTCACCGTCACTGGGAGGACCAAATGAGAGCAAATGAACCCAGTGCAGAGGAAGGGCCTGGTGCAGAGAAGGTGTCGGGTGAGTGTGCACCACAGTATCCCTGGCCCTCCACTGTGTACAGATGAGCATGCTGGGCCATGGGCGACTTTTCTAAGTTAGCACACCTAGCGAGTGGTGCCGCTGACAGTAGAACCTACAACATCAGGCATCCATAGTTTTCCTAGCAGATGGTGTCTTACTGAGCGCCTCCCTTCGCCAAGACCCCACATACTGTTCAACGGAAGCAACAAAGGCACACAAGCTTGTTGCCCTCCTTCCCTCGCCCACCCCTGCATCTCGGCACCATGCCGGATGACCTTCCGAGTGCAACGTGTGACACCAAATGGAGCAGGTCGCCGTGGCTCCCTCCTCATCCCCACGGGCACAAAAAGTTCTGAAGGCCTAGCAGGCAAAGGTTTGGTTGCCAGCCCTGAGCAGAGCATGTTTTTCTGAGGGACAACAAAAGGAGCCGTTCGCCGAATGGGCTCAATGTGAGAGATGGCCCCCAAAGGGCAGGGCCAAGCGGTTCAAAGAAAGAGGGGAAAAGTGTGGCCATAAAAACTATCCCGCAGCCAGGTGTGTGACAGAGCCAAGAAATAGAGCCACGTCTGTGGTTTGGAAACTACCTTAGAGGACTTGTAGGTTGCTAGACCTTGGGAAAGCTGATAGGAGGGACAACAGATCAGGGAGGTGTCATTCACTCATTCAACAGATATTTATTGAGGGCCTGATGCCCAAGAGCTGGGAATAATATCAAGGTAAATGAGATCACTGAGCTCCTGGCCTCCTGAGGCTTACACTTGGGGTGGGCAGCATATGTCAAACAAGGAAATTTAAAAAAATAAATTAATTAATAAATTAAATTAAATTAAAGAAGGTGTCATGCTTGGGAATGCAAGCTGGTGCCACCACTCTGGAAAACAGTATGGAGGTTCCTCAAAAAACTAAAAATAGAACTACCCTACGACCCAGCAATTGCACTACTAGGTATTTATTCAGGGGATACAGGGGTGCTGTTTCAAAGGGGCACATGCACCCCAATGTTTATAGCAGCACCATCAACAATAGCCAAACAATGGAAAGAGCCCAAATGTCCATCAATGTCGATGGATGAATGGATAAAGAAGATGTGGTATATATATACAATGGAGTATTACTTGGCGATGAAAAAGAGTGAAATCTTGCCATTTGCAACTACATGGGTGGAACTGGAGGGTATTATGCTAAGTGAAATTAGTCAGTCAGAGAAAGACAAAGTCATATGACTTCACTCATATGAGGACTTTAATATACAAAACAGATGAACATAAGGGAAGGGAAGCAAAAAGAATATAAAAGCAGGGAGGGGGACAAAACAGAAGAGACTCATAAATATGGAGAACAAACTGAGGGATACTGGAGGGGTTGTGGGAGAGGGGATGGGCTAAATGGGTAAGGGGCACTAAGGAATCTACTCCTGAAATCATTGTTGCACTATATGCTAACTAATTTGGATGTAAATTTTAAAAAATAAAATTAAACAAAAAATAAACCAAAAAAAAAAAAAGAGGAGGTGTCACGCTGTGAAAAATGCTACATTGTGTTGTGCTTGAGAGTGGACCGTTTAGGGTGCTTAAAATTAAGCTGATTTCTGAGAAAGCTTGAAATAAAATGCAGTATACAGCCGGTAAAAAAAAAAAAAAAAAAAAAAAAGTAGACATACATAAACCCAGAATTCAGTACTCTAAGAGGTTTATGGCTCTAGAAGAAATTATAATGTATAATGTATAGTTAATTTGCAGAATCAGTTTTTAAAAAGCTTTTTAACAACTTCCAAGTGAGACGTCAATACTATGTTCTACAACATTCTTTTTTTTTTTAATTTTTTTTAATGCTTTTATTTATTTTTGAAACAGGGAGAGACAGAGCATGAGCAGGGGAGGGGCAGAGAGAGGGGGAGACACAGAATCGGCAGCAGGCTCCAGGCTCTGAGCTGTCAGCACAGAGCCGGACGTGGGGCTCGAACTAACGCGAGATCATGACCCGAGCTGAAGTCGGACACTTAACCGACCGAGCCACCCCTGTTCTACAACATTGTGATGATAAGCTATATCTTGAAACGTTATACACAACCAGGCAGTACCTCTTCCAGATGTTTCTGGGGAGCCAGTGAGTGTTAGCAGGTGTCAGGGACCCCGTGGACAAATGCTTATAGAGGTCACCAGATTAATGGAAGTCACTCCACATCAGGGATCACGTGGTCACAAAAACAGGAACCTGTTGGAGGAAGCTCAAGTACAAACTAACATCAGTTGAGCAATGGGGGTGTCTTGTAGACCCCGGAAGTAGCCACAAGCCCGTGAGGGACCGGAAGGAGGACCTGAAAGTTTTCCAGAACTGAGAACTCACCTTCTCAGAGGCCATGTGGTCGTTGTGTTTTAAATGTAACGCTATTTACCACACTAGTTGTCTGTGGGACTGCTTCTTCAGACTTTTTTATGGAGCTAAAATAGAGAGAGAGCACACTATTTGTCACGTTAGTAAGCACACGGTCCAGTGGCGTTAGTTACGTTCCCTGTGTTGGGCGAGGATTACCACCATGTTTTCGCCAAACCTTTTCGTTACCCTGAGCGGCAACTCTCTGCCGCCATGCAGTAACCCCACAGCTACTGTGCAGAATACTCTACGACCACTGGCACAAGTGTGTCCAAATCCTTGTTTTCAATTCTTTGAGGTAGATACCCAGCAGTGGAATTCTACATGCAGCTTTTTGAGGAACGGTCATACTGTTTTCCACAGTTGAGGTGCCATTTTGTATCCACACCAGTAATGGACAGGGGTTCAAATTGCCCCGCAGCCTGGCTAACACCTGTTTTCTGTTTCTGCCTTTTTTTTTTTAATTTATTTTTATTTTATTTTTTATTTTTTTAAATAGAGCCAACCTAGTAGGTATGAAGTGGCATATCATTGTGGTTTTGACTTGCATTTTCCTAATGGTTAGAAATGCCGAGTACCTTTGCACATGCTGATTGGCTACGGCTAGTAATTCTGAGTACTTTCTCCTGTGCTTAGTGGCCATACATATTTATCCTCTGGTAAAAATGGCTATTTGGCCCTTTGTGCATTTGTTTTTAACGTGCGTTGTTTGTTTTTGTTCTTGTTGTTGAGTTGTGGGATGTTCTGGATATTAAACCTCTATCAGATAGGTGTTTTGCAGAATTTTTACCTTTCTGTATGTTGTTTTTCCACTTTCTTGATAATGTCCTTTGATGCAAAAAAAAAAAGCTTTAATTTTGATGAAATTCCATTTATCTCTTTTTTTTTTCTTTGTTGCTTGTGCTTTTGGTGTCATATCTAAGAATCCATGGCCAAATCCAAAGTCAAGAAGATCTCTCCCTGTTTTCTTTTAAGAGTTTTGGGGCTTCAGCTCGTATGGGCATTTAGATCCATTAACCATTCTGAGTTAATTTTTGGGGTTTTTTTTTTTCAATTTTTTAATGTTCATTTATTTTTGGGAGAGAGAGAGAGAGAGATAGAGCGCAAGTGGGAGAGGGGCAGAGAGAGAGAGAGAGAGAGACAGAATCCGAAGCAGGATCCGGATTCTGAGCCGTCAGCACAGAGCCCGACACGGGGCTCGAACTCAGAAGCCAAGAGATCGTGACCTGAGCCAAAGTTGGATGCTCAACTGACTGAGCCACTCGGGCGCCCTTGAGTTAATTTTTGCAAATCGTTTGAGGTCAGTGTCCAAATTCATTCTCTTGCATGTGAATACCCATTTTTCCTAGTATCATTTGCTGAAAAAATTTCCTCTCTCCATTGAATGGTTTTGGCACACTTGTCAAAAATCAATGGAGCATATCTGCAAGGGTTCATTTCTGGGCTTTCTATTCTGTTCCATTGGTCTCTATGTCTGTTTTTGTGTGGGTACCACCCTGTTTTCATTATTATAGCTTTGTCATTTGCTTTAAAATCAGGTGTTATAAGACTTTGTTCTTTTTCAAGATCGTTTTGGCTATTCGGGGTCCCTGTCAATTTATTTTGTTCCCTTGCATGTGCCATATGTTCCTGTTTCTTCAAATGCCTTATGATTTTTTTGCTGAAATCTGGACACTTGAATCGTATAAAGTAGTAAATATGGAAATCCGATTCTCTCAGTTCCCTAAGGTTTTCTGGTTTGGGTTGGTTTGTTTGTTTTTCATTTTGAAGACGATAGTAGTCCATTTGTTTAGAAACTTTCCCCAACTAGTTTTGCAGACTCTGATTCCGTATTCCTTGCCATGTGTGGCCACTGGAGTCTCTGTTCCTTAGTTTCATGCAACTAGTATTTTCAGAGATTTCCTGAAACGCTAGGAGCTGTTTCGCTCCCGGGTCTGAGTCAGTCCAGGTTATGTATCAAGCAGTCTATTGTATGTTTCCAATGTAATCTTTTGCCCAAGCATCTGTGGGTTCTTAGTTCATCTTGCAGTGTTTTCAAGCAATACCTGCTGCTTTTCTGGGCGAAAGTTTGATGGAGGTGAAACAGGTTATTTCTCTTGTGTCTGTTCTTCAGGTATCCCCAGACGGGTTAGAACAGACATCCACAATAATTTGCAAATATAGTCTGCTCAGCTCCCTCCAGAGCCAGGGACCAGGGTCCCACACTGGGAACATGGCCACCATCTTCAAGACCCCCCTGCCAGGCAGGGAGAAGTCAGACAAGGGCAAGTAAAATGCCATAAATCTTTCCTACTATCTTGGAGTTGCTTTTTTCTTGATTCAGCACTTACTCGGTTGCCGTGGACTTTTGACTGTTTTCCGGAGTTCTGACAGAGGTGGTTCTGGCAGTTTCTGCTTGTTTTTTGATGTTTCTGTGGTGGTCTGACGGTTTGAAGTTACCTACGTCACCATTTTGTGATGTCACAATCCTCATGTGGTTTCTTGCCTTGTATTTTCTCTGCAAATTTACTCCATTCTCTTTTTCTCCCTAGAGGCCAAGTCTTTCTTCTTGCTCATTATTGCAAATAGCTCCAAAATGGCTGCTCCACATGGAAGCTTCAGTTCCCGGGGCACGGTTACGTTACAGCTCCAAGACCCAAACTAAGTCAGTCCGGTTTTCTAAATCTAAAAAACAAAACAAAACAAAAAAACAGTGTCAGGGGGCGCCTGGGTGGCTCAGACCGTGGGGCCTCCCACTTCTGCTCAGATCATGATCTCACGGTTCGTGGGTTCGAGCCCCGCGTCGGGCTCTGTGCTGACAGCTCAGCGTCTGGACCCTGCTTCGGATTCTGTGTCTCCCTCCCTCTCTGCCCCTCCCTTGCTCATGCTCTGTCTCTCTCTCCTTCAAAAGTAAATAAACATTTAAAACAAAAAAAAAAACCAGTGGCAGAAGGTTGAACTGATTGGCTCAGCTTGAGTACCTGGGACTAATCAGCTAGGGGGTAGGCAACCACGGGACCCACTTCATACTGTGCAGAGGTAGTGGGAGGGATTGTCTTGCAAGAGGGCAAGGCTGGCTCCCTAAAAATAAGAGCAGGGGCAAGCGGAAGTATTGAGTATCTCCAGATCAACCATCCAACGTGATCCTTTACGGCAGGACTTCCAAGAGGGGGGCAAGGTAAGAAGTATTTCCCAACCGTATTTAACCGGCTTTGGGGCTTAGTGGAATACAAATTATAGAAACAGTGCTGTGGGAGTCCAATAAGAACATTGAATTCAGACGGTGAAGATTCAGATAGCATCCCTGCCCTTTCCTACATGTGTCGGGTATTTCTGCTACCTGGAGGCACCGGGCTGGGTGCACTGCAGATGCTCATTTGATGACGAAAGATTAGGTTCCTGAAAGTTCGAGGCAGAGACCATGCTGCCTGCTGTGCAGAGGAGAATGAACATTTCTCTACCCAGGTGTTCAACACAGGTGAAAAGACAGCGTCAGTCCCCCAGCCAAAAGGAAAGGACACATATGACACAACTGTAGAGAAACAAATAAAAACTATGAGGAGACCTAGGTCTGGCCTGGGTTTGCCACCTTCTAGATAAGCAGCTATGTGATACAGGACGGCCCATTAGGCCTCTCGGAACTTATGTTTCTTCACCTGGGAAATAAGGAGCTTGGGCCCAACGGATTCTAGGGCTTTTGTTTGTTTGCTTTTTCCGTTCTTGTTGTAAAAGCAGAGCCTTTTCTTTAAAATAAACAATACGCAGAGCCCCAGTCTATAAAAATGACAAAAGTGGAACCAACCGGTACGGTGAGAGCAGGGACCCCGGGGCTGGTCACCAGAGGTTCCCGTAGGGTGAATTTTCTCATATCTTCATAGGACGCGTGTTGGGGGTATCCTTGAACGTGAGCACATGCCACTCCGTATGGTGAGCTCCTCCAGGCCTATATGGGCTTATGTCCCCCATTAAACCGTAAGTCCTTACAGGTAGGGGCTGTCTTCGAGTTCACGGGTGCTGAGAGCCCAGCCTGACACCCTGCTCACAGGTTCTGGGTTATTCCTGATAGTGGGAGATGATAATATAATAATAATAATAACAATAGTAGGAATAGCAGTAAATACTGGGGATACCGGATAAGTTTATATGACAGGGATGGTCTGTCACAGGCCTCCCCAGCTTTCTGGAATTCTTGGGTAGTCATCGTTCTGTTTTGCCAAGACAGGTGTTAAAAAAGACGATTTTCGGGGCGCCTGGGTGGCGCAGTCGGTTAAGTGTCCGACTTCAGCTCAGGTCACGATCTCGCGGTCCGGGAGTTCGAGCCCCGCGTCAGGCTCTGGGCCGATGGCTCGGAGCCTGGAGCCTGTTTCCGATTCTGTGTCTCCCTCTCTCTCTGCCCCTCCCCCGTTCATGCTCTGTCTCTCTCTGTCCCAAAAATAAATAAAAAACGTTGAAAAAAAAAAAAGACAATTTTCACTGCTACAGTCACCTCCAGTTCTTCAGAGAAGTGACATTTGAGCAATAAAAAAGTGACCCAGCACTGGAAAATCACCTCCAGAGCCATTTCGTGTCCCTTGTTTCACTTTGCCATCTGCCTGTCCTCTCCAGTTAGTGCGACCTGAGGCTTATCTTTCAACTGTGGGGCCCTCCAGGTCTGGCCTCCAGAGAGTTCTCAGGCGTCCTGGTTGTGACGTGTCTGACCTGGATCCCGAGGGCAACTGGCCACGAGTGTTGTCCCTTCACCGGCACTGATCACTGTGATGTCTCCGCATTTGGTCCAAAGTCCTGCCTGTACTTCAATCAAACGTGACACCTTTGTCTTGACTTTGCGAACGAAGGAGAGCTGGGATTATTTAAAGTAAATAGAAGAGCCTTGAGCACCAGAACCTGCCCAGAGAGGTGGAGACAAAAGCGAAGCCGTGTGGTCTCTGTCCTCGAGCTGGGGACAGACACACAGATAAGCCACACAGGTGTATTAACAGAGGTTCTCACAGAGCAGTGCGGGAACCCATTGGTGGAAAGAATTCTTCTGGCTGGAGTTGTAAGAGATGGTGAGGGCGAATCAGGAGAGTCCGCTTGTAGAAGAAACGATGAGATGGTCCTCGAAGGATGAGGAATCTGCCAGGCTAAGTGGAGGGGAAGGGACACTCTAGGCAAAGGGACAGAGCAAGCAGTGGCACAAAGCTTGACAATGCCAGGAACTCTGGGAGAATATGTCTGTATCATCCTTTTAACAAGACCATTTTCTTAAAAGTGAAGTATGGTGAAGATTCTGCCCATAAACATGCTGTCCACGGAGCCTGTAACCCTAACGCTGCACGTACCTATTCGCTGCTGGAAACCAGTCCGGAGCACCACGCACCATGCAAATGACCGGGCCACAAGTGTCATAGAGCAGTGGAGGTTTGAGGCCGAACCAGGCAACTCAGCTACGTTGAAAGAAGCTTTTCATCCCCCCAGAAGGTTTGCCTTGGGGTGGGCTGGAAGGTAAGAACTCTTGCTCAAGGTGTCTGTGATTCCCTATAGAGAATCTCCCTATAGAGAATTCTCCCTATAGAGAATCTGGAGTACCTCCAGATGTGACTATATTTGGAGACAAGGCCTTTAAAGAAGCAGTGAAGTTAACATGAGGTCATTGGGGTGGGCCCTCATCCAAAATGACTGGTGTCCTTATAAGAAGAGCAGATTAGGACACAGACACACAGAGGGGCGACCATGTAAGGGCACAGGGAGAAGACGGCCATCTGCAAGCCAAGGAGAGAGGCCCTTGAAGGAAACCAACCCTGATGACACCTTCCTCTTGGATGTCCAGCCTCCAGGGCTGTGAGACAATAAATCCTGTTGTTTAAGCCACCCAGGCAGATATCACGGCCATTTTACAGACGGGAGAACTGAGGTTTAAGAGAGTAATAGTATTCGGGGCACCTGAGTGGCTCGGTCGGTTGAGCGTCCAAGTCTTGATTTCGGCTCAGGTTGTGATCTCACGGGTTGGTGGGATAGAGCCCCACACAGGGAGGGCTCCATGCTGACGGCACAGAACCTGCTTGGGATTCTCTCTCTCTGCCCCTCTTCTGTGCTCCTTCTCTCTCAAAATAAATAAATAAACATTAAAAGAGAGAGAGAGAGTAATGGCATTTACTTCTTGTGCAGCAAAAAAAAAAAAAAAAAAAAAATCCCAGCCAAACTGGGGGACCCGAGCCAGCCCTCACGCTTCCCCCAGCTAGCACTATCCTATCAACTCCCTTTTTTGAAGCGATCTGCTTCAGTGTAAAACTCCTGGGCATCTGTTCTCTCCATATGTCACTCTTGCGCATGGGACGTTCATGGAAACATCCTGCAAGAGTTAGATGCCTAATTGCTTCTTATTCCATAACACCGTTGCCTGAATTCGTACCTCGTGCTGCTTCTAAACCTGCATCTCAGCTATAAATCTTCGCAGTGACAGAAGTGAACGTGTAGAACACGCATTCATAAAGACAAGGTGTCGAAGCCTCCAGCCCTGCTCACTCCGCGGACAGCCAGGAACATCCAAGCTATATCATGCACTGAAGTCCAATGTGGGACGATTAATGGGAGTGTTCAAGTTCCTGAAGGCATCCCCAGAAGAAACAGGGCTGCCTAGACATCACCCTGCAGGGTGCCACTTAACAGGGCCGCCCAGTCATTCTGGGGTGTCGGAACTTTATTTTTTATTTAAAAAAATTTTTTTAACGTTTATTCATTGTTCAGTAGAAAGACAGAGCATGAGCGGGGGAGGGGCAGAGAGAGAGGGAGACACAGAATCCGAAGCAGGCTCCAGGCTCCGAGCTGTCAGCACAGAGCCCGATGCGGGGCTCGAACTCATGGACCGTGAGATCACGACCTGAGCCGAAGTCCGACGCCCAGCCGACACCTTGGGGTGTTGGAACTTTAAAGACAAATATGGCTTGCTTCCTTCCATTCAAGTGCTATTATTCCTCACCCCACCCCCACGTTTTACACATGATTTTTAAAAAATGGCTTTTTGATTGTATAAAATACCCCGCACGTATTTGAAGCGTACGATTTGATGAATTTTGACCTTTGTGTACACTTCCGGAACTCTCACTGCAATCAAGATAGTGAACATAACCATGACTTTCAAGTTTCCTCGTGCCCTTTGTAATCCCTCCTTCCTGCCCCCCTCCCACCCCTCCCCAGGCAATCATTGATCTGTTTTTGTCACTACACATTAGTTTGCATTTTTCCGAAGTGGAAACGTAGTCGGCCCTCCTTTGGTCTGGCTTCTTCCATTCTGCATAATTACTTTGAAATCCATCCATCGTATTGGATATATCAATAGCTTATTCCTTTGATTTGTGAGTGGTGTTCAATTGCGTTTGATATACCATAATTTGTTGAACCGGTCATCTGTTAAAGGACGTTTGGGTTGTTTCCAGTTTGGAGCTAGTACAATGAAGCTGCTATGAATATTCACATTTAAGTCTTTGAGTGGACGGATGCTTTCATTCCTCTTGAGTATGCAGACACCTAGAAGTGAAATGGCCGGATCATAGAGTGGGTGTATAGTTAACTTTTAAGAAACTGTCGGGCTATTTTCTAAAGTAGTGGTACCATTATCCGTTCCTACCAGCAGTGTGGGAGAATTCATGTTTCCCCGCATCCTTGCCAGCGCTTGGTATGATTCATTTTCGAAGTGTTAGCTTCTCTCATACATGGGTCGTGATTTCTCATTGTGATTTTAGTTTGCATTTTCCAAATGACTACTGATGTTGAATATCTTTGCCTTCTTTAGCCACCCGTGAGTCTTCTTTGGTAAAGTGTGTTCAAATCTTTGCCTGTTTTAAAAAAAAAAAAAAAAAAAAAAGGATCATGGTCGCCTGGGTGGCTCAGTCGGTTAGGCATCCAACTTCGGCTCAGGTCATGATCTCCGGATCCGGGAGGTCGAGCCCCGCGTCAGATTCTGTGCTGACAGCTCAGAGCCTGGAGCCTGCTTCAGATTCTGTGTCCAACCCCCCTGCTCCTCCCCCACTTATTCAAAAATAAATGTTAAAAATATATATATATATAAATAAATAAATAAATAAATAATGGATCATTTGTCTTCTTGTAATTGAAATTGTAAGCGTTCTTGATACAGCTCAGATCCAACTCCTTTGTTAGATACATGTGTTACATTTGATTCCGTATCAAATGTAAACAAGAGGCTTATTGGGGATAGCCAAACCACGCTAGAAAACGAAATATGCACTGTTATCGTAAGTATAAATTATCCATGCAAAAGTTGCGAATAGCACGCACGAGCGTTACGTTTAATCCCTCCCTAAGGGCACTGGTGCCACTCTTCGCCAAGTGGGCTGAAGGAAATCTCCCTGTCCGGGCATTTCCGGGTCTTCTTTACTTCTTGCTTCCGGTCCTTGGCTCCTTCTCTGTTTCCCCTCTCCTCTCTGACCCACGCCAACGCATCAGGCAAATCGTACGCAGCATCAGAAAGGACATCACAGTTACCGGTCTTGAAGGCAGAGTCTTCGTTAGCTGCCCCTGATACCTGATATAGCTGCTGTTCCTTTCAGCTGATGTCAAGGAGGATCCGCTGCCTGGCAATACCCGCTACGGGGTTCTTCTACCTCTTTCCGGGAAAAGACCAATGTTTTGGTTATGTGTTACCTTAGAGAGCTTTCCCCCCGATTCAAAAAAGAACCCACCACTTCCTCTCAAATATCCCTTCCTGGAGGTACCAGCAGCGAGGTTTCTGCTTGACCCCCACTTCTGAGGAGGGCAGAACGGCCCCTTGTCTACTCCCCCACCCGGGGCCTGATAGATCATATGTCTGTAGACATACTCAGTGTCGGCCTCTCCCCAGTAAAACCCCATGAAGGCAGGCACTCTGCCTGTTTTGTCCACAGCTATGTTCTCAGCCCTTAGAACAGTGCCTGGCACATAGTAGGAGCTCACCGTATATTGGTCGGATGAATGAATGAATGCAGCCAACACGGTGACCAGCTTGAACGGGTGGATGCGGGGCTGGAAACCAGAAGAATTCCCACTGAGACCACCAAGCTAATAAATGGAGACAATACACGTAGGCACAGGTATGTCTGTGGACAAGGGGACATTACAAACGAGTCAGGTAGATGCTTCACCGGAGGCATTTGGGCTGGGCCCTAGCGCAGAGGAGGGGACACCGGTGTGCCCAAAGGGGGCGGGAAGATTTCTCAGAGAAGGGTGACTTCGAGAGGGAGGAATTCATGAGACACACAAACTAGGGAGAAGAACCTCCAAGTTGGAGGGCTGCTGAGGGCAGATCTGTTTGAGATCTTGGGAAGCTGCCCTCTGGGCCTGTGAGCCCACCCTGGTTCTTTCTCCTGGCCACGCGTTTTCCCCGGCGTACCACCGTTTGATGAGTTACAAAGTGAATTTTTCGTCTCTTTTTTCTTTTTTTTAATGTTTACTTTTGAGACGGAGACAGAGACGGAGCGTGAGGGGGAAAGAGCAGAGAGAGAGGGAGACACAGTATCCGAAGCAGGTTCCAGGCTCCGAGCTGTCAGCACAGGGCCTGTTTGGGATTCTCTCTCTCTCTCCTTCTCTTCTCTGCCTCTACCCTGCTGGCACGCTCTCTCTCTCTCTCTCTCACTCAAAATAAATAAATAAACTTAAAAAAAAAAAAAGCCCAAAGTAAAGAAAAAGTTGCAAATGATGTAGTGAGAAAGTTTCTAAGCTCATGAACAAATTTAACCTTAGGGTGATTTTTATTTTTATTTATTTTTTATTTTTTTTTCAACGTTTATTTATTTTGGGGACAGAGAAAGACAGAGCACAAACGGGGGAGGGGCAGAGAGAGAGGGAGACACAGAACCGGAAACAGGCTCCAGGCTCCGAGCCATCGGCCCAGAGCCCGACGCGGGGCTCGAACTCCCGGACCGCGAGATCGTGACCTGGCTGAAGTCGGACGCTCAACCGACTGCGCCACCCAGGCGCCCCTAGAGTGATTTTTAAAAGTCCTTTCAATCCTAGGCTTCCGTTCTGTCCTGTTTTCCATGCCCAGCTTCTACTTCCTCCTGTGCCCGGGGGCTATTTCCCCTTGAATCTCTCACTGCTATTTCACTCGACCCATAGGAAACATGCCCTTTCTTGGCATGTCCCCTGATGCCCCCCCTCCGCGACCCAGGTCTTCTCTGCCACTTACCCAAACGACAACAGGTTCCTAACTGGTCTATGTCTCCTTGCCATTACGTCCACACAGCTCACCTATGTAATCTCTGTAGGACCCTGCTCACAGCCATTACTGGAAGGGTGAGGTATCCTGATTATTCTTCCACCTCAGTGTTCTCTCGCACGTACTGCTCCCTGAGAACCATCCTTTCCCTGTGCAAATCGGCATACGCCATGAGCCACGGCCTCTGTGTCAGGACACCAGTATATACACGGTCATCCAGTAAGGAAAGACATGCGCCTCGCGTCTTCGAGGAAGTTGACAAAGGGTGCGGCGAAAGCTTGGACAGGAGAACCGGGTTTTGACAGCGGGTAGGGTTAGGGAAGACGTTTCTGAGCAAGGGACATTCGACCTGACATGCGGGGGAAGAATAGGGAAGGGCTAAAGGAAGAGATGTGCAAAGCCCCAAGGTGAGGACACCTCGGCATTTGGAGGGAATTACAGAAACCTGGGTGGGAGGAGTGTGGTCACTCAAGGGACAAAGGGACAAAGGCACAAGGTAGACTGGAGCGAGGCTCAGAGGTTAGGCCACACTGAGCCTTCTGAACCGTGATAGGGCTTCTGGATCACGTCTGCCGCTGGGGGGAGGATGGTCTGAATGCCAGGACACCTCAGGGAGCTATTATAGGAAGTGAGGAGAGAGCAGAGCTTAGACCCAATGAGACAGAAGGACGAAATGTCTGAGGTGGAATGATTAGGACCAGCATGTGGTGGTGGCTTGCATGTAGAGGGGCTAGAAAAGATGTCAAGAAGGGGGCCCAGGCTTCAGATGGGTGAAAGGAGGTGTCGTCCTCTAGAACATGCTAGAGACGAGAAGAGCACATTTTGGGGGGGGGGATCCTCCGAGCTCAGATTTGAGCAGGGGACCCTGAAGGCCCCTTCCAACTGGCCTCACGTGGTTTATCATCATATTTCGTTTCTGCAACTCACAACTCCACAACCCACCTTCCAAAATCAAAATTCCCACGCCGTGTCTTTCGCAAATGATTTGAAATGTCCCACTAAGGTGAGTTCATGTCCTTCAACTAAAACAAACCCCAGGGCAATCAGGCCACGTAGGAGGTGGCGGGACAGTGGTGGCTGAAGCCAATCACGAGATCATGGATTGTAACTCCTTGCTATGCAGAAGTTAGTCCTGTGATAGAAGACGTAACACCTGGCCATAGCCAAACAGCCCCCGGCAAGGTCCAGTGAGGCCTGGGGCTGGGTGGGAAGACCCACAGAAGGTGACATCTGCCCATGTCCCACAGTTGATGGACCTCCGGAGGGAGTGTATCATTTAGCAATTTCATGGATCACCCTGAGGCCTCTCATAGTCTCTCTTGAGCAGGAAATCAGGGAGTAGGGGATGAGGGGGGAGGTGGGGAAAAGCATCAAAGCTACCGTCACCATCCAAACAAGGGGAGGAAAGCTAATACTTCTTAATTTCCTGCCACAATCCAGCCTCCTTCACATACGTGAGTCTCTCTGTGCCTGTTTCTTCCGCTGCAAAATGTGGACAACAGTATCCCCTTAATATGCATTTGTTTGTGTGCATGAGGAACAAATGAGCTACTACACTTAGAGCGCCTAGAACCAGGCACAGCAGGACCAAACCAGCTTACTACGCATTTGCTTTCATCACGTCATCGTCATCATCACCACCACCATGTCTCGTCCCAAACGGATTCATTCACATGCATTTTTGCCGATGAGGGAACTGAGGTCAGGAGCACACCAGTCAGCTGTGGTTCTGTTACGCTGCAGTAACAAACACCCACCCCCCAAGTTCAAGTGGCTGACAACTACCCAAGTAGTTGTAACATGCCCACTCATGTTACATATGGCTATGGTGGATTCCATCTGAAATCTGGGTTTAAGGAGCAGCCCTTCTCTGAGATGTCACCATTCCCAGCGCAGAGGATAAAGAAAGACGAGGGGGACCAAGCTTTTGTCCATAAGGGACTCCTGTGACTTCCTCTTCCACCTCATTGGCCAAACTCAGTCACCTGACAAACCTAATGTCAACAGGACAAGGAGGATATTCTTTCCCCAGGGATGACTCTATAAGAAAGGGCAGCAAGTATTTTAGCAATCACACAATATACAACAAGGAGTTTCAATAGCTCACCCAGAGTCACACAGATTTCAAAAAGCCAGGATTCAAACCCACGCCTGACTAATGCAAAAGTCTCTCTGTGGTGCTGCCTGGCCATACCTCCTTCTTCTTTTTCTCTTCCTGCTCCACCACTTATCAGAACTATGTCTTCAAATGGGGCGCCTGGCTTGTGAAGATCATAGAGCATGTGACTCTTGATCTCAGGTTCATGAGTTTGCCCAGAGTCAAGTCAGGACAGCCATGTCCAGGAGATAGCCCATTCTCTTCGAGCTGTAGGTGCTTCGTTATCAGTTTCCTGAACTGTAAGATGGGATAAGCCAATGCATTTCAATTCATCAAGCGTTTACTACAGGTCAAGACTTAAAATTTTGATTATCTTGATTCATTTCTTATGACTGTGTCAAGGAGTAAATTCACCCAGACCATCACTGTAAGTCAGCCCATAATATATGAGTTTATAGTTATTTAAGTCTATCCTTAGAATCCACCTAAAAAGTTGTGATCTCCATCTCTCTTTCTCTCTCTCTCTCACACACACACACACACACACCCCACTACTTTTCTAAGATATGGAAATATATTTTTAAGTTCCCTTTCAGTATTGGATTCATAAAGCAGATCCCATATCTTTCACTGATCAGTTATTTTTAACCTCTTCCTCAATAAAGCACAGTCTGAATAGCCAGTGTTTGAGCTAATTCTGTTCCAGATGGCTCTAGGGCCAGGGAATTCATGCTAAGCAGGAAAGCCTAGCCCCTTCTCTTTACGAAAGGCATCTCCCAAGGCTCTCCTCTTCACTCAGTCTTCAACTTTGAGGTCACAAAGGGCAAGTCAAGTCCCTCTTATCCTTCTTGGCCCTCAAATGTTTGAAGATATAGCCCCATGTCACCTCCACAGGAAAACTCTCCACTCCCTTTGACCATTCATTCTACATATGGCCTGGCTCCAGGACCCTTGCCGACCTGATCATTCCCTGGGCACCAGCTCCTTTGCCCCAACACGAGCAGAGGTAGAGTGACAGCAGCATCTTGACCATCCCCACATTTCTGGCATTGAGCGCAGGTGCGGCATGTGGCAGGCTCTCAGAAATGCTTGTGTTGGGCTGAGTGGCAATGGGGCTGTCATTAGGACTGTCTCTACGACTGAGGTAAGGGCTATGGTTTTTCAAACTGGCTTTCCAGAGTTCAACAGCATCGTCACCTGAAGGTAAAATACGAAAAAGACAAAGACGGTCAAGGGACACAATAGGGAATTAACAGAGAGGTTAACAGAGAGGTTTCCTAAAACATAGTAGGGATGCTATGCTCGGCCACCTGAGCATTAACCGGGTTACCAGCAGACAGAAGTTCCCCAGGGGGGCCTGCAATACAGTTTGGTCTGTGCCCCACCTTCTCCATCCAAGTGCTCTGAAACGAGGCTGACCCGTCAGGTCCCTCCGGGTGGGTGTACAAAGTGACACGAACAGGGGAGCAGAGAAAGGCTATGTTTCTCTCCGCTTCTCATCTGGGTTTCTTAGCGGATGGGAAAGAACTGCTTGCTCTCATTTTCAAACGGCTGCCGGGGGAGAATGTGGACCAGGGGTGGGAGCAGGGGGCGGAGAAGGGTGGCCTCCACATGGCAGGGGAGCCAGGTCTCAGTCCCCTGTGCCCTTGGCCGGGTCAGCATACCGGGACAGAGTGTGTTAAGCGTAGGCTTTATTATTATTCGGGTGTGGTAAGGCCAACAGACCAGCAGATGATTGCCATTGAAAAGGCAGTGTGTCACAGTTCCCTAGAAGAGGGGGCGTGCCATGCCGTGAGAGAGGTCCCCGTGGGGAGGCACCAGGGGCAGGCAGGAGGCAGAGGGAGTAAGGAGAAAATGTTGGCAACAGCCTTTGCCGGCAGCTGTGTGGGAAGGAAAGATCGAGGCAGGGCATGCAGGGCTCAAGCCTGGCTAATCGGAGCAGTCTCAGGCCTCTGGGCCCTAGGGGCTGTCCCTTGCTGTCTGGTACCTGCTCAGCGGTGATGAGGACAAGGCGATAAGAGCATCAGAGCCCAGGGAGGGGGGTGGTAAGGGGCTCTGGATTGGCTGGTTTGCATATGAAAGGTATGCTCCCAAGTGAGTTGCTTACTCTCACTAGGAACTGGCTAACGCAGGCAGGGGCAGCGGTTCCAGGATTAGCATGTCCCCAAGAAGTCAAAGCATCAGACTATAGGAAACAGAAGGCGTGGTTGCCACAGAGCGGCAGGTACTCTGAGGAAGCCTCTGAAATCAAATACGAGCTGATCAAAACCTTACTGAAAGCCCTCAGTCCGCCTGCTTTTTCACGGGACAATCTGCATTTCTCTCGTTTACCCTTTCCTTTCATCTCTCCCTAGCACGCAGACATCTGGTGGTGGGGAAGGCTAGGAAAACCCTGAAGTGGGCTTTTGTTGGCCTCGTGGCTCGCGTGGAAATCCTGGCTTATCTGCCGATGCCAGAATCCAACGGCAGAGCCGTGCCCGGGTCGGCCTCACTTGGCCGGCAGAGGTGACAATGAAAATTCAGCGGCGCAGCCTGAGCTGGACCCAGGAGCAGTGCTGTGCCATCCGGCCTGCGCTAGCGGGGGGCTGGGAGCGAATGTGGGTGCCCGCAGAATGAGGCTCATGGGGGGGGGGGGTGGTGGTCTGGGGAATGCTTAGGGAAGGCATCGCCTTCCCCACTGTGCTGCTGGAAAGATCGTAGAGGCCCTTGTCCGCTCCAGAGAAAAACAGGCCATCATTTCGTCTCTCCCCACCCTCCCCGGCCCCTCCCAGTGGGTGCCAGATGGGCGCTGATGGATGTCCTCCCATTATCAGCCATCCCCCGCTGCGAGCAAACCTCAACCCATTCTGTTCTTCGGTTAATCCCAGTGTCCCTAGGTGTGATGATTAAACTGCTTCCTCTGACAAACAAGTTCATGGGAATGTAAGAATTTCAGCGACAACATTGGAAACATCTGTGGATAAACACAGATGCAGGAAGTACATCCCGATGGAGAGAAGCACAGACGTGGTGAACGTGAAGAGAAAGGGCGCCCAAGGGGGCCTAGCACAGATGTCCCCCGCTGGGAGCTGGGCTGTCTCAGGTAACCACACCTGCGCCTAAACATAACCCAGTTTTGATGCTCAGTTCAGCACAGAACTACTCTCCACCACCGTGTGTTTTCCGGGGAGGCATTTGGACATCAAATCATTCACTTGTCGTCCTTTGATCCATAATCCCCAGTCCACCCCCTGTGGTTTCCCCATCCAAAGGAGGCCCAGGGTGGCTGGGGGACATTGCATTTAGAAAGAACAACCCACAAATCCTCCTCCTCCTTCTCGTCAGAGTCACTGTGGAAGCAGCCATCGCTGTCACGGGAATATCAGGGGACCTGGGTGAAAATGTATGCTACTCTCAGACCTCCAAAACTTTTGCACACGCTGTGTTCTCCGCCAGGCATGCCCTTTTTCACATCTTGACCGGCCTGGCCCTTCTTGACTGTGCAAGTCCTATTCCGTTTTCATACCCAGCTAAAACGTACCGTCTGTGTGAGACGGCCTTCCCTGCCTAGCCCCCAGCCGGTCACTGGGGCCCCCTAAGGACTTATCCATGCTCCTAGGCCCTCTCAGTCCATCTCTGTTATGGTATGTGTGCCGCCGTCTCTTCCGCTAGGCTGCGTGAGCTGTCTTGGTTACCCTACATCCTTAGAGCCTTTCCTCCGCGCACGGAATACCTTACCTCCATTGCCATGTATTGCGCCTGTGGGCGGAGACAGAGAAAACCGTAACCATCAGTGTTATGTGTGTGTGAAGGGACGTGGGGTAGTAAAGAGTGACTTAACCCCTCTGTGCCTCCGTTTCCACAGGGGTAAAGTAGGTGTGGTGAGGACAATACCATGCCCATGTCATGGAGGAGGTTACCAGAGTTAAAGGGGTTAATACAGGCACATCTCAGTTTACCACTCTTTTAGACATCGCATTTTTTACAAATCGGAGGCCTGTGGCAACCCCGCCTTGAGCAAGTCTCTCGGCGCCATTTTTCCAACAGCACTGGCTCACTGCGTGGCTCTGGGTCGCGTTTTGGCAATGCTCAGAATATTTCAAACTTTTTCATTATTATTTATTATGTTTGGTGTGGTGATGGGTGATCTTGCGGAAAGCTCGGATGATGGGTAGCATTTTTTAGCAATAAAGCATTTTTTAAATTAAGGTATATACATTTAAAAAACATTTTTTAAGGATTTTATTTTTAAGCAATCTCCACACCCAGCGTGGGGCTCGAACTCACAAGAGTTGCACGTTCCACTGACTGAGCCAGCCAGGTGCCCCAACTTACATGCATTAGTTTTCAGACATAATGCTTTTGCACACTTAATAGGCCACAGTATAGTGTAAACGTAACTTATACATGCACTAAAAAACCAAAAAAATTCATTAGACTCGCTTTATTGCGATATTCTCCTTATTGCGGTGGTCTGGAACCGAATCTGCAGTATCTCTAGGGTATACCTGTATACATAAAGCACTTAAGTCCGTGTCTGGAACTGGCACCTAATAAGTGTTCAGCGGACGTTAACTGTCTTTGTCTTAGAGGGACAAGTGAGACTTAAGTGAGCCTACTTTGACGCCTTCACATATGAGTAGGGGTACAGTAATATGTTACCTTAAAAATATAAGGCTCGGGCGCCTGGGTGGCGCAGTCGGTTAAGCGTCCGACTTCAGCCAGGTCACGATCTCGCGGTCCGGGAGTTCGAGCCCCGCGTCGGGCTCTGGGCTGATGGCTCAGAGCCTGGAGCCTGTTTCCGATTCTGTGTCTCCCTCTCTCTCTGCCCCTCCCCCGTTCATGCTCTGTCTCTCTCTGTCCCAAAAATAAATAAACGTTGAAAAAAAATATCTTTAAAAAAAATATATATATAAGGCTCATTTGCAGATCATTTCCGTAATTGTTTTTTTCAAACCAGAGTGTGCCCTCACCTCCCACTTTTCTCCCATGGTGAAATGACCAAAAGTGGGATGGGGGGGCGGGGTGTGAGGGTGAAAGTAAAAACAGATTCAGAATAATGGAAAAGCTGTTTGGTCAGCCCCTGAACTGTAGAGAGTGAGTAGAACAGGACACAGAATGAGATAAGAAAGACCCAGGTTGGAGCTCCCCCTTTAATCCCTGCTCCGTAACCCCATGTATGTTGTGTCTTCGAAAGTTTCTTCAGGCTCCAGGCTCTGGGCTAGCAGCACAGAGCCTGACGTGGGGCTTGAACTCACAAACCGTGAGATCATGACCCGAGCCGAAGTCGGACGCTCAACCGACTGAGTCACCCAGGCGCCCCCAAACTTTTTTGAAAGAAAGGAAAGAACACCCAAAACAAACCAAAACCCACCTTGACCTGGACTAAGAAGTATTTTCACATTATTTACAAAGCTATTCTTATTTTTATAATAAAAATATGTACGCCATTTTTATCATATTTATATGATATGAATATCATATAATATGCATATATCATATAATCAATGTAATATGCATATATCATATATCATATAATATGCATTTATATGAATATATATGCATAGCTATATGTGTCATAAATATGTATACATGACGGTTTCCATGATGGTTTCTCACGAGTACATCATTTTAAATGGAAATCCTAGGTGTGCCTGGGTGGCTCGGTTGGTTTAGCGTCCGACCTCAGCTCAGGTCCTGATCTCATGGTTTGTGGGTTCGAGCCCCCCATCCGGCTCTGTGCTGACAGCTCAGACATTTTGTCTCCCTCTCTATCTGCCCCTCCGCCACTCACACTGTCTCTGTCTCTGTCTCTGTCCCTCTCTCTCAAAAATAAATAAACATTAAGAAAATTTTAATAATAGATAGAAATTCTAACTCTGAGTATCATCAAAACCCTGGACCCATTTCCCAGGAGGTGATCCATTCCGAAGAGCTGGTGCTCTATGAGCAGCCTTCCCCAGGACGTTCCATCCCTAACCCCCCAGTCCCCGCCCCCACCAGAAGCCTCAGCAGAGAGCAACCAGTTCCTTAAGGACTCGGGTTTTGAATCTTCACTCTTTTGGATCTCGCTCTGCTCCGTCTTCTTTGCGGTTCTTTTGTGCTGGCCGGATTCAGAGGGGTGGGACGGGACTACGAGAGACCAGGTCGGTGGGTGCCACAGAGGCACCTCCTTTTGAATCGCGCCTGCTACCAACAGGCTCACGGGGTTTCTCACCTCATTTCTCAGGAATCCTCTCCAAACCCCGTGAAGTAGCTGGAGAGGCAGGGTGCAATTAGCCCAGACCTGGATTTATAGTTGGGGGAGAAGGAAGGGACCATCACTCTGCCACCATTAGCGGCAAAGAAAGGACTCTCCTGCCGGCCTTTCAAATCTCAGGGCCCACAGCCGGGTCCTGGGAGCCACCAGGCTTCCCCTGCTGCCCACTTGGATTATTCATGCAGAACTGGAGCCCCCTACTCGGGACCCCGTGCCTCTGAGGCTACCTCAGATTCTAGTGTCGTGCGACTTCCCAATCATTTGAGACAAAAAGTCTTTTGACCTTTCAGAATTGAAACAAGGTCAACCACATTTTGAGGTCCCCAGACCAGACAGTAGTGCGTGTCTCTGAGATTGTGCACGTTCGAGGATGTTTAATTTGGGAGGTTCTGAGCCCGCGAGGAGTTCTTTTTTTTTTGGAAAACGTCTCCCAGCCAGGAGGCCGTAGGAACTGTGGCTACAAGTCTCTCTTGCGAGTGTTGAAATCGTAGTAAAATGTATGTAACGTGAAATTCACCGCTTCAAGCATCTCAGTGGCGTTCACATCGTTGTGCAACTGCTGTGCCATCTATCTCCGGAACTCTTCCATCCTGCAAAACTGAAGCTTTGTCCCCATTCGACTCCAGCTCCCCATTCCTCCCTGACCCTGGCAACCGCCATTCTATTTTCAGCCCCTATGAATTGGACTCCTCCGGGTACCCTGTATGAGTCGAATCGCACAGTGTCTGTTCTTTCGCAATCGGCTTGCTTCTCTTAACGTAATGTTCTCCAGGTGCTTCCATATGGTAGCCTGTGTCAGAATTTCTTTCCCTTTAAGGCTAAATAGTATTCCATTGTATGGATATACCACATTCATATATTGATAGACATTTGTGTTGCTTCTCTTGCAATTTTATTTATTTTTTTAATGTTTATTTATTTTTGAGAGAGAGAGAGAGAGAGTATGAGCAGGGGAGGGGCAGAGAGACAGAGAGAGACAGAGAATCTGAAGCAGACTCCCAACTGTCAGCACAGAGCCCGATGCAGGGCTCAAACCCACGAACCGTGAGATCATGACCTGAGCCGTAGTCAAGACACTTGACCGACCGAGCCACCCAGGGGCCCCTATTTCTTTATTTTAAGAGAGAGACAGAGAGAGCGAGCAGGGCAGAGACAGAGAGAGAGGGAGAGAGAATCCCAAGCAGGCTCCAAGCTGTCAGGGCAGAGCCCGCCATGGGGCTCAATCCCACAAACTGTGAGATCGTGACCTCAGCCGAAATCAAGAGTCAGATGCTTAACTGACTGAGCCACTCAGGTGCCCCTTCTCTTGCAATTTTAAATCAGGTATTTCCCATTGGCTTTATTTCCTTTCAAATGAAACTTTGGTTCCTTTTGTTCCAATAGCACTTAATACAAGACTAAAACCTACAGACCCATTGGGAAGTTTGGTTTTGTTTTTTTTTCTAAGTTTGTTTCTTTATTTTGAGAGAGAGAGAGAGAGAGAGACAGGCAGAATTCCAAGCTGACAGCGTGGAGCCTGATGTGGGGCTCGAACCCACCAACCATGAGATCAGGCTCTGAGCTGCAGCCAAGGGCCAGACGCTTAACCGACCGGGCCACCCAGGCGCCCCTCTTGGAAGGTCTTCAAATAATTGAGATGTGAGAAAAGTCTGGCCAAGGATGTGCGTGACTGAGACAGGAGGGGCGGGGCTGATGGGAGAGGAATTTGAAGATCGGGCAGTTAGCTGAGTGTGGAAATGGGGAAGAGGACAGAATCCCACATGGCTCGTCTGTGGGCATAAGGAACCAGACATCCCAGTTGATTCCAAGTGAGTAGAAAGAGTAAAAGCAGGGTCCCCATAAGCCTCTAAACTAAGTATATGCTCCATAGAGCATATTGATCCCAGGGCTTCTGGATAAAATCAAGGAACTCGATTTTGCGGCTTTCGTTTGGGCTGCTGAGCGTCTAAGACCTTTTTCTCCGTGGTATTTCCTACTTGATATTTCTCCTGTTTGCACAATGGGTAGAAATTGCCAGATAGAGAGACCTGAGTGTCGGGTGCTTACGGTAGTGATTCTCTGTTCTGTATATGACACGTTACTTCCTGTCTTCAATTTCATCAGGATCCCCGCTTACTTTATACGCAACTATCCGCAGTACGACACAGCAGAGAATTGTCTGCTTTTATAAAGAAAGTGTTCTGCGGACGGAGGCTTGACTGCAAAGCCAATGAAGCTGAATCTTCAGGGTTCCTCACTTACTCGAGCCCTTTCCCACGTCCTGAAAGAGACCCTAGCAGTGTTGTATTATTATTATTTTCAATGAGGGTGTCCAGCTTTTATAAACTTTATACCCTTCAAAAGCTGGACTTGCCCTGTCTATGAGTCAGGACCCAGCTGGAAAGCCAGGAGCCTGAGACACCTTTTCTCAAAGATTTCGAAAGGTTGTTTTCCATCTAACACATGGGGAAAACATTTGCCATCAAGTCAGTGGTTCTATCTCCTACCACCTCCCCCCGCCACCGTCCCCCCCGGAACACACCCTCTACACTCCCATTTCCCTTTCCAAATCTTTCCCACTGTGTATAGAACATTTTTGGAAAGAGATTTGCTCAGCAAAAATCAAAAACCGCCGTGACTCTGTTGTTGGATTTTTCAATTTAGCTCCATTTTTCCTAAAATCACCTCAATTCTGGTCGTCCTCCTGCCCTGGCCCGGGAAACCGGGTTGGGAGTCAGCCCCGGTGCCCGCTCTCGGCCTCGTCCTTTGCACGCGTGCATGCCTCACCCTGGCAGGGGCCACACGCGTGCTGCTCTCAATCCGTGCACAGAAGGATAAATCAAAGCATTCTGTGCAGAGAGAAATTGGGTCCTGAGCAGCCAGCCAATGGATCATCCACGTGAATTTTTAATGTTCTTTTCTCCCTTTTAACACCACCCTTCTACCCAGACACCTTCCCATCCTTGGAACAATGGGAAACAAAAACTCCTTTCCTCTTGGCCCTGTTAGCTGCCTCCCAGCAGTGGGGCTCTTAAGGAGCCTGTGCGGAGAGCAGCTGGCGGGGGGCGGGGCGGGGGGGGGGGTCAAGTGCCAGGACAGGCGGGGAGGCACAGAAAGCCACCTCTCCTTGCCACCCCAGGAGGCGAAGGCTGGATTTTGGTGACGGATCACTGTAACCACCACCTTCAGAGAGGAAGAAAGGCAAACAATGAAAATCTGTATTTTCAATGAATAAAACATGACCAGATTCACTTGGGAAAGATGAAATAATGAGTGGGTTTGTAAAGTGAGGCTCTTCTCTCGCACTGCTCTCTGAAATTGCTCCGAGGTGCCCCAGTGATACGAGGCCCTGGTGCTGATTTTCAGAGTTCGGGTTGTATCACCCTAGGGTCAACTCCCAGAGAGCCCAAAAGCCATCTGGAAAAGGACTTTGTACTTCTCTGTATCCAAAAGTTGAACAGATATGAGGAGGACGAAAGGGGCCCCTTGTCCCAACTCATCCCTCAAGTCAGAATCTCCTGATCTCTACACACTTCCCCGTCGAAGACTCCCTGGAAAAGGGGAGGAGCTTAGAGGGCCCTATGTTGTCATGTACCATCAATAAAGTGCACTGTACCCAGCCGTCCCCCAAATGAAACAGATACGGTCTTTCATAGGAAAAAACCCAACAACACTCAACTATGTTTTATAACTTTGAAATGTTTAATTAAAATATAAGATACATAACGTGCACAAGTCATAAATATACAGTTTGACAGGTATTCACAAAATTCATACACCAAAGAGACCAGACTAGTATACAGAAATGCAACCGGGGAAGAGAACCCAGAACTCTTCCCCCAGGCCCTTTCCTACTCACTTCCTCCCTCCCTACCACCCAAGGTAACCATGATCCTAATATCACAGACTCGTTTTGCCTCTTTTTAAATTTTATCTAAATGAATCCACGCGTTGGGGCGCCTGGGTGGCTCCGTTGGTTGAGTGTCCGACTTCGGCTCAGGTCATGATCGAGCCGTAGTTTGTGAGGTCGAGCCCCACGTCCAGCTCTGTGCTGACAGCTCAGAGCCTGGAGCCTGCTTCGGATTCTGTGTCTCCCTCTGTCTCTGCCCCTCCCCTACTCATGCTCTCTCTCTCTCTCTCTCTCTCTCTCTCAATAAACAAATAAACATTAAAAAATTTAAATGGATCCATGTGGTGTGAATTCTCTTATACTTGGTGTATTTTACTCACCTTTTTTATGAGATTCCTGCATGATTTGCATGTAACAGTAGTTTGTCTATTTTCATGGGTATAATATAGGATTCCAGTGAATGACCACACCTCTTATTTTTTCATTCTGCCACTGGTGGAAATTTGAATCATTTCAAGTCCTGCTGTTTTGTAATATCAACTCTCTAAGCCCCAAAGGGGCTGACTCTTTCATTCTTTTTCTCTGATTTTGATTCTCACCCCACATGTAGAAGGCCAAAGTACCTATAGACTAAGGAAATTGAAAAAATAATAATAGTAACAGAGATTTCTTCTTACAGAAATTTCAGTTGAGTCATTTGAATCAACTCTCCCCATGAAAACAACCAACATTCTAGATTAAATATTAAAAGCATCTCCTGGGGCACCTGGGTGGCGCAGTCGGTTAAGCGTCCGAATTCAGCCAGGTCACGATCTCGCGGTCCGTGAGTTCGAGCCCCGCGTCAGGCTCTGGGCTGATGGCTCGGAGCCTGGAGCCTGTTTCCGATTCTGTGTCTCCCTGTCTCTCTGCCCCTCCCCCGTTCATGCTCTGTCTCTCTCTGTTCCAAAAATAAATAAACGTTGAAAAAAAAATTTAAAAAAGATAAAAATAAAATAAAATAAAAGCATCTCCTTGGGTCGCCTGGGTGGCTCAGTCAGTTAAGCGTCCGACTTCAGCTCGGGTCATGATCTCACGGTCCGTGAGTTCAAGCCCCGCATTGGGCTCTGTGCTGACAGCTCAGAGCCCAGAGCCTGCTTGGGATTCTGTGTCTCCCCCTCTCCCTGCCCCTCCCCTGCTCACGCTCTGTCTCCCTCTGTCTCAAAAATAAATAAAAACATTTAAAAAAATAAAAGAAATAAAAGTATCTCCTTAACAACGTGCGATAACTAACAAAATAGTAAGGAAGTACCAGGCCAAAGCCTACGGCAAAAGGGAAACTCAGAAACAAACAGGAGGGTTGAAGCTGCTTCTGCCCTAGGTCCTTTACCAAACTGGGCATGCCTGGGCTTCAGCTTTGGCAGCTTTGTGGGACCGGTGCTAAGCAGAGCAGAGGAAAAAAGAAAAGGAAAACAATAACTGTCTTAAGAAGTGGTGGTTGCAAGCTGACTCTTATAAGGACGTGCATGATGGCTTCGTGTTGCCCGGGTGGTACAGAAAACCTCATACCATGAGTTTATTTTAATATGGTCCCACAGTGGGAGTGCCTGGGGTGCCTCCCTGGGTGAATCAACCACAAATCCTTTCATGGATAAATGTTTTCTCGACATAGGTCCATAAACACTTTTATAGGGACAATGAGCAGTACACAGTCAAAAATAACCAAGCACACAAGGAAACGAAACACCATACAAACAAAACAAAACATCATAAACGAAAAACAATCAACACCATAAACAGAACAAACAGGCCTTCAATATTTAGATACTGGAATTGTCAGGCAAAGATTATCAGACAACCATGCTCCCTGTGTTTAAAGAAATAAAATAGGCTTGCAAACATCTGCAGTCAGCAAGAATCTATAAAAACTGACCCAGCATATTGCGACTTCTAGCCATACAGAACGATGTCCAAAAATTTAAATCCCTTTGGTAGGTTTGATAGCAGAGTAACACAACTGAAGAGACTAGGTTAGATTTTCAGAAAATCTAAGACACGATAAGATACCTCATTATTTCATGGACATTAAGAAATAAAGACAAATGTCTGCAATTAAACTACTTTTCTTCTCTCAGAATTTTTAATTTACATTCGCTGAAAGAGCTTAGACATTAAAAAAAAAAACTCCTATACTGAAATATCATATTTGTGCAAGCATAAAAAGGAAAACATGGTTGAACTAAGCTGGTTAAAAATGTTTCTAGGAATTCTCTGCAGCCGCAGTCTGATTCTTCTGGGTCATTTTAACTCAGTTTTCGACTGTGTTTTTCTCAAGCTTATGATACAGCATTTCTTAGAAAGTGCCCCGTGATCATTTACAGGATCTGCTCCCAAGCCCTTACGACCCATTCTGCAAGTTGTGATTCTGGTGCTTTCGTGACCTTACCAGAAACAATCAGTGTGTAAAGTATTTTCCATTGAAATTCAGTTCCATGGAAAGACTTTAGACGATGCCTGCGACTCGTATTTCCTCCTTCCTCAGACTGTCCTTTTTTGTTGATTGGAACATTAAAGACCTGCAGTGGTCCAGTCGGTGCCACCACGAGTAACAACCACGTTCACGCCTAGTGGCTGTGACTAAACACCATCAACTGTAACACACAATCCTATGTCAGGATGTTAAAATGGGAAGGAAAAAAAAAAAAAAAAAAAACATGGATCCTAAAGTGAATAAAATATGGTAGATGAGGACCTGCTCGTGAATTTCTGGTGTCTCCTGTTCTACTGCAGCCGGTCGGTGGGCCTTTGAGACCCTTTTGCCTAATGACCCCCTCCTCCCCGTTCTCACCTCCTCCGCTCTTCCTTGGGGCCTGCGCTGAGGCTCAAGGGCTCTGGTTCTCGATGAGGAGAAGCTGTGCCCAGCTGTGCGGTAGAAACCCAGCCCTCCCGCCCCCTCCTCACTCTTCCCTCCTTACTCTCCCCATCTCCCCTCCTGCTCCTCTTGTCTTGGCTCCCAGCCATCTGGGCTCCCTGCTGTTGCCACTGCCTGAGCCTTATCCTCTCACTCCCAGTAGACGATGCTCACCTTCCATTTTCTCCGTCAGCAGTCATGCCTCCGAACCCAAGCCAGTACCTTCCCCGGGCCCCCGTGAGTCTGCCCGTGTTGGCACACATCTGGGTGCCAGGAGGCACTCAGACTCCTCCAGGCGCCAGGCCCCCCTCAGGGACTTGTTAGTTGAATACCTTGTGAAGCTTCACTAAGCTCCTTAGTGCTGAAGAGTTGACGCATAGACGAGCATTTTGTCAAGTGGCAGTCAGGAACCGAGTGGCTATTGGCCAACAAATATTTCTTAAATTTCTGTGCTCGGGCCCTGTGTGCAGAGCATCTAAAGAGACCCTCCATGGGGCGCCTGGGTGGCGCAGTCGGTTAAGCGTCCGACTTCAGCCAGGTCACGATCTCGCGGTCCGTGAGTTCGAGCCCCGCATCGGGCTCTGGGCTGATGGCTCAGAGCCTGGAGCCTGTTTCCGATTCTGTGTCTCCCTCTCTCTCTGCCCCTCGCCCGTTCATGCTCTGTCTCTCTCTGTCCCAAAAATAAATAAACGTTGAAAAAAAAATTTAAAAAAAAAAAAATAAAATAAAAAATAAAGAGACCCTCCAGAGCTGAATCACCTGGTCCCGGTCTTCTAGGAATGTTCAACAGAATGCACCCCCGACAGTGAGTACAGTGCACGATGGCTTTAATGGGCTTTCAAAGTCCTTGGACAGTGCTTGAAATAGCACATTCAAATTTTAATAATGTGTTTGGGAGATCTGATAGAAACAATACATAATGGCACTTCAAGTGTATTTTTTCCCCTCTTACAACTGATTCAGGCTTTAATTTTTTTTTATTTAAAAAAATTTTTTTTTTAATTTATTTTTGAGAGAGAGAGAGAGAGAAAGAGACACAGCGCCTGAGCAGGGGAGGGGCAGAGAAACAGGGAAACACAGAATCCGAAGCAGGCTCCAGGCTCCGAGCTATCAGCACAGAGTCCGACGAGGGGCTCGAACTCGTGAACCGCGAGATCATGACCTGAGACGAAGTCGGCCACTTAACCAACCGAGCCACCCAGGCACCCCCCAAGCTTCAGTTTTCTACATAGGACAGTTACCTTCTCATCTTATTACAGACCCCGTGGAAATAGGATCCTGGACAAGACTGCTTTGTGTAGAATTATGTAAAACGTCTATCATAAATGTTCAGAAATTTGCTCTTACGTGTGACTTACGCATTGTTTCTCGCATCCATAACTGAGTCGACAGAAGCATGGTTTTTCCATGGGCCAGTCTTTTCAGAAACAGAACACTTGTTTGCAAGATCTCCCTCTCCAGCTGCCACAGGCCCGAGGCCATTTTCTCAGCCATGAACTCATCTGGGGTTTGACGGAGTCACATGAACGAATGATTT